>NC_090828.1:5940289-6565289 GCF_028021215.1 Eschrichtius robustus
GTTGCCTGTGAGGGAGTCTCATATATCGTAACATAACCATGGGAGTGATCATCTCATATAACATAACCTACTCCAGAAGCAAGTCACAGGTTGCATCCACAATCAGGGGGAGGGGATTATATAGGTCGTGACACATTGGGGAGGGTCACATGGAGGTGTGTTTGCTACAGAGGTATATCAAAATCTTCCAGAAGATTCCATACAAACATGGGGAAGATGAGATGCCATGGTTTACTCAGGAAAGATCCAACAATTCTGAAATTAACACTGATAGAAGATGCATCATCAAGAGTGCACGTTGATGGGGAAGGATGCAGGTCGGACACCTGGGTCCTGTCCAGCTCTGCCACTAACTCCCTGCAGTGAAATCACTGGACCTCAACTTTGTCAACTCTGTATAGTGGGCCCTGGGGTTAGAAATCCATGGATGAGTGAACTGCAGATATTTTTAAATGATTAAAGCGGTGAACTCAAAGATTTCAATCGGTCCACAAAGCATTCAAACTGTGGGAAGCCCTACTCTGTCCTATTTCACTTTGCTAAGAATTCTTCAAGGGCCCCTGGTTCAAGGTACAGTTTCAGTGGAATGGAAGTGTAAAGGCCCAAAATTATGGAAATAATTATATTCTCCTTCAGCTAGGTCTCCATCAGTCCACATTGAGCCCACAACCTGTGTATCGCTACCTGACAGGCCCATGGATGAGGAGCTTAGAAAGGTCTGTTCCGGAAATTGTCTGGAGGTCCAGTGGTTAGGACTCTGTGCTTTCAGTGCCGAGGGCCCAGGTTCAATCCCTGGTGGGGAAACTAAGATCCCATAAGCCACACAGTGAAGCCAAAAAAAAAAAACGAAAGGTCTGTTCCAGGTCTGGAACCTGTGGTTCAATAAGAATTGGGGTGAAGGGTGGGCACAGGGACCAGAGTTGTTCAGTTATGTGTTTATGTGTCATTACGGGTAATCCAAGGGCACCATCATTGTCGTCCTAATATCTGCGTGTCCTTGTAGTGCCAATGAGGCAGCCTTAAGTTACTCAGGCTTCCTCCTCGATCTAGAAATAAAGACAGGAATTGGATTTTGGGGTGTCCCCCCACCCCCAGTGCATTTGTCTGTGTGGCCTAATTAAGCTCCATTTGGGAGGCATACACATCAATAGGGCTCTTTCTCTTCAAGAATTGCTTTCAGACTGCAGTCCTTTTGTTTTGTTTCTCTTCTGGAGTCCAAAATCCATTAGCCATTGGAGCTCCTGCTTCTGCAAGGAGCCTTCAGACACAGACTGCAGATGGCTGGACAAAGCATGGTCCTTGAGCTCTGGGCCGGATTTGCCCCAGGCCTTCCTCTGATAGAGCCTCTTTCACTAACATTTGCTCTTTCAAAGCCATCTTTCCTAAACAAAGGCTTCTTTCTATATAGATGACTCCTAGTAACCTTTTTTTTTTTTTTCCTGCAAGGATATTTGTTTCTAAGCCTTTACAGAAACAGTCCTAATTCTAAATTCAGTCCAGAGGCAAAAGATTCTCTGCAGAGACACTGAGCATTAACGGTGTCACAGCCTTGCCTGATCAAACCAGGTTTTATCTCTCAGATTCAATGTTATTTCTCTGCAAAACAAAGAGGCTGAGTTAGATGATCACTGGCTTCCTTTTTTCTAGTCTAAAATGCTAATGTAGGGAAGTAAACTTGCTGTACCTGCACTCCAGCACTTTGTCACCAGATGTGCTTACTCAGCATTCAGATTCCTGGGCCCCAGGGAGACCAGCTGGATCAGAATCTCGGTGCGGGGGGGTTTGTATTTATAGCAAGCCCCCCGGGTGTTTCCACGTGCAGTCACATTTAGGATCGACTTTTGTTTAGAAAGCAAGCTGGAGCAGCATGTTTCTGCTTGCAAGAGTAAGCCGTGCATTGAGAACAGCAGGAGGAAAACCTGCTAATTCTGCTGGTTAAACAGTCTCTGCCTTTTCTTCTTCGGGACACAAGTGTGTTGGTATTTGGCCCAGGAAGAAAACACAGCAAATAGCTATGGACAACAGTGAGCCTTTACTGGCCTTCCCTCCCCGCCACCCCTTTTTCTCCAGGCTTCAGCCCCGGTGACGAGCAAATACAAGCTCAGGAGGTGCTGACCACTAAAAGTAGGACAACGGCAAAAGGTAGAATAATTTATAAATGCATGCTGCCCTTCTTCATTTTGACGACTCCATCCTTTTTGCCAGTCTATCTGAAGGTGATTGAACCACGCTATTATTTAGCCTTATTCTACTGAGGGATTGGAAGGCAGCCTTCCTATTCATTTACCCAGTTTTCACCCATGAGGACACAAATCAAAACTCTATCAGGAAAGTAATAGGCATCACTTATCCCTGTGTTGAGGACTGATGGAGGCTCGGTGACCATCCTGCCATGGGGAATTGAAGGAAGTCAACCTTTGTTTCATTGTCCTGAAGCTATTTCTCACGGAACTCGCTGGTTTTGTACTTCCTCGGATTAATGAAAGAAACTTGAAGTTCTGGCACCCTTTATTTTGGAGGCAAGATAAATAATGAAAGGACTCACCTGCAACCCGGCCTGATGAGGACATCATGAAGGGTCAGTGCTGGGAGGTGATGGGACTGCTCCCTTCTCTTGGGTTGTTCAGATGTGGGGTACCTCCCCCCTAGGAGGTGTCAGGTGTTCACAAGCACATCCAGCTCTCCCAGTAGGATCATGTTGAGACCTCAGTGTGGGCCATACTGTATTCTAACAACTGGGGGTGGGGGGGGCGTCTTCTGAGGTTGTCAGCTTTCCCAGGGAACCACTGGGGGACGGGTTCTGCATATCACCCCTGGCGTGAGGTGGGCATGGGTGCCGCCTTGCGCAGTACGGCGTGCTTGATTTGCTTCCCAGGGGTGTCTGTTTTGTTTTGTCCTCCTGAGAACTGCTAAGAATGGTGATAAGTGAACAGAAGACAATCTAGTAATTCGGATTAGATAAGCTCGATCACGCGGAAAGCTCCTACAAAGCTTCTCAAAAAGGGTTTTACAGTCTCAGAAAATGAGCTTGAAATATATTTTGGCCTCACTCAAATGCAATCCTCAGTTCTATAGCTCTTTTGTATGACAAAATCCTTAGGCTTTCAGAAGAAAGCACCCTCACAGCTTTAGAACAGGACCTTCCCAGGACACCTCCCTCATTCTGTTCTTAGAAAGAAGTGGACAGTGAATTGGGGTCCATGGTCGCCCGCCTCTACTCCGGGCTGTGGATGGAGCATTCTTGTCTGCAGTAGGGGGTCAGGGTTGGTATTTGTGGGGTTGGAGGTAGGATTATAAGATTATGGGCCAGTGGGCCCAGAAGCACCCTAATTCCACCTCTCCCCTTCCCAAGAGGTCTCTGAGGGGGGCATATACTCAGAGGTCAACCTCAAGGGATCAATGTATCATTAGCTGTAGCTCTGATCCCACATGCTAAGCTCCAACAGAGTCTTTGGGCTGAGAAAGTGTGAAGCAGATGGTGAACCAACCTTGACCTGAAAGATTAGGCCAGAGAAACCATTTCATTCTGAGGCTGAGACGTTCTTGGCCCTGGGTGTCCATCTCAGGCCACCCAAAGGTCAGGGATGCTCACATGTGAACTTCTAACCTCAGCCACATGGGGAGAAGACAAAGGGAGCTTAGAAAAGCCAAGGAGAGGTGGTCTGGGAATTCAGCCAAGCTAGTAAATGGAAAACTCCCAAAGAGAAAATCCATACCTTTTGCTTGACCTTTAACTTCTTGCTATGGTCTGGGGGATGATTTCACTCACTTTACCTACCTTTCCTTATATAAACTTGAAAAGGGGGAATGGGGAGGGAGATGGGGAGGAGCCAACAGTCTCTTCATCCTTGTTTTCTCTCTGAGAGGTCAAGGGACTTAATACCGGGCTTGGGCTCAGCAGGAATGTTGCTTTTCCTGTACTCTGGGATGTGGACATAGCAATGTTTCAGGGGAGACCTGCCCACACGTTCATAGGATGACCTCCCCAGTCCTTACCAACATACCTCATATCCATAAAGGATCGGTGAATGCCTTTTGATAGTTTCACCAAAAGCTTTCATGTCGGCCAGGATACACTTTCAGGTAAGGCTGCCTGATGGACATGTATGCGTGAAGTGAAGACAATCCCTCTCTGCTCGTTGCACTTACCCCCGGGTCCACAGAGATCCTCCAGGATGAGCTCCAGAGTGGGACCCCCAGCACATGACAGCACAAGTTAGATAGCACAAGTCTGCAAAGGAAAAATGACACAGAAACACTATACACCTATTAGAATGGCCAAAATTTGGAACACTGACAACACCAAATGTTGGCAAGACTGTGGAGCAACAGGAACTCTCATGCATTGCTGGTGGAAATGCAAAATGGTATGGCCACTTTAGAAGACAGTTCAAGGGCTTCTTGCAAAACTAAACATATTCTTATCATATGATCCAGCAGTTGTACTCCTGTGTATTTACCTAAAGGAGTTGAAAACTTGTGTCCAAAAAAACCTGCACATGGATGTTCATAGCAGCTTTATTCATAGTTGTCAAAACTCAAAAGCAACCAAGATGTCCTTTACTAGACAAATAGATAAATAAACTGTGGTCCATCCATACAATGAAATATTACTCAGCACTGAAAAGAAATGAGCTATCAAGCCATGAAAAGACATGGAGGAACCTTAAATGCATATGACTAAGTAAAAGAAATCAAATGTGAAAAGTCTCCATACTGTATGATTCCAACTATGTGACATTCTGGAAAAGGCAAAACTATGGAGACAGAAAAAAGATCAGTGGTTGTCAGAGGAGAGATGAGTAGGTGCAACACAGGATTTTTAGGGTGGTGAAAAGACTCTGTATATTATAATAATGATGGATATATATCGTTATACATTTGTACAAACCTATAAAATGTACAATACCAAGAATGAACCCTAAGGTAAACTATGGACTTCGGGTGATTATGAGGTGTCAGTGTAGGTTCATCTTTGGTTAAAAAAAAAAAAGTATCTTTCCAGTGAGTAATGTTGATAACCGGAGAGGACTTGCATGCATAGGGGCAGGGGAATGTGGGAAATCTCTGTACCTCTTCCTCAATTTTGCTGTGAACCTAAAACTTCCCTAAAAATATAGTCTTAAAAAATGATACAGACTTGCTGTCATATAAAACTTAACAGTAAGTCCCCCATTATCCCTCATATAAAGGGTGTATCTCCGTGTGAGCTTGTTTCAGGCCTGGGGAACAACCACTGAGCTTTCTCCCAGGATGTCTTAACCTTTAGCCAAGGGCCAGCAAACTTTTTCTGTCAAGGGTCAGATAGTAAACACTTTAGGCTTTGCTGGCCATCAAATCTCAGTCACAACTACTCAAGTCTGTCATTACAGTGTGAAAGCAGAGGTGTGTGGCCATGTCCCAATAAAACTTTATTTGTAAAAAGTCAGCCAGATTTGGCCCTGGGACCACACTTTGCCAATCTCACTGTAACATGGACAGGATGAACCCAGGGGCCGGGACCCCTCCCATTCAGTCTGTCCAGAGCACATGCCTTTTCCTGTGGTTGGCCTTGACTGTTTGGTCCAGGGACAGACCTGACCCAAGCTTGGCTCATGGGGTTTCTCTCCAGGAACATTTGAAATGGACGTGGAGGAAGCATGTCTGTGCTAAAAGGAAAGGGAGCTGACACTCAGAGCACGTGGAGACATGAGGTGGGGAGGGGAGTTCTGTGGGTAATCAATCGCCTGGGTGCAGTTCTTCCTGAAGCCCATCTTTATTTCACTATATGAGGCAACTTAATTTCTCATAAATCCCCTTTTTTGCTCCAACTAATATGAACTGGATTTCTGTTGGTTGTAACCAAAAGAACCTTCATGGAGTCTCCAGGTCACATCCTGTAGGACCTTCAATTATCCCCAATATTAGAACCAAAGCTTCTCCTAGGCCCCTGGGTATGTTCTTGGTGCTCAGTCTTGCTTCCTTACAAATAACCAGGTCCTAAAGGAGTTTGCTGAGTGCCCTCTGCTTTGATGACAAGATCACAATTCCCATTTCAGAGATGGTATCAGAGCACACTGACCGGCCCATTCCAGATGGTGGACATAGCAGCCAGAGTTTTTTCTATTTCAAACCAAAACACTAACTAATGATGATCCCCTCAGCCGCCTCGAGGAGATAACCCCTCTGCAGGAGTTAAAACATGTGAACAAAACTCACCTGGGCAGCTTCTTCCCTGACAGGTGGGTACTGCTCACTCACAAGTTTCCTGCGGCTGAGGGATTTGTCAAAGGTCAGGCTTTGGTCTGTAACCTGGAACAAGAAAGACTCAAGCAGTACTGGATTTTTGGAGTGGATTTACCCATGTCTTGTCATAAACTTGCCCATCACTGGAGACCATCGCTGTTGAGCCATTTCAATCCCCTGTGCGCAGGGAGCTGAGACCTGGGAGGGAATAGCAGGGTGTCCTGGCTCCCTCTTAGGATTTGGGGTTTGTCCTATGTAACGTACGAGAATCCACGGAGGACCTCTGGGCCTTTTCCCACACTCAGCTGTCACCGGGTGTTTGGGACTCATTATCCGAGTCCTTTTATTTCAGAGCCTTGCAGGGTCGTGGGCCACACGCATTACATGGTCACAGCTGGGCTTGGGCGGGGGGCGGGGTGTGGACGGCTGTCTGGCTGCCTACATCTTCAGCCTTGAGCCTTGGTTAAAAAAAAAAGACATCACCAGCTTTCCACAGGGCTTCTTTGTTCGTGTGGAGAGCCCCGGGGTGGAGACCCGATAAGCAGCCCTCCCACATGGGGTGGCATAGTTTTTATGACGTGGGTGGGTTGGGTTATCAGTGCTCTGAGCGGGGAGGGAGGAAACCAGGACTCTGATTTACCTTTAACCTTCAAGAGAACCAGCAGGAGTGCCAGCCTCTGCTAAATTTTCACATGTGTCCCAGAACCTGAGGTTTCTTGGGGCCCCAGATGACACTGGGAGAGGAAAAGCAGGTGACCTGGAGGCCGGGCTGATGTGAGCAGCTGTGTCACAGCAGGGACAGTGCAGGTGTGTTGATCATTAACACAGGCTCTGTTATGTCAGCCAGTGCTTTTAGTATTTTGGTGGTTGAGCCTCCGTTAAAGGGAAGTTTATAAGGAAACTTGCTAGGTGAAAGCGCTCACTGCAGAGAGAGGCCGGGGCTGAGTCAGTGTCTCTGCCGGGGTGCCCTGTCGGGGCTCCTTTCCCAAAAGCAGATCTATGGGGCTTGGCAGGGCAGAGTTTAAAATCCTCTAATGCCATAAAAATGTGTAGCATTAGTAAAAAACAAGTACAGGTTAAAACACACCTGCTCCTGTGCTCAAAACAAACTTGTTTAACTTTCAAAAAGTGATTGCACCATCATAGCTGAAGGCAACTTGAGGAAGCCCTTAATCTGTAAGGCTCCTAACTGAAAAGAGTTACCGAGCTGGATGAGATCCCCCTGGCTCCCTGATCCTGCCTCTGCTTTCCACCCCCCAGAGCTGGACCTCACAGCTCCCCTCAGCACCCCACTCCCTTCCCTACAGGCACACAAGGTTCTCCTGCCCCAGAACGGGGAGCTGAAAAGGGATGCTGTTCAGGTGAGCTCATTCCCCAGGCAGACTTCTTGCTTATCCTGCCTTCTTCGAACACACTCGCCTGGCAGCTTGTGACAAAGTGGGAGAGAATCGGTTTCTGCAAAAACGAAACAAAAGATATCAAGGAGATAGACTCCCTTTGATTGGAAAACCCAAGACTCTCGGGATAGAGGTGGGCCCAGCTGGGCAATGGTCCACCCCCGTGCATCCACGAGTATGGCTGTGACCGTCAACAGTGACATTTATCAAAGGCCTCCTGCGAGCCGTCAGTGTGCAAGAGGAAGGCTTGACCGTGATCCGTGTATTTCATTTTCTCTGAGAAATTTCCCACTGGGCTTCTGGTGGGCTACGAGCTGTGTGTCCCATTTTGATAACGCAGCCCCTTCTGTGGCATCAGACGTCTCTTCTGTTCCACCACCATCACTGGGCCTCAGTCTTGCTCTTTGGTGTTTGAACTCTTGCTGTAATGTCCACTTGGGGACACAGAGTCTTAGGACTGGGGTCCAGATGGTCAGTCTTTTGGGGGCCTGGAGACCAGCGATGTTCCCACTGTTGGGCTGCCTGCCCCCCGGGCTTCTGCCTGTTCCCTGTAGCCTGACTCTTCTGAGGCTCGACAGGGCTCCCACAAGGCCTTCTGGTGACAGCAGCATGTTTCTTTAGGGTATTTGCTTTATATTGATCTATTTTCAACTTTCTAAGTACTAATCTTACCTCCTAATAATAACAGACTAATAACCAACAC
Organism: Eschrichtius robustus; assembly: GCF_028021215.1. Taxonomy (NCBI): domain Eukaryota; kingdom Metazoa; phylum Chordata; class Mammalia; order Artiodactyla; family Eschrichtiidae; genus Eschrichtius; species Eschrichtius robustus. Next base: position 5,948,615 of record NC_090828.1, read on the forward strand.
TTACGGAAGGATTATCCCTCATAACACACTGTGTGAATTGTTCATGCAAATGAATGACTTCATTTAGTCCCTCCAAGAAAACATTTATCCCCACCAAACAGAGGAAGAAACTGAGGTTTACCTTGTTTGCCTTGATGAGGTCACACAGCTAGAAAGTGGCTGAGCTGGGATTCAAATCCAGATCCATTTGCCCTGGAGTCTGAGTGCTTAGTCACTGAGGCCCAGGTCTGGCCTTCGCATAAGATAAGATTGTGTTTCAAGAGGGAAGAGATATGGGAACATATGTATATGTATAACTGATTCACTTTGTTATAAAGCAGAAACTAACACACCATTGTAAAGCAATTATACTCCAATAAAGATGTTTAAAAAGATTGTGTTTCTGCTTTTTTTTTTTTTATTTTAATATTTTAGGTTTTAGGGATTGCACACTTCAACAAACTGTCTTAATGGTCAAGGAGGTAAACAGTCTACCCCAAGTGAGGACTCGTATTTTATGTAATCAGTGTGTGGGATTTTGTCTTCTCCATAATGTATTCCTATCTGTTCAACAATAAAGACAATGCTTTCATGTAAAGCATCAGCAAAAAAAAAAAAAACAACTTATGCTCCAGGAAGATGTAGCACACTTCCCTTGTGACTTTGTCTACCTGCTGGAACCTCTATATACCCCTATTTAAGGAGCAATGAAATATTTTACCTGGAATTCTTCAAGATTATAACCAGCCAGAATCTGAGTTAAAAGTTCTCCTGTCAGTTGGAATGACACTCTTAGCAACTGAGTTCAAGTCCTAGGATTCTGCTCAAGGGAATCGTGTACATTTAGTCAGCCAGTAGTTTTTAGTACATCGTTTGTGTAGGGATGGTGATTAATAAAAAGATAAATAAGACAAAAATAATTGCCTTCAAGGATTTTATTACCTTATAAAGGGGTTAAGACACATCCTCAAATCAGAGCAAAGCATAGATGCTTTTACTTTGCAAAACAGCTTCATAGCACAGACTCAAAGGGAAGTATAACAGTGAAAGTCCAACATAGGTATTGGGAACCTTTCAAAGGGGCACAATGTATGACCTTTGTCCCTACGGGGAAGAGGTACCTTGACCATAGGTGCCAGGCTGGAGTGGGATCCCACCAGATGCCCAGGAGCTCCGAAATGGGCACACACATCCATCTTCTTAAAATCATCCACACCCCAGAGATGTCCTGCTGCTTCCTGCAGGCAAGCCCATCTCCCGTAGTCAGCCTTGGGTCACATCCTGTCTCCTTGTCTGCTGCGCTGATTCCTGACTTGGGCTCCTGTTGCCCCGACTTGGCTCCTGGTGGCCATTGAGTTGCTGGCTCTGCTCCTCTTGGATGGGCTGCAAGGTGTGCACGTAGGTTTTCAGGTGCAGCGTGTGACCCGACTTGGATCGTGCTGGTCCATGCCTAGGCATAGCCTTGGAATAGCTATAATCTTTTTACATGGAGAGTGTTAAAGCCATGATTGCTTTTTCTGGGGCAGACCCAGCTTATTGGAGATCCACAGTCAGTGACACTCCGGGAAGACTTCCTGAGCTGTTTGGGTTCACGGGAGAGGAAGGGAGTTGTGTGGAAACCAACGAAGGAGGAAGACGATGCCTGGATTTCTACACTAACATTCATGTATTTTCCTCACTGCAGTGCCAGTCGTTAACCTTTATACCATCCCATGTGCCAGTTTTGATGTCAAAGGGAGATATCAAAGGAAGGCAGTGCCTGTGCTCACAGACACCCTTTACAGAAGCAGAGAAGGAAAACAATCTAACACGAAAAATAAAATCAATCCAGTACTAATTGGAATTGTAACTTACCACAATATTTTCCCTTATTTTGAAGTATATTTTCCACGGATTTTTGTGTGTAGGTGAGATTCTGTGCTCATTGTGTTTTATTTCCCTCTTTATTACAAAGTCCGTGGTTACTTGTGAAACACTCAGGAATAGTGACTTTGGTTTGACGTTATCTCCTTTGCAAACATTTCCTGAAACATTTTATGCACACAATCCGGATGACATGGGCAGCTTCTCTGCCCTTCCAAGAACCAGTACAGCTTGGTTCATATCCCCAATTACATGGTCTAAAGAAGTTCACTTCCTGCCCAATGATTTCTGTAAATTCCTAATCTTGCTCCCCTATCATCTTGGGCCAAATACCTCATCCTTCTTCTTGGAAGAAACCCATTCCCCAGCAATGTCTTTGGAACTGGAATTTCTTTGGTTGAGAGACATCGTACCAGGGACTTATTGGGTTAGTAGTGCTGGTCCAAGTCCCTGAAATGGTGCTGGGAAAACAAGCTGCAGATGGCCTTGACAATGCGTCTAGGTCATTGGTGCCTTCACTTCCTTGCCTGACACAGAAGGCTCTTGTTAGCTATGTGCTCTGCTCAGTGAGAGTCTCAACATGTCCACCCGACGTAAAGATGGCTAATTGTTCTGTATTTTATTTTATTTTTTATAAATTTATTTATTAATAAATTTATTTATTTATTTGTTTGTTTGTTTTTGGCTGCGTTGGGTCTTTGTTGCTGCGCGCAGGCTTTCTCTAGTTGCAGCGAGCGGGGGCTACTCTTTGTTGCGGTGCGCAGGCTTCTCATTGCGGTGGCTTCTCTTGTTGCAGAGCACGGGCTCTAGGCGTGCAGGCTCAGTAGTTGTGGCACACGGGCTTAGTTGCTCCGTGGCATGTGGGATCTTCCCGGACCAGGGCTCGAACCCGTGTCCCCTGCATTGGCAGGTGGATTCTTAACCACTGTGCCACCAGGGAAGTCCCTGTTCTGTATTTTAGAAGGTATTCAATACCTGGTAATGTAATGCCAACAGGCATTTTGCTGCCAGCACGCAAGTGTAAATGCTGGATAATGGAGAGATATTTAAAGATCTTCTAAAGATAAGACTAGAATGTGAGAGCCAGAAAAAAATTTGGAGTCAGCATGCTGGATGGTTCTTAAAATACAGGTTTGAATTCAAACTGTCTGAGAAGGAGTTTCTAAATTCCACATTTTAGGCCTCAACCCAAATTTGATTCAGTCGGTTTAGAGTAGGACCCCAGTAACTACGGTTTTTAAAGATTTGTAGGTGATTTTGTTGCATACTCTTAGTTCCAAATCCCTTAATGGTTAAAAATTCCTCACCCCACATGTAAAGACACTGGACACTTAGGAAATGAAATGACCTCACTAATGTCACACGAGCTGATACCGTGAATCGCTGCTTCCTAGGGGCCCCATGAGATGCGACAGCGTGTCCAGCCCTCGACCCCACTTCGAGCGGTGTCCTGCTCACAGCAGGCGGGCCCTAACTGAGAGCAGAGCTGGTATGTGCCTGAACTGGGCTGAGAATGCCGGGAAAGGCAGAGCCAAGCAGAAAGCACCCGTTTTCAGAGATCCTGCTTTCAGAGGCGAGTGTTGCCAGTGACTAGCTGTGTGATCTTGTACAAGGAGCTTAAGCTTCTGGTTTCATATTCTTGTTTGTAGCAACAGAGCTGTTGAGAGAAGGAAATAACACAGTCAACTGAAGATGTTTATGGCAGCGCTGGCCGTGCCAGAACTGTTTTTATTTTTGTTACAACCCAGTGCCCTTTTTGTTAGTATGTTTTGCCTATAAAAATTTTCATCTTTGTGTAATAAAACTTTGAAGACTCAATTGAGAGGACGTGACGGCAATGTGAGGTTGCTAGCCAGTGTCTGGAATTCCATATTACATAGGACACAGACTGATGCTTTCCAATTCATGAGCCAATTTCTCATCCTATCTAGTTTTACTTCCCTTCATTACTTCAAAAAATTCCCCCCCGAACTGCCAAAGTGAGAATCGGACCCATTTATTTTTCCATTTTCTGTCTATAGAGTGCATGGCACTTCAATTTTCTCCCCTTTTACGGTTATGATCATTTTTCTTACCATCTTAATCGCCATCACGCTCCGTAGCGAAACATTTGACAATTATAAATACTCACGTAGGCAGATTGGAAAATGCTGACGTTTCAACATTGTGGCTCATCTGCAAGATTTCTGAAGACCTTTACCTGTGTTAGGAATTAAAGTACAGAATTCCAGAATGGTACTCTTGGACCTAGTCTAAGGTTTGTTGTCTGAGTGACCAAAATGAAATGGTGTTGATCCCTGGTGAATTAAGAGCCTCCTTTTTTTGGCTAAGGTCAAAGATCAGACACTAACATGCCAGTATTTTCCCTCCTGAATTTTGTTTGGTTTTTTTTATTTGTTCGTTTGTTTTTTGGCCGCGCCGTGGGACTTGTGGGATCTTAGTTCCCCGACCAGGGATCGAGCCCACACCCTTGGCAGTGAAAGCGAGGAGTCCTAACCACTGGACCGCCAGGGAAGTCCCCTGAATTTTATATTCTACATTTTCAAAAGACCAGAATTCTAAAACCTAATCCTTTAGATTCTGCTTTTTTCTGGCTATCATGGGAATAAATATTGTCCAGTCACTATCACGGGACCCACTTCTGGGATCCTGGGCAAATGTGACAAGGGTCCGTTCTCATTGTATTTTCATTCGACTTCCTGATAAAACGGACTTGGTGTTGTTCAGAGCCAGATGACAGTTGCCCACCTCTGTCACCCTGACACCATGCTTCCATAACCAGAATTCCCCAAATCAAGAACAAAATTTCTATATAATAATTAAACAATAATAGGAAGAATTAAATGATAAATGGATAATTAAAATGATGGGGGTATAGTGGGTAACTACAGCAAAAATAAGCAAAACTCTAGAGAGAAGAGGTGACCAGAAAGCTGAAACCACAGGCAAAGGGGCAAACAAATTTGTATCAAAGATGAGAGGTCTGTAGCCAAAATATTAAAACAGTAAGATGAAGGTAAAATAAAAAAGCGATGAACTGGGACTTCCCTTGTGGCGCAGTGGTTAAGACTCCGTGCTCCCAAAGCAGGGGGCCTGGGTTCAGTCCCTGGTCAGGGAGCTAGATCCCACATCATACCACAACTAAGAGTTCCCATGCCACAACTAAGAGTTCGCATGCCACAACTAAGGAGCCCACCTGCCGCAACTAAGAGCCAGTGCAATTAAATAAATAAATAATTGTTTTAAAAAAAAAAGCCATGAACTAATTGAGAAACCAAAAACTGCTTCAAAGAGGTCAATATAAACAAAATAAAATGCCAATACCAGAAGCTCAAAGAACAGACTAAGTAAAATAGACACATTGAATTAAAACTTTGCAATAGAGAAAGACAGAGGTAAAGTAATCAACCCAGGCCAGGCCAGGCCCCGCCCCACGGCCAAGCTCTGCAAGGAGCATGGGGTTCCCCCTGGTGCCTGGGCAGCATTGTGGTCAGAAATCCCCAAACAACCCTACAGGCAGGGCTAGGGGTGGCCTGCTTTTATAAAAAATCATGCAATTGTCAAACTATGCATCCATGCTGCTATCAAAAGAGACAACTCCCCAAGCCCTGAGATTAAAACTAAAAATCCACGCATAAAGGATAACAGCAGACACGTGCAAAGACATGCCGAGAGCTGCGGTATCAGCCCGTCTAAAGAGGACTCTGCCAGTGGGACGGCAGCGCGATCTGGGGGCACTTAGATAAAGGAAGCTGAGGAGTTTAACTCAGCGACAGGGGCGAGTCGCTTGCTGCGGTACAGACGTGAAGTGATGGTCTCTTTTCCTGTCAACATTGCTATCATTCCTCTTTGAAACCCAGCAGCTGGAGCATTCCACACCTGCAGCTCACATTTCATTCAAAATCAGAACTGGTGGTCTCAGTTCACGGGACCAAGCTCTTCTCTAATGACTCTCCACGCCCTCCTCCTGCCCCTACCCCAAGGCTTCCCAGCAGCCAAGCCCTAACTGTGCTCACGTGACTCTTGCCCTGTGACCATGACAGGGAAAGGCCAGTGAACCCCCAAAGTTGTGCTCTTGACCTAAGTGGGTCGATCTTGGGTGGGTTTGGCACCAACCCTGCACAGGCTTCGTGGAAAAGCACCCGCTTCGTGCCCCTCTCCTCGGAGCACCACCATGGCAGCCAGGGCTCTGGCCCTTCTCCAAGGTGGGCTCCATGCCTTGGCTGAGTAGCTTCCCACACAGTCCTATGACTTCTACCCCTTTGAAGCTGCAGGGCTTCCCCGGGAGACACCATGGGAACCCCTGAGGCCCCCTTTGGTGTTCTCCGAGAGACACAGAGGTACCCAGACCCTTGACATCTTCTCGGCAGGCACATTCACGACAACGCATTCACGCCCTGATCGTGGGGAAGTGTTTCACCTTCAGGAGTCTTCAGATGAGAGGCTGGCTCCATTGTGTATACTCACATATGCCACCAAATGTTGGGGTCCAATGCCCAGAGCTCCCTTCCCTGTCACAGCTCTCCTCTGGTGGCACTGAGGTGGTATGGTGAAAGCCAGGGGCTAGATGCCAACCTCTCACCCTCAGACCCCACGCAGAGCTCCCGTGGATTCTGCGGCCCTTCCCCAGAGCGAGGAAAGGGTGGAGATGGTTGTGGAAGGACCACCTCGCTCTCCCTCTCTACTCTTTTTTGGATAGAAGTGAGGGGGAAACTGAGGCATTCATCCCCCTCTCCCATCCCCCATGGGTTGAGGCCTCTTCCTTCCCCTGCCCTCCTGGGTTGTACCCGCGATGGGGGAGGGAGCTCCACAGACAGAGGAGGACAGAGGCCAGAACTTCACTGCACAGTTGCCAAAGTAATGTCATCTCAGGAGGCCTTTTTGTTGACAGTCAGTTGACCTTCCCCTGGCAATCCGCACATGCCCGTGTGTGTCTCAAGTTCAACACTATCTAAAGTCTTTATGGTTTGTATGCTGAGTAACAGAGATACGCAAACCACGTGCAAACTCCTCCCCGTGGCTCTCTTGTTCACGGTGGGGCTAGGTCCTCACACGGCTGAGCCTGCTGTGCACGCATCTCCTCAGCTCACAGTCTCTCCTCCTTTCTCCCAGTCCTGGCATGACGGGCTTCTCAGCATCCTCAGCTCAGTGCTTCCATCCCTCTTCCATAAGCATCTCCTCTGAGCGTCTTCCCCGAGGCAGCATTACCCGTCCCATCCCCCGTTTCTTTGTCCCGCCCCTGCATAATTTCCTTTTAGTGCCCATCATGTTGCCAGTGATCTTTTAGTCATTCATTTAATGGATGATCACCCACCTTCTCCGGCTAGAATGGAAGTTCCACAAAGCAGAGACCTACAGAGTCATAGTCACTGCATCTTTGGTGCCTAAAACATCGTCTGGCACACAGAGGCTGCCTGGTGGGTATTTGTAAATGAAGGAATGATTTTAAACCCTTTGAGGACCGAAGCTTGAAACCAGATGAGATAATGAATTTACAGCAGGCAGGTATGGACAAGAAGAGAAGCTTTGTGAGGTGCTTGCACCTGTGTAAGTGGACGGAGGGGGCGGGGTCTTGGCAGCCTTCTGTTTACTAAACCCTCCATACGTGTCTGGAGTCTGTGTGCAGAGCTGCTGCAGCGGCTTAAGTATGCACAGAGGGTGAATGTATGTTCTCAGCTAAGGCCGCTGGACGTGTTTGGATGAAAAGGCTGTATCCGTCATAGTAGAGTAATGCCCTTACTGATTTGGAAATACTTGTAATCTACTTTTGGGATAAAGGGGGATTATAACTAAATACATTGATATAAGGGATTTTAAAAATTTATGATAAATCCTGGGATTAGTGTATATTCATTTAACTCTTCCGTTCTCATTGACGGAGATGTATGCTGAAAAAGGTATATGTAGCGTGGCAACCACAACCATAAATCACTGACTGCAAGGACTTAATTCCACAATAACTAAAAAACAGATTGGAGGCAAGCTAAGTTGGGGAAAAAAGCAGGAATACTTTTCTTCTCAATATGAACTAAGACAAAATATCTTTTGATTAACTCTCAGTTGGCCAGAAACCTATCTTAACCTCATGTTTATCTCTTAAGTTTTCCTATTTACCATAATTTTAGTATATAAGGTATATGACCCCAAATTTAAAAATCCAATTTTTTCATTTAGTAAGACAGGACATTGGATAGCTTTTTCTGAGGACAAGGGTTTGCTGTTGTTCACTGGAGCTGGGATTTGGTATCACAGCTCAAAGTTTCAGACTTCTCAGGAATTATAAACACCCCCGGAAACAGTTTTGCTGTTTAATTAGCACCATCTGACTCCCAGGCGCAGGCAGCAAGGAGCTGGACGGCCCAGACACCAGCTGTGCAACCCCTCCTGCACCTATGGACAGGCTGCTGGCCTTGTGTTAATGTTAAGTCCTTCTAAAGGTCAAGTGCGTGCAGGAGACACGTTCCGGGCATCCACTCCTCACTCTGTGGTTCCACTTGCGTGCGCTGGCTGCTCAAATGCTTCCCTGAAACTTCTTCGTGAGTCCTTGGTCTTGAATTGACAGGGAAGCCTGTGATGGAAAATTGGTTTTTAAACGATGATATTCCAAGATTTCTGCGGCGTGGAGCACCCCGGGCGAGGCCATCTGTTCAGGATGAGCTCCTGCTTTCTCCTCCCAGACAAGGTGAACTTGCAAGTGCAAAGTCTAGCTCTTGAAATATCTTCAAATGGACGTCTGACCTCCTGGGCTGCTGTCGCCACAGCTATTCCAGCCGTCTTGCACTTTCCATCACGGAAGGGGCAGCAAGCAACGTGCAGAAGTAGTGAGGTTTGCTTTTTTTTAACTAACGCAGATTTGCTGGAGAGTTTCTGGAAATAAAATAAAATGACTCAAAGCACATCAACCGGAGAAGGTCCTCACATACTCTGATGCTGTGCTGTTAGGTGCATAGTTCGTTCTTAGGCTTATGCCTTCTTAAGAATTCACTCCTTTTCAGTACGAAATGCCCTACTCTATCCCTGATAATTTTCTGGCCCTGAAGTCAGGAAATTTATATGAAATGAACAGAGCAATTCCAGCTTTCTTCTGATCAGTGATAGCATAGGCTATCTTTCTCCACCTGTTACTTTTAGCCCTAGTTTTTGTATTTAAAGTGGGTTTCTTGTAGACAGCATATAGCTAGGTCTTGGTTTGTTTTTTTTTTTTTAATCCAGTCTAACAATCCATCTTTTAATTGATCTAGTTAGGCCATTCACGTTTAAAGTGATTATTGATGAATAAATGATGAGAAAGTGCGTGTTACCCATCTTCGCATAGGTGTATATATATCACTTCCCCGGGTGCCACCATATGGCGTCTTTGGCAAGACTTTTGCCTCTGCTATTCTCCTGGATCGGCTGATTCATTTCCCTATAGAATCTGCATGCAGCACTGATTGACTTTAGACCCCTGGCTTAAGTGGTTGGGGATCATGGCTTTTGTTTGTACCAGGTCAGCAAACATATGTATTTTGTTTTTTCTTCATCAAATATAACTATATCGCAAAAAGGAGAGGAAAAGTCACTATGAGAGGGGACAGAGGAAATTTCCTAGAGGAAAAAGATATTGCAACTGTCAGAAATGGGATAGAAACACAAAAATTTATAAAATCAGTTACAAAAATTGTGAAAAAAAATAAAGTGATTATTCATATAGTTGGATTAACATGTGCCATATTTGTAACTGTTTTCCGTTTTTCGTTTCTTTCTCTCCCTCTGTCTCCCCTCTTGACCTTGGGCTTCCCTAAACATCCTCCTCAGAGAGCTTGTGTCTTCAGCTCTTTCCTCTGTCATCCACTGTTATTATCCTGGGGGCCTATTGGTGTGGGGAGGAGGAGCGTTCTATAATTTTAGGATTGAACCCCAATCTCCCAATGGGCCTGTGTCTTAGTGGACCCTTGCACTTATCACTCTAGTGGTGAGGCTTTCCCCCTGCCCCTGACTCCTTTCCCTGCCTGGGACATTCTCAATCTATTCCTGTGAAGCCCTGACCCATGTTGTCTATGTTTTCTTCCCACCTTGGATGTGAGACAAGAAAGCTAATGGGGACTTGAGTGGGAGGAATTCATTTCCCACAGTTGCGATAATGTTTCAGAAGCTCTGGCAAAGTCTTTTTCCTTGGGGAGGATGCCTTTATTAAGAAATGTCTGAGCATATTTCAGAATGATTACTCTTCCCTTCTCCCTGCCAGAGCCAAGAGGAGATCTTTCTCAGATCTTCACCGTGAGAACCGGTAGAGTTCTGCAGCTAAAACCCACAAAAGTGTGAGAGCCCCCAAGCCCGCAGCCTCCAGAAGTTTCTCTCTCTCCTGGTCGCACATACACAGCCTCCAAGAAGTCATCAAAATTCCCACTTAAGTGTCCTATCAGTTTACTGTTCCAGCAGCTTCTGGCCCAGAGACGCTGAGCTCACCTTCAGCCCCGGATGCTCCTTTTTTCTCCAGATTTAGGGTGGCAGTCTGCCTTGCAACCTCAGTCCTCGGATGGGTCCAAGGTCAGTCATTCCTTTTCTGTTTGTCCAGCATTTTCTTGTTATAAGTACAGGAAGGTGATTTCCAAGTCCTTGTCAAGAGCTGACACCACTAGCCCCAAGATAACCCTTGTTTATTTTTTGTCAAACTTCCTCCCCATTTTTACTACATATTTATCTCTGGATTTATAGATATTAATGAAAATTCATACTGATTAGGGATAGGAGCCAGGCTCTACTCCAAACGCTTTATACGTATGTTCTCTTTTACCTTCCTCCGCAGCCCCCGGATACTCCCATTTTCAAATGAGGAAACACACCTTTTCACATAGATGTCTTACCCAAAGCCATGGGATTAGTAAGAAGCAGAACCCAGACTGGACTCCGGAGCACCTTACTGAGCCCAGCAGTTTGACATCAGATGCTGTGTTCTCTAATAGGTAGTTATGAATGGGCAGACTATGGGCGGATGCATAAAGAATTGGTTACAGAGATGGATAAATATGTCTCAACAAAAAAGAGACTGCATTTAGTTCTATGGAGAGATTTGTAAATTAATATTATATTTTAAGCATTTTCAGAAATTATTACAAATCCTTGAGTAAGGAGAATTCTTAAGTAGTTAAAATCATAATTCTAATACAAATAGATAGCAATCCCACAGGAGAGTTGTTTTGAACTCACAGATGGAAAAAAACAGAGTTTTTTAACAAAGAGTCTGTGTGGACAGGAGACATCTAGTCAGCGGGGGGAGGGATGCTGAAAAAGTGCTTTGGTGTTTTAGACACAAAATCGGTTACTATTCCTACAGGGCAATTAAACTCTACCCTTCAGGGTCATCTTGTTTAATGGATCAGTCATTATACCTCATCAGTTTTCCTCAGGTAACCTCTCCATAACGAGCTGTTAATCAAACTGGAATGTTCCCTGAGAGTCGACCTTCAGACAAGCTCATTAGAGAATCATTCAGCCTGATACTGAAAGGTAATGAGGTCATCTTTTGTGCCTTATTTCTGAGTTTGGAAGACTTTTCCTGTGTATCAGGAATATGATTTTAATGGCCTTCGTAATGGTGCATAACAGGGGTGTTACCACAGTAGAACCATCTGGAATCTTGCCTGCATAGGACACTGCCTCAGACCCTCTGGTACCTGGACTTCCCTGGTGGTGCAGTGGTTAAGGATCCGCCTGCCAATGCAGGGGACACGGGTTCGAGCCCTGGTCCGGGAAGATCCCATGTGCCGCGGAGCAACTAACTCCGTGCGCCACAACTACTGAGCCTGCGCTCTAGATCCCGTGAGCCACAACTACTGAGCCCGTGTGCTGCAACTACTGAAGCCTGCGAGCCACAACTGCTGAGCCCGTGTGCTGCAACTACTGAAGCCCGCACACCTAGAGCCCGTGCTCCACAACCGCAACGAGAAACCCACGCACAGCAACGAAGAATAGCCCCCGCTCGCGGAAACTAGAGAAAGCCCGCACGCAGCAATGAAGACCCAACACAGCCAAAAATAAATAAATAAATTTAAAACAGTAGAACCATCTGGAATCTTGCCTGCACAGGACACCGCCTCAGACCCTCTGGTACCTGGCCTACTTCCTCTTCCTGCTGTGGAGAAGAGAGGTTGGGCCCCACCATTCACATTCCCAGAGGCTCCTGTAAGAGAACTTCATGGCTGGGGGTGAGATGGGGTCAGGACTCTGCTTCGTGTCAGGGTTCAGCAGGGAGGGGACTAACCCTGGCTTCCCCGCCTCATGTGTCACACAGCACAAGCGGCTCCCGACCATCAGAGCACAGGGGATCCTGGGCTCATCACTTTAAGCCACTGTTGATTCGTGTAGGGGAAACACTTTGCTTTCTCTCCCGTGTTCTTCCCCCTGCCTCCAAAACAAGAACTTCACCCCAGCTCCTGGCTCTGAGAAGATCTGGAGTGAAATCTTTAGTCCTGCCCCATCCCTCAGAGTGGATATGCTTGATTGGTTCATTTTACTCTGGGGTGTGTCAGAAAGGCAAACCAGCTTTTCTCTCCCAGTTCCCATCCTGTAAGGCCTGGGGGAGCCTGTATTTTGTTTCTCCTCACCAGTGAGCAAAAGGCAAGGTCCTGCCCAGGGAGATCCAGCTCTGCTCCCTTGCGTGCAGGGTCTTCACTTGCAACCTTGCTGGGCCAGGAAGGCCCCGCTGCCGACAGTTGAAGGGAGAGGCGTACGACCCTCCATCCTGGGCTCAGGACGAAGGGGGCTTCCAACATAGTTTAAAGAGGGTTTGCATTTGGCCCTTGTTAGGCTCTGCTCAGTGGGTGAAAGCTCTGCTTGGATCCCACCTCGTTCCTGGCGTCCGTCGGTTGAAATTTGTAGAAGGAGCGTGTTGGAAAAATAGCACCTGAAACCTCCCATGAGTTTCCATTACTTCTCCAGAGCCAAGACCCCGAGAGCAAGCCTGCCTGAGATAGAGTAAAATGGTGATTCTTGAGTCATTTGCAAGCAAATCATGTATAGCTTTCAGCTTGGGCTCTAATGACAAAAGATTCTCAGGAAGGAGAATTCTGTGGTCTGCCTGTTAATGAAACAGGGGATTTTGTGCTCTTGGAGGGAACATGGGACTCAAGTAGCATCAACACTTCATCTATAGAATCAGAGAGAGTCCTAAGAGCCAATCGGGCTTGAGGAGACGTGTAAGGTAACCTAGCCCTCGGGTGCATCACTGCATATTCTGCATTGCTCATCTCCACGGAGTCATCACTGAGCAGGCCCTGTCCTCCTAAGGCCACATGCACCTCCCTACTCTTTGTTCACCAAGCAGCCCCACCAACTGTCCAGAGTTGATGCAAGAATTGAAACCCCTTTGCCATCCCTATGTAGTACAATCGACTTGTTCTACAGAAGATAAATTCGGAGATCTCATGCACAATACACAGCCATGCTTCTCTCTCCCGGTGCAAGGACTGATTTAGATTGATTTCACTAACACTTTTGCTTACATTTCTGGTATGACCAGGGAGTTAATGAGAGTAACCAGTCCGCCTCCAGGATCTGAAATTATCGTATCTTTCTCTCTCTCATGAAAATTACTCTTTATAAAACTGTCTTTGTCTCACGTTTCTTAAAAGAACTTGCCTTATAAAATGGACAGAGCCCTGGGTTCTTGGGAGTATGGAATTCAAGCAGTTAGTCTGCTAGAATTTGGATGCGATTGGAGATGGGGTTTCCTCCAAGGTACACACGGGTTCTGTAAGCTCTTCTCCCTTCAAGTCAAGGTGGTGCTTCCTGGCCTGAAGGTCTGGGCCTGGAGCAAGGTGATATCTAGAAAGAGCCACAGGTTCTATGGTCTTTCAGAAACAGGAGATGAACTGCTTTCAGAGAATCAATGCTTTGGCCACACAGTTAAGCCTTTGCCTGAGAGGACAGGTTTGTTCTTGATTGTTGTTCTTGAACTTGGAAATGGATTCATTCACACCCAGGAAGAGCTGGGAGAATCTGAAGACTTCTCTTGGCTGTTTCTAGCGAGCTCACTATTAACAAACCACTCCTCCCAAGTTCCCCATGGAAAATAAATCTTGGAATTAGAAGGAATGTAAGGAAATTCCTCATGGGAACTCCCCCAACCATAGCATCGCCCTCAGTCCCGCTCTCAGCCACCTTCTCTTCTGTGTGGACCCACCCTTAGGGGTCTCTCTCAGCAGGGCAGGAGTGGTAGGCATTGGCAGCCCCGGGCTGTCAATCTCTCTTTTAGGTTTGCACGTCAGGACTTAGAAAAGACTGTGATTGGTCCAGCTGCGGTCACATGCCCTTTCTTCACCAGTCACTGCAGCCAGGAAAATGGGCTACTCTGATTGGTCAGGCCTGGGTCATGTGGCTTCTACAATGGAGAATGGGCTCATCTCATAATCCATAAGGCATGGGTTCCCCATAACAGGGCTTCTCTTACCAAGAGAATGGGGAGGGGTGTTGGACCACCCTCTCTGAAAAGAGACATTGCCAATTGTTAATGCTAAGAAGTGCAAAGGGATGTGACCTACCAGTTTCTCCTGAGCACAGGACTTGCATAACCCCTTGTTCCTGTAAATTAAACACTGTCCACTGAACCCACTGAAAATGGATTGACCCTATGGAAACTAGCATATAAATGTAACTCAGCTCAAGATTGGCTTCAAACCCTTTGTCATGTTTTTGGCTGTTATATCACATATATGCCTGGGGCTCCTCTATCCTATGCAACGAAATCCAAGGTCTGTAGGAGGATATGGGGACATGTATTCAAAACTGAGGGAATCAAGTCACATGGAGGGCCCAGGTCACATGGCTACTTAGTGGTAGTGTGGACCTTGATTGAAGGCTGCTGATGTCCATTCTAGGACCACATCCTTTCCCTCTTTTAGGACAAGAGTATCACAGCTAGCTTCTCTGACTTGATAGATAGTGTGACAAATCGGGCTTAAACCTGCCATAAAGACAGCTTGAGACTCATTAGGAGAAGTTGGAGTTGAATTGGAAATGCTAATTTCCAGACATCCAAGCAATTCATTCTGGTTGGCATTTTTTGTGTTGCTCTAGAGGCTGCTGAAGAATGAGGGGACTGAACACCGAACAGTCAATGTCAAGAATGACCCCGAGAAGGACAACATAAGCATTTCCTCCCTCTTCTTTGCTAGGGCTAAATGCTCCCATCAATCAGAGGTTCCATGGATGCTTTTAGGGTTAAAATGAACTTTTAAAACTGATATTGGGATTTATAATAAGAAATATATATTTGGTCTTTGTCCCTGTTCCTGGCACAGAGCTCCTGAAACCTTTGTAATTTTCTAAGTGATGAGAGCTATAAAGGTGTCTTCTGTTACATTAATGAGGTGACTTTTGGAAAACACCTAGGACTGGGGACTGGTTACCAGGTAAAGCTGACCTACGGGGAGAGGAGAGGGGCTGAAGATTCAGTTCAATCACCAATGGCTAATGATTTAATCAATCATGCCTATGTAATGAAGCCTCTATAAAAACCCAAAAGGACAGGGTTCAGCGAGCTTCCAGGTGCGTGAACAGGTGGAGAGGTGGGGAGAGTGGAGCTCTGGGAGAGGGTATGGGAGCTCTGTGTCCTTTCCCCAGACCTTGCCCTGTGCATATCTTCCTTTTATAATAAACCGGTAATCTAGTAAGTAAAGTGTTTCTCTGAGTTCTGTGAGCCGCTCTAGCAAATTATATCCAACACAAGGGGCAGGATTTGTTAAAACCTCCAATTTATAACCGTTGGTCAGGAGAACAGGTGACAACCTGGGTTTGTGACTGGCAGTCTTGTAGGACTGATCCCCTAACCTGTGAGATCTGACACTCTCTCCAGGTAGACAGTGTCAGAATGGGATTGGAGTGAGGATAGCCAGTTGGTGTGGGAGCATTGCTTGTTGGTGGTTGGAAACCCTACCCTCGCCCCACGTCAGAATTGGTGGTCAGAACCCTTAAAAACTTTGTTCTTGCCCAACTTCCACTTCTGTGAATCTGGAGTAGGTATACTATTCCTCTTACCAAATACAACTAAAAACACTGGGCATCATATATAAAATACACATAAAGGAGATTCTGAAAGGTGGAGAGAAGGCAGACCAGAACCAATTTCCCAGGTTCCCTTTTTGCCTCATATAGCCCAGATTTGGGGCTGAAGAGCCAGTAATTTAGAAAGGCGCAGACAAACAAAATCCCCAACAAAAGCCTATTTTCTCTGGCCAAAGGACCAGGTATGGGCAGCCTATCAAGACAGAAGAGGCTCCAACACTCCCTCAGGGTGGTTTCAGAGAAGGCTGAGTAAGAAGCTGGACTTTCCTTCCTACCCAGAAGTAATGAGGAGCCCACCCCTCTCCCTACTGGGAAAATCAGGGCTTTCTCTACCGTCCAGTGGTAATGAGGCCACCCTCCCCTTGGTGTCAGTGAAGCCATAACAAGGCATTACTGTGTCCCAGCCAGGGAGGCATCAAGGGAGACCTGCAAGTGCTAGAACTCTCCCACCCCCAACAATAACAAGAAGCCCTCCCCACTCAGGTATCAATGGCAAGGTGGCACCCCTGCTTCCCTGCTGGTGCAATGTCAGAGGAAGCCAGCAAAAACAGTTTTAAATAAGACACAATGACTCAGAACATACTACCCTACACATCCAAGTTTCAATGGAAATCACTCATCAAGAACCAGGAAGATTTCAAATCGAATGAAAATAATCAATAGATGTCGAAATCGAAATGACATGTTCGTTCAAGTTATCTGACATAAAAATGGTGACAATACCAAGTGGATGTGGGGAAACTGGATCACTCACACATTGTCGGTGGGAGTGCCAAATGGTACATCCGCTCTAGAAAGCAGCTCAGGGGTTTCTTAAAAAGCTAAACATGCAACTATAACCTATCAGTTGCACTCTTGGGCATTTATCCAAGAGAAATGAAAACATACACACAAAAATCTGTAGACAATTGTTCATAGCAGCTTGATTTGTAATAGCCCCAAACTGGAAAAAACCCAGATGTTCTTTAATATGGGAATGGCTGAACAAACTATGGTACGTCCATGCCATGGAATATACTAAGCAATAAAAAAAGAAGAAATTATTGATACATGTAACAACCTGGATGAACCTCTAGGGAATCATGTTGAGTAAAAAAAGCCTATCTCAGAAGCTTACACACCATATGACTCCACTATATAACATTCTTGAAGTGACAAAATTATAGAATGGAGAACAGATTCATGGTTGCCAGGGGTTGAGGAGTGGCAAGGAGGGAAGTGGGTGTGGCTATACCAGGGCAACATGAGGATCTGGTGATGGAAATGTGCATCTTGGCTGTATCAATGTCAATATACTCTTTGTGATATTGTATTATGGTCTTGCAAGATGGTACCATTGGGGCAAACTTGGTAAAAAGTACACAGGATCTCTCTGTGTCATTTCTTACAAGTGCATATGAAGCTATAGTTATCTCAAAATAAAAAGTTTAATAATTAAAAAAAAAAACCTAACAACCTCATTCTTCTGCTTTCATCTAGAGTGGCCAAAGAGGTTGAGTAGTTTGGATATTTCTAGAATCTAGCATGGTACTCCTTTAATAAATTGAGTAAGTGTCTGTTGAATTTAAATGCCTGGTGCAAAATGGATCACAAGTCAGAACAGCCCCAAAGGGCTTGGTCTACCGAACCACCATTGGCCTGTATGCTGTCCCGTTCCCCTGAGTTTCTGTGGGGACGGATTAGTGTGAGGTTATGATTTAAGATAAAAATTCTTACTGGTTTTTATTTCTTGGGCAAGTTACTTGAACTCACTTGTCTCCTTACTAGTAAAATATACATAATAGTACCTAACTTCCAAGGTTTTTATAAATATTAAATGAGAAAAAATGTAGAAAGATAGATGGTGTTCACAGAGATCAAGTCACAGGTAGGATCATTATTACAATAGAAAAAGGAGGGCAAAGTTAGTAGAAATATAAAATCTGCTGAAAAGTATATATAGTGGGAAATTGTACTTTGTTCTGTCTTTCCCTTTATGTCTCCTTTGGAATAATCAACGATTATTCCCTCATTCTTTTCTATTAGCATTTTTGATGTACCTTCCTTTATTATTCTTTCAGTGGTTAACGTAGAGATTATCATATACATCCTTCACTTATTAAGATCTAATACGTATCAGCATTTTTATCCTTTCCAGCATAATGCAAAGACCTTACAACACTTTCAATCCGTTTACCCTATCTGCCTTTTGTGATATTGTTACTAAGCATTTTGATTTTATATTTTAAATCCCACGATACATTACCATTTGTTTGATACACTAAGCGATATTTTCACATTTACCCACATATTCACCCAGTGCAATGCTCATCATTCCTTCTTGTTTTACTGTGCTTCTGCCTGGAATCATTTGCCTTCTGCCTAAAGAACTCCTTGTAATATTTCTTTTAGTTTATATCAGTTGGAGATAAATTCTCTCAGTATTTGTTTCTCTGACTTTGCTTTTATTTTGCCTTTGCTTTTTTTAAAATTTTTTTTATAGACTTAGTGATTAAACTTTATTTATTTATTTATGTTTTATTTTTGGCTGCATTGGGTCTTCGTTGCTGCGTGCGGGCTTTCTCTAATTGCGGCGAGTGGGGGCTACTCTTCGTTGCGGTGCACGGGCTTCTCACTGCGGTGGCTTCTCTTGCTGCGGAGCACGGGCTCTAGGTGCGTGGGCTTCAGTAATTGTGGCCCATGGGCTCAGTAGTTGTGGCTCGCGGTTCTAGAGCGCAGGCTCAGTAGTTGTGGTGCACGGGCTTAGTTGCTCCGTGGCATGTGGGATCTTCCCAGACCAGGGCTCGAACCCATGTCCCCTGCATTGGCGGGCGGATTCTTAACCGCTGCGACCCGAGGGAAGCCCCTGCCTTTGCTTTTGAAGAATAGTTTTGCTTGTACATAATTCTACATTACCAGTTGTTTTCTTTCAGTGTTTTCAAGATGCCATTCCATTGCCTTTCAGTTCCCACTCTTTCTGTTGAGAAATCAGTTATGTCTTATTACTGTATCTTTGAAAGCAATGTAATAACAAAAATCTTCCCTAAGATAAATAATTTGTTTAAATTTACATGTATAAAACCTAAAGTTCTCTCAAATGTTCTAAATTTGTAGATACATTTGTTAAGATTTCAAATTAAAATGAAGGGTCTAAACTAACTCATCAATCATGTAATGTAAAAGAGCGAAAGAAGGTGATCACACTAATAAACTGCATTCTTGTAAATGATACAAGCGCATTAAGTTAACCATCATGTACAGATTTGGTTTTGTCTTTCTTAAGCCTTTTTATATTTAATTCTAAATCTTTCTAGAGTTAAAAGATTTCTGTCTCTAAAGAAGACAGTTAAGACCCTAATAACTGAAGTTGCTTAATTCTAAATATTTCTGGAGTGGACAAATGTATAACGCTAAGGAAATCTCATCCAGTAAACATCCCAGTTAACTGAGATAATTTAGAACTGGAGATTGTATTTGCATAAGAAATCTATTGCTGCAGACATACCCACTCATTGAGCCAAAAGAGGACATTTTCAGAGCCACTGGATCATGAGCTACAAACTTATGAAGAAGCTGGTCTCATAGCTCACGTAGCCTTTGTAGCAGGAGTTAAGATATGCACCCACATTACTTTTTTCTCATTCGAATGTCAGATGTCAGCAGCTCCCACTCAAGATGATTACTTGCCTGGGTTTTGTATTTCTTTTTAGTTTTTAAATACATTTTAAATCAAGCTCTACAGACCTCTGAGCCTTGTGGGATTCTAAATTATGTATATATGTTTTCTACTTGAATTTAAAGACATTTGAATTTGGAGTAATCTTATGTTTAAAAAAATCTTAGAATGATGCAATTCTGGTGACTATTTTAAAAGCTACTGGCTAAAACAAACCCACATGAGTTGTGACTCATAGTATTTGAGGTCATTCTTACACCCCATTCTCCCCATCCCCCTTCTTTCTCCCTTGGACTTGAGAGGCCCCTGTGATGGTGGAAGAGCCCTGGAGGGGAAGAGGGCTGCCTTTAACCTCCAGGAAAGGGGTGATGGGACATTAGGATTTTTATAGGTTGTCCTACAGAGGCCCCTAGTTGTAGGAAAGGAGGCAGGATTCTGGCAAGAACACTCTCTCCAGGAATAAAGGTGGTGAATTTGGGTGAATCACTCAACGTGAGAGATGGCGTGCCAAAGAGTGCGGAGCTCCTACAGTTATGTCACTTTTATGGTCTGTCCTGTAGACCCTCTTGTTCTATCCCCTTTATGGAACTTGGCTGTTGAGGAGATGAGTGCTGGAAAGGAGTGTCATGTTGTGAAAAGAGCATTGAACTCAGAGCCAAGGAATCAGGATTGGAGCATTGTTCCCATCATCTGACGACTCTGCCTCCTTGGACAGGTCACTCAACTTCCGAGCTTAGCCTTTAAAATTGCTTAAATTAAAAATCTCACCGAGTGAGACACAGATGAGGTAGAAACATGAAGGATCTCACCCCCAAATGCTGCATTTGTTCATCCTTAGACTCTTCCAGGACATTCACTGGATTTAGATATGGCAGCCACTGACTTGCCGATGACCCCCATTCCCTCCTGTGCTGAAAAGTGATTTTCCCCAAGATTCCTCTGGCAGACCCTGCTCTGAGCCCTTTACATCAGCAGGGGAAGCTTAATGGAATCCGGCCTGTTATGAATTGCATGCTTAATGCTTATTTTCGAGTTAGGAATGAAGGGAGAACGGTGCTCATTCTTCAGCGGTACCCCAAAGCTATTAACATATGTCTTTGCAGACTACGCTCCGTGAAGGATACCTTCTCCACTTTGCCTTATCTGTCTTGTCTCCAATATTAATACACATGTCCTGGTCTCTTCCGTGGCCCTATATCAGCTGTCCCCTGAAGCTGTAAGCCTTTTTCTCTCCTCTCGTTTCCTGTTCAAGCTCTTGTAAGAATAGTGGAGTTTACTTACAATCATTTTTCAGCACTCACTGAGACTTGGCCTTTGCTTCTACCTCTGAGCTAAAGGTGACTTCTCAAGATCTCAAGGATCTTTTCTTAATTAAACCTTGGTTGACCCCCCGAAGCCTTGGAGCCTGTAACCAGACTTGCCTTCTGGAAGCTCTCTCTCCCCTTTGCACCTGTGGTTTCACATTATCTGGGCTCTCCAGCACCTCTGTTACAGCTCCGTCCCTCTGTCTAATGTACACATTCCCCAAAGATTGCCCCATGTCCTCTGTTTTTTCTTGTTTTCTTTTGCTTCACTCTGTTTCTCAGGCAATCAAATATTCCCATAAGTTCAGCAATCACCTCTATTCCAGTGGCTTAAAGGCTGTATCTTCATTGTCTTAATTAACATAAAATATGCTCTATAGAGCTGCAAGGATGAAAGAAATGAGACTTAGGGCACACAGGAAAGGCAAGAGACAAGGGAAATATTTTAAAAGAAACGATTAAAAAGAACATAACAGCAAAAGAAATTGAACGTAAATGTGTTTGACAGCCCTTTAAAAAGTTCTTAAATTGATCAAAAAGCAAAATCCATTCCTATATATTTTAAAAGGCTGTACTGGTCAGCTTGAGCTGTCACAACAAAGTATCACAGACTGGGTGGCTTAAACAACAGAAATTTATTTTCCACTGTTCGGAGGCTGGAAGTCTCAGATTAAGGTGCCGGCAGATTCACCTTCTATCGAAGCCTCTCTTCCTGACTTGCAGGCAGCTGCCTTCTTGCTGTGTCTCACATGGCCTTTTCTCTGTGAGTGGGTGGGGGAGGGAGGAGGGAGAGAGAGAGAGATTTTTGGTATCTCTTCCTCTTCCTATAAGGGCAGTAGTCCTTCCAGATTAGGGCCCCACCCTCATGACCTCATTTAACCTTAATTGCCTCCCTAAAAAGACCCTATTTCCAAACACAGTCTCATTGGGGATTAGAGCTTTAACATAGGAATTTGGGGGCAGAGGGCATAACTCAGTTCATAACAGAGAGCCACTGAAAATGAAAGTGGCATATCTAAAATGCCTAATGTAAAAAGTAATCATTGAAAGAACCACACACACACACACACACACAGACACACACTCACACACAGATGAAGAACAAAGGTATATAAGCATTGACTACAAACAAAGAGAAAGAGAAAAAATTACATGAAAGTAAAATCCCAGGAAAAATTAATGGGACAAAAGGACCAGTTTCAATTTCATTTTTTTTTTTAAATGGAGCATATATTAATTTTATTTCAATCTTTTTTTTTGGCTGTGCCGCACAACATGCAGGATCCTAGTTCCCCGACCAAGGATGGAACCCGCGCCCCCTGCAGTTGGAGCACGGAGTCCTAACCACTGAACCGCCAGGGAAGTCCCCCAGTGTCAATTTCTAAAGGCGAGAGTTCACAGTGATAGAAAACTGACAGCAATCATTTTTCTCTGAATAACATTACGTAAAAATTAAAGGTCAAATTATTAGAAAATCAAGAAGTAGCGACTAGGAGTTAAATGGCAGTGGGAGACTTTTATACAGCCATTGGGTAGAATTTTAAAAATGACAGTGTCCCGTGAACACATGGTGAAGCTAATGTGTGCAGAAGAGAATAAGCTGATATTACCTTTTCGTCACGGGAAGGGTCGATCAAGGTCTAGCAGACATTAAAGGGACTTTTTCCCAGATCGACCATGACTATCTTATTCAGATTCTGCTTGTCTTTCCAACCCATGCTCCCCAGATGAGCTACATGGACCGGCACAGACGTGGGTGGATGACACTGAAGGCTCGTTTGCAATTGAAGAACAATCTCACAGGATGGCCGCGTAGCTTCCCCCAATCTTGAACTGTTGATGGTTAGAGTATTTTCAGAAATTTCGAATCTCTGTGCTTGTGAAGTGAAAGTAACTTGGGTAATAGTATTAACTCACTTGAAACATCCCTAGGAAAACGCTTTAATTCAACAACACGTGTGGGCACCTTTCTTGTATTGCATCCACGGCTTTATAACACCAAACTATAATCATACCTTGGAGAGGCTAACAGGGATGCTGAGAGCCAAATATTAGAGGGGGTGAGAAGAAGATCCAGAATGCGGAGTAAAATCACAGACTCCTGGTTAGGGGTGACCTTCACCTCCATCCAGTCCAACCTGAGTTGATGCTTAAATCCCTCTGCAGCCTTCCTGCAAGGGGGATGTGCCAGTGGCAGAAAAATCACTGTAATTCAATTCAGTCTATAGTAACCTTTGTAGCTCTGACCTTTGACAGTTCTTCAATTTTTAAATTCTTACCCTCTCCTTACATACTGTAGCTACAATAAATAAACAATTAGAAAAAGGCTGATCTCTCTTCCACGTAGATATCAGTAAGAATCCAGTCTTGGAGACAGAAACCACACGATTTAATGAACAGGGAAAACGTAATGTATTGAACTGTTTGTTAGTATCGTAGAAGGAGGTTACTAGCAGGCGTAAAAGAGGACTCTCAGGGTTTCCGAAGAAGCAGGTGCAAAGGAGCAGCTCCCACCTCCAGGATGAAGAAGAGTGGGCAGTAAACGAGCGAAAGACCAGGAGACACCCACCCCCAATGCCCCGCTGAGCATCAGACCGCCTCGAAGAGGGCATGGCTACCCCGTGGACACACGGCCTGCCACGTGCAAGGAACTTGCCAGAGGGCACTGGTCAGAGCTGCTCTTTAGAAGCAGCCCACATGGACAGAGGGTGTGGGCAGTCTGGCATGGCTCAGAAGTGGCCGCTGGTGGGGAGAGTGTGGCCTGAGGGTTAGCTCTGCGCAGGGAGAGACTTCCTCTGCTCAGGCTGCCGGGCCCCCAGGCTGACACTGGTGCAAACGGGAACCCGGAAGGGAAGGTCTTCCTGCCACCATGGCCTCAAGGGTCATTTCAGTGTTATCCTCTGATGAAGCCTAACATTCCAACAGCTGGAAAAGGAGAAATGTTTACAGGGTCCAGCTCCGGCATCACAAGGCTGGGCAAAGAAGGGCGGATCTGGACCCTAGAGACAAAATGGCTCAACATGGCGACGTTCCTTTTGTAAGGGGGTCAGCACATTTTTCTGCTGATTGTCAAAAATCTTCTCTAAATAAGTGATCCCAAACCCGGACCTAATACTTTCCCAACCTCTAGCTCTGTATCTCTAGCAATCTACTAGAGAGTTCTGCCGGCTCTCCCATTGACACTTAAACTCACTACGCGTGGAGTTATTTTAGCTTCCCCCAAACCCTCTTTCCAATAAAGTTCTCTTCCTGCCTTCACATTCGGCCAACATGGCATCAATACCCATCAATACAGTTGTTCATCTTCTCACCTTGTCTTGGGAAACATTTCTTCTCCTTTCTGACTCTGCCCACCTTAATTCCGATTCCTCATCTTCGCTGCCAACCTGACCTTCATGCCTCTAAGTCCCCTCAAACCCCAACGCAAACCCTATTACTTGAATCATGAATTGCCTCTGCCCAAAAACTTCCAGGACTTCCCATTGCCTTTACCACAGTGCGCTCTAAGAGTACTGGTTCTGCTTTATGCAAAGAAGACCTTTGAAAAGTCTTCCATGTGCCACTTTCCACCTCTTTTTTGTTCCACCTTCCTGGTACCCGGCTTCTCTTCTCAAGGTCATCTCTTGCAAGGATCCAGGCATCACATTTGTATGCAAACAACAGAAAGAGGAGAAGCAGAAGGGAGGAGGGACCTCATCTCATGGGTCCGTCAATCCACCCCTTCCAACTCCAGCTCTCGGCCCACAGACCTCAGTCACATGGAAGCTGGGAATGGGGTGTATAGGTGAGATGCGGTGCTACCCCAAATAAAATGTGTGTTCTCCTGCTAAGGAAGAGGGGGAGATGGCTTCTGAACAGGCAAGTAGCAGCCTGTGCCTTGCTGTTCTAAGGAAAGGATTCAAGCTCCTCAACTCTACGTGCCAAGACGTCCACTATCTTGTTGCGACCTACCTTTCTCATGTTATATTTTTCATTTGTCTCCCACCTGGGCAACCAAGTTGGTGTATTTTCTGGTCCTTGATTATGCCTTCAAATCTTGGCTCCTATGCCTTTGATGATACCTTTGATCCATCCTGAACCACCTTTTCCATTGTGACTTACTGGAATTCAGCCCATTTTCCAGGTCAAGATGAATTTCCCACTTTTCATGACTTGGTTCATGCTCATTTTAAAACACGAAGAACAGGAAATTCTGTTTTGAGTAACAAGAATGTTTTAGGACAAACTCCAGTAGCCACGGTGTCCTAATTGCCAATGTAAATGTTTAATCAAGGTTTCATATTCCCCACTGCCCCGCTCAGCACTGAGCCCTGGGTGGCTATTCTGGTCCTGGTGGCTCACATCTGATTTCACGAGGAGTCGCAGTGTACTTCCCCAGGAGGTGAGTCCCAGTGTACTTCCCCAGGAGCTGAGTCCCAGTGTACTTCCCCAGGAGGTGAGTCCCAGTGTACTTCCCCAGGAGGTGAGGGGCGTCCCGGCCTGGCAGTGCTCAGTGGCTCCCTTCAGCAACTTGGACTCACCCAGCTCTTGCTCCTACTGACACCTCCACATCACCCTTTACACTCTCACCTGGATGCCCGCTCCCAGGACGGGCTACATAATTAGTGGGACCTGTGTGAAATGCAAGTGTGGGTCCCTCGTTAAAAAATACTGGGGCTGGGGGAGAGATAGGCGTTTGAGATTAACAGATACATACTACTATATATAAAATAGGTAAACAACAAGGAACCCTGTATAGCACAGGGAACTACACTCAATATCTTGTAGTAACCTATAATGGAAAAGAATCTGAAATATACATACATACACCTATATGTATATGACTGAATCACTTTGCTGTACACCTGAAACTAACACAACATTGTAAATTACACCTCAATTTAAAACAATTAGAAAACAAAAATTAAAAAATAAATTTAAAAAATTATAAAGAATTTCAAGATGGTGACAACAGAGCCCGGGTCCTGTGTGCTGCACAGGTGGCAGGCCCACGATGCTGGCTGTGCATCTTTCTTTGCCAGTCACAGAGTTCTGCATCTGCAGAGAACCCTCCCACACGCTTACATACAAACCCATACACGCACACACACCTGGGCTGACCCTTCCGGTGAGCCGGGCCCAGATACTTGCATGAGCGTGCACACACGTGCAAACACACACGTGGTTGCCAGCCCTCATTAAACAGAGGTTGACCGGAACCCACAACTTCGCTCGCGGTGTCAGACAAGCTGCTCACTTCAGCCGGCGTCTCATGCGTGTTGGCAGAGACAGGTCCTGCGCTCATGCGAACACGCGTGGTCACCCACTCAGGAGACCACAGTTGAAAGGTGGTTCTGCTCCCCACCCTGTCTGCTGGTCAGGTACTTCCTCCTCCTTCCACGATGGATGGCCCATCTTTTAAGCTGACTCACGGTATCAGCCTCCAAAAGCGTTCTGTTTCTGGTAAGTTTTTCCTCAGGGGCGATTGGAATTCAGTAGCCTTCCCTTTTAGCTTTGGGCTTGTGGCTGAGTGCGGCTTAATCCCAGAGGTGATGTGAGTCAGGTACCATAGATGAGACGTGAGGGCCTGTAAGACCCACGGAAGCAGGAACCGTGTAGATTTTATTTGCTACTGCATTCCCAGTGCCTAACATGGTGCTCGACACACAGTAGGTGCACAAGACCTGTTTGTTACATAAATGAATTAACTAATTTAAAAATACACTTAAACATAAGCTGTAATGTGGGTAAGTTGTCTAGAGACAATTGCCCAAATTGTCTAAATTAATGATATCGCGTATTTCTAGTTCATTGAGGTTCTCTCTTGAGAGGCCTTTCAAGCGTACTCATTACATCCATGATGCCCAGGTCTGGTGGGTCTTTAATGAATACAGTGAAATCCAAGAATGTTAAAACCAAAAGACCAACGAGGCATTGCTTCCATCCAAAGTCGCCAAGGAGTTCTGAAGGCATCAGTCTGACCACACGTTTGAGAGGCAGGTTTATGATAATATTCCCATTTTACAGATGAACAAAACTGATTTTCAGCCACACGTGCCACCACTGAATCACATTGTTTTGTTGACATTGATGCTGACTAATCCATCACCTGAACTTTGATCAGCTTCTAGGAGAAAAAGAAAGTTTTCTTTTCAGTCCTCAATAATTCCTACCCTAGAACATTTACTTCATTGGAAGTAAATGAACTCACGCTGAACTTCATGTAAAATCAATGCTGTGTCTTCCTTTCTTCTCACCTCAGTAGAACCTACCATATTTGCTTCATCAAAGAGAAGACATCCAGGAGAAGGTAAGACTCCCTGTGCTTTTCCTCAAAGCCCCAAACTGAAGCAGTCCAGCCAAGCCCATTTGGTACCCACAGGAGTCCTCTGGCCGTAACATAATGGATGTTGGGCTCCATTATCCAAGGGCTGTGATTGGGTCATCCCACCGCCATGATCTCAGGCCTCTCATCCCTCCTTGCAGAGCTGGTTTGAGGAATTAATGAAATCATAGAGGCTAAGTTGTCTGCATACTCAATAAATGATAGCTAGTGTTACTTTTTCTTCTAAATTAGGTTGAGCTGAATACATGAGAACTTAAAGGTAATGAGCTTTTGCAGAAACAGTGGAGGTAGATGAGAGAAAAATATAGAGTATGGATCTTTTACTGTTAGAACCCTAGCAAGGAGAGGGTTTATATAGAATTGTAGTGACAAATGTTAGGCTGTCCATCCCACCACCAATTCTTAATTTTCCGCCTGTATTCTTTTTTTAGAGTCAATAATTCCACCCCTAGCCCCACCCCTACCCTATCTCTTTCTCTGTAAATGAGCATGTTATCAAACCTGGCATTTCTATACTATCAATGAGAGTTATTGTTCAGAAGAGGTAAAACATGTATTAAATTGGTTTCTAATCTTGGGAGAATTTAATGTTCAACAACACGTTTTCTTGGATCCATCTAAGACCTTATGCAGCAATCAGGGGACGAGCTGCAAGTTGAACAGAAGTCTTCTGGAATATTTATACAAAAGAGGGAAGGTTTTTGTTAACTAGACACTGCAAATTTGGATTGCAACAATAAAAATGTCATCCAGACTTGTTGATGCACCGCTTGTTTTGTCAATGTCTCATGAAATTGGTTTGTATTTTTGAGGGGAAATGAGGCAGGGTTGTCAGGTCTAGGCTCACCTGTGGGGGACAGGTAACCTCCTGGGCATCAGTCTTACTATCAAGAGGCAGCCTGTGATAGAAGAAAGACTGTAACATCCCACCTCCCTTAATGGAGGAAGGTTTGTGAGTCACCAGCAGTGGCCTCCCGGGGAAATATTTACACAGAGATGGCATTAATGATGAGAGGGGTAAATAGCCCTGGGTGTTTAACACAAGGCGAACAGGTTTTCTTTGTTTTGCTTCACCTTGTTTGCATGTACCTATCCTCAGGGGTAAAATGTTTTTCGTAGTTCAGTTTCTGTTTAAACTGGAATAGGATGTGTTTGTCTGTGAAAGGAGCTAGGGGTGTAGGGTTCCATTTCCAACACTTCTCCTTCTACCTGGAGGCCCATCTCAGGAGGGACATTAGCCTACTGGACATAAAAGTCCATCCTGTTAGGGACCAGGTTGGTAGCCAGGTCAGTGGCTCAAATTCAGGCTTCTATGTTTGGACTGGAGCGGAGAGTTCAGCCTGGTACTATAGGCTTAAGTGGAGCTTTCCACACCCCCTGAGAGCCTAAATTTTGGGACAAGACCTCTGCACCGATAAAGACAGAATGAAATAAATGCAGAGTTTGCCTCTGCAAAGAGGCCCCCAATTCAGTTACCTTAAAAAAGATTATTTTACCTGAAGTGAGCGGACAGGATAAAAGGACACACACTATCCCAACTCACAAGAGACTGATGTACAAAACCAGAGTGATTCTTTTGGAATTTACAGTGAGGAAGTTGGGTGGAACATGATTTATTCTTCACAACCCCCCATCTCTTCTCAACCCAACCGATCCCATTCTTCATCCATTAAGAGCTGGCACCAGCAGCAGTGGCAGTGGGACAGGAGCCCAGGAATTGGGGGTGACTGGGTTGTTGGTGGGAGAGGGGATCCAGCCTCTATGGATGGTGACTTGATAAAGAGGCTGGATCAGTTTCAAGCAACAGCAGAGTATAAACTGCTTATTGAGAAACACATGCAGCCTTGATGCAAGAAGGCTAAGCAGTATGAGAATCTACTGTATAGGACAGGGAACTCTACTCAGTGCTCTGTGGTGACCTAAATGGGAAGGAAATCTAAAAAAGGGGGGATATATGTATACATATAGCTGATTCACTTTGCTGTACAGTAGAAACTAACACAACATTGTAAAGCAACTATACTCCAATAAAAAGTAAAAAAGAAAAAAAAGAAGGCTAAGCAGATTCTAAGAAAATAAACACATCTGCAAAATAGTCAACCATGGTCAATTCTAGATACCGGGGTGCTTTAGAATTGAGGGAAAAAACACAAGCCATGAATTATGTATGCATGGGTAATTATGAAGACAGCGTAGACTATGGCTATTCTTATACCTTAAACGTACAGAATTAGAGACCCTTACAGTATTGAAAGAAAACCATGAAGCCCACAAATTAACCAAGCCTGGGGCTGTTATGATGACTGTCAAGGGTTAGGACACGTCAGTGTTGGGAAGTGTTCCGCAAGTGTATGCAGTTCTCTCTCCTCTGCGGACAGATCTGTGGGTAATCTCACTCCATTCACAGACCCCCCCTGGCTCATCTGACAGTGCTAGATCATTTTCGAGAAGCCCCAAGGAAAGGCTCATCTGTGATCTTAATCATCTCCCCGCGATGGTTGGCGAGGCTGGGATTTTTCTCACAAGGTGCCGGCTACGCATTTGAACAAGGCATTTCCGAGGCTTTTAACCATGCCCATGATCTCTCCTGGCTTCCTATGCACGTTCACCCGCTTGCCCTGGAGGATGCTGTGCCTGGGGCCAGAGTGGACCTGGGTAAGCCTCTTCCCTGCTGTCAGTGTGGGAACCAGGCTTTTCACTGGGGCCTAGAAGTCATTAAACAAAATCCTTCTTTCCATTTGAAACAGATCCTCATGGCAGAGAACCTCAGGTTATCAGGAGCAACCAGCCACCTCTGTAAACAGCTTCTGGGGAAAACTGCCTCTGTGGGTGGAAACAAGGCTGCTGCGTGTTTTTTTAACATCAACATCATCTGTTCTCAGCTTTCACTCTTTGTGGTGGAAGTTTCCAAGCTGCGCACCCTGCAGACGAGGAGTTCCCCTTTCAGTCCCTCTGGGAGCTAGAAAGGAGATTCAGAGCCAGTGGGCAGTGGGTTCTGGCCCCCTTCCCACTTTGTCACTGAGCAGCTTCACTTGCATCTGTTTTACGTATCACACCTCTGCAAAAACCTTTGTTTAAAAAAAAGTTTCAGAGGCTAAAAAACATTGGCCAACCTGGGTTTTGAATATGGTGCAAAAACAGACCTCTCCATCTCTCGGGCACTGATTGTCCCGCTCCTGGCCATTCTGCCCCTTCAGACCATCAGCCTGGGGCATTCAATTGTGATGAGACGGATTTGAAGCTCTCAGTTTGCACACTCATCCATCAACTGCTAGAAACCAAGAGCCCTGCACTGCACCTGTTGTGCCAGCAGAAAGTTCAGTGGGTGGTACCTGGGAATCTGGTCTCAGAACATGTTCTCCTTCCTAAAATTATAACCCTATGCTCTGGTTGGAGAGCAGCAGTGTGCTAGTAAATGTTTAACAACTGGATCTTTAGTGGGGGGAGAAAGCCTTGATTTGTAACATTTGCTGATTACTCTGGTGTAAATACTCCTAACGAGATCAGTTTCAATCTCTCATTGAATGCAGAGCTGGGAAGAGATGTGCAGTAGCACACTGTTGTATATTTCCATCTTAAAGATCCAAAAGACATAAATAACCTCAAAGTGGAGATAATTAACCTATAGTAAAATATTTAGGAAGGGATGAGTTTTGAACATTTGTTACTTTTTCTCTTAATATAATTTACTTAGTTGTAAATGTGCATCATTGAATTTGTAATAATGGTAATGGAGCTCACCAAATCCTGGAGCATTTCCCAATCTGCTCTTGTAAGTGGGAGCTGGTTGGTGGCGGCTCTAGGACACCCCTGATGGAGATCTTGTTGTGAAATGACTAAAACCTCAAGACACTTAGAGTCCCTCAATTTGAAAGCATGAAGCTTTTGGGATTCTGCTCTGGGGAATCTAAGAACCAGTAAATACACTTAAGCATGAGGGGAAATTTACAGTGACCTATTACTGCTTCTTAAGAAAGTTGTAGTGGAAACTTTATCTCAAATTGTGAAATAATTTTCATTCTAGGTATAAAAATAAATCAATTGTACAACTCTACTGGGCATCATTAGTTCTAAGTTTAGAAGGTTGAGGAGGCCTTTAGGGAGACTTATAGTGTTACTGAACAAAACTTGGGTCCTCTCATCGAATGAGCAGCAAAGCCAATCTATTGACACCGGGTTGTGGTGAAGGCAAGTACAGTGTTTATTGCAGGTGCCAAGCAAGGAGAATGGGCAGCTCAGGCTCAAAAGACCGGAACTCCCCAATAGCTTTCAGGGAAGGGTTTTAAAGAGCAACATTAGGGGTGAGGGTTGTAGGTGTGTGATCAGCTCATGGACATTCTTCTGATTGGTTGGTAGAGAGATAACAGGGTGATGTTTTGGGAATCTCAATCATCACCCTTCTGGTTCCAACCAGTCTGGGGTCTACGTGCTGGTGGTCAGCATGCAGTTAACTTCTTCCACCTAGTGAGGGTTTTAGCATCTGCAAGACAGCTCAGGAATATGGCTCAGGGCTTCCCTGGTGGCACAGTGGTTGAGAGTCTGCCTGCTAATGCAGGGGACACGGGTTCGATCCCTGGTCTGGGAAGATCCCACATGCCGCGGAGCAACTAGGCCCGTGAGCCACAACTACTGAGCCTGCGCTCCACAACAAGAGAGGCCGCGATAGTGAGAGGCCCGTGCACTGCGATGAAGAGTGGCCCCTGCTCGCCGCAGCTAGAGAAAGCCCTCGCACAGAAACGAAGACCCAACACAGCCAAAAATAAATAAATAAATAAATTAATTAATTTTTTTAAAAAAAGAATATGGCTCAGAGTATTATCTATAGCCCTTGAGGAGGAACTAAATGTCCTTGACTTTGTTTTATGGCTAAACTATTATTCTTGGGTCTTGCTTGACTGTTTTCCTTTGTTTTTGCATTTTCTCACTTCTCTGATTAAATCTGTACTTTGGAACTTGGGGAATGCCTAGGGGGCTAAAGGTCTACTACAAACAAGAGGCAGGGGACATGGGGGTCTGTTCCCATGAAGGTCCCCCAGGGTCCTGCTCAGTTTCAATAGTGCCTCCTGTTCATTTTGGAAGAACGCTATGGAAGCAACTGCAGGTCTTGTCTGTGACCCATGGTAGGTTCCAGGCCCTACTCAAAATGTGTCCTAACAGATGTCCTTCCCCTTAGCAAAGGAATGACAAGGAGTCCAGGAGCCTTTGTAGAATCTCAGGGATGGAAGCCAGTTTAGGCTTTAAGGGACTTTCCTGCCACAAAGACACCTGGAGCCAGCTGTTATCATGCCTGTAACATGAAACCAACTGTGGGAATTCAAGTAGAGCCTGGACTAATGGAAAACTGCCACATAGCACAGGGAGATCAGCTCAGTGCTCTGTGATGACCTAGAGGCGTGGGATAGGGAGGGTGGGAGGTAGGCTCAAGAGGGGGGAGATATGGGGATATAAGTATACATATAGCTGATTCACTTTGTTGTACAGCAGAAACTAACACACCATTGTAAAGCAATTATACGCCAATAAAGATGTCAAAAACATAAATTAAAAAAATTAAGAGACAAACTAAAACAACAAAAAAATTAAATCAACACTCATCCATGATCCAAAGGTCATCAATATTCATAAATTCACATACATATCCTGCTACTTTTATCTAAAAAAAAAAGAAAAGATTATATACTGGTGAACTAAAAAGAAATTTTAATGAGGGATGAACCAAAATATCACCACAGTTTAAAATAGAAGTTATTTTTAAAATAAAAATAAAAGTAAAGTTATTTTTATTTTCAAAAAAAAATAGAGCCTGGAAAATTGTATTTATTATTATTTTGTCTCACTTATTATTTTACCACCCACTAATTATTTTCCTTCTCTTTGTAAGGTTTTATAGATTTGCTTCTAAGACTGAGGAAAGGCAGCTTTTCAAGTTCCTGGCTGAAAGATGCTGCGTGTTGAACAGGATTTGCTTCTTCTAAATGTGTTGAGGGAAGGGCAGGGAGTGTCTGGCTCTGAATTGGATCTTTAGCCTGAGGGGTTTTGCATTAGACACATTGTTTATTCATGAGCTGTTGTTTTTTAAAACTATAAAGTACATCTATTGCCTTAGGGTGGATACAGCACAGAAGCTTATTAAGCATCATGGGTCTCTTAAATTCTTGGACAATATGAAAACAACTGTTGTAGGTCAGAACGTGCTGTCTGTGGGGTGACCTTGACTTCATCACCCACGTGAAGGATCTCAGGTGCACTGAGGTTTCGCATTACCCACACTCCTGCAAATGTCCTTTTAATTTCATAAAGAAAGTCTTCACCATGCCAATCGTGACAGTTTTATTTGGTTGAGCTCCCCTCCCGCCACCATTATGCAATTCACTTTAAAATATTTACATTGACTTTCAAATCCTACATCCCCATCTCCCATCCTTTGCAACTCTAGGAAACCTGGCAGTCAGGCAGTGCTGAATTATACATGAATACAAATAATGATGCAAAACCAAAAATACCTCCTTTCATGATACAGGGTTGAACTGTGCCTTTGGGCAATAACGGTGTGTTCCAGAGAAAAAAGTTGCAATGGTTTTTGTGTGCGTGTGTGTCAACTATTGAAGTGTGCTTACAAAACCAAACTGAGGAATAAAGGAAATTATCAAAAAGGGCTCCAGAGTTAGTGGGAACTCAGAGAAGCCATTCGAGGGAAGATGTATGGTGAATGCTTGTAAATATAGGCAGAGTTAAGGTGTCCATGATTTTAACTGAAAAGAGAATTTAGAGCTCTTTGGCCTGCTTTGAAAATATTGTCATTTTTAACAATCCTCACTATAACTTCCTTCCTTGGAAGATTTCTTTAATGGAATTTATGTAATAGAATTAAAATCCAGGCTCATCTTATCCAGAGATATTGTTTATTAGAGGCCTCATGTATTTCATTTGTCTTGACATTGATCTGTTATGCTCAGGGCCCAGAGGACAAGTCTGAAATTGTCAGTAGAGTGAAAATCCGATCTAGATCCTTCGATTGGAAAGTATGTTTAAATTCATTCATGACAGCCTCCTTCAACCGTACACACAGGGAGCCTCTGCCTGGACACTTGGCAGACGGGGAATTAGTTGGTGACTCTCAGGTAAGGGAAGGGCATCACTCAGAAAGGAGGAATTCTCCAGGTGCAAAGGACAGGGGTACTCGTGACTGCTGTTTAATTTCACTATCATGTTTCTGAGCGCTTGGAGCTAGCTATACTCTACATTGACTTATGTTTGTGTATTCTTTTATTTCTTCTTTCCCTTGTACATTCTTTCTTTTATTATAACAAAATAAAACATGCTCACATGTTCTAACAATACAGATGTTTAAAGAATAATGAGAATAATCCTTTACCTTTCCTTCCTAGCATTTTCATAAATAATTTACATTTTAATTGCCTTATTGTACATTTAGTCTGCTTTACTATAACGAATCACAGGTCTCTTGAGAAAACTTACAGAGAAGTTTGTCCTATATGTATTGATATGGTGTATGTTCATGGCAGCCTTATATAATTTTATTTTAAATTTTTCATAATTTTAAAATGATTCACAAGTATAGATATTTAAAATAAAAATGTTTGATATCATACTAAATGCATGTTTGTTTCACAACTTTCTTTTTCAGGAAAATAAAGTTTACATTTAAAAAAAAAAGAAACCTTTTGGAAAGAGAAGAGAAATAAATATTCCAGAAACTCACAATCAGTTAATCCAACTGAAAGCTAAATTGTAGCCTCTTAACAGCCAAGGGAATAAGGAAACTACGACAAGTTTTACATTTCTCATTATGTGATCAGACAAAGCCAACATGGCTTTTGAAAAGAAACATTTCCTTTGCACTAAAACCCATGTAGAATCCATTAAGTTGATCCTCACACATATGCAGGGATATAAGACAATCAATCAATCAGTGTCTTTCACTGTGATTTTGCAAAAGTGGAGAAAGATTCTACATATGATCATATGGCTCTTCTTCCACAACAAAAAAATACCAAAAAACTCAAAACTTAATTAAGAAGATGCTTTAAGTAACAATAGCAAATCTGTCAGCTCGGGGAGAGGATGTGGATTTGGGGAAGATTTCAAAAAGGATGTGCTGAACTTTTTTGCTTCTGCCTTGGATGTAGAAAGAAAAGACATCTTGACAACAACAACACACCAGATAATCTGCAGAATCATAACTCTTCCTAACATCACCAGAGAGCTGCGGTTGCAGGACAAACTAAGGAAAATATAAGGAATAATGCAGACACAAGAGATCACATACTGTATGAGTCAATTTATAGGAAATACCAAGAACAGATATATCCATAGGGACAGAAAGCAGACTTGTGTGCCAGAGGCTTGGGGCAGGGGAGAGTGGGGAGTGACTGTTAAATGGGTATGGGCTTCCTTTCTGACTGATGAAAATGTTTTGGAACTAGATAGAGGTCATGATTGCACAATACTGTGAATGCACTAAATGCCACTGAACTGCACACTTTAAATGGGTTAGTATTACATTATATAAATTTTACCTCCATTTTTTTTTGAATGGAAAAAAAAGATGTAAGGAGGAAGATCTTATAAGGAGAGACAGGACGCAAGCCCTCGCTTACCTGGGGCAGAAGCAGTTGGATGCCAGACAAGCCAGACAAAAATAATTAAGCTAAAATGTTTAACAATGTGCTAAAGGCCACGCGTGGACCACTGTGGGAGCATAGATCCCCTGAGAGCGGCAGACACAAGAGGAATTCACACCACTAGCCGGCTCTTCTCTGCAGACATCTCGGGGTGCTCGCCAGAAAGATGGGGGTAGGTCAAGAGACATGAGAAAACTGCCCTCCTGGTGCAGCCTGATGGAGAGGAACTGCAGCCTCTGGGATAAAGACATGATGCTCCACCTAGACCTTCTGCCTGTCTCCACTGCAGAACTTAAGAGAATCAAACTAGAAACCAACAACAGAAATATGATACCTGGAAAATCATTGAATGTTTGGAAATTGAACAGCACACTTCTAAATAACACATGGGTCAAAGAGGATGACACAACAGAAGTTAGATTACATTTTGAATTGAGTAAAAATGAAAACTGTATCAAAATTTGTAGGATGCAGCCAAAACAGCACTTAGAGGGAAATTTATAGTGTTCAATGCTTATGTTAGAAAAGAAGAAAAGTCTCAAATCAGTGATTTAAGTTTATACTTTAGGGAACTAGAAAAAGGAGAGCAAATTAAACACAATGCAAACAGAAGAAAAGAAATAATAATGTTAACAACAGAAATCAATAAAATTGGGGACGGAAATACCATTGAGAAGCTTGTTATTTAAATAGTCAATACACTTGTCAGACTGAACAGTACAAAAAAGAAGCAGATATTATCAGCTTTATGAATTTGAGAAGGGGACATCACATTGTTAAAAAATGGCTGTTCAAACTTCAGGTTATATATACCCATTGGAGGAGAAGTTCTCCAACCAATCGTTCAAACAAAAGCTGAGGAACTGAATCTCCTTGGTTCTGATAAGCCTGTTCTGGGTCATGTGTCCATCACTGAACCAATCATTGACATCAGGGGGTGCAAAGTGTTGACTGGCTTCCTCCAGGACCCATGTTCTGTCCTAAAGTCTGAGACAGATTGAGCCTCATCTATAACCCACAGCCTGAGAAGGACAAAGTGGATGTTGGCTGTCGACAAAGAAGTAGCTCATAGACATGAAAACAGAAACTCTCCATAGATGGGCAAATGGTAGGCAGAGACCCTCTCAGAGTTTACAGTAAGGAGAGTTGAGCATTCTTGGGAGGCCTCTTGGTTCCATGGAAGATTGGCTCTTCCACACCAGTTAGAGAAGTGTCAGGACCAGTAGTGACAACCTTGCTGCACCCCAACACACGCAGCCCAACCCCAGAGTTGACTGTTCATTCCTACGGCTCCCTGAGCCCTCCAGGTGTCAAACTGCCCCGGGAATGGAGGGCTCCTGACTTTGCAATCCCTGGGAGCAAACTGGAGATGGAGGTACTTAGCAGCTGGAGGAAGAAGCTGCTGGAAGAGATTTAGAGTGTTTCCTCTGTGAGGTGTTTCCTTTCATTGTCTGTGTCCTTGGTGTCCTTGGTCCCAGCCACCAGCATAGCTGGGGCTATCAAGAGACCCACCTTATAAAAAGGGCCACCTGACACCCAAAATGAGATGTCGAGTTGCCTTTTCAAATCTCTTTCCTTTGCCAGAGACAAAGAAGGATGCGTAAGAAGCGTAAGGCTGTTTTTCTCAGCTTCATTTATCAAGCGGTTGCCATGTGAACTATTTTGTAATTAGCATTTCCTTCCCTGTTTCTGGGGATACAATTGTGCTTCAGATGGCACACATCATCTTTTTGGCTTCATTAAAAAGAGCAGCAGTTTACTTATTAAATGACACACATTGTGTGGGAATTGAGTGTTAACTGTCAGAACAGAATTGATTTTGTTAGAAGCACTGTTTCACTCCCAGTATATTGAAAGCCAGAACCTGGTTCTTTTCTCAAATTCCAATTCTTTTTGTACTCATTTAGTAAAGATAGCAGGAAACACAATACCCAGGCGATATCTAAATTATGAATAACTCAGCCCAGTTTGGCTCATATTGGGATGGGCCTCTGGGTGCTTTGGAATTGTTGCTCTCAAGGCATCAATAAATACCTGTTTGAGGATAAACTCATTAGGAACAAAGATGGTAAATGAGAAGAGTAGGCATAATGTATAGCGGTGGGTAAACAATGGGCCATTGCTTAATTATATCAAACGCAAATTGCTTTTTCTACTGCCAAAACAACCTTTGAAGTTAAACATTTCAAATTAGAAAAATATCAACACAGGAAGGTAGTTGAAACGAAGTCATGTGTAAATAGAAAGAAAGACAGGTTGGCAATACTGTGATTAAGGGGAATCTTGAAGAAACGGTCAGACAGGGCAGCCTGCAGCTGTGCTCTCCATTGGCAGAAGTATTGGTATTGCCTCAACTTCAGGGGCTGTTAGCTGAGATTTTGCCTCGTGGACAAGTCCAAAGGGCCTCAGCCTCCTCCAGCCACATTCCAAGTGAATGACCATTCCTGGAGTCTGGGAGGTCAGGTAGATGGTGAGGAGGTCCACGTGATGGGATACAGGGATAGGAAATCCAGCAGGGACTCGGCAGACTCCTGTTGGTCTTCTGTCTTCTCTAGAGCAAAGGCCCACAAATACTGGGCGTCCCAGGATAGAGCTGGGGTTCAGAATCAGTGCTTTAGATCCTGGAAAGAGGCTCTTGCAGGCAGAGCACATTGGGTTCGTGGGGGCCTGGAGTAGGTGCAGATGTAGCTCTGTATCCAGCCTGGTCCCCCATGTGGTGTGCCCAAATGAAACCACCCCACCAAACGTCTGGTTCACTATGACACATCAGCACCCTCACCCTCATGATGTCAGTGGGAACTGTATCTCTGCCCCTGGTGACATAGATTTTGCAAAGTATGATTCCAATCCCAAGGACCGTGCTAGCTGGTGGACAGGTGCCTTTAGATCCTAACATCAGTCAGAAATAGAGATCAGACCATCTGATGGGGAGACTTGTGGGCTTGACCTGTCAAAGCATCAGAGTCTTGTTCTTAGAACTGCATCCTGGGTCCATGACATTAGGAGCTGCTTCCTGTGTAAGTCACCAAATTTGTTCCATGCTGATGAACCATGGAGAAGCTGACGAATGAGCTGTTTGCTGTGCCTCTCTGGGGCCTGTCATTCCTGACCCATGAATTTTTGCTTCAGCCAATGTTTCTCTTTTGCCTGTTGGCAATAGAGATTTAATTTAATATAGCAGGGGAGACATTTTAGGCCAACCCACCTGACATTCATTTCTTTGAGGGTAAGCTCAAAGGGATTCTCTTGTGTTTGAAGTTATAAAAAAATAATCATCAGCCTTGTCTTGGTATCCATCTCTTTTCATTAATGTTGCCTAGAAACTGTAAACCCTCCCTTCTCTGGTTGACAAATCCATTTCCAGGTCAGGAAAGTTTTCTCTAATACCTTTTATTATTGCATCATACTCATATCTAGGGTGTTCTTTGTCAGGAGTGGCTTTTATTCACGGGTTGGATCTCCTTGGTTAGTCCTCCGCCTCTATTATCATACTTTTCTCATCTTTTTAATCTCTTTATTCATTTCCTCTGTGATCTTATGAGGTTGCTCAATTTCATCTCCAGCTTTACTGATTTGATTTCCTTCAATAATGAGCCTGATATTTTTTTTCTCTCAGTGTGAATTTAATATCTGTCTCCATTCTTTATATCTACAAGCTTGTTTCTGGGGCTGTTCCCTTCTTATCATCTTTTTAGGGAGAATTAAACCAGACCTATGTCTTCTGGAGTCAGACAGAGAATACTGAGCAGGTGTTTTCTAAAAATTCTCTGTTTAGTAGAATACATACGTCTGTTTCACGGGAGACCTTTTCTCCTGAGGGCAGGGAGCTGGGTTCAGGGGTCAGGAACCCAAATACCTTTAGGACCAGGCTGGCATCCGAAGTGAGTGGAGCCACTGGTGGAAGAACACTGAGAGATGCTCATTGTTGACAAGTGTCAACAGAAGCTGAAAATCCCTATTTCAAGGTGAACGGTCTTGACTTTTAAATGTTAGGCCAACTCAATGAGGGCCAAAAGCAACACGCTTCCTGGCCAGGGTTCTGCCCCCAGGCCTCAGTTTCCACTGAAGTCTCAGCAGCAAGGCCTTCTCCCATGGGGCAGAACTTTCCATGAGTTTCCATTTGGTCCCTGCCGACTCATTCTGGAGAAAAGATGGCTTTCCCAGTCCCCTTGATAGGGGGCAGGATGCACAGGTCGGTCCTTGCTCCCCATCCATCCGCCTGGAAGCAGAGGAATGGTTTCATAGGATGTTGCCTGTAAAATAAGAGTGGTGATGGCGGTGAGAGTGACTATGGATTCATACGTAGCACTTACCGGGTGCCAGACAGGCCAAGTACCTCATCTGTATGGCATCCTTCCGCATGAAGCACTCAGCAAGGTGTTTGGGAGCAGTCACCTCTCCCTAAATGTTCACGATTGTTGTTATCGTTACTAATGCTGTTCATATTTGGAAGCCTCAGGTTGTGCTGCTCTGAGATGCGTTTAGTACAACTCCAGGGATACGCCTGGCCAGCATCAGTGCTGACTTCACCTCCCCCTCCCCCTCCTTCTTCCCCTCGTCCTCCTCCTTCATTCTCTCCTCCCTGTGAAGAGCAGCATTTTCCCCAGGGGGCTGGAGCCAGAGCACACAGACAACAAGTGGACGGGCAGGCTTTGACCAGTCATAACAGCAGGCACTGGGCTAGGTGCTGTGCATGAATGCTTTCGAATTTTTGCAACTAACTTGCAGAGCTGGGAGTGTTTTCTCATATTCACATCCAAAAACAGAAACTGAGACTCTGAGAGATTAAATAAAGGATTTATAACTGGATTGAACAAGAGGACAGAAAATTCCATACTAATTCAATGTGGAGGCTGCTGGGAACCCTGAAAGCATCAGTTTGAGTGGAAGGAAACCACATTAAGATGGGCTGCAGAGGAAACGAACATTTTATATATGGCAGAATGATCATTAAGAAAGTAAACAAGTAAAGTATGGGCTAAGAAAACAATTTATGAGGTAGGATGGACATAGGATTCATCATACTAATCTACAAAAATCTTTTATAAAGTGAGGAACAAAAAAATTACAATCAAATATAAAAATAGTCAATGAATATGACCAAGCAATACATAGAAGAAGAAATCCAAACAGTCAATAAACAAGTTTGAAAAGTTGAAATTAAATCTGAATGTCTATATATACACTACCAAATGTAGAATGGACGGCTCGTGGGAAGCAGCTGCATAGCACAGGGAGATCAGCTCGGTGCTTTGTGACCACCTAGAGGGGTGGGATGGGGAGGGTGGGAGGGAGACGCAAGAGGGAGGGGATATGGGGATACGTGTATACGTATGGCTGATTCACTTTGTTATACAGCAGAAGCTAACGCACCATTGTAGAGCAATTATACTCCAATAAAGATGTTGAAAAAAAAATCTGAATGTCTATTTTTCACTCATTGATGATATAAGCCAGGTCTACAGAGGATAAAGGGAGAGATAAGCTTTCCTTTTGGCTGGTGGGAGTGTGAAATCTTACAACCTCTTAAAAATGTAATCTAGAGCGTATTTTAAATTTTAAAATATTTATGTCCTTGATTCACCGATTCTGCACTTATGTGAGTATCATACACTCATGCTCATAGGATGTGTTAGCTATGCCATTTCCTAGCTGTGTGATTCTTGGGAAAATTAATTTCAGCATGCCTTAGTCTCCTCATCAGTAAAACGGGGATAACTAAGGTACTCGTCTTACAGGACTGTTGCGAAAATTCCAACTTCTCCCTCAGTCACTGGGTTCTGGTTCCAAAAACTGGGTACTGTGTAAAGAATGTGACTTCATACTGGTGACTTCCTTCAGTCTCCTGATCATCATTCTTGATCGCTCTGTTTCCACAAACTGGTTTTACCCTTGCTGGCTACCTACTCATTTTCCCCTTGGGAAGCCATGTTCAAATAAATATCTCCGTAATTTTCTGCCAGTCTAAGCCCTCTGGCTCCCTTTCCAAGCCTGCTGTTCATGATAATTTAATGCACCTGACTTCTGGTGATTAGGTGCTGCCACCTTATCTATTGTTTTGGGTTTCTATCGTCCCCATTGCTATCGGTGGGCCCAGGTCTAGTGGAATCTCTTGTCATCAACATTGGCAAATGGAGGAGAATTACCTCTGTACTTCTCAGTGTCCCTGGAACCTTACCCTGCCTACTGCCAGCACATTTCTCACTGCACTGGTGACTCATATACCCTTTGGGCCTTCCTGGAAACACGGTACTCTGGTAGGTTTTCTGTCTTATATCCTATATAAGATAGGTGTGGCCAATCCAAAGTCTCTATTGGATGCCCCAAGAGTTCAAGAAAGTCTCTTTACTCTAGCTAAAGGAAACTTGAATGGTCCTAGGCCCTGTGTAAGCTCTGGGAAATTTTTAAAATCACTGCTTGGAAATTGTTCTTTTTTCAGAAATTGTTCTCATCCAGCCTCATGAAGTTTCACCCTACACACGTGCCTTCAGGAACTCTCCTCCCTCAGAACACACATGAAGAATCACTACAGAGGAACACTCACATACGGAATGTGAAAACCCTATAGCACAGGCGCTTCCATTACTGAGCAGAAGATGAAGAGATACCGAGTGCAATTACCATGGGAAAGCCTGGAATGCGCTCTCAACTTTTAAGAGACGTGAGGATTTATTCTGGAGAGAGAGTCCCATGAATGTCACCAGTATTGGAAAGCCTTCCATTTTTCCACATTCCTTAAACTGTGAAAACTCACTGCAGAAAAACTTGTCAGTATAAAGAACGAGAGAATGCCTTTAATGATACCTCTCACATTAGGAAAAATATGAAATTCCTGGATGCAAAACCTAGGAGTGGATTAGTTTTGGAAAATCTTTCCGCGATTCCTGTCTTTGCTGACTTGTGAGAAGTCACAAGAGAGGGGAACCCTAGGAAACCCCTCAACATGAGATGACCTCAGCTCTTCTCTGAGTGGCCACAGGATAATCCAAACTCGGAATGAGAAGTGTAAATGTTGAGTGTGGGATTACCCTTATCAGTGTCTCATCCTTAGGGTGGGGTGCTAGGTTATTAATGTTCAGTCTTTTTGCTTAAATATAAACACTTATGTCTATATCCATATCCTAAAATAAACCTTCAATTA
Source organism: Eschrichtius robustus (assembly GCF_028021215.1). Lineage (NCBI taxonomy): Eukaryota > Metazoa > Chordata > Mammalia > Artiodactyla > Eschrichtiidae > Eschrichtius > Eschrichtius robustus. The sequence goes on from NC_090828.1 coordinate 5,991,570, forward strand.
TGTTCCATAAAAAGAAAGCTTAATTTTCAGCCAAAGACTCAAGGGGATGCTTACACAGATTTCCTCACCTTGTTACCGGGTAGCTCCTCCCTCTCAGGTACCCTGACTCACAAACTCTAGTTATTTTGCCGTGGATGAACTCCAGTCTCATGGCCCCTCAACTCAGCCAGACTGTCAGATTTTGTTGGAGCCCCACCCTTCCGTGACCCTCAGTCCAGGGAGAGAGCCTGGGTGGTGACAGAGTCTCCTCACTGGTTGCTCCTTCCTTAGGGTCTGTTGTCCAGAGTCTGACAGCTGTGCTCTCTATTTTGTCCAGGTCTCTAGCTGTCTACTGCAGGAGGGTCATTCTGACTACTTCCTCCCTGTGGCCAGAAGCAGAAGTTTGGAGGTTTTCTATTATATATTCCAAATTTACTGGTAATAGGGATGCTATTTATTTATTTTTGGCTGTGTTGGGTCTTCATTTCTGTGCAAGGGCTTTCGCTAGTTGTGGTGAGCGGGGGCCACTCTTCATCGCGGTGCGCGGGCCTCTCACTATCGTGGCCTCTCTTGTTGCGGAGCACAGGCTCCAGACGCGCAGGCTCAGTAGTTGTGGCTCACGGGCCCAGTTGCTCCGCGGCATGTGGGATCTTCCCAGACCAGGGCTCGAACCCGTGTCCCCTGCATTGGCAGGCAGACTCTCAACCACTGCACCACCAGGGAAGCCCGCTATTGCCTTTTAAACACTGATTGTCCTGCAATCCTGACAAACTTTCTTATTAACTTCCATGGCTCATCTGGACCTTCTCTTAAGAATTTTTTTTACAAACTACTATAATATATGCAGATAAAGATAGTGTTTCGTCTTCCTTTCCAATTCCTATGATTATTATTTATTTTTCTTTTCTTATTTCTTTAGCTAGGAGCCAGAGCACACTTTTGAATGGTTGTGACGATAAAGGTTATCCTTCCTTTGTTCTCGACTTTAGTGCTAATGCTTCTAGAGACTATCCTAGTGGTTAGTTAGGATTAATCCTAATCCAAATCCATTAGGATTAGTGGTGCTATAGGCTTTTAAAGTTTCTTCTTGTTCCCAGTTCCATGAGAGTTTTTAAATCACAAATTGGTGTTGAATTTTGTGACTGCCCGAGGTGCATCTATTGAGATTTTCCTTTGCTTTCTTATTATTCTTTTAGTATGACATACTACAATGACACATTTTCTGCTTTTGAAATATACATTCCTGGACTAAACCTGCATTACGCTTTTTTAATACAGAGTGGAGTTTAATTTGCCAAAACGTTGTTTAAGATGATCATATCTACCTTCATAAATGAGATGGCTCCATCTTTTCCTTTTCTTCTACTCCCCTGGTCCAGTTGGTGGAAAGGATAAATGCTAAATTTTTCCAGTGAGCTTGGAGGATTTCCTTCTTTTTTCGGTCTCTTAAACAGTTATTTAAAACAGGTATTTTTTGAAAGTGTGGCAAAACATACCATTAAACCATTCAGTCCTGCTGTCTTTTTAAACAGGAATCTTTTGATTACCAACCAATTTATTTTTTTTAATGTGTTTTATTTTATTTATTTTTTAAAATATTTATTTATTTATGGCTGTGTTGGGTCTTCGTTTCTGTGCGAGGGCTTTCTCTAGTTGCGGCAAGCGGGGGCCACTCCTCATCGCGGTGCGCGGGGCTTACACTATCGCGGCCTCTCTTGTTGCGGGGCACAGGCTCCAGATGCGCAGGCTCAGTAATTGTGGCTCACGGGCCCAGCCGCTCCGTGGCATGTGGGATCTTCCCAGGCCAGGGCTCGAACCTGTGTCCCCTGCATTGGCAGGCGGACTCTCAACCACTGCGCCACCAGGGAAGTCCAATGTGTTTTATTTTATTAAGAATTCCTGTTTCTTTGTGAATTGGTGTTGGTAACAGAGGAGAAGCAAGCAGAATTGCCTCAGAGACCCAGGATTCAGAACGACAAACAGATGCTCTCCCTTTCACTGGAAGGGGTTTTGTTTGAAGTTCATTTCTCCAGGGGGTGGAGCTCCATTCCCAGGTGGGGGGGGGGCGGGGGGGGAGGGTGGTTGCCAGGCAAACTTCCCCCAGAGTCACCAGCTGCATTCCCCAAAACTCCTGTCCAGCTGTTCTGCATACCCCAAGAGCCTGGCACCCAAGCCTTCTCTGTTTATACCACGCACACCTGATGGTTCTTGCTCTTACTCTACACAAGGTATTAGAGGATGAGCAGTACCCTCTCTGGAGAGGAAAACTCCACGTGCCCAGTGGCATCAACCGCCCCCTGCGTGCTGCTCTATGAGGTGATGAGAGACCGGGCACCATGTGCCTTCCTTTCTGTGTTTTGGTTTTTCAATACTTTGCAGTATGACACTGTGAAATGTGTCTCGAGTCCTACATTTTAATTGTATTCTTCTAGAAACGTTTCCATTTTTACTGTTTTCAAATCTGTTGGCATAAAGTTGCATGTAGCTGTCTCATGATTTTTAAATAATTCTACCATGCTGTTGTTCTAGCCCCATTTTTATTCCTTATTTGTTTTTTGTGTCTCTTTTCTCCTTTTTAATGATCAGTGTTATTTTACTGACTTTTTAATAAATTGGGTTTTGAGTCTGTTGATTCTTTTTATTGTTTCTTTATTTTTCATTTTATTAGTATCTGCTTTTATGTTTTTATTTCCTTTTTATTTTTTTAGGCTTGAGTGCTTTTTCTTTTAACTTGAAACAAAACTCATTTGTTTAAGAATTCTATTTTTAATAAATGCATTAAGGCTATAATTTAAACCCCAAGTACAAATTTAATTATATCCTTCAAGTTTTGAAATATATAGTATTTTCATGGTGTTCAGTTTTAGATACTCTGTAATTTTCACTGTGAATTAATCCATAATCCATGAGTTATTAATAAATATATGTGTCCCCATATCTGGAGAGGACAAAGTATCTACAAAGTTCTTTTATTTTTAATTTCCAGTTTAATTGCCTTACGCTTAGCAAATACGATTTGTATTTTATTGATTCTCTGAAATTTATTATAAATTTCTTTGCAATTTAATGCATAATCAAGTCTATATAATCCTAGTTGTGTTCTTAAAAATAATATCTATTGTATGTTTGCAGTGATGGGAGATTTTATATAAATTCTGTTCCTTTTAATTTTACTGGTTATAATTTTTGTCTTGCATATTTGAATGCCAATTTCTAATACAGAAGTGTTGAAATATCTCTCAAGGCTTAAAATTCAGTATATTTTGAGGCAGTATGGTTAAGGCATACAAATATGTGATTCTTGATTGGGTTGTTCCTTTTAGTAATATAGAATAATATATTTAGTAATATATAGTGTCCTTCTTTACCCCTACAAAGGCTATTTACCTTAAGTTCTCTTTCGTCTAATATTAATATTGTTATCCTAACTTTTTTGGTCAACTTTTGTAAGATGTACCTTTTCCTGTCTTCTAATTTAAACTTTTCTATGCAGCCTTATGTTTCCCTGTGTTTCTTTTAAGTAACATTAGCCAGATTTTAAAATACTTTACCTCTTGTCTTAACTGGCAAATCTAATCCATATACATTTATTGAGATTATGATATATTTGGGTTAATTTCACCCATATTGATTTTCTACTTCTCATTGATTTTCTACTTACCATTCTTTCTCTTTTCTTTTTTTGTCTTTTCCTTCCTTTTATTGGATTAATGAAGTTTTCTATATTCACCTTTCTCCCGCTTTTCCCCTCTGTTGATGAGCCATAGGTTATATTTTCATTAATTTAGTGATTGATTGCCAATAAAGTTTTAACTTAACTGTAAGGTTTTTTTCTTTCTGGCAAATTCTATAGTAATTAACTACATCCTACCTCAAATTATGGCAAGAATTTGTCATGCTTTTACCCATTATAAAACCTCACACTCTTATTATTGTCCTTAAGACTTTTTATTTTATCCTCTTTTAAAACACAGACACACAGATTATTTTTATAGTCAATAATAGATTACAATTCCTGCCATAGTTTATGTTAATTTCTGGGCTTATACTTCAAGTATGCCATGCCACCTTCTGTGCCCACTTTTATTCTTGCTGAATGTATCAACGCTCTTAGTGAAATGCAACAGAAAATGCCTTTAACTAATTAAATAAAAGGAATTTATTTAAAAGATATTAGGATATATAGGATGGATAAACAATAAGGTCCTACTGTATAGCACAGGGGACTGTATTCAATATCTTGAGATAAACCATAATGGAAAAGAATATGTAAAAGAATATATATCTGTGTAACTGAGTCACTTTGCTCTACAGCAGAAATGAACACAACATTGTAAATCAACTCTACTTCAATAAAATTTAAAACAAAGATATTAGGTAGTTTACAGAATCATGAGGAGGCCAAGTTTCCAGGAATAATGGGCAAAACCACTCCACAGAGCTGATCTGATGAAAAAACTGTCTCTGCTGCCCATAAGCACTAAATAGGGCAGTTTCCACAGCTGGCACATCTGTGGGGAGCCAAACCTGGCAGCACCTACTGCCTTCATACTGTATGTACCCTTTGAAGGATGTCAGCATGTGAGCCCTCACTCAAGGCATGGGGAGCTCTATCTATCTCCCTACTGCAGGATGGGGTAGCTACATATTTTTTTGGAATTCTTACAGACAGGAGATTTGTATCTTCTCCCCCATTTATTTATTAATTCATTCATTTGTATCAGTATGGGTTCATGGATATTTATTATCTACTTTGGATTATAATCCCAAACTGCTTTCTTTATTTTCTGGTTTGAATTGTTCCAGCTTTGGCTATAGGGAGCTCTTCCAATTGGTTTTCCTGTGCCCCTTTGACATAAATTTATCTTTTTAGCACTTCCTTACCCTCTGGCACCACAAAACGCTCAGGCTCATCTTGTGGATTTCCTGCTCCAGTCTTAGAATCCCATTTCCAAGGAGGCCTGGTTCCTGGTATCGGAGAACAGTGTTAGAAACCAAGATCTGGGGGTGACATGAACTGTTCTGACACTTTTTAGAACCTGTCCTGGGACTGAACTGAATGACAATGATAACTTCTAATCATAACTCCATATTTGGTTTTAGGACTTAAAGACAGACGCTTCTCTCTTCTTTAGTAGCAGCATTAAACAGTGAGCTGGCACCATTTGGAGGCATAAGATTTTCTACCGGGACACAGTAGCTATTCTGTGTTCCCTATGTTGCAATCATGTAAAATTTATCTTTGTGAGAAAGACACTCACAGCTTTTGGTAAGAATTGCTTGAGGACAACCGCTAACTGTCACAACTTGTGATTGTCATCTTTGTTCTGACAGAGGTAAAAAAGGTTGTTTAAGGTAAGTGATACTGGACTAGGTATAGAGGAAATGTGAGTAAGGGTCTCTCACAGCACGTAGAATTTACAGACCCTTCCTGTGCTGTCCCAGAGGAGAAGAAAGGACAGTCAGAAGATGTTGCTGGGAGTAGGTCGCTATCCACGGCGCTAGACGGAGACACAGCAGGTGCAGAGAGAGGAGGGGGCAGACAAGGGGGAGCAGGGGGCGTTTGGTCAAGTAAGTGCATTCACAAAAGGTAGGCATGGAGAACTCCTGTTATATAACTTATGAACGTGCTGCTGGGATGAGACAGCTGCTCAGACGTGCCGCGCTGGGTGGAGCTGTGGGAGGAGCGATGGGATGCCGCAGGTCATCCCTAAAGGCTCAGGTGTCATGGGCCATGTCACAGAGGCCCCATTTCTGGGCTCCTCAGCCTGCCTGACACTGGTGTGTTTGCTTTGACTCTGGAGGAAAGAACATGCACAGAAAGTTGGTCCCAGAAGGGAGCTTGGCAGCAGAAAGGACAAGCTGCGAGATGTTATGAAGCAGTGACAAAGTTGAGATGGCAAGAAGGAAGGGCAGAAGGGATGAGCTGGGTGGAGAAGGTGTCTGCTGAGAGCACCTGGAGGAGGTTGACCTGAGCAAGATGTGTAGGTGAGATAAGGAGCTTCCAAGTGCGGGATGCGGAGATGCAGAGCGGTCAGCTCAGGCAGCAGGGGGATGCCCGTGGGACAGGGTCCACCTGACATGGGGGGGAGCGAGTGACAGCCAATCAGAAAGCATCACCTGTCCTCAAGAAAAAGGGCAAAGGGTGAGATTCGAAGCAGCCTGGGGTGAAATGTGTCAACTTGCAACAAGAGAGTACTAGCCCGGGGATGCCATAGTCCTGGGGTCACACACCAGCAATGTGACCTTAGACAGTTAATTAACCTATCTGGGACTCAGTTTTCTCATCTGATGATAATAAGATAATTTTTAAGTCCTCTCCTGAGTCAATAATTCTCATTTTGACTCTGTGATCCAACTGTATATTGGCACATTCTCTACCAAGATGTAAACCGTGGGCCAAGGTTTGTCATCATAAAGCAGAGGATCTAGGTCCTGGCTCACACCAGAATCTCCAGGGGACTTATTTTTAGAATTCCTTGTGTGATTCCAACAAGCATCCAGAATTAGGAATCATTGCCTTCAAGCAGCAGTTCCCAAACTTGAACGTGCATCAGAATAAATCTGGAGGGCTTTTGAAACACAGGATGCTAGGTCTTTCCCCAGCTTCTCTGACTCAATAGGTCCAGGGTGGGACCTGAAAACTTGCATCCTAACAATTTCCCTGGTGATGGTAATGCTGTTGATCCCATGACACTTGGACAACATTAGAGGAAAACACTTCTTGTTCCTAAGTAACAATGCAGGATTGAATCTTTCTTTCCTTCTTCCTTTCTTTCTTCCTTCCTTCCTTTTTTCCTTCCTTCCTTCCTTCCTTCCTTCCTTCCTTCCTTCCTTCCTTCCTTCCTTTCTTCCTTTCTTTCTTCATATTTTTGACTCAATACAGGGAAACTAAAGAAAATTTTGTTAAATGTATGTTGAATATTATTGCTAGCACCCAAAATCCCAAGATCCCAAGGTGATATTGACCTGAATGTCAATTCAAGGAGTGAGATTATAACTTAGTAATTGAAATTTAATTATACCTGCCTGGAGGAAAGCTGTGAAAGCCGAAGAGAATTGGTTGTAGGAAGCATAGAAGGAAGAAGTCAACAACACAGAGGCCAGCTATGTGTGTGTCTTATCACGGTGCGGGGTTGGGGGGTGCACCGTGGAGCTCACAGAGGGATGACCAGATTTCATGCAGTCATCCCGTCATTGGTTCATCACTGGTTTGCACCAATTTGTGCTGGACACTCTGCTAGGTGCTAGATTTAGGCAAAAACTAACATAGACTTGGTCTCCAGCCTATTGGGAAAGATGGATGATCAAACAAGTAATTGTGATAATGAGATGTCATGACCAAGGGTTTGCAGGAAGGTGTAGGATCACATTGTAACCAAGCTGGTTAGGATCATTGTCAGTCCTTTACAGAGGAGAATTGAGATGAATGAGCGGATGGATAGACAGAAGGATGAATGGAAGGATGGATGCAAGAAAGGATGGAAAGAAGGAAGGAAAGGAAATGTGGGTGGATGGGTAGATTGATAGATGGATTCCAGACTAATAGAGTCTATTTAAAAATATAAGATTATGGTGTCATTCCCAGAGGTGTTATTCAGGGTTCTTGGTTGCAAGTAACAAAAATAATCTCCAAATATACTACCCAAAAAAGGAATTTACTAGGAAGCAATAAAGGGCCAAATAATTAGAAGAAAGTTGAAGAGAATCAGACCTGGGAAATGGGCAAGAATCAAGGCTGATCCGAAAGTCAGTAGCAGAATATCCTTCAGTCCAAGGTCCATCGGACGCCATTGTCACGTCCACTGAGCCCCACAGCTGCCATGGAGAAGGCTTGACTATCCTTGTGCCTGTGCATCATACGCTTTTTCTTTTATCTATTTTGTTGTAAAACTCACTTGACATAAAAATCATCATGTCAACCATTTAAAGTGTACAATTTACATTTAGTACATTTGTAATGTTTCCCAACCATCACCACTCACTAGCTCCAGATCACTTCATCACCCCAAAATAAACGCCATGCCCATTAAAGGGTCACTCTTATCCCTCCTTCCCCCAAGCTCCTGGAAACCACCAATCTACTTTCTGTTTCTATGTACTTGCCTATTCTGGACTTTTCATGTAAGTGGAATCACATAACACGTGCTTTTTTGTAACTGGCTTCTTTCTTTCACTGAGCATCATGTTTCCAAGGTCTGTCCGTATTGTAGTATGTGTCAGGACTTCATTCCTTTTCATGGCTGAATAATATTCCATTGTGTGGATGGACCATACTTTGTCTGTGCGTTTCCCCAGTGGATGGGCATTTGTGTTGTTTCTACCATTTGGCTATTGTGAATAGTGCTGCTATGAACATTCATGTACAAGTTTTTGTGCGGACACATGTTTTCATTTCTCTTGGGTATACACCTAGAAGTGGACAGACTGGTCATTCCATGTTTAACTTACTGAGGAAGGTTCATATTTTTAAATACACTTCAGATTTAATTCTGGGTGTGAAAGTCTGATTGGTAAAGCCAAGGATCTGTGCTCTGTGGCAGGGGCGAGGGAGCCCCAGGTCTGCAGGGTGTGCCAGTCCCCCAGCCCACATCCCTAACTCAGCAAGACACACCTGACATCAGCTGGCTGCTCCCCAGCTCATGGCAGAGTAGTGGGCTTTAGGAGGCTAATTCTCGTCCAGCTGAGTACACGGTCCATTTGCATGTAGTATCATTTAACCTTGTAGATTTCAATGAATGTTGCTTTATGTTTTGAAAAGAATGAGATTTCAACTGACTTCGGACAAACTATTTACCAAGTAAAGTAAAAATTCCTTTCCAAAGAGTGTTCGAAGCATCTTTTGTAGGAAAAGAGATATGAGATTCTCAGGATAGAAGAAAAATTGAAAACATTTATCATGACAACTTCCAGACTTCTTTCTAGGTGAAATTTAATATAGATAGTGAGTTTACTGTCGTCTTCACGTTGGGATGAGTCCGGCCAGTGAGACATGACTGCACCTTTTACCACCTATTGGGAGGCAGCCTGGGCATGCTGTAAGTCACCCTGTTCCTTGGCAGGATAAGAGCCCCAGCATCCGTCTTCTCTTAAAAGTGCAGAGTTTCTGGCAACATATGGGCAGCGAAACCCAGGCCTCACCCCTGCCATTTTAATTTCTCCCTGACTTGCTGCTGACAGAGGCCCCTTGGGTCCACACTACTGCTGACTACCACTGGACACCTACAGATTCTTCATCCACACAACAGCTGCCGCTTCTCACAGCGGGTGGGGCTGAAGGGCCAGGGCTTGACTGCTGGCATTCCAGCTACCAGTGCAGGCCACAGTTTTTCATGGAATTTTCTTTTAAGTGCAACATCTATAAAGGCAGAGAAGCACATATTGCATTCTTCTGTTTAGGGATGATTTCTGCTCATGAGGCTTCATCTGACCTATCGCCAGGGGACCCCTGGCACAAAGAGACAGGTGCAAAGCAGGGCATTGCAGGACTTGTGCTGAGTGCAGCGGCTCCTCCCCAGAGGGTACGTGTGCCCAGGGCTTGGAGTGCACTCTGACTCTAGGATCCTTCACTGAACCTGCTTAGTTCAGATCCAATGAGATATCCAATGAGTTATCTCGGGTCCAATGAGAGCCATGTTGGTGCTTCTCAGCTACAGCAATGACTCAAGAGGTATTTTGTACAGCACAGAAGTGAATTTTCAAATCATAGCTTCAATCAAAAGTCACATTTATCTTATTTTACATGTAGGAATCACTATAATAAAGCATCAGTGAGTAAGTGCAAAGATGCATTATACGTCAACAAGATTGCTGAATAAATGTATATAATAAAGCAGTGGTTCTCAAATATACTAGTGCATTAGACTCACTAGTATAAAATTATCTATTCAAAGCTTCATCTAAGCCACCTGAATCAGAATCTGTGGGGGGAAGTTGAGAACAAGGTTGTCATACACAGTTGTGAAGTTTGCACACTGCACAAGGCACCTGGTGGAGGAGACCATTAGGGGCTGAAATCCAGACCATGGTCAGCTTGCCCACCATGTGTCCTGGCTCAGGGCTCAATCAACCCGAAGAAGGGACATATTTTAGGATTTATAACACATGCAAAGATTCTGTGTGTGTTAGTTGACACCTCACGTGGGGTTGTATTAAGAAAAAAAAAAAGCTGCTCAGCTAACTTTGAAGCACAACCTGGTTTGAGCACCTTTTGGTCTATAAGGCAGTGTTCAAATTCATTGGATTAGTTAGAAAAATCCTTTTGGGGGACATTCTTGAGAGGTTTAAAATATATCTCCCTGCATTGTTGAATGATATATTTAATGAGATGTTTTCTATTTTACTTTTCCTAGAGAGTTTCCTTTTGAATTTACTGAACAACCATGAAAAACCCTAAATAGTAAGAACAATAGTTATTTAGTGATCATTCTATACTTCAGTTAACAAAATTGTAACATCCTACTAATTCTCTTGAATTTTCAGCAATTTCACCAGCACTTCAGACAGAAGTGAGCAAATCAAAGAACACAGCCGTAATTCTGTTTATTTGTAGCACTGTCCGTGGTATGTGACCTCAGAGGTGATGATGGAGCTGTTTTAGCTGCATCCCTTTGCGTCAGAGACAATGACCCAGTGTAGGTTGTGTGGTTTGCTCAAGGGCACACAGAGAGCTGGTCTTGAACTGGAGCCACGTGGCCTCCTGTCTTCAACAGAGATGAGCATCTTCGTGATTGTCTTCTGATCTGGATGTTATGTCAAGTGCCAAGAACACACAGACATCTAAGGCAGAGTTTGTGTCTTAAGGAGCTCATAGTTAAAGCGGATGACACCATTCTGTGTAAGGACTGCAGCATAAACGCCAAGCCTGATGTCATACACAGCATGTTCTATTTAAATCCTTAGATTTTGTCATCACTCCCTCAGAAGTCCACATGGATGAGAAAACATAACTACCAGATGGATTAAGTGGCCGGTCTCCTCGTTACCTGGGAGAGGCTATGAAATCCTGCAGCCCCTGAAAATGCCACGGCATTCTTTACTGCTGTCCTTCGTGAAATCACGTTGGGAATTTCCTTATTCATTTTGAATGTATTTTCTACCTAATCATGACAATACAAAGGTAATTTTGGCATCTGGGTCACCAAAAGGAATACTTCTTGGAATATTTCTCTACATTTCCATTGGAAGGAAAGAAGGAAAGAAGGAAAGAATGAAGGAAGGGAGGGAGAGAGGAAGGAAGGAAGGAAGGGATGAAGGGAGGGACAAGGGAATAAGAGGAGAGGGAAGACTGATGGAAGGAGAGAGGGAGGAAAGAAGGGAGGAAAGACTTGACTTGGTGAAGTTTGGTGTTCTCGAACAAGGGACTCAAAGGGTGAGCCCACAGGCCAGCACAGATCAGACAAATCACTCTTCGTCAAATCACTCAGTGTGCGAACAGACCTGGGATGCAAAGGAGAATAAGATTCCTTCTCTTGTCTCAAGGACTTCAGTCTGGCTGACCCATCTGGTGGGCGAGACAGGCACGTAAACCAAATTGAGTCGCTGTGCGATAAATGTCTCAACAGAAGGGATTGTGTAGGGCAGGTTGGCAGATGGAGTGATGGCAACAGGGGAGATGTCTGGGAAGTTTCTCATAAGAAGAATGCCTGAGCAGGGGGTTCAAAGATAAAGACGCGTTTTCCAGGTGGGCAAGGAAGCCTCAGTTCTAATTGACTTTTATAGCCAACCTAGGCTGTCTTTTAAAACACTTCTTCTCATCGTTAAAATGCACGTTCTGAGCAGTCGGTCTGGGGTGGGTTCCCACGTACCACACTTGGAGCAACGAGCCTTTATTGAAGTGGCTTCTGTGGGTGAAGTCTGAGCAAAGGTGCCAAGTGCAAGTGCTCTTGGGAATTCAGGGCGCAGCAGTGAACAAGACCAGGATGTTCTCTGTCCTCACAGGACTTAAGAGTCTAATGACAAAGAGGGAGAACAAAGCCCCACGTCGTTTCAGTTTGATCTAGATTTCTCCTTCGAAGCCTGCGCTCATGATAATTTTCTTTTCTCCTGTGTGCATCCTTTGTCTGTAAATGCTCTTGGCCTTAGGTCTCTCCTGCCATTCTGCTCTCCTAGCATTTCAGGGAGGCTTGGAAACTGACATCGCTGGGACTAATGTTTCCCTGCTTGTCATGTAAAAATAGCTTTGCTTTGATATGGTTCTAACTTAGTGGGTGCTTGAAAGGTGCTCTGGGAACGAACAAGCACAATTAAAGTGTCATCTACTCCGCAAATGTTTTCTACACTCCTGCTATTAACCCCAGATACATGGGATTAGGTAATGGTCTCTGGCCTGAAGTCACTTACAGGAAAATTGCTAAAGATAGCAAATGAAGTAATAAGTTTAAAAATGTCATGAAATATCTGTGTGCTGTGTGTGATGTAGGCATATGGTTTGTAGGACCTCAGAGGAGAAGAGAAGGGTTATTTCTGTGAGTTAGACATGGCAGATGAGGGCAGAGGGGTTATTCCAGAAAGGCTTGGCCCACCCTAGCCAGACCGGGCTTTCTTCTGCTCCTTGGACATGCCCTGTTCAGGCCACCCTTCCCCTTTCATCTGGGCAGTTCCAGCTGCCTGGAAACCTCTCCCCATCCTCCTGCCTTCTATTCTACTTAACACTGACTTTTCTTCTGGGTCCTCCTTCTTGACCCTCACAAGGTTTAAGGTGACCAACCATTTCCTGGGACATGAGACTTTTGCTCCTAAAATGAGGACAGCCCTTGCCAACCGGAATCAGTGGTCATCCTGGGTGTCATCCCGGAATCAGTGGTCATCCTGGGTGTCATCCCGGAATCAGTGGTCATCCTGGGTGTCATCCCGGAATCAGTGGTCATCCTGGGTGTCATCCCAGGTGTGGTTCTCCTGATCCTTCCCCTTAGCAGCAGCACTCAGTGAATTGCCTGTCCTCTGTCTCTGTCCTCCTTACACAGAAGCAGCAGCTCTGGAAGGCCAGTCCTGGCCTAGGCATCCACCGTGCCCCACACCCTCAGTACATGGCAAACGCTCGTGAACACTTGGCATGGAAACCTGGTCCTTGAATGCTTTTGGGAAAGGAGTAGGTGTTTATCAAATAGACAGGGAAGGGATGAAGCTCTGGATTTGGAGAGCAGCATGTGCAAAGGTCCAGGGGCATCAAGCTGGATGAGTCTCAGAAAGCCAAGCTGTCCTCCACTGTTCCTCGGGTGTGAGGGGGCTGAGGCAATACTTCCCCAGAGGAATCCCAGGGAAGAAAAAGGGGGCAGAATAAGGAGGGCTGTGAAGACACCAGACCAGGCAGTTTGTACTTGTTTTTATAGACTGGTATGGAAATATTGCATCATTTCCAGCAGGGGTTAAAGTTGGGCTTTTAAGATATTGCTCTGATGGCACTGTGCCAGCAGGAAAGCTATGAAGAGGCCCTTTGGCAGAGGGGGATGGAGTGGATAGGGTAATGTTCCAGAAATACTCAGGAGCCTACTGAATCTATGCTCATGACTTTCGTGGGGGAGGATGGCAAAGGATGGGGACGAGACAAGGGTTGCACCCAGATTTCTCACTGGGGAGTTGAGGAAATCAGATGAGGAACAGGTTTGGGGAAGAGTGAAGATGTGTGGTTTGGAGAAGCTGCCTTGGGTACCAGCCGGGTGACCTGATACATGGTTAGCTCTGTGGGTTTGGAGCTTAGGTTAGAGTTCCGGGCCAGAATGAGGTTTAATTGTCATCAACTCTAGATGTTAATTAAAGGCGAGGCGTGGAAGGAATTGCCCAGGGAGACTGTGCAGAGGAAGAAGAGGAGGAGGCTCACGCAGGGCTCTGGGGACTGCAGAATGATTAGGAGGTGGAGGGAGTGAGGGAGGGAAGGAGGGCCAGAGAGAACGCTGTTTGGAATCGGAGCCTTTTAAGAAAGCGATGCTTTTGGTCTGGGTTCTGTGTTCATCCAGCGTGAAATGCCGGGCACGATATTGGAGGGCTGGAGGGGATCTCGGGGGGTGCTCCAGGTTCGGCACATTGGAGGCAAGGGTGCTGTGATTACCCTCCTTCCCTAGATCTTCTCCCACAGTGACTGTGAACAGAGGCGGACAGGGAACTGAGGTCCACTCCTGGCTGGACCACTCATGGGGAGCTCTTGTTCTGTCCCAAATGGTTTCACCAGAAGAGGACATCACTTCTAAGCAAGAGCAATGGGAGATGCTCCCGGGATGGTCGGCCAACTTTTCTTCCAGATCTGATTCCGCACAAGCAGACACGTGCCTGGGGCAGGTCCCGTAGCCCTTCTGGGCATGGCTGCCTTGGCTGGACTTGACGGATCTGAGGCTGCTTCCAGCTCTGTAATCTCTGGGTCTCTGACCTTAGATTCTGGCATGGGCCACCCCTTGGGGGATCTTTTGTAAAGCTCCTAATCATCATTATTTCAGTGCCCAGCTCAGTGCATTCATTTAGTGAACGTTGGTTGAGCACCTGCTTTGTTAGACTCTGGGTACAGAGGGAAGACAAACAGATGTGACCCCTGACCTGCAGGCCCACGGGAGATACACAGTATGTAAATGAGCACATATAAATATCACCTGTTGTGATGTGCGTTAAGAGGTTGAGAACTGGGTTCCCAGGGATGGCATGTCAGGAGCCGGTGAATACAACGTGGTGTTCTGGCTGTGCTGATCTAGCAGGGGGAGGGTGGGGAAGCTCATCAGGGGACAGCCAGTGAGTGGTCAAAGGAGAGAGCCAGGGAAGGGGCCCAGAACAGGTATGACATCAGATGCAGGACAGGCTGGGCCACCCAGGGCCCCATGGAAGTGGTGGATTGATTCTGAGTAGAAGGTGTCTTGATTAGGCTGTTATAATATCACAGGCTGGGGCCTCAAACAATAGAAATTTCTTTCTCACAGTTCTGGAGGCTTAAAGTCCCAGATGAGGGTGCCAGCAGGGTCAGGGTCTTGGTGAAGGCCCTCTTCCTGATTTGCAGATGGTCGTCTTCTTATTGGATCTTCACGGGGCAGAGAGCAGAGAGACAGGGCTAGTGTTCTGATGACCCTTCTTATAAGGGCACTAATCCATCACAAGGGCCCCACCCTCAGGACCTCACCTCAACCTAATCATCTCCCAATGTCCCCTCCCAACGCTATCACCTTGGGGATTAGGTGTCAATATATGAATTATGAAAGCATAAACATTCAGTCCATATGAAGGGGAAGCCATCACAGAGGGCATATAAGGTGAGTGGCGTGGTCCAATTTATACTTATAAAAATATGTCAAGATCACTCTTAAACAGGACTAATTTTCCACATTTCATGGTGCCCTATACAATTTGGGGGAGTTTTGCTATAGGCTTTGCAATATTGCTTTGACAAATGGGTAGGAACCATGGAAGGATGTAACAGATCATTTGAAATATCAGCCCAAGCTACCACCACCACTAGTTAAACTACTAGTATTTTTTTAAAAATTATCATCTCAAAATAAAGAAGCTGCCAAATTTCCCTGATGGGTGAATTTATCTGATGGTGAAGGGTGGTTTAGACAATAATCCCAGGATAAAATGATAACCAACAAGGACCTGCTGTATAACACAGGGAACTCTGCTCAATATTGTATAACAACCTAATTGGGAAAAGAATTTGAAAAAGAATAGTTATATGTATATGTATAACTGAATCACTTTGTTGTATACCTGAAACTATGTTGATTAACAACAAACAGTGTTGATTAACAACACTGTTAATCAACTATAATCCAATATAAAATAAAAAGTTTTTTTAAAAAGGTCATTTTCCTTTTGATCTTCAGAGAATAAGAGGTCTCTGGTGAGGCCCTGCCAAGCTCCTCTTTATGAGACCCTCCCGGTCCTCCACAAGGAGACCGTTGGTGCTGACCCAACAGTCTCCCAGTCGTTTTCAACAGCACAAAGCCATCCACATCCCTCCTGATGGAAGCAGCTTGTCAGTCCCTGAACTCAGCAAGGTGAGCTGGTGATGGTCAAATTTCTGATGCCCATGTTTAATCCTGGCCTGGTCTATTGACCAAGAAACAGCTACCTGTGATTTTGCTGGAAAGATGCTATCTTAGACTGAAACTGTTGGGTTGTGAGCGGCAGAGATCCATTCCAGTTGAGAGGAAAGGGCGTTCATGGGGATGCAGGGGACTCTTGGAGAACCTGACTGTAGGGATGGCACGTCACCAAGCGTGCATGCATGTCTCTGGCCTGCCCGCCGGCCTCTGCCCTCTCTGCATGTCTGTTCTCACTCTCCCCTCTCAAGCCAACCTCCTCTGCTGGTTCCCAGTCTATGCGCCCACACAGCTTTGTTTAGCATCTCTCTAACTATTCCAAGTGCCAGCTCCTGACCCCAACTCTATATGAATTGCTTGTTATTGAAGGGAAATGTACATAACATAAAATTAACTTCTTTAATGTACAATCCAGTGGCATTTGTTATATTCACAGTGTTGTGCAACTACCACCTCTTTTTAATTCCAAAACATTTTCATCACCTCAAAAGAAAACCCCAGGAATTCCCTGGTGGTCCAGTGGTTAGGACTCTGTGCTTTCACTGCTGAGGGCCCAGGTTCGATCCCTGGTCGGGGGACTAAGATCCCACAAGCTGGGCAGTGCGGCCAACACCCCCCACCAAAAAAAAGAAAAGAAAAAGAAAGAAAACCCCATACCCATTACTATAGACTAAGTATAAGTACCCCTCCCCAAATTCATATGTTGAAACCTGACACCCAAGGTGATGGTATTAGGACACGGAGCCTTTGAGAGGGAATTAGTCATGAGCGTGGAGCTTTGTGAATGGGATTAGTGTCCCTATAAAGGAGGCCCCACAGAGCTCCCTGCTCTTTCCACCCTGTGAGGACACAGCAAAAAGTCAACCTTCTATGAGGAAGCAGGCTCTCACCAGACACCAAATCTGCCAGCACCTTGATCTTGAACTTCCAGTCTCCAGAACTTGAGAAGTAAATTTCTGTTGTCTCTAAGCCACCATTTGATGGGTTTTTTGTTGTTGTTGTTATAGCAGCCCCCAAAGACTAAGATACCCATTAAGCAGTCATTCTCCCTATATTCCCTCCTCCAGCCCCTGGAAGTCACCAATCTGTTTTCTGCCCCTGTGCATTCACCTATTCTGGAAATTTCATATAAATGGAACCATGTAATACGTGCTCTTTGTGACCGATTTCTTTCGTTAGCATAATACTCTGAAGTTCATCCACACTGTAATCTGTATCAGTACATCATTCCTTTTTACGGTTGAATCATATTTCATTGTATGGATAGACCACATTTTGTTTATTTATTCATCTGTTGATGGACACTTGGGTTGTTTCCACTTTTTGGCCATTGTGAATAATGCTGCTACACGCATGTACTGGTTTAAGTATGTATTTCAGTTTTTTTGAGTATATACCTAAGAACAGAATTGCTGGGCCGTTCGGTCATCTTATGTGTACCTTATTGAGGATCGAAATGAGTTTACACGTCCAGTGGTCTACACTTCATGCCAACTTGTCTCCAAGTCTCAAGTTCCAAATTCTTTGGACAGAGAATCTAATTGGCCCAGCGGGGGGTGAGCATCTCTCCTGGTGTAATCAGCTGGCATGTGTGGTGGGGTGGAGACAGGTGGGGGAAGATGGAGACACAGGTACACGGAGCTGCAGCATCACAGCAGAGAGGTTCTGGAGGAAGTAAAATAAGAAGGCAGCAGGCGGACTTCCCTGGTGGCGCAGTGGTTAAGGGGACACGGGTTCAAGCTGTGATCCGGGAAGATCCCACATGCTGTGGAGCAACTAAGCGCGTGCGCCACAACTACTGAGCCTGCGCTCTAGAGCCCAAGAGCCACAACTACTGAGCCCGCGTGCCACAACTACTGAAGTCCACACGCCTAGAGCCCGTGTTCCAGAAGAGAAGCCACTGCAATGAGAAGCCCGCGCACTGCAACAAAGAGTAAGCCCTGATCGCCGCAGCTAGAGAAAGCCTGCGCACAGCAACAAAGACCCAACACAGCCAAAAATAAAATAAATAAAATAAATAAATTTATTTTTTTAAAAAAAAGAAAGAAAGAAAGCAGCAGGCATCTTTAGCCCTTCAAGGAACTCCCAGGAGACACCCGTGGCCTTGGGAATAGAGGGCTCTCGCTGAGGCTCACAGGAGTTGGTGGTAATTTCCAAACACTTGTTTTCATGATTCACTCTTCCACCAAATTTTACATGATTGTTTCTAAAATACCACATATAACATCATCATAATAATTTGGTTGAATGACCATTATCCAAATCATTCCAAATGAACAGAATGAAACACTCAACATTTTAATGGGAAATTGCTTTCTGCACTGTCTGTAAATAGGGAACATTAATAATGCAACGCTGAGGCCCGCACATTGCACAGGATGAGAACGGCATCTTATTACAGTGGGTGCGATGAATAATTAATTCCTTTGCCATACTAAAAGGTAGATTCTGTTATTAAAATACATTGACATTTTCATTCATGACAGACACCCACTCTATGTTGGAATAATAACGACCAAATTATTTTTCCTCAAAAAAGAAGGATTTCCACATATGTCAGAGCAAAAAAAAAAAAAAAAAAAAAATACAAGCTGCTTTACACAGTGAATCATTTGTAATTATTTTTAAACTGTTTTGAATATGTGTTTCAATCTGGAGAGAGAGTCTAGTTACTTAAGGTGGGAAGGGCTCAGTCATTTAACTCAATGCTGAGGAGAAAAATCCTCAAAACCAGAACCTCAGTGGTCTTTAAATAAGCAGTTTGTCACTCTACTAGATAAGAAATGAAAAATTACTCATTACTCTCATGATAAAATGTAATAACTATCCTCTAAAAACCCTTCATAACTTAAAGGTCAACCACAACCATGCAATGGTGTACCTTTTTTGCAGATAAATATTAAAGAGAAATATTCCCCCAAGGCATTGTGAAATCTCTGTAAAATATGATCTATAACATTATATTTCATAGAAAGCCATAATCTGTTTCACGCTGACTCTTTGAGTTATTTCCAATTTGTCTTCCATTTAAAATATTTTGGCCATGACCATATGTGCAGAAATCCTTGTGTTTTGAAATAATTTCTCAGGTTAGGTTTCTAGAAATCTAATTAGTTTCGAGGAATGTTGGAAAAATTTATAACGTGACCAACAGTATAAGAGGGTGTTCATTTTGACAAATTCTCATGATTGTTTGTCATTTTCCATTTTTTAAACCCACTCATGGTTTGGTACATAGAATTGCACTTTAATATTGTTATATGATTGTTTATAATTGTATATTTTCATTGTTTAAATTACTTTACTTCGGTCACTAGCAAAGCTAGGCATTTATCCAATTCTTTATTAATCATTTGTTTGTCATAATTTGTATACATTTGGTCATGCATTTGTCCATTTTATTGATGTTTTAGTGCCTTTCTAGTAATGTGTATGAGATATTTAAATATTAATGAGGTTTCCATTTTTTCATATTCGTTTGAAACACGTTAAAATTAGATGTCTAACTTTTCAGTTCTACTTGTGGTGTGTTTTGACACATACGATTTGAATTTTGATGTATTCAACTATATTGATCACTGTCTTTGAGATAAACTCTAGTGTTTAAATTTGGGAAATCCTGTGACAATCATGGGTTGGAGAAATATTTTTACTGTGTAATTCTAAATTGCTAACACTTTGACCTTTTGAACATAAACTTCACTAACCTAATTGAAATTTATTGTGCAGGATTTGTTAAGTCTGGATCTAAGTTGCTGTTTTATTTTGTTTTTTTTTACAAATCATGGCAAGACATTTGATAAAAAAAAGATTCCATTTCTACCTGATTCATAGTTCCTTCTTCCTAAGAGATTACATTTTCTTATGAAGTAAAGTTGGCTTGTGAGCTCCCTGATGTACTATGTTGATAGGCTTCTCCGTATCCAGCTAATGTTATTACTCTACCTTTATTACAGGATCTCATTGGAAAGAAGCCCCTGACATCAGGAGCTGGCCGGGCACACACAGCTGACCTTGGGCTTCTCCACAGGAGAACACCACCACCAGACAAAGCCCGTCTGCGACCCCGATGGAGCAAGACCAAGACCACCCCACGGTCATATCTGGACGCAGGTAAGAAGGTGCACGTTGTCCAGACCCCAAGAATGACACCCTCCTCCCGCACCCGCATCCTGGCTCATGGGGGAGACCGCCTTCTCTTTGCCATTTTCTGCTTTAGCCTTGCTCAGTCCAGATACAATTTCTTGTAATATCCAACCACTTTCTGACAGCACTCAGTCCAAAGCATTTAGCTGGGAAAGAATTAGACTCACCTGAACTAAATGTCTAATCTAGCTTTAAACTTAGTTGATTCAAGATCTTAAAGAATCACTGTAGGAGGTGCTCAGTCTTTGGAGATACTGGCACCTCTCTAAGAGCCCAGGCGCCCCCTGGTGGTGGAGGGAAGGTTCTCAGCTCCCACCTGAGGTCTGGGGTCCGGCGTCCCCTAGGATATGGCTGTCTTCGTCCCCTCTCTGTGTGTTCTGCTGACCTCTGGAGACGAAGGGCTCGTGTTCTGTTCTCTGACAGCTTGTCAGGGCCCCGTTTTGTCCATGTGGCTTCTCCTTGGCTCTTGAAGAGCTGTTGGCCTCACTGAATCTCTGCCTTGTCCTCCTCCAAATGATGCTGGCGGAGTCTCGTTCGGCCACTGTGGTGGGCCCTTCCGCAGACCTGCTGGCCTCGGCCCCGTATCCCTGGTAACAGAGAGGCTCAGACGTTCAAACCTAGCTCACTCTCTCTGACCACGCTTCCCGGCCTTCTGATGTATGTTGAGCCACATCTGTTGTCACGAGTCCCCAGAAGGGATCAGAGCCAGGACCCCTCTGCCCTGGGTGCTTCTCTAAGCATATGTAGCACACCTTCCCCTGGCAGGCAGTTCTGGGAAAGGGAAATCAAAACCGTCCCCACCTGTGCCCTCCCAGTTCTCACAGGCAGCAAGGGGAGGGCTCCCCTTCCATGCCAGCCCATGACCTAACGCACCCAGCCTGGCTCCAGGAAGGGACGCTAATCCTTTCTCGCAATCATGCAGGGCTGTGGAATGCCCTAGTCCTGTGAAAGCCTATTTTGAATTTCATAAGCTGAAATTACCTTTTTCTCTTTGGATTCTCTCTATTTTCATGTTAATTCCAACCCTACCTGCCCCTCTCTCTGGGCGCCAGATAGAAGGACATCATGCTCAGAGAAAGACAAAAGAAAAACCATTTTCATGGTGTTCAAGCTCTCTCTCCTGATCTGCTCACTCTTCTGATCCCCGTGGCGGGAGGGTCTGCTAGGGCCGGGGACCAGAGCAGGGATGAAAGTCTACACCCCAAACATCCCAAATGGCCGCGAGTCGCTAAGTTAAAGTTAAAAGGAAGGGGGCACATGAAAGCAGCCCTGTTTTTCTTCCTTTTCAATTTGGAAATTTCTATTTCCCTGATCCACCCAAGAGACATTTTCTCTATGACTTTTTTTTTTTTAAATTTATTTATTTATTTTTGGCTGTGTTGGGTCTTCGTTTCTGTGCGAGGACTTTCTCTAGTTGCGGCAAGTGGGGGCCACTCTTCATCGCGATGCGCGGGCCTCTCACTATCGCGGCCTCTTTTGTTGCGGAGCACAGGCTCCAGACGCGCAGGCTCAGTAGTTGTGGCTCACGGGCCTAGTTGCTCCGCGGCATGTGGGATCTTCCCAGACCAGGGCTCAAACCCATGTCCCCTGCATTGGCAGGCAGATTCTCAACCACTGCGCCACCAGGGAAGCCCTCTCTATGACTCTTTATATGATTGACATACAAGTTCTGCGTAAACATGGTAACCAAGGCCCTATGTGAACTGATGCCAAAGAGCTGGGGTAGCTGAAAGTGGTGGCCGACCCAGCCCCCGCCCCACCACACACATACGCACGCACACAAACACACACGCACGCACGCACACACACACCCCTGAGTGTCCCTGAGCTGCAGTAGTCAGGTATCTGCCGGCTGACAGTTTCCTACCTGCGTCCTGCTGCTTCTCTGTCCACGAGGTGGCTTGGCACAGTGGGCCTTGCTGAGTCCAAGCCCAGGGACCCCAGAAATTCTGGGGATCTAAAGCCTCTGGGGTAAACCCCCATGGGATGCGGAGGAGGAACTTCCCGGAAGGATGGTTCACACAATGACGCAGGGTTCGTCCCCACCTGCCCAGGGAGGTAACTCTGCATCGATGCGCCTTTTATTGGCTTCCTCGTGTCTCTGTCACCTTCCCCACTGCCTCCGTCACACTGCTCAGGATGGCCCTCCACCCCCGAGTCACCTCCCTGTACTCAAGTCTTTGTGACCGGGTCTGCCCTCAGGGGACCCCAAAACTAAGACATGGGTTGACAGCTAGCATCTGTCTACACAGTGAATAAAGCACTGCCGAGAATCCTCAGGGATACGGAACAGGGAGGCTGACCCAGAGCCCTGTCTGCAGGAACAAGTCTATGTACAGGTCAAATACGGAAAGTAGAAAAACGCACAACTGCTGAGCTTGAAGGAGAGGGTAGGCGTGGGGTGCGGTCCACCGCGCCCACACGTGTGGCGTCTGGTCACTTCCGGGACATGTGCGGTGGCTCTTGTTTGACCCACTGGTTTCTGTGTCACGTCACCCAGTCCCCGAGGGAGGAGAGGAGATTGCTACCCCAGGCAGAAGCTGGCTCTGTGCAAACATGCACGCTCAGCTGTTTTGTCTTTCGGGTTGTGATTCTTAGAACACAAGTGAGACTTTAGGTGGCTGAATGGAGTGTAGAAAATTACAAGTCTTGGGTCTTATATGGAAGTACGTACAACCTAAGACGCTTCTAAGAAAATAAAAGAGTTTAGGCTTATGTAAAATATTTTTCATCGAAATTCTGGGCCTTCACCTCTTTAGAAATAGCCATTTCCCCATTACTTTATCACAAAATGAAAGATCCCACTAGGAGATCTTCTTCAAATGAAATTCACTGATCTGATTTCTTCTGCTTATTTCTCTCCTGCTCCTTCATTTAACCTTGAACGAGGTCTGCTCTGACCATCAGGACCTCCTCAGCTCATGCATATTCTAATAGGTGAATCCATTATCACTCACATGGCAGTGCACGCTGCCTGGATGAGCTCTGGAAGCCCCATGAAGTGAAGTCTGCTCTCGGGACAGTCCCTAAGGGAAGGATTTGGGGGAACTTAAAAGAAGGTCCCTCCAAATATTCGGGTTCCCTGAGCTCAAGGCTCTTCTCCTATAATGCAACTCTGCACGTGCAGGCGTCATTTGGCCCTTTTCATGTCACCCTGTGGAATTGGGGCTTAGGTAACCAGCATGAAAATGCTGATACCCTGGCTACTGCCATCACTATGAGTAATAAACAGTCCTTCACCTCTAAAAACAAAAAAGTTCTCTCCAGCTCCATGGAGAGGAAGAGTCTGTGAATATTTTGAAAAGCATGAACACTGGAGACCCAGGAAAAGACTTCCTTGCCATAAACCCAGCTTTCAGAGGAGGCATTCCATTCTCACGTCTAATGAAATGGGGCACCTGACTCAGAAAGCAGACAGAGCCTCAGGATCTGCTAGGAGGAAAGATCCTAGGTGCACATCCACGAGCTGCCCCCTTTATTGATTCTTTATTAGCTGCTTGTGCAGAGGAAGGAGTTGCTGTGCGTGTCGCCACTATTTCAAATGTAGGGGAAAATGAGGGATGTTCGTCCAGCTGGCGGGAGAGGGGTCATGTCTATGAGCAAAGCGCAAGGGTCTGGTCAGGTTTTACGGTGCAGGGTCAGGAAGGCAGAAAAATGTTCTCTGCAGGTGCAATCAGGAGCCGGGCTTGACCTACGTCAGAAGAACCCCAGCTCTTGAGCTACAGATGACGACCACACGACCTCAGAGATGAAGAAGGCTGCAAAGGTGCTTAGAAAGTTGCCTGGTCCAAACTCTCAAGTACAAATTATTCCCCAGAGGCAAAGAGGGCTGGTAACATTCCTCTCTGCTTCCCACACCAAGCCCCAATTATTTTGTTTTCTTTTTAAAATTTTTAAATAAAATTTATTGAGGTTTAATATATGAACAATAAAATTGCATCATTTAAAATATACACTTCTTTGAATTTAGCAGATGTGTTGAAACTACTTTGAAACCAGCACAACAATCAAGATAAAGAACATTTCCATCACCACCAACTGTTTCCTTGACTCCTTTATAGTCCCTTCTTCTTTCCACCCAGGTAGGTGTTCCACTGCTTTCTGTTATTGTGGATTAGTTTGCATTAAACTTGGATTGATATCAGGGGTAGGTCCTCTGACTTGGTCTTTTTAAAAAATTGTTTTGGCTGGGTCATTTGCATTCCAAAATACATTTTTGAATTAGTCTGTCAATTTTCACACACACAAAATAAACCTGCTGGAATTTCGTGGAGATTAAGTTGAACGTATAGATTAATCTGGAAAAAAATGGGACACAATTCTGTGAACTTTTATCATAAAAGACAAATGAATCGGAGAGAAATAGTTTACAGAACGTGAAATGGCAGCCTGTTTTTCTCTCTGACTTCCTAGCATTAAGGGCTCCTGAAGAAACAGAGGTTGGGTGAGGTCTAGGAAATTCAGAGAGACCCAGTGGAAAACTGAGTAGCAAATGTATGTGTGTGTTGCAAATGTGTATGAGTGTGTGGTGTTTGCAGTGTGTGGGTATATTTTGTGTATGTGGGGTGTGTGTCTTTGTGTTGGGTGTGTGTAGTGTGGTGTGTCTGCATGTTGTGTGGGGGGCATGTGTGCGTGTAGCAAGCTTAAGTAAGCCCAGAAGTTTTGCTGGCCAAGTCAATTATCAGCAGGAACTCTGCCTGCCTGAAGTCAACTTGAACACACTTGGAGACCAAGGATAGGATGGGTGGGAAAATTTCCTTTATTGTTCCCATCTCCTTCCTCGTAGCCCACCCAGTGTCCATCTTTTACAAGAGCCCAGGAGCCCTCTGCAGCTGGTCTCCCATCGTCTTCTTTCTTTTTCCTTCACTCTCCCACCTGAGTCCTGGATTCAGCCACCCTGAGTGAGCCATCTCTCTCACTGCTACTGACCATCTCCTGAGCACTTACCCCTTCCGTCTTATGCTAAAGTGGCCTGTCCTCCATCGGTCTGTCTCTGTCTCTGTCTCCTTGTGCACATGCTTATATGCACAAATACACCAGCAAACACAGACTTCCCAGCCACATAGACTTGAACACGGTCTCTGTCCCAATTGCTCTCCCAGAATGGCACCCCGTCCTGGGAAGGGGGCTTGCTGTGCTGTCGTGGCCCTTGGCTCTCCCGGGTCAGGTAAGTCACCTGGATCCTGGTAGTCTTGGCGAAGCCTCAGCTCCCATCCTGCAAATGGTGCCACCCGCCCACTTCTGAGAGGATTGTCCATCCCTCCAGAGTGACTCTATGTCCCCCAAGAAGCTCAGCCACCTGTTCAAGCACAACTTCCCTGGCCCCAGGTGTGCCCTGAGCCTCATACAGGAGCAAGGCTGTGGGAAGGGGATATCTTCAGTCTAAAGGCAAAGCCAGGGATTGGTTTCCCAGCCTGAGTGTCCAGCGACATCCTCTTTCTTTGTCATTGTTGGGTCTCTAAACCCCAACTTACTCTTGGAGACTAAGGGCCAGAGCAGCTGCCTTCTCTAGAATACTAGATGCCTGGAGCCCTCCTTGGCTGCTGCATTGCCCACCATTGGTTCTCTTTCTGGGTACAGTTTGCAGGAAATGGTGAGTTTTGCTAAAAGCAAGGTAAACAGGTGAAAAGTTCTCTTATGTAAATGCACACCAGCAGCCGCAGAAAGCTTTCTGCTCAGATCTTCTTTTGATTTGCTATGTGCTCCAGTCCTCTGATGACTTAGGTCTTGAGCAGCTGAGTTTATGGACGCTCAAAGGGACTGCCAATTTGATGGGGTAGCCACACGCCCTTGTCCTGATACCTAGAGCTGGTGTCACAGGAATTGCTCTTCTTTCTCTGAGAATAAAGGTTCCACCTTTTTTAAAAAAAGAATTTCCAACTTTGTATTAAGGACCTTAGAGATAACTCTCTGTGCTCCTCATCCTTTCTAGAAATTTTCCTGGAAATTAAAAAATTAAAGTCATCGCTAAGTGCTAAATAAGATCTCCAAATCACTGTTGGCGCTCTCTTCATTTCTTCTGCCCACCCTCCTTGATACATCTGGGGAATGTAGAACATTCCGCAGGAAATGTTGAAACTAAATTTCGTCTCAAGCCACTGGTGTTTCTGAAATCAGCAGTGACTTCTGAAAGTCCAGAGCCATTGCTTCAGAATGACATGACTCTGATTTTAGGGTTTGTAACTAGCCCAGGGTACAGACATGTAATGTTAGCAGTCTCTGGCCCCAATTCAAAAGTGCAGGAAATATGATTTACTTTATTCTCTCACTTCATATTAATTTCTGTTTTGACCCTCAGTTGCACTGAAGTGAAGGAAATCTGTCCACCTGGGCCTCCCTCTTTTCCCCCTTGATAGAACATAAGGCCTTTGGGAATTACATGTTACTAAGTGTTCTGCTGAGGATGGGGGACAGGGCTCTCTAGATTCTGGCCATCAACTTGGGCAGGTGTGCCATCTGCCCAGGGAGAGTGATCTGCACAGGCCACTGCTGGCAAGGGGAGCTGGCCTGGTGCTATCAGTGACCTGGAACCCACAGCTGGACCCGAGTGTCTGCTGAACATCAATTTACTGCATCAACATCACACGAGGGTCATTCTGTGGCCATCAGACAAGCCTACTCCATAATCACGTCCAGACACAGACAAAACATGGCCATTGTCTAAGCCACAAAATGACTAGACATCCCCGCTTGTGGCTGATGTGCCTGACTGCTGCTTCTTGACTAGTTGTAGCTTGGGTCCCCCTTCATTCCCTCTTCCTTCCACATAGAGACACCCACTCATAGAATTGCATGGTTCCTGAGAGGATCCTATCCAGGTAGAGGTCCCACTTTCTTGAGCCCTCCTCCAAATCACCCAGCACGGGCCCAGATTCTAGAATAAATCCTTGCCAGCACCTCTTCCTGAGGTGCCCCACGGTTTCTCCGTTTATGGCGATGAATCAACAAAGCCAGCTGTGTTCAACTACAGGTGTGCTCCTGGTGGTCCAGCCAGAGGACACTGACGTTGCTGCCAAGATCTACCTGTCTACCCAGCTGGCTCCTTCAGTGTAGCTCTCGGCATCGATACAGGGGGACGACGTGGGCTTCTGTTTCAATGCCACCCTGGGGCACAGATACTTCCCAGGCTGGACTTCAGACAGCCCTTCCCGAGAGCCCCACGTTTGCACTCTCTTCATTTCTTTCCCATCTCCTTTGCCCCAGTCTGGAAGAATCTTTCCTGCCTCTGAGGAAACCCTACACATATTTCTCAAACTTCTGGTCCATGCTCTGAACCCTTTCTAGTGTCCTAAGCGCTTGGATTTTTAAAGAGAAGCTTGATTCATTTTTGCTTTTTTAACTGATGAATTTTGCCCTGTCACATTCTTCTTCTTTAGCTCAAGGCTATAGATCTGCTTGAATAGGAGTTGGGATGGAGGGGGAGGTGGAAAATATGAAGATAAAAGAAAAAATGTGTATGTATAATTTTATTTCCATTAGAATCTTTTCATTGCTCATTTAGGGGATTTAAAGGTTAAAGACAACAGTAGCAAACACTCAGGATAAATGTAATTTTGAGGAGGCCTGGCTTTTTTCTTCTTTAATCAGTTGCTTTTCTACTTGATTTATTTCTTTTTAATGGAAACGTAATTGACATATAACATTATGTAAGTTTCAGGTGTTCAACCTGTTGATTTGATATATTTGTACATTGCAATGTGATTGCCACCATAACACAGGTGCTAACACTTCTGTCACATTACATAATTATCTTTTCCTATTTGTGGTGAAAACAATTAAGATCTAGTCTCTTAGCAATACTATAGTATTGTTGACTAGAGTCACTATGCTGTGCATTCGATCTCCAGTCTCCCCAATTCTCCACACCCCAGCCCTTGGTAACCACCATTTTACTCTGATTTTACGAGTCCAGGAATCTGTTTTATAGATTCCACAAATAAGTGATATCATATAGTGTTTGTCTTTCTCTGTCTGATGTATCCCAGCATAATGCCCTCAAGATTCATCCATGCTGTTGCAAATGGCAGGATTTTCTTCTTTCTCAAGGCTGAATTAATATTCCATTGTGTTATAGAGATAGAGGTATTAGTCACATCTTCTTCATCCATTCATCAGTTGACAGGCATTTAGGTTGTTTCCATGTCTTGGCTATTGTGAATAATGCTGCAATGAACATGGGAGCGCAGATATCTCTTCCAAATCTTGTAAGAAAACCTGATTTCTGATTGGTCAAGAAATGTTGATATATCTCTGTTGATAAAAATGATATTCAATCATCACAGTCCGTGGGTCATGCAAATATTCTGGCCACGGCTTTTGAAAGAGAAGGGACTTTCTTTTTTTTTGCAGTAACTTCTTAAATTTCTTTAAAAAATATGAGACAGAAGATGCAATTAGAGGAAATTGGCTCTGGGCATAGAAATATATGCAACTTAAATTTAGGCATGATGGGTCAGTTTGCTGGAATCACATGCTAGAAAAAAATCAGGAGATCACAAGCCAGGAAATTCTGTGATGCGCAAACGAAAGGACGCTTTGCTTGAGTTCTGTGGGTTGTAAATGGCGTGTCGAGAGCATTCCCTGGCATTCTAGATGTTCAGCAGAAAAGAGCGTCCTGTGATTCTGTGCAGTCACATAGAGTTTGGGGTTGGGGGAGGATGGGGAGTGTGGTTATGTGGTTCTGGGAAGATAGTGTAGAAGTTGGCTGGAAGCAGTTTTAAATAGACATTTTATGAGAAGGGAGAGTGAAAAGTCTACTCATATTATGTCTTTATATCAGCAATAAAAGAAATTAATCATTGTTCAAATTCTTCTTCCTTTACATCCGCTATTGGTTAAGGATCTCATTAGGAAAGACCTAGATATTTGAGAATTGGGTCTTCTAATGGCCCATCTTTAATCCTGGTTCTTTTCTGTACCTCCATACCCAAATCTAACAAAATGAGTGAAAGTGTGAATCCATCTTACTGAATCCCAATAACTCATTAAAGCTTGTGGTAGGTTCTAGAAAATTGCTCATTTTCCTGTCTGTTTGCCTGAAACACTGTTTATTCTTGCTGTCCTACTAAGAATTCTCAGTGTTTCAAAAGACTCAGTGAACATTTATCACATTTTTGTCAAACCCAACTATGTTTTTGCAAAATATTTTTAAATTAGTCATAATTCACTGGGTAGTCTTTGTAATTGACCCCTGGTCATGGAATCAATGTCTCCAGCTAGGAAAATAAACATTCCAGCTGCCTTCAGCATGGGGCAGGAAACCATTAGCCTGTCACGGTGTCCTATTTCATTGGCATCAACTTGAAATTAATGGTAAATTACAATGAAATACCAACAGGACTACTTATGTCGCATTCAATAACTACCCCGCCACCCCGGAGCCTGTGCAGCTGTATCCTGCTGACTTGATTTTGAATTTGACTCCCTGGCATGATGCGTTTTGAAAGGCAAAGCCCAGCTCCCCCAATTAACAGTATCAGAGAAAAGCCCAATGGGACCATGCCAGGATCTCTTGAACACTTGATAGAAGACCTCCCTTAACTCAGTCCCCTTCTTTGATTGTCTGCACCATCCATGTCTGGGTTTTTAAACCTGAAATTATACCGGGACTCTAAACTCTCTTCAAAGCCCATTCTGTGGACTTACCTTGCAGAATGCTCATCTCCTACCTGGGCAGATAAAGACATTTAGACACCTTGAGTACAGGAAGGTAAGTCCCTGCGTGCCGGATGTCAGGACAGTAAAGATAACACCAGACTATACAGCAAGACACACTTTCCAACATTTAAATAGCTTCTTTCTAGACTTTCTGACTTCTGCGTAAGTTACTCAAGCTAGAATCTCCTCTTGGTTCTGCTGGTGACCCCAATACAGAGGGGATCTGCCAGCCAGGCAATCAGCTCTGACGAACCGACAAAGCCTTTTTAATACCTCAGCAAATAGGACCCTTTGGATGGGTTCTAAGTCAGATTTTCATTTCACAGTGAATACATGTCCACTAATTGCCACTGCTCTTTTTTTAAAAGTATTTTTCCCATCGTGAATGTCATACAGGGACAACATAGAAAATTTATAAAAAATAAAGACTAATTCCCCATAGTCCTACTGTCTAGAGACAGTAGAACATGGTATGTGCCCCAGCTAAGCCTCTTCATCTTGACTGTGTTGCTTAACCCCCCAAGATCTGGTTTCTGAATCAGCAGAGATTAGAATGCTATCTACCTTAAACTAAAAAAAAAAACAAAACACAAACAAAAAACAAACAAAAAAACAACAGATGGAACCTCAAAGGGTCATCATAAGGATGAAAAGAAATAATATATAATCCTATATATTGCACTTAACAGAGAAGATACTTTAAAAACGTGAGCTCTTTGATGATTATGAGCACAAAATACCCTGACTTTTTCTACTTATTCTCACATAAGCATTTTTTATTATATGACATACTTAAATATTATTTTAACAGTTATAGGATAGTCCATATGTATTTTTTTCTTATTCATTTAATAAACACTTATTGAGTATCTGGTCATCAATGAGCTGGTAGTGAGGACAAAAAGATAAACGGAAAGCATCCCTGACATGAAGAATTCACAGACTCTGGGGGGAGACAGGTTATCACAGTGTCATGAGGTTAAGAATATTAGAGATTTGAACAAGAAACCCTCAATGCTCCCAGGGGAGGTAGAAATACAGATAGCTTTCTGCAGGAGATAACCATAATTTATATAGCCATATTTCTGAGTTTGGACATTTAGATTATTCCATTTTTCCATGATTAAAAAAGCTATGAAATGATATTAAAATTAATATTTGGAGCATACATTTTTTTGGAATGTTGATTTTCATTCTTTATGGTAGATTCACCAAAGTAGAAATGACCACTGGTCCGTTTTTCAGAAGCAGCGTGTAATCGCTGCATTGTACTTTGGAGAGCATTGAACAAGACACAACTCTGAAAACCATCTCGACGTTGCTTAAACTTACATTTCTTTGATTACCAGGCACATTGTGACCTTGTTTCCATATTTTTCATTATTTTTATTTCCCTTTTCGTAAGTTATTTATGAACATCATAAGCATGTTTACCTCTGGGGTTTCCACTGTTCATCTTGTTGACATTTATGAACTCAGAGTGTATTAAAATATTAACTTTGTCTCTTATAATTATTGCAAATATCGTTCCCTAGTTTGTTGACTGCTATTTAATTTTAATAACCCATGCTTTTTGGGAATGCACCTGCTTGAGGATGACAATAAGATGATAATAACGGTAATACAATTGTGTTTCTTGGACCCACCTGGCCCTCCAATCCAGGACCTTCTGTATATCAGGAGTAGCCATCTATTCAGGCTGCTGTGTGTGTTCTGGGTTCCTGGGTCCTTCAAATGGAGAAAAATAATCCATCTTCCCTGTGGACCCTATATATTGTGTTACACAGCCTCTATAGTCTGAAGATAGGACCAGACATCTGTATTTTGGGAATGTTCTGACAGCCATTCTTTTTTTTTTTTTTTTTTTTTTTTTTTTAAACATCTTTATTGAAGTATAATTGCCTTACAATGGTGTGTTAAATTCTGCTTTATAACAAAGTGAATCAGTTATACATATACAATATGTTCCCATTTCTCTTCCCTCTTGCATCTCCCTCCCTCTCACCCTCCCCATCCCACCCCTGTAGGTGGTCACAAAGCACCGAGCTGATCTCCCTGTGCTATGCGGCTGCTTCCCACTAGTTATCTATTTTACATTTGGTAGTGTATATATGTCCATGACACTCTCTTACCCTGTCACATCTCACCCCACCCCCTCCCCATATCCTCAAGTCCATTCTCTAGTAGGTCTGTGTCTTTATTCCCGTCTTGCCACTAGGTTCTTCATGGCCTTTTTTTTTTTTTTTTTTTTCCTTAGATGCCGTATATATGTGTTAGCATACTGTATTTGTTTTTCTCTTTCTGACTTACTTCACTCTGTATGACAGACTCTAACTCCATCCACCTCATTACAAATACCTCCATTTCATTTCTTTTTATGGCTGAGTAATATTCCATTGTATATATGTGCCACATCTTCTTTATCCATTCATCTGTCGATGGACATTTAGGTTGCTTCCATGTCCTGGCTATTGTAAATAGAGCTGCAATGAACATTTTGGTACATGACTCTTTTTGACCTATGGTTTTCTCAGGGTATATGCCCAGTATTGGGATTGCTGGGTCGTATGGTAGTTCTATTTGTAGTTTTTTCAGGAACCTCCATACTGTTCTCCATAGTGGCTGTATCAATTTGCATTCCCACCAGCAGTGCAAGAGTGTTCCCTTTCCTCCACACCCTCTCCAGCATTTATTGTTTGTAGATTTTTTGATGATGGCCATTCTGACCGGTGTGAGATGATATCTCATTGTAGTTTTGATTTGCATTTCTCTAATGATTAATGATGTTGAGCATTCTTTCATGTGTCTGTAGGCCATCTGTATATCTTCTTTGGAGAAATGTCTATTTAGGTCTTCTGCCCATTTTTGGATTGGGTTGTTGGTTTTTTTGTTATTGAGCTGCATGAGCTGCTTGTAAATCTTGGAGATTAATCCTTTGTCAGTTGCTTCATTTGCAAATATTTTCTCCCATTCTGATGGCTGTCTTTTGGTCTTGTTTATGGTTTCCTTTGCTGTGCAAAAGCTTTTAAGTTTCATTAGGTCCCATTTGTTTATTTGTGTTCTTATTTCCATTTCTCTGGGAGCTGGGTCAAAAAGAATCTTGCTGTGATGTATGTCATAGAGTGTTCTGCCTATGTTTTCCTCTAAGAGTTTGATAGTGTCTGCCCTTACACTTAGGTCTTTAATCCATTTTGAGTTTATTTTTGTGCATGGTCTGACAGCCATTCTTAATTAAGAACTACTGGGCTAGAGCTTAAAACTAACAGAATATGAGAAAATTCAACACAGAGAATGTCAGATCCTGCATTGAACAAGAACTCCAACAATACAGTAAAGATATGGTGTCCATGACTTAGCTACTGCCACATGTCAACAGCCTTGGTGTTTAGCTGAGAGGATGCTCCCCAGGGGTCCATGGACAGAGGTGGTTGCCAGCCCTGCTGATTTGATGGCAGACTAAGCGGACAGAAGCGCAGTGTTGGTATGCGGGTGCCGAAGCCTTCAACATGATAGACTGATAAATAATTAATAGCAATAAGTAGACACCTCAGGGTGCCTAATTTTGGCTCAACAGAAGGAAAAAGAAATTTTCTTGCCATCTGAGCAGCTAAAAGATGGAATGAACTACCTCGGGAGGTAATGAGCTCCCCGTCATGGAAGGTGCCGAATGGAGGCTGCAGGGCACTTGGAATGACATCACAGGACACACCGGGATGAA
This sequence comes from Eschrichtius robustus, assembly GCF_028021215.1. Classification (NCBI taxonomy): domain Eukaryota; kingdom Metazoa; phylum Chordata; class Mammalia; order Artiodactyla; family Eschrichtiidae; genus Eschrichtius; species Eschrichtius robustus. Next base: position 6,025,089 of record NC_090828.1, read on the forward strand.
CGTCAGTGAGTCTAGGGCCACTTCACCTCCTTCTTTTTTTTTCTGTTTTTTTAATATTATTTATTTATTTATTTATTTATTTTTGGCTGTGTTGGGTCTTCGTTTCTGTGCAAGGGCTTTCTCTAGTTGCGGCGAGCGGGGGCCACTCCTCATCGCGGTGCGCGGGCCTCTCACTATCGTGGCCTCTCTTGTTGCGGAGCACAGGCTCCAGACGCGCAGGCTCAGTAGTTGTGGCTCACGGGCCTAGTAGCTCCGTGGCATGTGGGATCTTCCCAGACCAGGGCTCGAACCCGTGTCCCCTGCATTAGCAGGCAGATTCTCAACCACTGCGCCACCAAGGAAGTCCCACCTCCTTCTTTTAAGACCCTACCAACCCCATCACAGAAGGAAATGACTATGGGTTAGCAAACCTTTCCTTGTTTCCCTATTTGGGATCATTAACTACTCCTTCCATAGTACATTACAGAGTTATTTCTGGGATCAATGTCAAGCTCATTGAGCTACAGTTTGCAAAAACTCATTTTATTTGCCTTTTAGGAGAAATAAAACTGGCAGTTGCTGGTTCCCAGGCCCCTTTATCCCTGGTCTCTGCAATGCCTCAAAGGTGCCCCATGTCCACAGTCTACCTAAAACCCTCCGTCGACCGTCTGTGCACACCTAGTCCTTCCCATCTTCATGGGGTGCTTTCATGGTCTTTAGAACCCAGAGGAATCTGCTGGACAATTTTATACAGATCGCCATTAACTGGGGCCTAGATGCTTGTATAATATGGCCTAGACCAGGAGCCTGAAAGGCCTGCCCAGTGGACTTCCCTGGTGGGCCAGTGGTTAAGACTCTGTGCTCCCAAAGTAGGGGGCACAGGTTCGATCCCTGGTCGGGGAACTAAGATTCCGCGTGTCGCACAGCACAGCCAAAAAAAAAAAAATTATTTGAAAAGCCTGCCCCACTCCAAGAGTGTATTGGTGAGGGGTTCCCGGAGAAATGGCCAAGGAATATAGCATGCTAACAGTGACACCGAAAACTAACTAGAAGTAAAGCTTCTCCAAGAGGAAGCCATTCTTCCAGTACACTCACCAGGTGCTGGGAAAATGGACCTTCACGGCAATTTATTTGTAAAAGTGTCATAAGCAAGAGGTGCTGTGAGCCTCTGGATGCTTTGGGAAAGCTGGCGAAGATGGTCTCCACGTGGGGGTAGGAGGCTGACTGAGAAGGACTCACCTGTTAGCAGTTCCTAAAGGAATGATGTGTCCTTGAGGCAAGGAGTACCTCAGGTGGATTTTTTAATCAAGGAGACACCAGGTCAGTTTTCAGGAGAGTCAGGAAATTAGGGGTAAAGGAGAGGCAAAGGTGGACAGCTAGCTTTGGAAACACGGGCAGGGGTAGGGATGGGGGTGGGGATTGGTACCGTGTGACAGGAGCGGAGGGAGTGGTGATATAGATGAGGTGGGAGAGGCTGAGAATTACTTATTCAGTGGTCTTTCCTCTAGGGAAGAAAATGCAAATGATCTGATGAGAGTGCAGGGGGTAGATGATGCTTCCTTTAAAAAAAAAGCTAAAATCTAGTAAGTGTTTCTAAATGCCAGATATTTATTATAGTGGGTAGAGTCGTGTCCACACCCCGACCTCCATCAAACAAATGTATGTTCAAGCCCTGACTCCTGGGCCTTGTGAATGTCAACTTATTTGGAAATAGGGTCTTGGCAAACGTAATCAAGTTAAGATGAGGTCATGCTGGATTCGGATGGCCCTAACCCAGTGAGTGTGTCCTTATAAGAAAAGGGACATTTGGGCTCACTCACTGAGAAGATAAAGGAAAGAAAGCCATGTGAACAGAGGCAGAGATGGGAGTGATGCATCCATCAGCCAGGGAGCTTTAAGGGTTGCTGGGAACCCCCAGGGGCTAGGAGAGACGCACAGCACAGGTTCTCCCTCAGAGCCTCCAGAAGGAACCCCCCTGCTGACACCTTGATTTTGGACTTCCAGCCTTCCATTCTCCCCACGAGAGAATGAATTCCCATGGTTTTAAGCCACCTCGTGTGTGGCGATTCGTTCCGACAGCCCTAGGAAATGAATACACCTGTTTAGCACTTCACAGGGTGACTCTCCGGAGTTGCTGTGCTGAAGAACGAATAGAGAGGTGAAGGAGAATGAGGAAAAAATTTGCCAAGCAGCACTGAGGACCCAGGTGAGATGGGAGACCAGACACTGCTGTTGGCGTGAGTGGCCTTGGTGATGGATGGTTTCCTCTCAAGCTGTTCCTAAGTGGGTAGCCAGCCTGGAGAACACAGATGCGTGGAATGTGCTGGAGCTGGAGACTGGCGAGACAGATTGGGGAGGAAGAAAAGGGAGTAGGCTGTGTAGACGTGAGTTCAGGGTCCAGGCTGTGCAGGTGGGATGTGAGCTGGGGCTTCCGGTGGGAGTGAGGTGGTAGGAGAGGGCCAAGGCCAGCTTCCCAAGTTCACCATGGCGGTCGGTGGGTGGGAATACAATGCAGGCGTTGTCCTTTGCTTTGTTGCTCAGAGACAATCACCCTTCTGACTCCTTTACTCCTCCAGCTATGTTGCCAAAACCCTTGGCTCCCTGTGCACCAATGCCAAATAGAAATACAGAGACAGAGATTTGGAGGAAAAGAAATAGAGAGGCTTTTATTTCTCTGCCAGGCAAAGGGAAGACACAGCAGGCTAGTGCCTCAAGAAGTGTGCCCCGCTTCCTGGGGAGTTACAGGGATTCTTACAGGGGGAGTTCGCAGTCAGAAGTGAGTGGTAAGGATGGAAATGGTGAAGGTCTTGCATTCTGCTTCCTCTTGCATTGTTTCAAAACAGTCACCGCTGGCGTCAGGCAACCCGGTAATTGGGTCCAGCAGCCCGGTAATTGGGTCTGTTAGTCTCTGTGTTATCAGCCTGCGACCTCTTTTCTGGAATGCAAACAGCTACAAGGGGTGATTTGCTACAGGAGATTACAGGGAGAGTAAATACCAGGTGCAGGATGTAAATTACACAGAATTAGGGGTGACAGGTTAGTTTTGTGAAGGACAAATCTAGTTACAGACACTACAGATTAGTAACAGTTAAAATAAAACTAGGATTGATTAAGCTTTCAGGCCAGTTTATGTATCTTCTCTAGCTTGTTCACGGTCCCCTTTACTGTCCTTGTTCTCAGGAGAGGAAAAACTTCATTTCTATTTTTGTTGCAACAGCTAATGCCCAGCCCAGACCAGCAAAACATCCCCTTGCCCTCAAATTCCAGAGTCTTTGGGGCTGCAGGTCTGGAAACCGGAAAGCTGCCAGCAAGAAAACCCCTTCCTGCAACAGAGCGACCTGAACTTCCAGTGAACAGACAAAAGGTATTATTTATTGCATGAATTTGCTCTTTGTCTAAATGCCTTCTCCCTGGTGTGAAGCTTTAGGGGATAAAAGAGTGCCCCAAAGACCTATAACTCTCTTGTCCCAAACCGATCTGCTCTCCTATTTGTGTCTGGCAACAAGATAAGAGAATTACATTGGTGATAAAAATAAAGGAAGTTGTTTATTCCAGACTTACATCATTGTTTGCCGCTAAACGTTTGTATTCTCGCGTTTTATATTGCTAGGTATATAACTGGGAAGCATGCAAATTAGGCCAGATAATGAGCTGTAGTTTCGTTGACTCTAAGGAGGGTATTTGTAATGAAAACGGGTGTTTAAGTAGAATTTTAAAAGCTACTGAATGACACAAAGGAATAAATTACATTTTTTAGGAAGAGGAACGTTGCTTACTTCAATGAGCACCTGCGACAGTGGACCTTGGAATTTCTGGGCATTTCTTGCCCCTGATGCTGGTTTAAGAGCAGAAATAGAGTTCGCAAGCTTCTTCCAGGGCTGAGGAGAAATGCATTCAGGCATGTCATTAGCAGCAGGCCAGCCATGGATTTCCTAACATTTTCTTCAAAAGAGGAAAGAGCAGCTTCTCTTTTGACTGGCTTCTGATGAGCCTTCCCCGAGCACAGCTTTAGTAAATCGTTAAGGGGGCAGGATTCACACTCAGGGCAGGGCTCCAAGGAGCTGGAATGAAGGAGCGTGTTTCTAACGTGTGCTCGCTGTGCCCTCAGCGGCCCGTAGGGGCAGCAGCCACGGGGCTGCTCAGGCCTGCCTGAGCCCTGGGTCCCTTACCCATGGGGACAAAGTCGAGGCTCCTTCAGGAGGCTCCTCTGAGTTCCAGGTGCTTTGCCGAGCGTGGCTGAAGTGACTGTGTGAGATAGACAGGATGGGCCTGATTTTTGCCCCGGAGGAAGGTAAGGCTTGGAGAGTTCGGACTGAGGACTTGGCGGAGGCTTGAGAATATGAAAAGGAAGAGAACATGAAAACCCCAGTTTCCTGGAGGCAGTAGGACAGGATGAAGCAGGAAAGATGACAACCCAGGAGGGAGGAGGCAGCAGTCCAGCTGAGGGCCCGCCACTCACCCCCAGTACCCCTTGTTCCGCCCAGAGCGGAGTGTTTGTGCCTCGAGTTGGCAGCACAGGACAGGTAGACACAAAAAGGAGGCATCAGCATTTCAACCCTGGATTATTGACTGTTTTCAATCCCATTGAACTTGACCTTAGGAGCTGCCCATTAAGTGATTCGCCAGAACACAGGTTTTCAAAGGACTCAGTGGGGAGGGCTGTCTGGGGCACCCCTCCAGGGAAAAAAGAGAGAGATTTCTGGTGCTGGGACTGGCCTGGATGGCGCTTGAAGGCAGAGCCCGTTGGCTGGAGAGACTGGAGGAAACAGGGGGTCTCTTTGGCCCCTTGTCTACACACACCCTGTGGGGCTGGCTACAGCCCCCTGCCTGCAACACACCAACCCATCCGGTCACCTGGACTGACTGCTGTTGCCTGATCTTAACCCTGCCCCACTCCCCATTCTGCAGGGCTGAGATCCTAAACCTCTGCCCTGCCCTGGTCTCCAGATCTGGGCATGTCATCAGTTAGGACAGGCTCAGTTATGCTGCTGTAACAAGCGGTCCACAGCCTCAGCCACAGAAACAATCAGGGGGATGTTTCTCATCACAGGACGTGTTGACAAGAGGCTCAGACTCAGGCTCGGTCCCTCCTGGGTGCTGCCACAGGAGAAGGGAGCCTGGAGGGTCTCATACCAGAAATCAAATGCATGGCCTGGAGGCGACACATCCTTTCTGCTCACAACTCAGCGGCCAGAATGGGGCCTACGACCCCACCCGAACCCAGTCCTGTCATTTATCAGAAAGTTCAGGACTAGGAGGTGTCAGTGAGCAGCCTTGCTGACCGGAACAGGGCGACCGTGAAGCCACAAGCTGTGACCATGCCACTTGTGTGATTGTGTACATTGGTTTAAGTTAAAGTTCACAAGTTTGTCAATCCCTCTCCCATGCTCCCAAAAATCTGTTGAGCTACTCTCAGGACAGAGTAAAGAATAAGACAGACACCACAGGGAGCTCCTGAGAGAGGAAGGAAGTCTGGGCTGATAAACTAGGCTCCCACCAGGTCGTAAGGCAAGAAGGGCTTCTCGAAGTGTGGTCTGCACAGAACCTGCATCCACAGGCTTCATGTAACAGTTAGAAAGGTGCGTTTGGTCTTTTATCCCTGACACACGAATCCCTGAATCATAAAATGCTGGGGAAGACCCTGGAAATCTGCATTTTTATAACTAAGCTTCTCTTAGTGCTTCTCGAAGCCATGAGATTTGCACACTTCTGAGGATTTGCAGAGCAGAGCTAGTTATGACACACTGTAAAGGGCGTGGTTGGGAAGTGTTGCTAAAGAATATGACCGTGAACCAAGAGCCATTAACTTGGAGCGTGAACAGGGGTGCCAGGCGGCACTGGCTGGGATCTGGGTACAGCAGTAAATCAGCATCCACCAGACGGTGCCGCACCAGGCTCCAACAGCGACCCCTTGTGGCAGGGACAGACATATCGCTCTTGGTCTGATTGGAAGTTTAGTTCTTTTGTGTGATCCAACAATGGAAGTAAGACTTTTGGAAAAGAATGACATTCCCAGGATGGAGAAAATTTAGATAATTTGTGTGGGACTAGGTTTGGTCTTATGGATTCAAAAGTAAAATGCTTGATTTTCAGCTAATTAGGGCATGTGCAGCCCTGCATCAATTTGGAAAAATAACAGAAGCAATTGCATTTGTATCTGAAGCAGGTAAAGTGGTTCATGCCAGGTACATCTAAATAATGTCTGTACTTGGTAGGAGGTCAGTCATTGCACAGCAGTGACAAATACCTGCTGAGCTAGCTTCCAAGCGCCCCTCAGGCATAAACACACTGTGTGGCTGGAGGACTCACCTCCCACCTGTGCCCAAAAGCTGTGAAACATTAGCTCTAAATATGTTCCTTGCTTCTGGTGGTGAGATCAAGGTGTCTGGGGTGGGGTGGATTCACAGGGGAAGACTGCTTAGACAGAACTTTTTTCCTTTCACTGAAATAATAATATTGCTTCAGGCAGAGGTTGGTCTTGATTCCTCACTCTGATTACTGGAATCAAGTAACTTTGGAATTGGGGGCCTCCTCCTGCTGCTATCTTGACCTCTCTTTGTTTTGTGCTCTCTGCCCACTAAAAGGGCAAACTGAATATAATAGCCAGTTCTGTGGTATTTTTAGCCCCAGGTCAATATCCATCACTTATTGGCTGATAGCTCTTTTTCCCAGCTCCTTTCATAACTGCAAGAAATATAATTAGAAATTATGTAATTCTTTTGCAAAGTGGATTTATTATAGCAGACCAATGCATTTTCTTTTTTAGATGTAAGCTTATTGTTGGGAAAAAAAGCATCAGCTTTTTTCTTTTTCTTCAGTATCAAATCTCTGAACACCAACTGAAATCATGGGAAATATCACGAGAAGCTGATTTTAGAACAGTGTGACAGAGGTCAGATTAAGAAATGGGGGTTCTTCTAAGAACACTGCCCAGAATACCTTTTTAAAAAAAATTGACGCTTCTCGGGACTTCCCTGGTAGTGCAGTGGTTAAGGATCCAGCTGCCAATGCAGGGGACACGGGTTCGAGCCCTGGTCCGGGAAGATCCCACATGCCGCAGAGCGACTAAGCCCACGTGCCACAACTACTGAGCCCACGTGCTGCAACTACTGAAGTCCGCGAGCCTAGAGCTTGTGCTCCACAACAAGAGAAGCCACCACAGTGAGAAGCCCGTGCACCACAATGAAGAGTAACCCCCGTTCGCCGCAACTAGAGAAAGCCCACGCACAGCAACGAAGACCTAGTGCAGCCAAAAATAAAATAAATAAATTTATTTAAAAAAATTGACACCTCTCTCTCTCTGGAGGTTTAATAGAAAGGATCAGGATGAATCATTTTGATGAGGAGGTGGATAGTGAAACTTGGGGAGAATGAAAAAACAAGGTCATGTGTTAATTATATCAGAAGCTGGAAATTATAGAACATTAGAAATGTCTAGAAATTAGGCAGAACCAGTACATCAATTTTGGCTTATTAGGCTTGATAATATCTATATACCCTTGTCCCAAAGCCCAGCGCCTCTCTGGAAAGAACAATCATCTTCAACTGAGCTCGGGGCTCTTCAAAGAGCCAAGAGAAAGAGACACCTGCCAAGTCAATGTATTGCCTTCAGGGTGGAGCCAGGTGAGGTTGCCAAGCTGCTAGGTCATCCCAAAATTCCAGCCATTTCATAAAGAGCCATTAGGGAAAAATTAAAATGGATATCTTGTAAAGAGTTTTTGGTCACACATTACCCTTAATGGATTTTACGGGCCCTGTCTAGATTATTTTAGCTGTAATAGACTCACGAAACTTCACCTGGAAATAGGTGAAATCTATTAAAGTTAGAGCATCAGGAAATTGCTACTAAGACAGTGCTTCTCGGAATTTGAGGTGGAATTTTGTTCAGATGAAGGTCCTGATTCAGGAGGTCTAGGTGGAGCCTGAGCTCTGCTTTTCTAACAGCTCCCAGGAGAGGCTGATCCTACTGGGACACTGAATAGCCAGGAGGAAGAAGGTACTAGAGTTCTGCTAGCAGAAGTGGGGTCTCCCTGTTGTCTGCGGCAGGAAATTGTGTTTCATTCAGCCTTAGGGTTGCTTTGTTTCTTCTGTGTGTGTTTTAGTTGTACCTCTGGGTGCCTGTTGTTGTAGGTGAGAGGAAGTGGGGTGTGACTTGTATAGTTGTTTCCAACTGTAACAAAGCCTATAGTTTACTGCCTGATCCTCAGTTGTCCTTTGAAGAGTATCCCTCTCCCCCTGAATTTCCCAAGATTTTTTTCCTCTTGTGCTGTGTTTGGTGCTGGGGGTCCCTGTGCCCAGCAAGAGTGATGGACGATGCATCAACAGAACCAGCTGCAGGAGGGAATCGGTGATAATATGTGGGACAAAATTGGTTCAACATAACCCATCAAAAATCTGTATTTTCTAACTGGTCACTTTCTGCTGGTGCCTCGACATGTAGTGGGTCTTCCTTTCAGAATGGGGTGCCCTGCCAGAGAGGAAACGTGCCTTTTTAATTGAAATGTTATCAAGATTGTTGTAGATTATGCCATTAAAAAAAAACAACCCATAGACATGCTTGCTGTGAAGACTTTACCTAGTTTCCTTTAATGGTAACGTTTTGCAAAACTGTAGTGCAATACCACAAACAGGATGTTGACATTGGAGCAATCTACTCGTCTGGATTCATTCAGATTCCCCAGTTTTACTAGTGCTCATATATGTGTGTACAGGTCTATACAACTTTAGCACATGTCTAGGTTCACGTATCCGTCACCACGGTTAAGACACTGATATTTCAGTCACCACAAGGATCCTTCCTGGTGTCCTTTCACAACCAAACCCACCTCCCTGTGGCTGCCTCAACCCACCACCCCGCCTCTCCCCGTCCCTTACCCCTGGCAACCACTAATCTGTTCTCCATTTCTAAAATATTTTCATTAAAAAAATTATATGTAAATGGAATCATATAGTATATAACCTTTTGAGATGGGCTCTCTTCACTCATCACGACTCCCTGGAGATTCATCTAAGTTTTTGTGTGCATCTATAATTTGTACCTTTTATTGCTGCTTAGTATTCTACGGGGTGTATACACCACGGTTTAACCATTCACCTGTTTAAAACATCTTGGATGTTTCCAACTTTGGGCCATTACAAATAAAGTTGCTATGAACATTCATGTAAAGGTTTTCATGTAAACAAAAGTTTTTTATTTCTCCAGGATAAATGCCCAAGACTGCAGTTGCTGGGTTATATACCCTCAAACAGTTTCCAGAGTGACTGTACCATTTTTACCTTCCCACTAGCGATGCCTGAGTGAGCCAGTTTCTCAGCATCCTCACCAACATTTGGTGTTGTCACAATTTTTTTTTTTTATTTTAGTCATTCTAATAGGTGTGAAGTGATATCTCATTGTGGTTTTAATTTGCATATTCCAGTTGGCTAATGCTGTTGAACATCTTTTCATGTGCTTATTTACCATCGATATCTCCTCTTCAGTATCTTTTTTCCCCATTTTTTAATTGGACTGTTCAATTTTTTACTGTTGAGTTCTGGGAGTTCTTTATATAGTCTAGGAACTAGTCTTTTGTTGGACATGAGGTTTGCAAATATCTTCTCCCTGTCAGTAGCTTGTCTTTTTATCTGCTTCATATGAACTTTCAGGAAGGAAAAGTTTTTAATTTTGATGATGTCCAATTGATCCATTTTTTCTCCTTATGGATTGTGCTTTTTGTGTCAAGTCTAAGAAATCTTTGTCTAGCCCTAATTCTGAAAATTTTCTCCTATGATTTTTCTAAAACTTTAATAGCTTTACCCTTTTCATTTAAGTCCAAGATCCACTATGAGTTGATTTTTGTATAACATGTAAGATTTAGGTTGAAGTTAGTTTTATGGCATATAGATGTCCAGTTGCTTCAATGCTGTTTGTTGAAAAGGCTATATCATTTACAATTCAATTGCTTTTGCAACTTTGTCAGAATCAGTTGAGCATATCTGTGTGGGTCTACTTCTGGGTTCTCTATTCTGTTCCATTGATCTATGTGTCTATCTTTCTGTCAATTCCACACTATCTTGATTACTGTGGCTTAATACTGGGTAGCATAATTCCTTAGATTTTATTCCTCTTTGTCAAGATTGTTTTAGCTATTCTAGGGCCTGTGCCTCTCCATGTAAATTTTAAAATTATCTTGTTTGCCCACAAAAACTTTGCTGAATTTTGATAAGAATCACATTAAACCCTAGATCAATTTGTGAAGTATTGACATCTTTACTATGTTGAAGAGTAAAGATGAATCTTCCAACCAATGAACATAGTAGTGTCTCCACTTATTTAGGTGTTATTTGATTTCTTTCATCAGCATTTTGTACTTTTCAGCACACAGATACTGTACGCATTTTGCTAAGTGTACACCTAAGTATTTCGTTTTCTTTGAAATGATTGTAAGTGGTATTGTGTCTTTAATTTCTTTTTCCACGTGTTCACTGTGAGCATATAGAGATTTGATTGCTTTTTGTGTGTTGATCTTATGCCCTGTGACCTTGCTGAACTCACTTAATAATTCTACAAGTTTTTTTTGTAGATTCCTTGGAATTTTCTACATAGGCAATCATGTCATCTGCATATAGAAACAGGTTTATTACTGTGTTTTCAATCTATATGCCTTTTATTTCTCTTTTTACTTTTGTCAGTCCTGCTAGAGCTTTGTTGATTTCATTAATTTTTTCAAAGACAAAACTTTGTGTTCCATTGATTTTCTCTATTGTTTTGCTATTTTAAACTCCATTGATGTGTACTTTATTACTGCCAAGCTTTTCCTTGCTTTGGGTTAATTTTGCTCTTCTTTTGCTAATTTTTGAGGTAGGGACTTAGACTACTGATTAGATTCTTCATTTCTAATATAAGCACTTAATGCTATAAATTCCCCTCTTAGCACTGCTTTAGCTGCATCCCACTAATTTTGACATGTTGTATTTTTGTTTTCATTAAAGAAGTGTGTTGTTTAATTTCCACATGGTGATAGATTCCCCTGTTGCCTTTCTATTATTGATTTCTAGTTTGAATCCGTTATAATCAAAGACCATGCTCTGTGTGATTTCAGTTCTTTTAAAATTTGTTAAGGATTGTTTTATGACCCAGGATATGGTCTATCTTGGTGAATGTTCCATGGGCACTTGAAAAAGAGAAGTGTATTCTGTATTTATTGAATGGAGCATTTTATCTAATTCAGTTAGGTCCTGTTGGTTTACTGTATTGCTCAGATTTTCTATATTCTTGCTGATTTTTTGTCTCGTAGTTCTATCAGTAGCTGAGAGGGAGTGTTGAAGTCCCTGAGTATAACTGTGGATCTATTCCTCCTTTTAGCACTACATGTTTTTGCTTCATCTATTTTTAGATTCTGTTGTTTGATGGGTACACATTTATGACCATTATGTCTTCCTAGTGAATTGATCTTTTTGGCATTATGTAATAATCCTCTTTGTCTCTAGTACTTCTCTGTGTTCTGAAGTCTATTTTCTATTATATTAATATAACCACTCCTTTCTTTTGATTAATGTTTCCATACTATATCTTTTCCATCCTTTTAGTTTCAACCTGACTATATCATTGTATTTGAAATTTCTTCTAGACATAATAGAGTCATGTTTTTGTGTCCATCTCTCTTTTGATTGGTGTATTTAGTTCATTTACATTTAAGATAATTATTGATAAGTTAGTGCTTGAGTCTACCATTTTATTATTTGTTTTCTGTTGGTTTCCTCTGGTTCTTATTCTATTTTTCCTTTCTTGCCTTCATGTGGATTACTTTAACATGTTTTAGGATTTCATTTTGACTTACTTAGAGTGTTTTGGAAGGTATCTCCTTGTACAGTTTTATCTTCATCTTTCTCTTCATTCTTATTCCCTTCCTCGAATCAGTTTTCTATTTTGGGCATGCAGACTAAAGCCCAGGTTTATGTTTGAGATAACTTTGTGTGTGTTGGTGGGGGGAGACCAACAGAGTGCAAAATTAAACACAACATAAACTTGAAAGCATAATATTTAGAAATTCAATGCTCTTTCAAACTTATCTCCTTTGATCTTCACTTTGAGGAAGGAAAGGAAGAGGTGAAATGACATCCAAAGGCATAGATGAGAAAGACCAAGTTGCCTTTTTTATGGGTTAATACATTTTTCACTACACCTGTCTGTACACACAGCTTCCCAGCCAACAACTATACAAACAGAGAAGAGGAAAAAGGAGAAAAGTTTCCAATGAATGATACATAGTTCACTGGCGTGTCATGACAAGGCAATTGCAAAACACTAGCCTGGGATCCTTACTTATGCCACAGTACTCTGCATGCTACCTTTCTGCAGAATTAGAGGTCGTAAACATAGCTACTAACCCAGAAAATTGTACTGGTGGTGACTTTGCATAAATTACTAATGGGGAAAGACTTCTAGGAAAGCATAAAGCATAGAAGCCTTTGAATATCTTTTATTTGTAAGGCAAATACTTCTCCAATATTTTGCTATGAAAACTCTAAATGGACAGCATATTAAAGAGCATGGGTATGTGGTTACAGCAATAGGTTTCTAAGCATTGATGGAAATCTCAAGGCTATTAAAGATTGCATCCATCCACATTCCACCAACCCCCATCCCCCCAACCACTGTGCTTTAGTTATCATCACATCTCTGACAAGTAGTCATTCAACTTGTCCTTGAACTCTTTCAGTAATGGTAAACTCATTTTCTCACAAAACATCTCATTCCCTTCCAAGTTGACCTTGGGTTAGAAAGTGCTTCCTTCTCTAGAAACAACTTCTGAGTCCCTGTGCGTTTTCCCAGGAACTGGCTCAATGTAGTACTTCCTGAGACTGCACACAAGTCAGATCCCTTTCCCCAAGGCAGCCCTTCAAATAAACTTTTAAGACTATTATTCCTCCTTCCTCAAGCTGTTCCCCACATGGCACAGACTTGATTCCTTCATCCTTCTCAGCATCTTCCTCTGAAACCTCTCTGACATACCTAGGCATCTCTCAGAGAGTGAGGCTGGCAGGTAGACAGGGCAACTTGGAGCAGCATGTCCTCTAGACTCTCCCTGGACTCACCTGCTCACAGATCCTTCTCTGATGCTCCCGTCTGATAAGGGTTTTCCTCCTTAGAACCCCTGCCTTCTCCTCTCACTGCCCTTATCAGAGTGTTCTGGGCTTGTCTGTTTTTCTGACTCTTCCACTAGATGGTGGGCACTTTGAAGAAAAGAACTAAATGACTTCAGCCTATTAGATTGACTTCTCTGGGTCTGGGTGGAAAATGGAGTAAAAACTTGCATTCAACAAATCAAAGTATGTGTGTGGGAGGTGGCTAAGCAGAACATTTATTTTAACCTTTTGGCAGTTGCCCAAGACTTTATCTCTGGGAACTTATGAACCTCATTGTGAACTGTATAGGCTTTTCTCTGGGAGAATGAGCTTCCCACCCAAGCAGTTCTGACCCACTCCTAAAACTCCCTCCTGCCTCCCAAGCCTGAAAATTGCTCATCAGAGGACACTGTCTGGGTTTCAATAGTATTGGCTCATCACTAAGGCCCATAGGTCTCCATTGGCTTTGCTTGCCAGCATCCTTTCCTCCTTCTTCTGGTGAAGAAAACCTCTTCCTGTGGGAAACCCATTTCCTGCTGTTTGAATGGTCTGGATATCATCCCATCCAGTCACAAGGGTGGGACAAGACGCAGACCTGACCAATCGAGCACCCCATTGCTCTGGCTGCAGTGATTGGCTGAGGTACGGACACCCCAGTCATGCTTGGCAAATGAGATTCTTCCTTGAGACCCTTATGCTAGAGCTATAGAGATAAATGCTTTCTATTGATCAGCATCAGGCCGCTATATTGATAGGATGTGAGTCTAGGGCTTCCAGCAGACATTAGCCCTTCCATGTGAAGACAGAGAGATGGAACAAGAAACAGAAACATGATGATTTATTTGGGGGATATGATCAGACTTCTAAATTACATGAACCAATAGATTGTCTTTTTGTGCCTAAGCCAGTTTGAGTTGGTGTCTGTGACCTGCAGTTGACAGAGTCCTGACAGATGGAGCAGCAAATAGAAGTGTGAACCACTTAAGTAGAGAAGTGCAATCACCACAATTCCTGGGTTGTAATAGATTCAGATTACCAGAAGAAAGGGGATGTATTGGAAGGATACTAGAGAGCTAATAGAATTATGTGAGAGCCGAATCGCCAGGCATATGGAAGAGCAAGAAACAAGAACACTCAAGAAATCTCAGCAACAAAATCATGGACTTCCTTTCTAGAAATGGGAATTTTAAGCTTTCTTGACCATGAGCAACAGGACATACATTTATGGTGTCCTGTTGGTGTGACACGACGTTCCCTCTAAAAGGAGCCCTGTGGTTATACTGTGGTCATTAGATTGCTGCAGGAGGACACCAGTAGAGGCAGAGCTGCCATTTGGAAGGATGTCCCATGAATCCAGGTAAAGAACATTTGCATCCTGAACAACCATTGTGTCAACAAGATGGAGAGACCACCCGGAATTCAGAGGGGCTTGGGAGGAACCCTTTCTAGGCTGGATGAGTGATTGGATGAGGAAGGTCACCCAAAGGAAGGAACTGGAGTGGATGCCTGGGTGTCCAGGAGAATGGATGGTGCTGCCACTCACTGAGAGAGACCAGAGGGGAACAGTCTGGGAAGGGCTGGGCAAAGAAAACGAGATTAGTACCAGACGGGTTGAGTGTCAGGTACCTCTGCCGTGTCAGAGGGCAGCCCAGCCATGAAAGGCCACTGACCCCCTAACTTTCCTTTTCTTTTTTTAAATAAAATTATTTATTTTATTTATTTAGTTTTGGCTCCGTTTGGTGTTCGTTGCTGCGATGGGCTTTCTCTAGTTGCAGCGGGCGGGGGCTACTCTTCGTTGCAGTGCGCAGGTTTCTCTTTGCAGTGGCTTCTCTTGTTGTGGAGCATGGGCTCTAGGCGCGCGGGCTTCAGTAGTTGTGGCACGTGGGCTCAGTAATTGTGGCTCTTGGGCTCTAGAGCACAGGCTCAGTAGTTGTGGCACATGGGCTTAAGTTGCTCCGCTGCATGTGGGATCTTCCCGGACCAGGGCTTGAACCCGTGTCCCCTGCATTGGCAGGGAAGCCTGACCCCCTAACTTTGGATAACCATTAACCAAGCTCCATTGCTCCAGGTGAAAGAATATATGAGGCAACTTACTTAGGCATTTTTCACTTGTGAGAACAAAATCCCAAGACTGATTATTCCTTTTCACACTTGTTGTCTGGAATTAGGGTTAACTTCTTCCAGGTGAGAAATGGCCCATTGGTCCAGTGGCAAATGATTTTATCTGGGGTCTGTAGAAAAACGATATACTCTGTACTCAGCATAATGTCTCAGTAAGAAACCCACCTCATAGTTAAACTAATTGGGCATTAAAATATCAAGAAACTCGGTAGCATGAGGGAAATCTCTGCGGTCATGGAACAGTTCTGTATCTTCATTGTGGTCATGGTTACACAAATATACACGTGTGATAAACCTGTGAACTAGGCACACACATGTGCCCACACACAGACGTGTGTAAAACTAGCAAAATCTGAATAAAGTCAGTGGATTATACCTACGTCAATTTCCTGGTTTTGAAATTTCCAGATTTTGGATTGTCAAAACCTACACCAGTTTCCTAGTTATGTACATGTAGCCACGTGAGCATCGGGGAAAACGGGGTGATGGGGACATTGCGCCTCTTTGTACTCTTTTTGAAACTTCCTCTGAATCTATAATTGTTCCTAAATAAATTTTTTTTGATTAAGAAACTTTAAATTTGGAGAGAAAATAGAGCAAGATTTTTAAAAGTCTGCACAAGGCATCATTTGAGGTCTTTTTTACTCACCATGCAGCATAGGTAGGAATATTGCCGAATCAAATGAGTCTGGTTTCAGCCATGCTTGAAACCCGAACTACCCAACTCTTCTTAGCCTCGGATATTCTGAATCCTCCACATTTTCACCAGCTGTCGGAATCATTTAGGTCTCCTTTCCGTGGTGCTGTGGTTCCCTCCAGTGCCGTCACTGTTCTGTTCTCTGGTTGAGCAGGAATAAAAAGATAAGCTGACGATTTCCTCTGACTCCTCTGCTCTCCCATCTTGACTCCTTTCACTATTAACAAAGGAATAGATGTAGGAGGAAATAAAAAGAAAAACAAAGGAAAAGCAATACGGTAGTTTGCTACGTGATGTCTCGTGGAAGGTGAGGACATACATATTGCCGTTGGCAGTGTTCAGCTACAAAGCAGTGCTCAAGTAAGTTAGGACTAGGAAAAATAATTTGATCAAAAGTCAACATTATTTGCCACATGGAAAGCATTAAGATAATGTATGTAAAGATTTCGGCCAATCCGCAGAAGATAAAGATGGACACACGTTTCTTCTTTGACGTATAAAAACTAGAACTTTTAACAACACTTGTGGTCACTCAAGGAAGCATTGGAGAGGTAGCTTGCTCCCTTCTCTCCAGTCTTCTGGAAGGACTTACCTTGGATGGTACGGCTGGAGCGAAGAAAGCCCTTCTCGCCTGTCCGGCACTTGCTTGCTCTCACTTGGAGCTGCCTGTGTACAAGTGAAGCCCGCAGTCCTTCACTACAAGTATGAGGAAGAAGTCTCAAACCCCATGGTCAGCCCGCAACTGATAGGGAAGTTCAGTTTGGGGTAGGGGGCTAGGAAACCATAATCTTACATGGAATCCAAATGGCGCTCTGCAACCCAGCTTCCCTATACAGTAAGTCCCCCACATACGAACGAGTTCCATTCTGAGAGCGAGTTTGTAAGTCCAATTTGTTCGTAAGTCCAACAAAATTAGCCTAGGTACCTGACCAGCACAATCAGCTATATAGTGCTGTACCATAATAGGTTTGTAATACTTTTCACACAAATAATACATAAAAACAAACACAAAAAATAAAACATTTTCAAGTTTACAGTACAGTACCTTGAAAGTACAGTAGTCCAGTACAACAGCTGGCATCCAGGGGCTGGCATCGAGTGAACAGGCAAGAGGAGTTACCGACTGCAGGAGGGAGAGGAGGTGGGAGATGGCAGAGCTGAAGGGTCGTCAGCAATAGGAGACGGAGGGCCAGCTGCAATTTCACGTTCGCATCTTTGAAAGTTGGCAACTTGAAGGTTCGTATGTAAAGAGGCTACTGGATTGAATCCTTACCTTTGCCAACTAAAAAAATGCACAACCTAAAAGATAAGAGTTATGTTTTATCCAGTGGACATTCTTAGGACTTCAAGCCCAGGAGACAGCATCTCAGATAGCGCTGGGAAAACTGTTCCCAAGAGGAAGGTGGGGGGGGCCAGGATACATAGGAGTTTTTGCACCAACACCAGGTAGTCGGAACATCAAAGGATTACTGTTAATAAAAGAAAACCAGATATCTCAAGTTAAGGAATTTAGTGCTTTTCTATGTACGGAAAGATGCAAGAGGCTGGGCTCACTGAAATCATTCCTTTGATACGCACCTCAGCTATCTGGGGCCAGCGTCCTGAGTTTTCTCATCCTGAGTTTCCTTAAGCTGCACCATCAGTGGCTGCAGTCTGATGGCTGCTAGGTGGTAGGTAGCCTTTGCTTCCTTGTTGAATTCCCTCAGGGCTCACCATCGGGGTAGCTGTACTGGAATGGCTCGATGGCTGCAACCTCCTTTGTTTATTGCTATGGCTATGCTATGCTATGCTTTGTCTATTTCTCACATTTCTGGTGTTTATTTTTCTGCAGCTTCAGAACTGAAGCCAGAGTAGGCTGTGCTTGATCAACCCCTTGAAACTTAGTAACAGTTTCTGTTATTAATGGCCCTGTTACCAAATGAGTAGGTGGGCAAGAGAAAGAGAAAAGAATAGCTCTTGACCAACCCTTATCTTCTCAGATGCCTTTTCTTGGGTTATTAAACTGCTTAAGTAAAAGCAGGACTACAAAATGAAATATTCAGAAAGTCAGGTTGTTGGTCCTAGTTTTTGTATTGAAATTCTTCCATTTACTTTGAGACTACTAGTTTACTGAAAAGCACTTACTTGTTCTTTCCTACAAATGTGTCTTTCGTGGGTTGCTATAAATTTCTGCAGCACCACAAGGCTGAAGTTTAATTTGTATCAGATGCAACACTCGACTGAATCTTATAATTTATTTAAATGTTGTTTAAACTGTGAAGATCCAGGCCATTTCCCCTCCAATTACTTCCTTATACTTCTAACCAAGCTTCTCGTTTGGGGTTTGGAACATCAAGAGAGCCCTCCTGTGGATCATTTAACAAGTGTAATTTGCTGTTCCTCTAACCCAGCCTTCCAGGATAGGTAAATCATGTCAGCTTTGTGAGTTAGCTAGTGATTCTCATCTGGTGAGGTGGGGACTTTAACTGAATGTTTAATGCCACGTGCGAAATGAAAGTGATTACAGACTAGATCTTGACATTGCCAAAAGGAAAACAAAAAAGAACACATCCAATTCAAAGCATTTCAAGAAGGAAAGACAGCTTAGAAAGAAGCAGCTTTGTTTTGCCATGGAAAGGTTCGCGTCTTAGAAGAGTCATATTGGGAATTATATGCTCCAATGTCACATATTTCCCTCAAGTCAAAAATCTAAATTTAATCAAACTCTCCTGAATAAGACCAGGTACCTAACTTTAAAAAAAATAAACATTTTTATTGTGAACCGTAACAGACATACATACAGAATAATTCACATAAATGTGAATAATGTTGAATTCGCCACCCAGATCAAGAACTTTTGCACTTCCCTTCATATCCTCCTCTGTCATCTATCATGTTACTATTGTTTGATACCTGCTCACTCTGCCATCTTGACTAGATAATCCCAACTGTAGTAGTTGTATGTCTAGAAGTATTTATAAATAGCCATAACTCTTAGAAGACCTTCCAGTTGGGCATGGAATACTGCATCGCGAGTAATTTTCCCTCAACACGTGCTCCATGGTCTGTGGCATCTCTTTTGCTGTTGAAGCGTCAGCTATCTGATGGCCATTCCTTAGGACAAAATATCTTTTCTTTCTAGTAGTTTGAGAAAACGTTATCAGCTCTGAGCTGTGGTTTCACTGTGGTGCATCTAAATCTGGAATTTTGTTTGTACGTTTATGCTGTTTGGTCCATATGCATTCTTTCAGTCTGAGGAGCTCATAATTTCCTTCCTCTCTGGAAATAATTAGCCATGATCTTATTTACCTTTGCCTCTTCCCCATTCTACTGGAGTACATGGAGCTTTTCAGTATCTTCTTTACATCTCTTTACTTCTCTTTTTTATCTCAATATCTCTCTGTGCTACAGTTTTATTGATTTTCCCAATTCTACCTTACCAATCTCGAATTTCCTCACCAATTTTTTCCAGCTTACTGTTTATCTCATTTAATCAGGCTTTTATTTCAATAACTATAATTTTCTTTTCCGAATTTGAGATTCGTCCTCTATCCAAATTGATTTTGATTCCTAACTACAATTTAAAAATTTTATCTATTTTTGTCAGGTATGTATTCTCCAATTTGTTAGCTTTCCGGCTTCCTTCTGAGGCACTTGATTTCTGTATATGCTTTTTTTTTTTAATTTAAAATTATTTATTTATTTATTTATTTATTTATGGCTGTGTTGGGTCTTCGCTTCTGTGCGAGGGCTTTCTCCGGTTGTGGCAAGCGGGGACCACTCCTCATCACGGTGCGCGGGCCCCTCACTATCGCGGCCTCTCCCGTTGTGGAGCACAGGCTCCAGACACGCAGGCTCAGCAATTGTGGCTCACGGGTCCAGCCGCTCTGCGGCACGTGGGATCTTCCCAGACCAGGGCTCGAACCCGTGTCCCCTGCATTGGCAGGCAGACTCTCAACCACTGTGCCACCAGGGAAGCCCTGTATATGCTTTTTGTAAAGTGTATTTGTCTGCTTACTTGGCATAGGGGTTATATTTTCTTTTTTTCCTCCAGAGAAAGGAATCGCCTTTCTCTGTTTTTCAGTTTCGTGATACCCTCAGGCAGACCTTCCAGAGACCACAACTCCGAGGAAACCTGGGGTTCTCACCCTAAGAACACATTGCATCTCAGAACCTGGAACTGGTGAGCAGCAAAAACATTCAGATCCTGGTAAGATAGGTGTCTGTCTGCTTTCTCCCTAAATTATAGACAGGTAACTACTTTCTGGCTGTCATCCCAGGTAGACAGAGCATCTGAGCTTTCTTTCACGGATGAGGAGATATAATCATAGCCCTGATCTCATGGGGATGCTTTGCCCTGGTCTCCAGCCCCATGTCGGGCCATTAGAGCCCATTCCCCCCAGGGCTGAGGTCATGGCCGCTGCTCACTCCTTCTTGGTGCCTGTGCGTCTCCTGGTCCAGCCCCTACTCCCCTCTCTGTGCCTCCTCTCCCCTCATGTTTGACAGACTTTCTCTTACTCTTGACTCCCTGACGTTGACTGGAACTTGGTGGTCTCCTCCCGTCCTGTCTCCCTCACCAAGGCCCCCTAAGCTCCTTAAAGGCGCCTCTTCCTCCTCCTTCCTGCTAAATCTGGCAGCTTTGCTGAACTCTCCTCGGAGCGAGCTTATCCTTCTTCCCCAGAGTGTCCGTGTTTCCACATGACGCTCAAAAGTACAAATTCTTCTCCTGACCTCCAGACCCCATGGAATCGTCTCAGGGGGCCCCCTTGGCACCTCCCAATTTATACCCCAAACCCAGACTCATCACTTCTCCATTAATGGCATCTCCAAGTTCTGCGTTTCACGTTTCAGTGGATGGCTGGCCATCCAAGACTAAAGCGCATCCTTGAGCCTCCTCATGTGATCTGTCACCTAAGCCTAACCAGCTCTCTCTCCTGGAACTCGAATAGCTTCTGTCCTTCCTTCTCCACCGCAACTGAGACCATAAAAATCCCTCACCTGGACACCTGCAGCGGTCTCGGTGCCGGGCGTGTGCTCAGGGTGAGACTGCACACCTGGTCACGCTCTCCCTGGTACCTTCTCCTTCTCCCCATCTTCTGAACCGCTGCTACTCTCGTCTTCCTAAAGCGTGGTCCAAATCCTCAAACATGTCCCCTCTGACTCTTAGATAAAAAATGATATTAGCACAGACTAATGGCTCTTCATGATCTGCTCTCGCCTCCCAGGACCCCTCTCGTGGTTCCTGATGCTTTAGCAACACTGACACTCACCCTGGCTCCCACGCCTTTGCGCACACGTCCTTGGACCGGGGATGTCTACTTCCTCACCCTTTTGTCTGACTGGAAAAACTTCTACTCTTTCGAGAATCACCTGATCTTTGAAGTCTTCCTTGATTCCCTCAGTCCAAGGGATGTTCTTCTAAGCGCCTGCCAACTGCATCACGTACCTGCAGGAGGTGTTTGCCCTCTGCTGGTCCTTGAGCTCCCCAAGGGTACAGCTCTGTTTTTTCTGTTGCTGGAGGGACGTACAGCCAGGAGGTCACGTGTCCCATATGACTCTGGTGCCCACGGGGCCCTGTTCCTCTGCTTCCGGGCTGGGTCCCAGCGGTGCTGGAGGCCACTATCACCATGCAGTAAGCTGACTATGAAGGCACTGGACAAAGCCCCTAGATGCACTGCAGTGGCTGTCCTAGAAACCCGTGGCCCCCAGGTGCACTCACAGCTGATTGGTTGACACACCCAGAGAAGGATGTTTGAGGGATCAGTGTCAATCAGAATGGGGCTCAAGAGGCCTGGGGTCCAAGGCTCACGTACAACGTTTCTCAGCAGCCTAGACTGGGGGAGGGATTAAAGCACCTCTATCCAGTCTGGGGTGGTTTCTTACACATTCTAGAATGGGACCTCCACACTCTGGAGCTGCAAGAAATGGGATGAAGTTAATAGGGACAGGGTAACCCCGGAACTCATGGCAAAAGCACCTGCCAACTCCACCCAGGGCCAGAGAGCTGGTGAGCTAACTACAAAGACTGCAGGGGAGTGGGCGGTTACACTGAGTCCCAAGCTCGGCGTGGCTGCCCGTTGATCTGGCCCCAGAGATCCCGCCCAGCCGAAGGCATCATTCCTTGAAGAACAGGCTCAGAGGAAGAGGCGAAGGCCCAGCCCCCGCTGTATAAGTCACATCCCAGGGGTCCCAGCCATCTCTGCTCACCGATGCCCTTGAAGAGCCCTGTGCCCGCTGGACCACACCACATCCTTTCTTGGCACCTACACCTGAGGTACTTACCAGGTGCTGGTGCCATCCTAACCATTTATTTCCATTATCTATTTAATCTTTAGAACAACCCTAAGAAGTAGGAACTTTTATTCTAATTTGAACTTTGGAGAAGATGGTGCTTGGCCCGAGGTGGCAGAGCTGGTGAATTCAGGGTTCAGATCGAGACCCTCTGATGCCAAGACTCACTTTCACCGCCACTGAAAACCGGAACTCGAGGGCTGGGCAAACTACGCTCCGGCTCATGCCTGCAGGCTCTGAGGGCTACTCCCACCGTAGGACAGTTTTCTTCAAGCCTTCTTGAGAGTCCTAAGAGTGGAATTCATTCCAGAGAACAGGTGGACAAGCCTGCAACACTCAGGGACTTTCAGCAGGACCCCCAGCCTGGCTCGGAAGCCTACAGAAGTCTTCCTACAGGGCTGACCGCACGCCACGGTGGGGTCACTTTTGAGAGAATTCCCATCTGCTCTTGAAAAGCCAGCTGGAGAGGCTGTGTTCAGATGGAGAAAGTCTTAGCAAAGGGAGGCAAGGTCCAGAGACCCCAAAAGGCTACCTGGGCCTGTTCCGAGGAATCCCTGTCGTGTCCCCTTCTGCAGGCTGACCTCAGGGGACACGTCCCCCCAGGTTTCTTATGTCCAGCCCCCTCACTGCCCCCTCACTGCCACCTCACAGTGACCTCTGGACCCATATCAGCCATAAAAAGGAACGAAATTGAGTTATTTGTAGTGAGGTGGATGGACCTAGAGTCTGTCACACAGAGTGAAGTAAGTCAGAAAGAGGAAAACAAACATCATATGCTAACACATATATATGGAATCTGAAAAAAACGGTACTGATGAACCTAGTGGCAGGACAGGAATAAAGACACAGAGGTAGAGAACGGACTTGAGGACACAGCGGGGGAAGGGGAAGCTGGGACGAAGTGAGAGAATGGCACTGACATATATACACTACCAAATGTAAAATAGATAGCTAGTGGGAAGCAGCCGCATAGCACAGGGAGATCAGCTCGGTGCTTTGTGACCACCTAGAGGGGTGGGATAGGGAGGGTGGGAGGGAGACGCAAGAGGGAGGGGATATGGGGATATATGTATATGTACAGCTGATTCACTTTGTTGTACAGCAGAAACTAACACAACGTTGTAAAACAATTATACTCCAATAAAGATGTGAAAAAAAAAACTTTGACTCCGGCCTCTGATCGTTCAAGACATTTCCAGTGGCTTCCACTGCTGACTGAGACCAACTCAGCATCAGCTGATGCAAGGAATTTGCAGCTGACTCACTTTGTTGTTCTTTTTTCAGTCCAAACAATTTCACAGCAACTCTATTAATATATGTGACAGCACACGGGCCTGTACAGCTCAGAACCTTCCCAGGCCACCTCTCCTACGTGGGAACTTCGGTTGACAGGAGACCAGGTCGGGTCGGGGTCACACGGCAAAGCCGCGACCTACTTGGTGTCTGGCCCATCTGGGGACCTGGGCGGTGGAGGCCACCTGCCCTCCTGTTACTGTGACAATTCAGGACGGCTGAGAGCCGCCACTGAACAAGTCTGCTCTGAGCCCCTTTCTCATGTGATCCCTGCCTGAAGCTGAGACATAAAGTAAATATGGCGAGAAGGATTAGGATGGGTGGTAAAGATTTCTAACATCAAAGAAATTGACTTTCCTGTTGCTTAGACTAAAGGGGGTGCTTAGAAGATAATATCAGGATCTTAGCTACTTAGTTATAGTTTATTTTATATAAAGTTGTATTTATGTCATCTGTTAGGTGTACTCCGAATAGTTTATTTCAAAATATAATGTTATCCATTCTCTGATATTTTCTCAGTCAGTTTTGAGTTCCTGGGTAAATAAATATCTTCAGCTATCTATAGACACAAGTTTGAATTGTATTTTATTTTCACTTGTATGATTAGCATTTTTCCATGTAAATAAAACAAAAACCTCATGAGAAGTATTTAAATGGTGTCCATTTCCTGGCTGGAGGATTTACTTCCCTTTCTCTTTTCGGGGAGTTTCGATGGTTGTCATGGCTTTGGCTATTCATGTCATTTATTTCTTCAACAAACATCAAATACCAGCTCTGCCCCTGGCACCTCACTTGGTGCTGGCGATTGGGTGGTGAACAAAATGCACTCACGCTCTGCTCTCCCAGGGCTGACGTTTCAGCAGAGACAGACATGGAACAATCACACACACACACACACACACACACAGAATCAGGAACTGAAATAACTCCAGTGAAGGAGACACCTAGGAGGTTATAAAAGCACATGATCGGGGTCTGGTATAAACTGTTGGGAAGGGAGGTTTCAGGGGAGAAGTCTTCTCTAAAGCAGGGATGCTAAGCTGGGCTGGTAAGGCAGGATGGGTGTGTGTGTGTGTGTGTGTGTGTGTGTGTGACTGGAGGGATAGAAGGCTGGGGACAAGATCAGGGTGTGGTCTTGTCCAGGCTGAGTTGATGTCCCCGGAGACAGCCTCCTGGCGATGTCGGGCGGGCTGTTAGATGTCTGGTCTGCACCGGTGCAGATGTGCTGGCCCACAGATGGAGTGAAGCCTGAGTGCAGGAGCTCGGCCGGCCGATGAGGATACAGGACGTGCCCAACGCGATTTTCCTCCCTGTTGTAGGTGTTCTGTCTTCTTGCCTGATGTACCTTTGCCCAGACCTTCATTTGTAATCCTTCACCCTTCTTTTGCTTTAAGTGTGCCTTTTATATGCAGAAAATTGCTATTCCCCTCCCCCCAGATATGTCTCATTTTTAAAATTGTGGAACTCAAACAATTCTCTTCCACTTGTTCTTGCCCTGTGGTGTCACACTTTCTCTATTTGGGGGCCCATCATTGTTCCCTTCATTTCCCATCTTTTCGAAATATATATATATATATATTTCCTTTTTCTTGTATTTGAAAGAAGAGACATTCTGTTCTTAATCCAGTTAGCCTCTACTTTAGATTTATAAAAATTGTGTTTATACCCATCTTCCTTTAATTATCAGAGTAAAAAAAAAACAACAGTCACAATAACTCTGGAAAGAATTGGCCACCCTTTACTTTCATACCCTGATTTTGTGAATATAATCTGAGGTGACAGACCTAGAGTATTATTACAATACCATGTTTTGCTCGTTTGCCTTAGAAATTGTTTGCAAACATTGTTTAGGGTGTTTACGTTCAGATTGACAACAGGATTTCCAATCATCTCCTGTGCTTCTCACTACAAGTTCATTAACAGACAGCAGACTTTCCTCCCAGCCTATGAGGGTCTTCTATTATCTTTATTACAATACCATGTTTTGCTTATTTGCCTTGGAAATTGTTTGCAAACATTGTTTAGGGTGTTTACGTTCAGATTGACAACAGGATTTCCGATCATCTCCTGTGCTTCTCACTACAAGTTCATTAACAGACAGCAGACTT
Source organism: Eschrichtius robustus (assembly GCF_028021215.1). NCBI lineage: Eukaryota > Metazoa > Chordata > Mammalia > Artiodactyla > Eschrichtiidae > Eschrichtius > Eschrichtius robustus. The sequence goes on from NC_090828.1 coordinate 6,050,664, forward strand.
TCCTCCCAGCCTATGAGGGTCTTCTATTATCTTAGGTGCCCAGGCTCTTGTGAATTCTCTCTGTCTCTGTCTCTCTCCATCTCTATCTGTCTCCACCTTCCCTTCCAGCCCTAATAACCATCATCTTGTGTACTGTGGGCTCCCTCTAGTGGTACAACTGAGCACCTTCTCTCTGAGAGCGGAGTCCTGCTCAGCGCTGATTCTTGTCACCGTGTGGGCTTCCTGGCCACTTGTTCCCCTGCCCTACCAAAGGATGCTGTCTGCACCTGCACTCTGGGAGAGTCTAAAGAATGAAAAACACACTGGAGAATGTCAAGATCAAGGGAGTTGTTAGGATGGAGTCTTCCAAGAGAGGATTTGTGGGTTATACACATCTGCATGTGTCTTTGACCTTAAAACGCTATTAATTTTTCATTGCCCTCTTCCACTCTAATTATACTTATCTTTGCAAGTATATTATGCTTGGCTTTGAACTTGGACATCTTGCACTCTCAAATGATTTAGCTGATCTTCATAATCCTGTTAAAAATAACCATAATTTATATCACTTGTTCAAACATATAAAGATCGAGTACTCAATTCAAATTTCCCTGATTCACTTACTGCATTTTAAACCCAAGAAAATGAGAGTAATTTCTTTGTACCGCCATTTAAAATTTCAAGATGTTAGCTTGAACTTGCCTTGTGAAGCTGTGCTGCAAGTCAGCTTAAGAATTCTGCTTTCTGAGGCATATGTGAGCAAGTTTATTTCTAGTTTAAGCCTCTCACACCCAGGATAGCAATCCTACCAGTGATACAAAGTTGCAGAAGTTTAGGTTAAAATGCTTTATATCTTTTTGTCTCAGACATGTTTGTGAGGATAAAATAATTAAGACCACGTCTTTAAGGGTGTTTCACACCTGCATTTTGGAAAAAAATAAAACTACATCATATTGAATCATACCAAGGAAATAATGGAATCTTACAGTTGAAACAAAGGTCCCAAGATCCACCTTCCAAAAGAGTGATTCCTTTGACAGCATCCCTGACAGATGGCAACAAGACCTCAACCAAACCAGTTAGCATACTTTGGCTTGCAAGAAACAAAACGGAACTCTGTCTTAGCAGTGGGGGACCCATCAATGCACAGCCCCATCTCCTTCTGCGGTCCACCGAGGGGTCGGGCAGAGAAGCCAATTGAGTAGTGAGCTGTGTGCATTGCTGGGAACCCTGGCCAACCTTCCTGGGGGCCCAGGAGCGCAAGCTCTCCTCCCTTCAGCCCATGGTCCCCCCAGAACATGAGCCAGTGATTCGAATAAGTGACATACGGATATGAAACTGCTTATTTCTTTTGCGACCAGCCCAGAACCTACCAGAGGCAACCGGAGAAGCTCAGGCCAACTGTCCTGAGAAGCCATGGAGCCCGCAGGATCACGAAACCCTTCTCTGATGAGCCATTTTCTTCTCCAAACCATCCTTCTTGCTGCGGCAAGGGCTCTTCCCAGGTTCCCTGAGACACAGCTAACTTGGCACCCTCTTAATAAATGGTCCTTCATTTGCACGTGTTTTTGCTCAGCTCTGATGCTATTGTCATAACGTGGGGGGGCTGTGGCCAGGGCAGGGGGGTGGGCATGAGCCTGCAGGTTCCCCGTGCCTCCTCTAGCGGTTGGCAGAACTCAGATCTGCCTGTTTTCTCTCTCCTGCCTCAAAAGGTCAGCTTCTCTCTCTTCAAGATCTGTCTGATCGGCATATTTCCTCCCAAAGTTAACAACTTAATTCCTTGATACCTTCCACTCTTCCTTCCAATCAATACCCCACAGTCAGAAATAATCACTAAACGCCCAGAGGTGATGAGCTTCGAGCAAGCTCTGGTCAAGCAGCCCGGTGACCATGTGCTGTGCAAACATGGACCAAACTCTTCCCGACGGCAAGGGTCAGTCATCTTTCCGGGGACCCTTTAGATGCCCAAATGCAAACTGGAGTTTGTTGGGGAAGGAGGGGGTGTAAGTGCTGGGGAGGCATCCGCAAAACCCGCTCTACCTCCCCCTTCTAGAAAATTTCCATTGATGAAAACCTCTCTGCCTTAGAAGGTGGCTTCCTATCCCATGGTTGCTTGGCTCTCATTGGCACAGGCTTGGGAACCTGCCTTCCTGGTTTCAAATCCCAGCTCCACCACTTAGCAGCTCATGATGCTGGGTACCTTACTTAACCGTTCTGGCCTCAGTTACCCTTTCTGGAAAATGGGAATAACAATAGTTCCCACCTCATAGCATTGCTGAGAGAATTAAGTGAGGTAACATATGTAAAGCCCTACTCAGTAAACCGCTGTCTTTGCTGATACTCATCCTCAAATGTTCCTCCTTCTCCCCTGCAGTCGTTAATTCTATTTCCATTACTTGGAAAGACACAGGATCCGTCTCCCCTGTCACCCACATTTCAGGCATCTGAAGGCAGCTCACCAACCCCCAGGAGTCTTCTCCAGGCCAGATTCACCGCTTCTTCAACTTTTCTTGAGATCTTTTCACCCTCCTCACACTGCCCTTCCCTTACCCCAGTGATCCCACCTCTAACCTCCCGTCCCCCTCCCCGCCCGTCCTGAGCACCAACCTCTCCTTCGGGCCCCTCAGCCCTGAGCTGGGTGCCCCTCCCCAGATCCTACCCTGCAGTCTCCCATCCTCTCCCTGGCTGACACCCACCTTCCCTGGAGCCTGATCCAGAGACCACCTCCTCCAGGGGAGCCCGGCTCCCTCAAGACGAGTGAGGGGCGTCCCAGGTGCTCCCTGCTTGTGGACTCTTCAAGACCAAGAAGCTATCAGCAGGTATTTCCCGGTCTCTCCCCGCAGGCTGTAAGCTCTCAAGGGCAGCTCGCCATCTTCCTCACCTGTGCCCCCTCCCACTGCTGTCCCCTGAGCATCTGGCACATGGGGCCCCTCCATCAGTATCTGCAGAAGGAAGGAGCGAGCCAGCCCTTAATGCACTAGGCGTGACCCAGCAAACACAAAGAAAGCATCCACGCCCTGAGCTGGGCACCTAGGTACGCCAGCAAGGAAGCTGGAAGGGTGGGACTGAGGGTTGAAAGAAAGCTCACTGAGTGCACATCTGCACTTCCAACTGCATCCACGCGTGATGAGGCAGACGGGGCTTTCTAGAACGCTCATAACTGTTTCATCAGTTATTACAATAAGGGAGGAAAAGGAAATTTGCAACAGAAGCAACTATGGTGCTGACCACTTTTTTCCTAATCCACAAACCTAATCTGTAAACACACTGGGGTGAGGTGTAAGTTTCTTAAGTGGTTCAAGAAGGAATCTCAGAGAGCTTTTGGGAAGGGCTTTTAAAATACAATATTTGATATTAGGAAATATATGTAGGCAAGCTGGATGGCTCAGGAGAACCAGAGTAGGAGTGAAAGTCAAGATACTGACATTTTAAAGTGGAAAGAAATGTATTTCAAACATCATATGTAAAGGCAGCCATAAAACTGCAACCCTTACCACACATGCACACACACACACACACACACACAAACACACACAGCACATGATAAAAGGTAAGAAAATTGACCAACAAGGAGGGCTGTTTCTACACACTGGGGATGACAGATAATAACTGAAAAAAAACTGTCAAGGATTCTGCAGGTGGATTTCACCAACTAGGACACCTTAGTTTAACATGAGTCAGCCACTATGTTTTTACCCTCAGGATTCCAAATGTTCTAAAGATCCCTATGTCAGGAGGGAGGGATGGGAATGAGAAAAATCCTTTGAAAACCAAATGAAAATGTGAGGAGTTACCCCCTTTTATGGTTAAAAATTTTTCTTTTTTGACTTGCCATATTTGGAAATTAACTAGACTGTGCTTCACTAAAGAAAATTGGGTGAGAAATGCAGAAATACACAGTAGAGAAGTTAGAAAATATAGATTAAAAAAGAACCAAAAATGACATATATTATGACTTAAAAGCGCATTTTATCATCACCCTTCACAAAGTTTTCTTTCACTTGCCCAGGCAAACATTCAGACACTCGGTTTATCAGGGAGTGTAAGCACAGCTCCTTCTATAGCCAGTTTTCTGGACTAAATTGTGACAATGACCGTCTCCCAGGTCAATAAATACAGACCCATTCAGAGGGTTTTTTTTTTTTTTTTAATTTTTACTTATTTATTTATTTATGGCTGTGTTGGGTCTTCGTTTCTGCGCGAGGGCTTTCTCTAGTTGCGGCAAGTGGGGGCCACTCTTCGTTGCGGTGCGTGGGCCTCTCACTGTCGTGGCCTCTCTTGTTGCGGAGCACAGGCTCCAGACGCGCAGGCTCAGTAGTTGTGGCTCACGGGCCCAGTTGCTCCGCGGCATGTGGGATCCTCCCAGACCAGGGCTCAAACCCGTGTCCCCTGCATTGGAAGGCAGATTCTCAACCACTGCGCCACCAGGGAAGCCCCATTCAGAGGGTTTTAACAGTGCAATTTCGGATTCTAGTCGTAATTACCACATGGCTCTTTCTGGGGTTGTGTAACTGCATGTGTGTAATAGTGTACAGTATAAACACTGAGCACAATAGACTTCATTCAAAATCAATTCATTTAGCCTTAAAACACCGTATGCATCACCAGTTCATTTATATTCTCAAACAGATTTTTGCTTAACCTCTGTTAAAACGAGTTTACAAACTGCGCGCGCACACTAGGGGCGGGAAGGCAGCCCGGAACGGGCGGCTCTGCCCAGTAAGGACGGAACAAACGGCCCTGGTAATAATGGTCCCCGAAACCCGCCATCAGGACCCCGCCAGCTCTCACCACGCCTCCACCCCTTCCCCACCAGGGGACAGAGCACCCAGCTGGACGAAAGTCCTGAGCTGTCTGATGCTGCAGGACTTGTTGAGGAGACTCCTACTCCCATATAAGGAATCCTTGTGGAATAGGGAGGTTTTTAAAAATCATTTTGGGTACCAATGCAGCATTTCAGACCAAAAAGCCATATCCAGAGACCAAGATTCTTTCCTATAGTCAGGGGTGTAATATTGTTATTTTTCCATACATTCACCTTTTGTTTACTCCGTCACTCATTCCACAAACGTGTGAGTTCGACCCATCGCCACGTGTGAGACCCTGTGCCCATGGCAATGATAGGGCGTCATCCTCTGCCCCGGGACCCACCTGCTAGGAGGTACCCCAAGCGAGTCAGAAAAGTGAGTTAGCTCGTTCCAGGAAGGGGAGGATCAACAGGCAGAGGAAAGGGATTTCCCTTACCTTCCACACAAGTTCCACACTCCTCCTCCTGGCGCACCAGACCCTCCCCCAGACAGCCCCACCCTGTGTCGCCCTCCCCCTCCCCACACGCCTTTCAGGCCACCCTCTGATCCGCTGCCTTCTGGGAGCTGGCCTCTCTGCTGGGACCCGCCTCGTCCACTCTGGGCAAATCCACGTTCCTGGCTCTTCTCTGGTCATCACGTCGTTAGCACTTAATGCAGGGGCAAGGGTATAATTACCTGTGGGGCTCCTTGTTTGTGATGTCACCCTCGCAGGAGTGAAACTCCACTCGTGCTGTCCCTCACCCATGGATTGCCAACATCTGGAACACGCAGTGGCAATAAATACCTGTATGTGCCTGAAGATGGTTGAATAAGTCAAGGCAAAGAGGAATGGAACAGCCTAGAAAGTGCAAAGGTGTGGTGAGGATGGCCCACTGGGAACAGGTGGAGGGAGATCAAGGTGGCGCGGAGACCCGGAGCAGCGCTGGATCTGTGAGGGGCGTTTAAAGGGCCCCTCTATCCGGAGCTCCAGGCCGCCCACCCAGTACCATCCACCTCGCACAGGGCGTGGGTTCTAGTCTGTCTGCCCTACTTTTCAAACCCTGTCTCCTGACCTTGTTGGCATCTCGTTTATCTCGCCCATCTACTCTTTTCTCCTTTACTTGTCTCTTCAGAGGATGCATGGTCCAACTTGCATGTTTCTGCTCTGACTACCCTGCCTCACCCACAACTTCCATCCTCAGTTTTGGGGCTGAACCTCCTTTGTTTATCATTGTTCTTCTCTGTTAGACATTGTGTCCGTAGCATCGCCTCCCAGGCCACCACGAGAAGTGCACAAGGTCAAGGAGACTAGAAACGCCTTGACTGGGGAGCATCTGCCTGTCCAGCTGGATCTACTTTACGCGCCCTGACAGAGCTATGGGGGGTGGGAGCTGAGATGCTACGCATCTGTGTCATGAGGACCCAAGCGTTCTTATTTTCTTTTAAAAGATTGACCTTCCAAGGCTCTACTTGAGTTAGGCTTCTCTGAGAAATTTTTCTCCACTAGGAGACACCGAAGAGATATCTTTCATTCTTTCTGAGAAAAAAGCCGCAAAACATTATGATATGACGAGTCCTTAAATAGTCCCTGGCTACTGTTTTCTGCCGTCATGTGTTTCGTGGCTGGGAATCCTTGAATGTTTCAAGTGCAATGTCTTTGATGCACGAATATCATCACTTGAAAGCTCCATATGATGATCTGGGAAACCACTGATTGATTTGAAAATAATGGTGCAGGTGCCTGGTGGACCCCAGCACCCACATGGGGGTATTAATAAGAAGTAAGATCAGGCCCTGATAGATTGTGTTAGTCAATGACGCTCATGTGTGACTAAGGAAGTCCATTTAAAAAAAGAACCTCGTCAGCAGAACCAGGGAGGACCCCATTAGACGGTGAGATTCTATAGCAAGATGAATGTCACTGGTCTGCTTTGTGACAAACTCATTTTTTAAATCTCCATTATCACATCTCTCTCTGGCCACTAAGGAGTGAGTGTATTAAATGCTAATGGCTTTTGACAGAAAGAATCTGTCTTCATAAAGAGCTGCATTGATGTTTGCCATTGTTTAGAACAGTCACGTCGTTGGGATGAAACCAACAATGAGAGGTTATTAGGACAAAAACCAAAATCTAGTTCCTTTTACTCAGACCCTGTAGAGCACATGGAATATACTTCTCCGTGTGGAATACTGTAATACATCATCTAAAAGGCAGTATGTGTAGATACAGATTTTAGATTTCCCCCCAAATAACGATGAAAAGAAAATCATAGCTATTGGTATTAATTTAGTGTTTATCCTGTGCTACATGATTCATACAGCAATCCTGACTGTCACGGAAATTGAGGTCATAGAAGCTTCACTATTGGCCTAGAGAGACTGTGGAAGCAGGTGTTAAATTCCAGTCCATCTGGGCCACAGGCGGTGCTGTCTCCCTTGGCCCATGAGATGCCTGGGGATGATGTACAAAGAATCAACGGTGGGGCCGGGCAAGGAACTCACGGCAGGAGGTGGTCTCGTGGGACTAAGTATTATTAGAAAAGGAGCTTTGTTGATCATCAGCCTCATGTTTGACTTTGATTCATATTAACAATAACTCCTTCATCAGGAAGTCCAGACGGCCTGGGCTCAGACTGAGCTCCAGTGCTCACTGGCTGTATGACCACACAAGGGCCACTCTACCTCCCCAAGACTCAGTTTCCCCACCTGTAGAATGGGGATGTCCAGAGATGTCCTGTGAACACCTTTAATTCAGGTAGAGTGTGTTATCTAATGCCTGGCACATGGCCATCAGCTAACTAGTATTAGCTACAATTGCTTCATTCTGTTCAACAATTATTGTTAGGAATGCAGGAAGGCAGTAAAGATGAGTTGAATGGAGTCACTCCTCTCATCAAAGCCCTCCAATGGCTTTCCATCTCACTCAGCCTGAAAGCCAAGGTCCTGAACATCACACTTGAGGCCACTGCTTGATCTGGTCCTTCTCGGATCTTGTATCCTACTTCACACCCCTGCACTCATTCCTTCCGGCCACGTGACCCTCCTCAGTGTCCTTGAACGTGACAGGCACGCTCACCTCAGGGCCTTTGCACTTGCTGTTCCCTTCCTGGAAGGCTCTTCCGCACATAACCAGGGGGCTCACTGCATCACCACCTCCAGGTCTCTCATCAAGTGTTGCCTTCTCTGTGATTATTTCCTTGACTATCCTAGTTTGGACTGTAACATCTTACCATCTTATCTTATGCTCCTGGCTTGAATTTTGTCCATAAGAAGTTCCACTCTCTGCCATTCTCCGTAGTAGTGGGATACCATTGCATTCTGCCCAGTAGTCTTAAGAGCTGGGTTGAGTGTGAGGGTTGTACTGTATTAGTTACCTACTGCTGTGTAACAAAATACCCCCAAACTTTGTAGCTTAAAGCAATATACATTTATCACCTTGTAGTTCCCATGCTCAAGATTTTGGGGGCAGCTTAGCTAGATGCTTCTGGGCCTGGAGTATCTCCTGAGGCAGTAGTCAGGGGTTGGCCAGGGCTGTGGTCATCTCAAGTCTTGAGGACCTGATTCCAAGGTGGTTCACTCGCACCACTCGTCAGGCCTCAGTTCCTTGTTGGCTGTTGGCAGGAGACATAAGTTCCTCATCACGTGGGCCTCTTCACAGAGCTGCCTGAGTTTCCTCATAACACGGCAGCTGCCCATCTGCAGAGAGTGATCTCAGAAACACACCAAGGCAGAAGCTGCAATATCTTTTATGACCTAGCCTTGGAAGTCACATACTATCACTTATGTCATTTTCTTTTGGTCACACAGCCAACCCTGACAGGGTGTGGGAAGGGAGTACACGATGGGATGGTTGGGGGCCATCTTGGAGGTTGGCTACCACAGACTCACTCTTCTTGGATTCGAAACCCTGCCTCAACAGGGGAAAGTTACTCAATCTTTCTGGGTCTCTGGTCCTCTTCTATTAAGTACTAGTAAAAGGCAATATTTAGTGGTGTTTCTATGAGGATTAAATAAAATAATACATATATTATTCCAGAAGCATGTCTGGAACATAGTGAGCAAAAAATATTAGCTATATTTTTTAGTCCAAGTTGCAGGTACAAAAGTGTTTTACACAGAGAATGACAGGACTGGATTGTGCTCTAGAAAGCTCACTCTGACTGCAGTATTGAGAATGAATTGGAGGGGCCAACTTAAAGGAAGGAGACCAGGGAAAGGTTCTGCGACATGGACCAAGATGGGAACATTAAAATCAATGGAAGTAGACAGACTTAAGAGCACTTTAGAAGTCAACTTAAATTTGTCACACATACCACATTTCATTTGTTCTCAACATGTCTGGAATTGGTCACTGAGCCACTGACTTGGGAAAGTGAAGCTGGAAAACACCACTTACCATTCTTTAGGGAATTCTTTACCATTCTCCTAGTCTACTCTGATGCAGATTTGTTGCTATGAGGGTGTGGGGTAGACTGTGCTTTTGTTCCCAGGGATTTACCTTCCTGCGATAAGACTATACATCCCTGCCCCAATGATGTTGGACTTGGCCATATGACCTGATTTGATCAATGACATATGAAACATGACATATACATGCTCCTTGCCAGATCTCTTGTGTTTTTCCTTCTGCCAAGAAATTAACATGGGGCTGCTTCCTGAGGCATCTCAGGATAAGGAAGACATATGGAATGGAGCCATAGCACTGTAGCCAATTAACATGTAACTAAATGAGAAATCAATCTTTGTAGCTGTAAGTCCTACAGTGTGAGGGATTGTTTGCTACACGGCATAACCTCGTGAGAGCTAGTCAATGCAAGGGAAAACTTATTCCTCTAGCTGTCTATTTCTATGAGGGAACTCCCTCTACTAGTTCAGAGGGAGCATGCAAACAATCTCTCTCTCTGTGTTCTCCCTCTCTCTCTCTCTCTCTCTCACACACACACACACACACACACACACACAATTTATATCTTCCCCAAGGAAGGCTCAATGCCTAGTCTGAATGATGAACCTTGGGCAACTGGACATCTCTTGGGAATGCTAGCTGTGGGACAGAGCATTCCATGCAACCAAGGGCATCATGGGCTTTAGTTTCTGTGCAGTAAACAGATAAACAGGGCCTGCTTCTGTCAGGCTCAATCAGATCTCTGCTCTCTTGACTTCAGCTTTTATGCCTGTGCTTGGGGAACTGGTTTGGGTAACGAGTTCTCAAGTTCTAGATTAAAGTGGTGTTAGAGTTCTCTGCTGTAGCTTTACCAGTAACATCCACACAATATTCTGTCTGTTCTCAATCAATTCAGAAACGGGAGAGAAGGATGTTTGTTAATTAATTAGCATCTTCCAATAGTTTTCTGGAGAACAAAATCCCAGATTGAATTTTTTCAAAAATTCTCTCCGTGATCTTCCTAAGTTAGGGGTCAAGAGTGAATGAACCTCTTCTGAGTGGTCCTAACCTCCCCTTATATTCAGAGTTAGGCTGCAAATTGACGTGCTCAGAACATCTTGACAAGCTTCACTAAGCTTCGCTGGCCTGTGAGGTTCACAAGGAGGGACCTCTTTTGCTGACCAAAATCAGCGTGACCCAGTGAAATAGACTTTGGAGACTAAATATGTGTGTGTGGGTATTGACCTTGTCAGCAGACAGCTGTGCGACATAAGTGCATCCCTGATAACTCAGCCTCAGTTTACACTTCTGCAAACAGGGATAATTGCAGTCTCTTCATCCCTGTGGTGTTGCAGCTTTCAGACAAGATGGTGTTTGTGGATGCACTTGAGGGCAGCCCAGCTCAATGTAGGACACTGAAGATGAACGAGGTAGAATCACGCAGAACTGGATTAAACCTGAGTGTATTTCCCACTAGCCGTTTGACCATAGGTGTGATGCTCTGCGCCTGGATTGCTCATCTGCAGAGCAGGAATAATAATCACTGAATTATTGAATTCGATGAAATATTGTAAGTAAAACCCAGGACACAAATTGGTACTTCAGGTTAAATCTCTGACTTTTCCTTATGACCAGTGAGGAAGTAAAATGAAGGAAGTTTGCTGAAGTGATGGATGAAAGAGTCACAGAATAGGACCAGAAATCTCCCTTTAAAAATGGGAAATCATATAGGTCAGGGTTGGCACACTACAACCCGTGGACTAAATCCAGCCCACTGCCTGTTTTTATAAATAAAGTTTTATTGGAACTCAGCCACTCTCATCGGTTTACCTATTGTCGCTGCAGCATTCATGCTACAATGGCAGAGCTGAGTAGTTGCCTCAAAGACCATATGACCTACGCAACCTAAAATATTTCCTGCCTGGCTTTTGGAGAAAGGGTCTGCTGACTCCCGCTCTAGATGAGTGGAGAAGGAAGACATGGTGCTGAGGGGAGTGATGAGAAGGGCAATCAGACTGCATGAAGCAAGGACAGTGGTCCGGGAGAAGAGGCAGGACAGGCACAGTGGGCTCGGGGTACAGGAGGCTTTGAGATCCAGAATGATGAGGTCACCTGTGGGGCAATGGGGTGCCATTGTGGGTTGTGGAGCAGAGGAGAGAGAACGACGATGTTTCTTGTCGATTCAGTGCAATGATTAAAGGCGTTTAACACAGATCATCCGTTTCTCAGTTTGATGGGGGAGGGGGGTTCGTTTAGACATAAACAGAACAGATGGGAAGCTTGCAAAGCAGTTGCTTATTTGGAATGGGTGTGGGCTTAATGAGGAGCAGCTGTGATTTGTTTCCCTCCTTACTGGTGTGGGCGTTGTCTCCCTGTGGAAGTGTGAGCAGTTATATTGCTGGTGGCCGAATTCACAGCTGGCGGCACTTCCGAACGTGCACACCCAAGGGGTGAATAGGGGCTCCACCAAAAGTGAGCCCTCTCTGATCTTGCCTCTTGGAAATGGTGCATTAAATCAACCAAGGTAAGCAGGTTTCTGTTCCCAGAACTTCTCAGAATTTGGAATGTACCATTATGTGTTTTGATTTTCCTCGAAGGCATACAGGATGCTGTTTCTTCCATTTCTTTCACTCTGTGTGTATGTGTACGAGTGTAAAGTACACATTAATAACCATCTTACGGGAGATTTTTGTTCCGAGAAAGGCATTTTAGAAAAGCTGGCCCAGGTGGCACAGTGATTAAGAATCCGCCTGCCAATGCAGGGGACACGGGTTCGAGCCCTGGTCTGGGAAGATTCCCACATGCCACGGAGCAGCTAAGCCCGTGCGCCACAACTACTGAGCCCGCACTCTAGAGCCCGCAAGCCACAACTACTAAAGCCCGCACGCCTAGAGCCCATGCTCCACAACAAGAGAAGCCACTGCAATGAAAAGCCCGCGCACCGCAACGAAGAGTGGCCCCCGCTCGCCGCAACTAGAGAAAGCCCGTGCGCAGCAACAAAGACCCAACGCAGCCAAAAATAAATAAATTAAATAAATAAATTTACTGAACAACAACAAAAAAGCCGGCCCAGAGGCTTTCTAAAAAGCTCAACAGTAACATAACTGGATGATTTTGGGGGGGTTGTGGCGGAGGAGGAGTGTCTGTATTAAGACATTGCTGCTTCTCCATTCCATTTACACAGGCTAGTAGATGCCGTGTCTTCTACAGAGCTCTGCAGTTTTCCAAATACTTTATGTACATGTTGATTTCTACATTTGCAAGTGGATTCAGCTTGATTAGCAATTTAAATGGAAATTTTCCTAACCACTATGAATTGGCACCTAATTTGCATTTCTTGTCAATTCTCTGTGGACCTAACTCGGGGCCCTGGCAATATTCCAGCTGTGGTCACGTGCTAGGAGGCCTGACACTCTTTGGGGGATACATGTGGTCAATGGACATTTCAGTTACTCTCATCAGAAGGTCATACAGGCTTCTTGGGTGTAAAACAAAATTGATAGGACAATTTGTCGCAGTTGGCTTCCTTCCATCCAACTCGAGAGAGCCTTTCTGAGCAGCAGTCTCAAATCAAAGCTCTTTCTGGATTAAGCCATGTCGCAGTCGACTGCCATACCACATCACGGGAGTTTCAGGCTCTGTCACCTTCTATTTTCTTCTCTGTTCCTGAGAACCACTCAGGGCCAGTCTGAAATCCTCCCTGGCTTAGAATGTTGAGCCTTTACATTACCCCAGCAATAAAGTAGAACCCATGTAATTTGTTTATTTGTTTTAATTTTTATTGGAGTATAGTTGCTTTACAATGTTGTGTTAGCTTCTACTGTACAGCAAAGTGAATCAGCTATACGTATACATATATCCCCTCTTTTTTGGATTTCCTTCCCATTTAGGAAGGAAAACATTGAGCGTTGAGTAGAGTTCCCTGTGCTATACAGTAGGTTCTCATAAGTTATCTATTTTGTATGTGGTATCAATAGTATATATATTCAATCCCAATCTCCCAATTCATCCCACACCCCCTTTTCTCCCTTGGTATCCATACGTTTATTCTCTACGTCTGTGTCTCTAATTTCTGCTTTGTAAATAAGATTGTCTATACCAATTTTTCCAGATTCCACATACATGCGTTAGTATACAACATTTGTTTTTCTCTTTCTGATTTACTTCACTCTGTATGACAGTCTCTAGGTCCATCCACGTCTCTACAAATGACCCAGTTTTGTTCTTTTTAATGGCTGAGTAATATTTCATTATATATATGTACCACATCTTCTTTATCCATTCCTGGTAGAACCCATGTAATTTGACTATTTATTTCTTCTACTGATTTTGGATGCAGGAGGGCCCCAGTGATACCACCAGTGCCAAGACATCTGGTAAAACAGGGGCTCAAAATGCTGCAGGTGTGCAAGGCCCACGCTCTCTGACCGTAGATGGAGGTCAAGACCCAGACTGACTCCATGCTGAGGGCGCCTCAGGTACGTGAGGGGAGGCAGCTGAAACAGAGGAGTGTTGCGGATATTCCCAAGGCGGGAGTACCTTCCACAGCCATCCTCAGAATGCCCACCTTTACAGCAAGGTCCCAGGCATCTTCATCCCTGCTGCCCATCCTGTAGGCCATCGTGAAATCTCCCTCTGTTGAGTTATTCCAGGCCCACCAGGGGCCGTACCTTTATTTTATTATCCACCATTTATCTGTACATATTTGCAGAGCCAAGGGGAAACATGGAGGGGCTTGTTCTTGAATGAAGGTGTTTATGATTGAGAAACAAAAGTTAGGAACGTGGGTCTTTAAGAATTGCTCAAATAGAGGAAGAGGGATGCAGGGAGAGAAGCCCTGGGAGGCTGGTGGAGAGGGAGGACGGGATGGCGGAGGGCAGACGGAGCTTTCCAGACTCTTTCTCTGCCGTGTGCGCTGCTGGGTACAAGCTGCACGCTCAGCCCCCCGGCCCGTGTGCAGGCCTCTCCAGAGCAGGCTGCCGGTCAGCAAGCTCAGGGCCCCGAGACTAACTGGTCTTCGCGGTAAGAGTCTCTGGTTGGATCCAGAATCTGAGAGGCCCCTGGACACAGGAGGGTTTCCCTGAAACCCCACTGCGCTCTTCCAATTCCTGAACTGAGTTTCTATCCCTATTTTAAACCAGTTCTCTGCCTCCCAGTTCCCACCCTGAGGCCCCTGCCCCCTCACTAGCCTTTCTGTCTTTCTGCTCATTCTCCTTGAGCCCTGGCAGCCTAACCCACCACATGCCATGCACTCTGGGCCCATAGAAACCAGAGACCCCTTGGGCACACACGGCCATCTCTATAGCCCATCACGGCACCCTTCTGGCCGTGTCCACCCAGCTCCAACCTGCAACAAGCCCCCTAACTCCCTTCCTGCCCTTGGTCCTCAGATCAGTCCTTTGGTTCTGTTGAGCTTCAGGCCTTGCTTTGCCTCTTGGCCTCTGCCTCCAGCTGGTCTCCCATTGAACTTCCATCTTCGTTCTCCTCCCAGAACTGAAGGTCAACCCCAACCCCTTGGCCAACAGTGAAGCCAAACTAGGTTGATCTCCGGTGACCCCAGAAGGGCATGCAGACATCCATCGGCTGCTCCTTTGATGACAGTCTTCTGCTTCCTGGTTTTAGCCGCATTCCAGAAAGGTGAGGTTGCCAGAAGGCAAGTCCGATAGAGATGAGATTCTAACTGTGGTTTCCTACTCACCCGTCGCTGCTCTGTGACAATGCAACTCCACGTGGCTGCAGCACTGTGGCACTTGAAGTTGAGTGAACTGGATCCGATACCTGGTTCTCCTTCTCCCTGGCAGTAGGGCATCAAGCAAGTTATTTTTACCTGCTTTGAATCTCTATTCACTCTTCTACAAAGCTTAAGAAAAAAAAAAAAAGCCCTGTTTGCACACTTCACAGGGTTGTTATGGGGGTAAAATTAAATTCTATAACTGAATTATAAAGTATAAGGCATGATATAAATTTAGGTAAATTTATTAATGATAATCTTTACATAAAACTGATTGATGACATTCAGCCGCCCCAGTGACACCCCAAACCCTGGGTTTTCTGGTTCTTGTAAGTAAGGGAAATTTTGAAGGCTTTGGAGAGTGCAGCCAAAAGGTGATACAGGTGTGAGCGTGAGACTCACCTATGGGGAGAGGGTCCAGCGGAGGTCCGAGGGAAACACCTGCAGTATGCAGCTGTGGTAGCCCCTCTGAGTCAACCTTGCTGCTGGTCGCTTCCGCGACCACAGTGGAAAGAAAACGCATGATGGCCTCAGAGGGGACCTCACCAGCCAACCAAAGTCAGTCTGCTCCTGACTGGCCCAGAGAATGACAACAGGAGTCTGGGTCCCGCTGTACTCTGGTGACGAGTCCCTGCCAGAGGGAAGCAGGCAGGGGCTGCTGGTAAATGCTGGGTAGGCAAGGTCCAGGTGGGGACTGTGCCCTGAACACCAGGGGCCATGCCCTGGGGCAGAGAAGATTGATAGGATTTGCCCAGCTCACACTTAGAAACCAGCTCAGTCCATCCATGAGGGGCTGGCACAGCCTGTGTTAGAGCCAGACTCACATCTAGGCGGAAATCTTGGGCAGCATGAGAACTGTGTCAAGGGTCCTCGAGGGGCAAGACAGGGACAGGGAGACCAGTCAGGGCATCGTTGCAGCCGTCCCAGGAAGAAGCAATGGTGACATGAACCAGAGGGTGGCAATGGAAATAGACACAAATGGACCGATTACAGAAATATTTAGAGAGATTGAGAATGGTCTTTTGTTTCTGTTTTTGCTCATGCTTAACCTATCTGTGTTTAAAATCCCTAGGGAAAGATAATAAAAGATTTGCTTGTGTATATTTAATTTATAGAAACAATAGAAGTTCAACAGAATTTTTTCCTTGGGTTAAGAAAAATGTCACAGCACTTCTTTCCCTGAGGTACATTTCAACTACATTGACTAAGGAATTTAAAATGTGAGTTTATTCTTAAGCAGAAAACAGAAAACTACCCGAATATTTAATAATTTCAGTCTGGTGTGCCATTCATACTTAATATCATGAATTTGCTTGGGTTTGATAAAATTTTTAACTTTCATATTATGTAAGAGTAAATAGAGACAAGAACGTGTTAACATAGCAAAAGGTTGTAGGGAATCAAGTTTATTATCCCTTGTTGATAGTAAAGATTTTGTATACAGGACAATATTTTTAAACACGAATAGGTTATAGAGCATTCAAAGCAACTAGAAGATGAAGAAATTAAAAAATGACTAGTGATTCTAGGATTATATGCTGATAAAGCAGGTGGGTGACAGACTATGCTGAGTCATGGGAAGAGAATCAGAAAAGAGAAGGAGGCTTCCCTGGTGGCACAGTGGTTGAGAATCTGCCTGCCAATGCAGGGGACACGGGTTTGAGCCCTGGCCCAGGAAGATCCCACATGCCGTGGAGCAACTAAGCCCGTGCGCCACAACTACTGAGCCTGCGCTCTAGAGCTCGCATACCACAACTGCTGAGCCTGCGCTCTAGAGCCCGCGAGCCACAACTACGAAGCCCGTGTGCCACAACTACTGAAGTCCGTGCACCTAGAGCCCGTGCTCCGCAGCAAGAGAAGCCACCACAATGAGAAGCCTGCCCACCGCAACAAAGAGTAGTAGCCCCCGCTCGCCACAACTAGAGAAAGCCCGTGCATAGCAATGAAGACCCAATGCAGCCAAAAATAAATAAATAAATAAATAATACGTTTTTAAAAAAATGTTTAAAAAAATAAAAAGAAAAGAGAAGGAATTTCTAGAAATCCCTCCTGCAGAAATTCTTGTACATAGAAATAATGATCTTGTTCAAGGCTGCTTATAGCAATGTTGTTTGTAGTGGTAAAAACCCGAGGCATCCCAAATGTCCATCAACAGAGGAGGGTTATACTTCCTTATCATAGGAAAATGAATAATGAAGAGTATTAATATAGAGCACTGTCCTTTTTATGATCAGGGAGCTAGAATATCATTAGGAAAATAGGAGCTGCATTAATCATTGAACAGAGAGAATTGAATATAGGGAATTAGTGAACAAGGTATTGGAAGACTAAGAAGGCAAAAGGGGAAACTGAGGTAACAGATGTAGGGGTTCAAAATGAACTTCCCCCAAATATACCACTTTTGCATGAGGATTATTTTGAGCTAAAGGCAAGTGAGACCCTGTGGGTTCAAGGGAAACTACTGTCCATCCCTTAACTACCTAGAAGAATTTAAATTGGGGATTTTTTTCCCAGAAAAAGAGCTATTACCAGAGATAAATTTTGTCTAAGTGGCTCCATCCTTACAGCAGGGCAAACATCCAATTGCTCATCCCATTCCTTAGCTCAAGAGGGCATGCAGCCCTCACTTTGCCTTTCTGTCTCAACCTCTCATGTATGTGGGATCTCTGGCCCTCTCACGTATGTGGGATTCCTGCACGTACGAAATTAATTAGATTTTCTCTTGTTAATCTGCCTCGTGTCAATGTAATTCTTTTCTTCCTCCCCTTCATGAAGAAGGCAGCCACCATCCCGCAGGCTGGAGAAGCAAAGGGAAGAAAGTGGGGTGATCAGAATCCGGAAGCTTTGGGAGGAACAGCCCCCACTGGGCACTGGGACCTGGCTCTCTGCAGGCTGCAGTTACACCTCAGGTGCTCAAGGGGGCATCCTGGACTGGGACACAGTTCCCTGGGGGGGCGGAGGAGCTCTGCCTGGCTGGTGCTGACATCTCGGGATCTGGCTGTGCCAGAGGAGGCCAAAAGCTGAAACCAACAGCTGCTGCCAGGTAGAGGGGTGGTCTCAGGTGGAGGCGAGGCTGTCGGCCACAGAAGGTGGGTAGGGTGATGCGAGCTCTCTTCCCTCTGCCTGTTTTCCAGTCTCCCTCTAGCACGCCACGGACAGAGTCTCCCAGGGAGCAGCTGGCAAAGGAGAAACGGGGTTTGCAGAGCTCCAACCGCAGAGCAGGGTACAGAAGGGGTGTGGAGAGGAGAGACAATCGCTCCAGCCCCAGCGCACCTGCAATCTGTAGTCCCGCGGGAGCACCGGACAGGAACTAGAGAGCTGTCGGCTCGGGTGCACAGGGGCGGGTGCACAAGGCAGCAAAGGAAGCTTTATGTTTATACTCCGTGAATTTATCATCTTTTAATTCTCTTCCACAACTAGCATACATTAGGACATCACTTTGTATTTACAAAAATTTCCTTTCAAAAACCTTTCTTACCTCGCTGTATATGAAAGAAAAACATGACATCCTGACATACCGAGAAAGCAGATACACAGGAGATAGGTCTCCTAAGACGATGGGTTCGGTGAGAATTTTTCCCTTCTGGAAAGTTCCTTTGAAAAACCACCCTGAGAGCGCGCACTCACAGGGATGCTGTCCGCCAGCCTTGCTCCGCTCAGGGAAGTGGCCTGTGCCGCTAACATGCTCAGCCCCCTCCCTCCTGCCCCCGCAAGCTGGTTCCTGGCCCTGCTGTAAATCTCATTGAAGCATCCGTGGAATCAGTGGCCATCTTCCTCACCCTCCAAAGTGCCGGCTTGGTTGCCATGGCAACGCCCAGGCTGGGAAACAGGGTGAGTGGTCTCCATGAAAACAGCCCGGAGGTTAGGTAGACGACCATGGAGATGCTCACACCTCCTTTCTTAAAAGCCCAGACACATATGGCCCCCGGGGGTGGATCCAAATCTGGTAGGTTGTGCTTTACTGCTTTATCGATGTGTTTCTGCTGCTGTGGATTGATTTTGCACCTGCCTTTGTCTTCTGCTTTAGCCGTTTTCTTCTTTTTTCCTCCCTTCCTTCCTTCCTTCCTCCCTCACTGCCTCCCTCCTTTTCTCTCTGTCTCTCTCTCTCCTGTATGTCTCTTTCTCTTCTTTCTTTCTTTCATCAGAAAAAGACTGGCTCACCATCCCCCCAGCCCTCCAGAAGACAACAGCCTCAGTGTTTTAACGTTCACCTCCATGTCTGCAGATTTACAGCCTGCATGATAACACAGGTGTCTTTATTTTCTTTAATAGCGCTGAAACCACAGGCACTAACACATTAGAGCTGGTGGTGGGACGTGAATCGTGGGCTCTTTACTTTTCATCAGATTCCTCACCCCCGTGTGTCTCAGACCCAGAATAATAAGTTGGCCCCCATTGCAGCCTTAGGAGCTTGAGTCAAGACTAGAGGGGCTGGAGGGGAATTCTCTGGCAGTCCAGTGGTTAGGACTCAGCGCTGTCACTGCTGGGGGCCCCGATAGGGTTCAATCCCTGGTCAGGGAACTAAGATCCCACAAGCCGCGAGGCACAGCCAACAAACAAACAAACAAACGAACAAAAATGCTAAGCAAAATTAGTGGGGCTGGAAACGTGTCCTGTTGGCCAGGTGCCCAGCTGGGAGAGGTAAGGGTCCTGCCCAGCCCACTCCTCTGGAACAACACGGGAGCCCCCAGGGAAAGGGTGTAATGGGTGCACTGGGAGGTGGGGGGCCTGTATTCTAAGCGAGGGGACACCAGGTCCACTCCCAACAAGGCTACAGTTTTCAAAATGTCTTTCCTTCCCCCTTCCCAGCTCTCCCGGTCAGCAAACTCCTGGGGGAGGAATTCTGGAAAATTCCAGTCAATTGATGGAATGCCCTTTTCACCTCTCTTCAAGGACCCCTTCAAGTATATTCAAAGCCTAAAGAGGTTTCCATCCTGGGGTAGCAGCCGACCCCTGAATCCCGCCAACCTCATGCCAGAATTCCCGGGAGGCTCTGAAGGCCCGTGTCCCCGAGTGTCAGGGACACAGTGACCTGCCAGCTGTGGGGAAGGCTCCCTCCCCAAGCCGGGGCCCCCCAGAGTCCAGACGGGCAGTGTGTGAGCCCCAAGAATATTGAAGAATGATGACAAACGCTAAAGAGGGCTACCACACTTGTGTTATATTTTTAAGGTTTACATTGAGCAAATGAATGAGTTTAACACAAAAATACAATTAAATTATTCACCTAGTAAATACAGAATTTATTTTATAATTTGAAACACACAGCTTGATGGGCAGTGTGACCAAGTGACTGCACGGGCACGGTGTCCTCCCCTCTCTCTGGCTCTGCAGGCCTCCACAGCCAGGTGGGCATGTGACCTCTGGCAGGAAGGGAGACCTGAGGTGAGGCCCTCTGTGCCCGTGGGGCGGGGCTGGGGCCCTGCTAGCTGCCTGCATCCCCGTGTGGTCCCTGCTCACAGCCAGCGACAGCGTGTAAGGCTCCAGGTCGGCCCCGGGGAGCTGCCCTTCAGGGATGCCCCTTGTACTATTGCATCCTGGCTGTGCTTGGATTGATCTCTGAGACCTGCCGTTATGTCTTCTCTCTGTGCAGAAACCCACGAAAGGAACAGATTTCACAAATTCAAGTTCAATGCGCTGTGAGTCATGGAAGTGACAGCACTTCCCCACAAACCCCACTGCATCTACAGATGTACAGCCCTCGGGCGCTGTAGCTGTCAGCTCTGGTCCTGGGCTCCCTCCCAGGACGGGCAGAGGCCACACGGGGTCAGCTCTCAAACAGACAGCCCCCGAGGAAGCACTGCCACGCGTCTGCTGGAAGGGGCCCTAACGGTTCAGAGGCGATGCCTGGGGACCAGTTGTCACGCCCGCCACTCGAGGAGAGGAAAGAAGGGCTAGTGAGACGATCTCTGCATCCAGAACATCACGGCCCCCTGCGCCAGCAGCTCAGCTCATGAAGCGGAGATGACAATCTGCTTTGTGATCCAGCCCCCTCTCCAGCCGCAGCCCCGCCCTCTGCCCTCTGTCCTCTCCATGCAGGGGACATTTGTCAGTTTTTGGTCTCCCCATTGCTGAACTCTTTCCCTTTGTCTGGGAAATGCCACAGCGTGAGGTTGGGTAGGAACTGGTACCCACCTCTCACTGCAGGACCCCCCAAGTCTGGACGCTTTCTCCCTGCCCTCCCTGGTAGGTGGGCTCCGGCACGAGATGGGGGCTTGGTCAACTCCATGTCCCAGCCCAGGCTTCCCTCCACACAGGGAGCAACTTGGCAAAAGTGCCCTTCCTCTAGACAGGCGGACCCAGGCCAGGGAGCCAGGCTCGGCCAAGGGAGCGCAGGCACCAGAATTCAACTGTGGAGCAGGTGGCCTTCCCCCAGGAAGCAGCGCTAGGGTCCGGTCCAGCGCGTGGCCTCCAGGGTCCAGGGAAGGTGTTCCCTGTGGGAGCATGCATCGTCTATCCGTGAGAGCGCCTCCCTCCCCGGGCTGTTCCTACGGTGAGGATTTGGTCATGGTCTGAGCCTCCAGGCCCCTGAACTTCACCCAGCCTGGGTGTCTTTGATTCTCTGAGACCACACAGTAACTCTCCAGGAAGCTCCTTTTCTGCCTACAGCACCAGAGTCAGTTTCTGTGGTTTGTATCCAAGGACCCTGGCTGCATCCCACCACTCAGAGCACCAAACTCCTGCTTATCTCTTGCCCGAGGCCTTTGCACTTGCTGTTCCCTCTGCCAGCAACACCGTTCCTCTTGCCCCCCAGCCTGGCTCTCACCTCCTCACCCTCAGCCTCACCTCACTGACCCCACATCTCCCAGGTGTCCCCCGGCCCAGCATATGCCAAACCCCAGGATAATTGTCCGGGCACCGGCTTAAGCTGTGCTGAGACACTGAGCTCCCGAGGCAGGGGTGTCCGTTTTCACTCTCTCGGGGCTTCGGGGCCCAGCACACTCCCTACAGGTGGCAAACATCATCGGTGCCCTGTTGCAGGAAAAGCCTGGATCACATCCATCTCCAGCAGGTTCTCTTGCAGATTTGCCAAAGACGTTTCTACCTTACTTTGAGTTTCACGTTACAGGGGAGTTTTCACCACTTGAGTGACAAGTGAACTTGGATGGGTGCTTTGTGGCCAGGGCCAGGCTGGTATTTTCCCGAGGAGGGTCTTTTGGGCAAGGGGTGAGAAGGCAGAAGTTCGCTCCACTTTCTCCCCAGCTGGGAGAAAGCAAAAGTGTGGTTTTCCTGCAGCTCTTGAAACACGATGGCTACCCCTCTTGTCATCAGAATTTACCTCAATCCTCCCACAGTTGGACCCTGACTCAGGGATTCACCCACCCCAGGCTCAGGAAGCAGACATTACAATGGGAAGGAGAAAAAAGAAAAAGAAGTAGAAAACAGAAAAGACCAAAGAAAAAGTGATGTCCTGACATTAGTAATTCTTTTAGTTAGTGTCTAAAACTATTTTGGTAAGTTGTTAAACTTATGACTGGTAGAATTAAAAAGAGGCTGCCAGCCTTTAGACTACCGTGGAATATTAAAGTAGGCAAAACATCATTTATATTGCAAGAGGAAACAAAAACTAATACTAAACACAATTTCTTAAAAAGGGCAACAAAATAAATAGGACATAAATCAGATTTATTCCATATTACAGTAAGGGCACATGGATCAAATTTCCCTCAAAATGGCAAACTCAGATTGATTTTTTTTAATCTGAAGATATTTGCTTACGACACACCTAAAAATAGACACAGAAACGTTAAAAATAAAAATAAGACAAAGATATACTTGGCAAACGTGAATAAAATAGAAGCAGGAATAGAAATGTTCAAAAAGAGGCAAAAGAGGATTCAGGGAAAAAGCATTAAATAGGTCAAAGATATAATTTTATATTTGTAAAAGATTCAGCATAAATTGGGCTTATGGTCCTGAATCTTTCCTCCTTTTTTTTTAGTGTCCTCTTGTCTTCTTGCAGACAATTTATCATTTGTCTTTCATAAATATGTTGCAATTCGCCCCTCAGTTTGTCTTTTGACTTTTTTCAGATTTTTTTGACTTTGAAATATTTTGCCAGATTAAAACAAATAAAGCCAAGCATATTAATATATTTCATCATGTCTTTTGGGTTTGTGTCACTCTCCGAAAGGCCTTCTTTGCACCAAAATTACAAAGGTAGAAACCTTTATTCCTTTAATAATTCTAGGGTTTAGTATTTTACACTTAGATCTTTGATGCATCTGGAATGTATTTTTGTATAAAAAGTTAGGTAAAGGCACAGCTGTTTCCTCCAACACAGATAGGCAACTGACCCTATCTTTCCTTTGTTGATTTGCGAGGCCACTTTTCTCACACTCTAAACTCCTATGTGAATCTTGCTGTACTTCCGGAATCTCTGCTGTGTTAGTTGTTCATGGCTCTTTACATCTAAATAAATCATAATTCATAAAGCCAAGAGTTTACAAACACAACGTAAATTTCATGGAAGCCAGGTTCTAGGGGAAACTTTTCATGCACAGCTGTCACTTTCTGGCAGAGCAAGTAGAAAGAGCATATTGAATAATCAGAATATGGTAGATTTTTTAAAAATTTAAATAATAAACTATCGTGTAACTACATTTCAAACTCTTTACCTACAAAGAATATACAAAGAAGCCCATATAAAAAGTGGCTACTTGGGGGGAGAGATAAATCAGGAACTTGTGATTAACATACACACAGTACTGTATGTAAGGTAGATAACTGGCAAGGACCTGTACAGCACAGGGAACTCTACTCAGTATTCTGTGATAACCTATATGAGAAAAGAATCTGAAAAAGAATGAATATATGTATATGTATAATTGGATCACTTTACTGTACACCTGAAACTAACACAACATTGTAAATCAACTATACTCCAATAAAATTTAAAAAAAAAATTTAGATGGCTACTTGCTAGCTACAAAGAGAGTATCATTAAAATTCCCAGAAGCAGAAATCTCATAGGTCCCATCCCCGGACCACAGTAACAATTTCCTCATATGAGGTGATATCAGTAACAATGGTTAAACAAAAAAGATCATCCACTAAAAATATTAAATCCATATACTGCATATGTAGAAAATACACTGAGAACTCTAATAGCAAAATGACTCTTTTCTATTTTTTTTTTCTTCCCGATGGGCTTTATAGTCACTTTATCAAATTCTAAAGGATAATTCCAATGGGATGATGAAAACGGCATTAAACCTAAAAATTAATTTGGAAAGAATTCACATTTAAAAAATGTTCTCTTCCCATCCAGTATAGGCTATCTCCGTCTATTTTTTTCAACTTCCTCTTATATCTCTTAGTAAAGTCTTATCATTTTCTTCATGTAGGTCAATACATTTTCAAAGCTAGCACAATTCCAGTACCAAATTCTTACTAAGACAATACAGAAAAGGAAACTCTACACACATCACATTCACAAATATAGAAGCCAAAGTCCTAAATAAAATCCTAGCAAAAAGAATTAAGTGGTGTATTAAAACAAGAGCATAGCCAAACCAAATAGAATTTATCATGGGAATTTTATCATAGGGAATTTATATGAGTAAAGTTAATAGTTTCCTTTTGTGATTGCATCTTGTGAAAACAGTTGTTGTTTTCTTCACTAAATTTGGAAGATGTATTGGAATAGCTGGTCATGGGGCCTACGTAGGGCTTACGCTATGTTACCTGGGGCACTTCAAGGAAATAGGCAGTTATTCTCTCCAGAGTAGCTGAAACCGAGATAAAAATAAGACTCCCAAGTGACTGTGGGTCAGAAGAGATCTGCCATGTTATCAAGACACCAGGAATGGTCCAGCGGTTAAGACTCTGTGCTTCCAATGCAGGGGGCATGTGTTCGATCCCTGGTTGGAAAACTAAGATCCCATATCCTGCGTGGCATGGCCAAAAACAAAAAACAACAACAGAAAACCAAATAGGACCCCCAAATCAGCAGGCCCAAGAGAGGAGGCTCCGATTTCCAGGTACCAAGCTGCTCTCCCTGGGCACCAGAGGGTTGTCATCCATCAAGGACACTGTGACGGCCGCCTCTGGATGGCACGAGATCTTGCACAGACACTGTTCATGCACAAATGCCCCGTCTGTCTCTGCCAGATCATCCCAGAGAAGGCAGCAGGGCCTGAGAACCAAGTACTTGTCAGACCCTCTGATGTCCTGGGGAGGGCTGCCTCTGCTGCCCCCTGGTGGTCACCCTCCTGTGGGATCACAATGAGGCTTTAGGCTGCCAGGCTGAGGCTGGTACAGAGATCTTCTATCTCAAAGAAGCTGTACCCCCTCACCTGTCCACGGTCCCCGTCTGGGTGCACCATACTGCCCGAGGCCCATCACAGGGTATCCGGACCCTTCCTGCTCCCAAAGGCCTCCTTCATTGCTAACTCCTCCCTATTTTTGGGAAATCCTCACGGGAAATCAAGGAAGATCCTTCCTTTTCTTCGGCAAGGCCCAAGTCATTATTAGGTCCCCTTTCAAAGAGTGAAAGAAAGGTTTGGATCTCCAAGAGATTTAGACAGAGGGTTTGTCAACAAAGGCTCTTCATTATCTACTCAGTTTTCTACTAGACAACTAGCAGCTATGTCCCACGTGGATTTCTGAGTCCTCTACTGGGGAGTTTCTATCTGTATTGCTCAGCTCAGGCTGTCACAACAAAACACAGACTGGGGGTCTTAAACAGCATATGTTTTCTCACAGTTGTGGAAGTCTCTGAAAATCCAAGATCAAGTGACAGCAGGGTTGGTGTATGGCAAGTCCTCCCTTCCTGGTTTGCAGACGGCCGCCTTCTCACTGTGTCTCCACGTGGGCTTTCTTCTGTGCACATGTGGAGAGAGAGACAGAGACAGAGATATCTCTGTGTCTCTTCCTCTTCTTATAAGGACCAGATTAGGGCCCCATCCTTATGACCTCATTTAACCTTAATTACTTCTCTAAAGGCCCTTTCCTCCAAATACAGTTACATTGGAGTTTAGTGATTCAACATATGAACTGGGGAGCGGGGGACACAATTCATTCCATAACACCATCCTTTGACTTGTTTCATAAAATTAAACAGGAGTGGGGAGCTTCCCTCCCACAACCCATGTATTAGGATCTTCAGACAGAAAGAGGTTTATTCAGGATCAAGTTCTATGGCCACAGCCAGGTCTCAGCTTCCCATCTACTTCTCTTTGATGTATCTGTACTGGTCTTGTCCATCTTCTTAGGCCCCCCACCTCTCACATACACATTTCTTCTCCACCTTTCTCTGCTTCCCTGGGACTCCCCAGCTCTCTGGCTTCTGATTGGATGCAGCCAGTGGGAAGCACTGGCTGAGGTCCTCAGAGGGCAGAAGAGAGGTTGGAGTATTTATACCTCTCGCTCTCCCCGCCTGGCTGTGGCGCCGTAGGAGCTAGATGCCTCCATGGCTGCAGCTGTGACCAAATCCCTTCCATGGCTCCACATCGTACTGGGCTCCCCGCCCTCCTGGCTCCCTTCAGCCTGCTCACGCTTCTGTAAATAGTCCCTTCACCCACCTCCCTCCATCTGGCTGAGGCCATTTCCTCAGCCGCTGGATCTCTGGAGGATCATCTGCTACCTTTACTTTGTCTTGGGGCTCCTGCTATGCTCACAGCTGCAGCAGGTCAGCCTTTGGAAGGCTGGCCCTAGAGAAGGAGAGGGTGAGAACCCCGCAGTCCAGCTTCTCGTCTCCACCCCTGGAGCCCATGCACGCCCTCTCTGCCAAGCTCAAGTAGAGCCCCCTCTAGAGGGGAAATTAAAGCCCTCTTATCAGACCAACATCACAAGTCAGCGAGGATCCCGGGCTCATTCAGGAACTGGGGATGGGGGTGGGAGTGAACAAGGGTCCCTCTCTGTGGGTGAAGAACCAGGAAAACAGAAATGCACCCCTCAAGCCGGCAACCTTGCTCTAGAATGTCAAGCCCCCAGGGAGAGCACAGAGCAAATGCAGAGTCCTGGATGAAGGGCTTAGGACAAGGGGCTTGGGTGCGGAGGCTGAGACCCGGGAGCCTGGGCTGCCCCTCTGTCACCTGCAGGGGTGGGAGCACATCTCTTTACTCCTCAGCCAGTGATTCTTCTCTGTAGTCCACGGCTGGCTCTTCACTGAGCAGAGCAGCCTCATAGCAACCCTGCTGGAAAGCTCTACTCACGGGGTCTGATCGCGTAGATAAAACAGTTTCTTTGTTCAAGAAATCCATTTTTCAAGAAAGTAAGCGCTAGCCCCTCCCCTTCCGCCTCTTTTTATTTCTTGACGCTTTTCTTTTTCCTGATTAAATGTTGTCATCTTCAATCCTTTAACCTTTCTTTGACACCTATTTGTATAGCACTTGAGAGCAACGATGGGGGGAAGAAATACCTGAAAGACAGAAACACGGATCTCTTTTCTCCTAATTATAATCACTCCAGCATTCTGGACCTCTTGGTCCAGAATTCCAAGGAGGTTAAAAACAATCTGTAAGTCTGAGAACACATTTGACTTGCCTGTAACCATTCCAGCAGCTGTCTCACACTTCCTCCCCTGCTGTCCTAACAGGGGTGCATCTGTTGACATGGAGATAGATCGAAGGTCCTGAAGAGGTAAATTGCTCGTGTCCGGAGACATCTATAACATAGCCTCTTCTTTCCCTTTTTTATCTAATATTTTCATTTATTTTAAGGTCCAAACTTATTTCTTTATATCCATGAGCTAAGATGGCCAGGTCAATATATAGAGCCCTTCTTTCCTTCCGCCTTTCCTGATCTTGCCAATTACAGAGTCCACCTCCAGGGTCTCCTTCCTACATCGCAGAAACACTACTGAGTCTGGACCCCTTTGAGAATCCGAGGAGAGTGACAGGTCCTCTCTCCTGGAATATGAACACACAAAACTGAATTTCCATTCCATCCCAGGGGTTTATGGAACTGTGATGAAATCTGTCCCTGGGCCAGCGAGAGTCTGATTCTCTCAACGTTGTCAGATAATGACCTGGATCAGAATCCCCTGAGGTGTTAGTGAAAACATGCCTATTCCCAAACCTGAATGAGAATCTTTGGGATGGATGCCAGGAATCTGGATGTTTGATAAGCATCTCGGGTGGTCTCTATTTCCAATGAACTTTGAGAGGCATTGCTAGGGTCCCATCTACCCCCAAATCCCTGAGCTAATCTGATTCTTTCCCAAACTATTCAAATTACTTCACACTGAACTGATCCATCCAGGCCCACACCACGTTTTACCAGTCAACACATTCTTAGCTTGACCATAGCTATAGATGGAGAATTTGGATTACCCAAAATCTTATCTTCATTATTCTCCAGATCAATGACTTTAGTGTATTTTAATGTCAGCTCTTAAGTATGAGGGTTTTGCTCTTGAAAGGTAACATGCCATTTGGACAGCTTTCCTTGGAGCAGCTTTTATATTCAAGATACAACAGTAAAAAATGACAATTAAGTTCCCATTAAGAGTGCAGAGCTACCAAGACCTCAGCTACCAGTCTTATTTTGGTTAACATGGAATACTATCACCTTCTAAACCACACTCATTCTATTGCAAACAGTAGTATTTATAGCTTACTCTAAGTGAACATTTTAAACAAAATATTTAGGCATAGAGAAAACCCACTGAAATAGGACCCTTCAGATTTTTTCCAGTGAACTACCCTAGTAGCGTAGGAGAATCAACATGCACCCCAGGGGTCTGGGATCTGAAGGTGCTGCTACAAGTGGGGAATTTCTTTCAAGTACTGTGTTTGACCATAAAAATGGTTGAAACTTTTTGCATTTCCCAATATAACTTATTTATATTAAAAAAAATCATGTGTTTCCCCTCAAATTTTCAAGTAAAATCAATGTGTCATGAAAGTGTTTCACATTTATTCGGACTTCGTATACTTCTAGGCACACTTTTCATGTGCCATTTTAGAAATCTGACATTATAGCCTTTATATTTCTGCATACTTTTTGAATTGGTAAAATTGTCTTTATTCAGTGATTGTATATGTAGAAAATCCTAAAAAACTGACCTAAAGACTATCAGAAGTAATAAGTGAATTTAGAAATGCTACGAGATACAAAGGCAATATACAAAACCAACTGCATTTCTACATATTAGCAATGAAAAAGTAGACAATTACCTTTTTTTTTTTACTGGTTGAACAGATTTTATTCACCTTCATTCCCTATTAGAATAAATTTTTAAATACACTACTTACCAATTTACCACCATATTTGTTTCCAGCCAAATTCTGGCCTGAACGATAACCCAGTATTAATAGCCCCCATGCACCATGCTCTTACTGGACGAAGCCCTACGCAGGTAGGCAGGACTCTGCTCCTTTGCTCTCTCCTGAGAATCGAGCCAGACACGTAGTTAATGCTCAGTGAATGGATAACAACACGAATGCATGAGTCACCATTTAGTTGAATTCACTTTTCAATCATTGGTTGAATCCTTGGTTGCTGACCTCCATTCACCCTCCAACTCCACGTGATTTGTTTTAAGAGGATCAAGCAGGAAACGTTGCCAATGGCATTGCTCAACGAAGCTTTGGTTCTTCCTGTCTCAGAATCCAATGTATTCTGTTCATAGCATGGGCATTCATCACCGTCTGTTCCCTCACGTTGTAACTGCTCACGCAACTCAGTTGTGGAATCAGTTAACATTTCTGTCACTGCAAAGCTACATTCTTCACTTACGTGATGAACTTCTGCAAAGCTTGACCTCTTTTCTCCACCAGGGTGCTGTAGGTGCTAAATGCAGGATGGCTGCTGCTGATTCCTTCATTAGCGACGTTTCGTTTCTAGTGATGCTGGAAATTGCTCGATGGATTCATGGGAGTCCTTCTGCCTTGGACACTGCTTGTTAATACAAAGGAAAACAGCTGATATCATTCACCTGTGAGTCCTTTTGATACTGGGTAAACAGTTTTCAGTCGATCATTCAATATAATTCTTTTGTGAAGTACCTGGGCGATGGGTTCTAGATGAAGATGGTGTACGGTCTTTACCTTCCAGGCATTTACAGCCTAGCAGGTGAGCCCAGTCTAACAATAAACCTGAAAGGCTTTAAGAGCATTAGCTGTGTATTTATAACAGAAGAATGTTCTCTCCTTCAGTCCTTTCATTTTTTATTTTATTTTATTTTTTTATTGAAGTATAGTTGACTTACAATGTTGTGTTAGTTTCAGGTGTACAACACAGTGATTCAGCTCTCTCTCTCTATATATGTATTTATATGTGTATATAGATATTCTTTTTCAGATTCTTTTCCCTAATAAGTTATTGCAAAATATTGAATATAGTTCCCTGTGTTACTCAGCAGATCCTTCTTGTTTATCTATTTTAAATGTTAATGCCAAACTCCTAATTTATCCCTCCCCCACCCTTTCCCCGTAAATTTGTTTTCTATGTCTGTGGGTCGATTTCTGTTTTGTAAACAAGTTCATTTGTATCTTTTTTTCTTAGTGAAGTAAGCCAGACAGAGAAAGACAAATATCATATGATATCGCTTCTATGTGGAATCTAAAAAAAAAAAAAAAAAAAAGATTCTTCAGGCTTTTCAGAATGGCACGTCTCACCACTGTGCAGACATATCCTCTCCCAGCCTTTTGCTTTTCCTGACGTCCGGGTTCTGCACTCTCCCCGCCCGCCTGCATCCCCTCGCCTCTCCAGGGCATGCCTTCCCCTCTGCGTGCCAGTCGGAATTCTCCCTTCTTCTCTAGACTATTACATTCTCTTAATTTATTTTTAATTTTTTTTTTTAATTTGCAATCTGTTGGGTATAAAGGAAACAGATTGGATGCAAGGAACTGTGTAAAGCAAGATGTTAGAAAAGCGCTGCTCAGGGATATTTTGGGATAAGAGTAATGATAGTAGGAACCCGGATGGAGTCCGGGGCCTGGGCCACGCCCTCTTCTAAACTCTGTTCGGGGAATAATTCCTGTGATTCACAAAGGGGCCACATGGGGTAGACGTTAGGGTTACAGAGGAGGAAACCGAGGCAGAGAAAAGCGAAGTCAGTATCACCCAGGGCAGAGCAAGCACACTCACTACAGACGTGAAGCAGAGTCTACCTGGGAGGCTCTCACTGGCCCCCCCGAAAAGCCACTCGGCGGCCTGCCCCCCTCCTGCGGCTCCAGCGCCTTCTGGATACTTTCTTCATCGAATCTTCACAATACCTACAGGGTGTAGGGATAAAGGTGCACTTTTTACAGATGAGAAAAATGAGGTTGAGGGCGGTTAGAAAAGTTCTCCATAGTCACAGAGCCAGCAGGTAGAAAGAGAATGCAGGATTCCAGCCCCAGTGTATCTGTCTCCAGAGCCCGTGTGCCTGACTGCTCAGCCCCAGGGTTGACATGCATGTGTGTGTGTGTGTGTGTGTGTGTGTGTGCATAAATTATATAATTTATAATTATAGACCCATGCTACAACCTCGTGCAGTTTCCAGCCATCAATAACCTGTGACCTGCACGGCATGTACCTGGGGACACATCAGGCATGCTTTACCCCTGCTTGCTTATCACAGCATTCACGCTCCCTGGGTTTCAGTCATAGATCTGGATTGCTGACCTGCAAAGGTTTCATCCATTAAAAAAAAATAAAATAAAAAAGCCAGCCCGTGTCTCTTCTCAAATGTTCAGGTTGGTTTTGCGGCAGGACTGTAGTTCTTGAGGGGCAGGTGGAGGTCTTGTACGATTTCAAAATAGTACGAGTTCTGACATTAAGGCCGAATTTTTTTTTCCCTGCAAAAATGAATGCTTAAACTTTTCACATTTCTTTGATTATAATTGAAATAAGTTATCATCACAAGAACGTTTAGTTTTTTGAAAATTAAAAAAAAAAAGATAAAACATTGTTATATATTAAAATGTTGGAAAGATGAACTCCCTGGGGCTTTAGTGGCCCTGGCAGCTCATCTGTCATCATCCAGCATCTCTCTCTGCCTGCTCCATGCTCCTGCCTAGAGAATAAAGCTTTCCATGTACAAAGCAACCAAATTTTCCTAGGAGAGCTGTGATTGAAGCTAGTCATTAGGATAAATTAGGATGGAGGGGGATCTTTTCATGCCCACTTTTCTGCTCAGACCCTGAGATGGTCTAACTCAGAGTTCTTTGCATGAAGAGATCTTTTAATTGGGAGGGGGTGTTCAAGGGCCCTTGAGCCCCTCAAAACTGCCAAGACCTTCACTTCATCCCTACATATCCCCAAGGAATAAGGTAGTGTTGGAGGTCTCCAAGACCACCCCCAGGTCGATGATTCACTAGGACTCCCAGAACTTAGCTCCAGGGATTTTACTGGGGGCTGGTCCCAAAGGCACCCTCTACCTGGCACGGACCCAAATTCCAGACTCCCTGGAGAGAGCAGGTGCTCGGCACAAACCATCCGGGTTGCACAAACAGTGCAGGTGCACAGAGCTGCTCTAATCGGTCCAGGGAATGCGGGCACCCTCCCCCCGAAATCCAAGTTCCCAGACCAACCAAAGGCTACCTCAAAAGCAGGCTTTCCAAGCACATGAGCCAGACCTGCATGGGAACTTTTGTCTGCCCGATGGTCACGGCTCACTTGGCCCCTTCTCAAGAGTTTGGGCCTGTGAGAACCCCAGAGAAGGTCTGGGCAGCCCACACCTGACCCTCCCACGAGGCAGGGTACTCGCTGGGGGAGATGAAACAGCTCCCTACTCCCTCCAACAGGGGCCTTAAAGAAGCATGCCCTGATCTGGGGGCATAGCCAAGGGCCATGTTTCATTCGACAACATATGCTATACCTACCACACACACCACACGCATGCTGCACACATGCTACAAACACACATACCAGCCATCACACACAAACCACATACATCACAAACACACAACACACGTACACAGACCGTACACACACCCCACTTCACACATTGGCATACAAATTAAAAGCAAAAAACCCCATTATTTTAACACTAAAATACTGAGTTTAAATTGTTAAGCAAGGTAACTGCTGTCATAAAACAATCATTTTATAGTCATTTAATCATCTTCATACTTATTCTCGAAGCTCTGGGTCCTTTACTGCCCAGGCTCATCTAACCGGGCTGTGGCCTTTGAGACAGGCGTTCTAACTCTCTCCACTTCACAGATGAGGAAAGAACAGCTAGAGAGCTTGGCTCTCACCGGCAGCATCTTCTCCCTTCAGAACTGGAGCCCAGATCTCACCGACTCCTAAGCCATGTTATTAAAAACTAAATCAAACATCCCTTCCAGAAAAGCATGAGTCACAATCAAGTATGCCCTACTTCTGTGTTTTCCCAGTAAATGAATAGAACACAGTTGCAGCAAATATTGATATTTGGATTTTTCAGCAACAGGGTTTTTGGTTTTTTTTTTTTGATGAAGTGTCACTCAAAGACATCACACATATTGTCCACTTGAAGCTCTCTACCTGCACATGGCCTGGAGCTATTTGGGGGCAGGAAAAGCTTTCAGGAGGGTTTCCTATATGATTCATTGCCATAATCACAGGTCACCCCAGCCCAAGACCCGCCCCCTCTCTGCTGGTCTGTGCTGCTTCCCCATTACCGTGACGTAGCTACCCACACGCTCAAGACATCGCGACCCTGGACCATCTGGGACTTCCCAGCTGTGCAGTGGTCTAAGAAGCCCATCTGCCCACTGAGTGCAGCCTGTGGTTCTACCTGGACATGCTCAATGTGGGGGGTGGGGCGCTTCTGGAAAACCTGTCAGGCCTGGGGAGTGAACTCTGGTAATCACCTGGCAATCCCCCCCTCATGGCTTCTGGCTCCCAATGGGGCTTTTCTGTGATCTACACATCCTCATTAAGATTTCCTTGATTGTATTAGACAGTTTTGTCCCAGTGCAATTCGTAGACAGTCCAACAGCAAAGGCAGGGCCCCTGATCCCTTTGAATGATCTCTTGGAAAGCAGTTTGCTGTCCCTCCTCATCCGGCCTCCGCCCCACTTCCTGGGGAACGTGAGAAGCAGAGGGTGGATAAGGACGCAGTACAGCCTCTTCCCTGGCTCCCCCACGTGCTCCAGGAGGACACTAGAGGGTGGCCCTGCATGTGACCCCACCACCCTGAGCATCCCTAGGAATTCCTGGGCAGGTGACAGGTGTGCCAGCAGGATCCCCAAGGAAGGGGGCCAGGCAGTCACTCTTCATATGACGGGACGTGCCTCTTGTTCATCCCCTGAGCTGTCTGCAGTTTTGTAAATGATGTTGGTGGAACCAAGGCTGGTCTGACATTCCCTGATGTCAGACCGTCTGGCCAGACTGGGGGTCGTGCCCTCCCTTTGACTCAAGCGGCTGCCCCACCCATCTCCTCCACATCAGCACCTCACTAGTCTTACTGAGCATTTTTAGTCATTTTCTGTGGGTTATACTTTCATTCCCCAACCCGGGCTGTATATCTTGGCAACGTTCTTCTCTGATATCATGTCAGGCAACTTAGAAATGCTTTTGTGTGTTATCATGAACTGTAATGTTCTAGTTAACAAATAATTTCCAATTTTGTAATTTTCACACCCAACAAATGATATCCTGCATTGCCATTCTGCAGCACTCCGGAACTGGAAATGTCTTTACAGGGTCGTATGGGTTAAAAGCTGATTGAAAGAGGGGCCTCTGCTGGGTGAGGGTTGTCTCCAAACCCATCCCCCCCAACACCCAGCTTCAAGTCCAAGGGCTGATGGCGACCAGGGACACCTGACTCCCCACCTTCCCCTCAGCCTGTCACCCTCAAGACTGCCACAGGGAGAGGGCAATGGGCAGTGACTTGGTGGTCTCCTCGGCCCAAGAGGCAGCGGGGGTCCCATCACCCGTGGGCGGGGATGACACCACCAAGCTCACTCCCAAGCAAAATGCAAAGACACGGGCTTACTCCCTCTTGATGCAGTAGGGCCTGTCCTGAGATGGTTCATCCAAAGATGTGTGATAGCTTTGCCAGCGTCCAGCATGCTGGGTTCTGGCTGTAAGATGATCCCATGGTAGTGAAAAAGGTATGAAGAGGAACACAGGAAGGGGTGATGCTGAGGTCTTGGGACCTTCTGGGGGTGTCCAAGGGACGTCCCAGTGGCAACAACTAGCAGGGTTTGAGCGTGGGGCAGAGCACAGCAGAGGCAGACATCTGGGCCGTGATGAGATCTGAGTCCTCAGGATGAGGGGAAGGGAGAATTCTCTGGAGCAGTGAGACTGCCCATTGAAGCTGGTGTGGTGTGGAAAGAGGGCCAAACAGAGGGCCCAGAAAACACTCCCCCTCCAGGAGCAGATGGAAGAAAATGGTGCTGTGAGAGCCTCGCGGGGCACCAAGGAGCTGGGAGCCAGGGGTATCAGGAAGCACGAGCAAAACCAAGGCAGAGAGTTTGGGGGGAGAAGAATGTGGTCAAGAGAACCAGATGCCACAGGGACAAGTAAGATAAGGATTGAAAGAGAC
Organism: Eschrichtius robustus; assembly: GCF_028021215.1. NCBI lineage: Eukaryota > Metazoa > Chordata > Mammalia > Artiodactyla > Eschrichtiidae > Eschrichtius > Eschrichtius robustus. The sequence continues at coordinate 6,085,952 of NC_090828.1, forward strand.
CCAGTTCGTGCAGCATTTGGGAGGCGCCCTTTCCCAGGGCAGGCTCAGAGATGGGAGGAAGGGAAGGGCATAGCAGATGCTGGCTGGTGGGGAGAAGCAGAGACTCTTCTGGGAGGGGAAGGAGTAAAACTGCAGGGCGAGAGCTAGAGGGCTATGCAGAGAGACAGAGACACAGAGAGAGACAGAGACAAGGCAAAGAGACAGAGACAGAGGGAGATACAGAGAGACAGAGACAGGCAGAGAGAGATACAGAGAGACACAGAGACAGTGATGCAGAGACAGAGAGCATATGGGAGGGGGTGAGGAAGAGAGACAGAGAGAGAGGGAAAGAGCCTGGGGGTAGGGAGATGGAGAGAGAGAGAGAGAGGCAGAGAGAGAGATGGAGACAGAGAGAGAAACAGAGAAAGACAGAAACAGAGACAAAGAAGCAGGGAGAAAAACAGAGAGGAAGAGGGAGAGACAGTTGTTTTGAGGCAAGTGAGACTTGAACAGGGGCTGTAGTTTGAGAGGATCTGTAAATCTGGCCAAGAGAGTCCTCTAACACACAGTGGAAACTCAACACCCGATGAACAGACGATAAAGAAAACGTGTATTTCGATGATGGTGTGGAGGGGATAAGCTGGGATGCTTACCCCAGGCATCTGCCTGGTGGGACCTGTGGTGCTCGTAGGTACCCACAGCCTTCCCCATCACACACAGCCCCTCTTGTGATCCACTAGTCTACAGCGAATGTTGGATGTTGGATTGAATTATCTCCCTAAAACATGTATTCCTATTTGAAATGGTGGTTTGTTCATTTCCGGTATTTCACCTGAACTCTTTCCTATGTTGCCAATGTGGACTGTTACATCGTGACTCTGGTGCACACCTGTCTAGTGAACGTCCACTGATGAGTGCACAGCGTCACACAGCAGCAGGGATGTGCAATGCAGGCATACGACCCTGGGCTGGTGACCAGGAAGTTTTGCAGTTCAAGTGTCTGCAAGTCCTGCCATTCCTTGTTGAGCTGGACGTGGAGGTGGGAAGACTGGTTTAGCCTTGTCCCACGGCCCAGGCTGGCAGCATGGGTCTTGGCCCGAGGAGAGGGCTGGGGAGAAGGGCTTGTAAGGCTGGGACCACTGTAGGCCTTATGGGAAACATGAGAGTGGGAGCATTTGCTGACAACGTGGGTGGAGGACAGGGATTCAGGAGGCAAAGGGGCTGCCTAACCTCCAAGAGCAGGGGACCATTCTTCGGCCCTAAATACCCCCAGCGGCACCGGATTAATCCCTTTGGTTATTGTATTGTATGATATTAGCAGAAAAGAAGAGGGCAGGGGAGGAAGAAGAAAAGGAATGGGAAATGTGAAAAAAGGGAAGAGTGAGGTGGGAGAGGTAAATGGGAACAAAGGAAAACAACAAGAGAAGAAATGAAAGGGATGCATTTTCTAAAAATATGGAATTATTTAACTCCCCGACCAGATAGTAAATGTCCTGAGGAGAAGGATCATGTCTTGGACATATTGTAAAGCTCTCTTTTTTCACGAGTGTAATAGGGAAGAGCAAATCTGACTCCATGTTGGATCTGTTTCTTTTACTTCTATTGCTTTTGCTACAAGTTAAGAATGTTGCCTATAGCCTGAAATATACAGGATAGGCCATTCTCAAGACTCTGACCTTTAAAGGTATAACACTTTTCCATTCATAGAGAGATAAAAAGTTGCAGAACAGAGAATAACATTTGCCCTGTTGGAGATTTACAGGAACATCATGACCCGACCTACGTGGACAGATGTAAGAACAAAGGATTCTGACACCAAGAAGTCTGCAACAACCAACCACACCCCTTCCCTTATGGTGTAAAAGAAGCCTGAATTCTAACTTCGGTGAGATGGTTTTTTGGGACATTAGTCCACCATCTTCTTAGTCTGCTGGCTTTTCAAATAAAGTTGCTATTCCTTGTCCCAACAACTTTCCTCTCTAGCTATTGGCCTGTCTTGCAGGGAGCAGCATGAGCTTAGACTGGGTAACATTATCACTCATTTTCAAATGCTCAACTGGTTGGGGCACACTCAAATCTTCATAGATGTCTGTGAATAAATGAAGGACGGTCCTCTGCTACAGATGAACATGTGCAGACACATTCATGCATGTCCAACACAAAGGAAATACTTTATGCTCAGTAATCCATGTAACAAGTGAGGGAGCTTTCTTCACTAAAAGTAACTTGAGGAGTAGAAAGATAAAGGTCCAGGGAATTTAAAGAAATGAGATTAACTGTGGAAATAATATTCCTTGGCTCCTTATACTATTACTCCTGATTGGTGGTTACTTTAGGAGATTATGCTGATTTCTCAGAGTTTATACATACAACCCCGTTCCATTTCAAGCAGTCTAAACACGGGATGAAAAAAATTAATTCTCTGTTGCAGAGGGTGTTTATTAGGAGAATGGCTTCACCAAAAATAAATAAATAAAAAAAACTCTAAAACTCAGAACAAATGATGATGTCACCAATTTTATGATAAGATCACACGAGACACAGGTGACTTGGAGAATTGCCTGACTTTGTTAGATCATTACCAACTCTATGTATTGGTGACAATGACAGAAGTTTCTAGAATGAGAAAATTAGGCAAATAATTCTGTATTCAAACCTTGGGTAAATCAAATTTGCTGATTAATTTCTTTAACTAGCTTCTTTACAGTGCCCTTGTGACCAAACCAAACTTGGGTCCTCTTGCCCGTGCACAGTAAATCCAATCTACTGACTCTGGGTTGTGGTGAAGGGAAGGGCAGCGTTTATTGCAGCCGCCAAGCACGGAGTCCAGGCAGCTATTGCTCAAAACACCTGAACTCCCCAATGGGTTTCAGCAAAGCACTTTTAAAGGCCAGGTGAGGGAGGGGCATCCCAGGGTTTGCGATCAGTTCATGTGCAGTTCTCTGATTGGTTGATGGTGAGGTAACAGGGTGCTGTCACAAGGGTTAACATTATCAATCCTCAGGCTCCAGTAGGTCTGGGAGCTACATGCTCATGGTCATCAAGTAGTTGATTTCTTCCATTTGGTGGGAGTTTTAGCATCTGTAAAACAACTCAGGAAATGTGCATCAGATACTGTTATCTGGGTACTTCAGAGAGGAGCCACGGCAGAGGACATGGGGGAGGGGTCTGTCCCAGGAAGGCCCCATAGGCTCCTGCTCGGTTACCAGCCTGAAAAGAAATAAAAAGTAATGAGTTTACTGAAATGATTGTGGAGAGGGCAAAGGTCAGTTTGGCATGAGTGGTGTGATCAATACCAGTCATAAGGACGCGGTTGACGACTCTGGCCAGACCCAAATGTTCCCCGAAGGACAGCGTGTTACCCCACACACTTCAGTTCCTCATACCGTTTTGTTAAGAAGTTAAATTTAAAATCGTCTGAAGGATGATTTCTTCAGGAAAATGTTACTTCCATAAGGAGCATTGAGTGTCTGTTGCTATTGTACACGTTTAGCAACTTAGCACCGGTGTCGTAGGCGATCAGGACATAAATAACACTCACCCTTTACAAATGAGGGTGCCCCTTCCACACAGAAAATCTGCCTTCATATTTTTTTTTTAGGGGATATATATATTTTTTAACATCTTTATTGGAGTATAATTGCTTTACAATGGTGTGTTAGTTCCTGCTGTATAACAGAGTGAATCAGCTATACATATACATACATCCCCATATCTCCTCCCTCTTGCGTCTCCCTCCCACCCTCCCTATCCCACCCCTCTAGGTGGTCACAAAGCACCGAGCTGATCTCCCTGTGCTATGCGGCTGCTTCCCACTAGCTATCTATTTTACATTTGGTAGTGTATATATAAGCCTCCATACCGAGCCTCTTGCAAACCGTAAGATCCAACTTTGCCCCCTTGCTGTGCTTCATTTGGCCCAGACAATTCCAGAAAGCCTGGAAAAACCTTGTGTAACATCAGTTCTCCACTTCCAGCGGAGACTCTGCTGGGAAGCTACTTCTCCGCCACTTTCGTGTGATAAAGTGTTAATGATATGTAGATGAAATGTCATTATAAGAGATAATTTGCATGCACACACAGCAAAAGGGAAGATTCTTAATTTTTAAGTAATAGCAAAAAATGTCTCTAGTATCTTGGGCATGTTTCTGTCCACTGTTTCATATTCAGAGTCAGCCCTGGACAGAATCATTTAAAAACCTGCAAAGAACTTGGGATGTTGGCAGTGTGAACCATTCCCAAAAGGTTTTAAAGGTTTCAGAAGAGCTGTACTTCCACCTCAGAGGGAGAGCACTTCTAAATGTTAATGTTACGTTTAACCTTGTCAGCCTGACCTTGAGGTAGCAGAGTAGCAGCTCTAGACGAAAATGATGCTTTCCATAAATTTGCCCCTGGAAACACTTCCTAAGCCCCATATCTCAGTCATGCTTGAAGGCAACTTTTATGGATCTCACGCAGTTGAACATGAATCACTTATTTATGGATATCTGATATTTGCTGGTGTAATTCACTTTCTGGACATTTGTTATATTTATTTTCATTCTTTCTAGAATGCAGTAGAGAATTTAGAGCTTTTTAAATCTATGTATGCATGCAGGCATTTTTTCTTTTTGTGTATGCATTCATTAACTAAGTGGGTTTTTGGACTTTGTTATGACAAAAATAATATTTTCACACACGTGGAAAGCAAATTCAAACAGTACAGAAGTTATACAATGAAACATGAGTCTCTTTTCCATCCCACATACTCTGTTCCATGGTCCAGAGATAACCACTATCAATAGTTTCTTGTGCTCTTGTGTATATTTTTGGAAAATGCCCCGCACACATATACATATGTGTATGCATATATATACACAAACACGATTTTTCATGGAGCCGGGGGCATTTGTATACTATGTTTCTTTTAGTTATCAATATCTGGGTGATCTTAATCATATCAACACACACAGATTCAGCTCACTCCTTTTATAGCTCTGAGGTTTTTGATCACGTGGCTTAGAGTATTTAATAATTTTGCTGTGGATGGGCATTCCAGTTTCTGACTAGTATCAACAATTCTTCAGGGAAGGCTTCTGTCTACAACCAACTCCCTGTCTCTGTGGCTACATGTAATATTAATCCTGGCTTCTTGAATCATCACTCTGCCCTGAAGTCTAATTTTCATATCTGAATTTATGACTTCTTTGGCAAGGAAAAACCCAGGGTTGTTTTTATTCAGTTCTTTTCCCCACTTAGCAGTAGATAAAATCATAACAAAGACATGGTCCATGCGCAGCAGGCTGAAAATCAAGTTAAGAAACATAGATAAATAAGCTAGAATTCAATAAGAGTAAACTTCTATCACAGAAATGAAATTTATTCTCATTTCTTTGTTTCTGTTTTGCTTTATCTTTTCATCCTAAGCCATAACAGACTGGAAAACTGCTGACTTGTTTTCTGGACTTTTCTCACTACCGTTTCCAGTGAGCCTTGCTCCTGCTGTCTGCACTAGTCTATCATAAATCAGGCAAACCAAGGCTGCATCCAGGTCTAACGAGATGTGACCAGCAGCTGTAGGTCCAGGTGCAGGGGACAGGGAGAGGGCCTTCCGAGTGGCTGGCCCGTTGTCAGGACAGCAGCCATGGTGGATGGAGTGAAGCCCAGTCTCCTGGACGGCAGGTGTCCAGCGGCACCATGAGAAGGCTGAGGTCCAAGGCGTGGGTGCCCTAGAAGTGCCACCCAGTGATCCCAGCACCCAGCTGCTCTTGGGATCAAAAGCTCCCCTGGGCTCCGGGTCTGCACAGGGCTGTAGGAAAGATCTGAGAGCTTATTCCTTTCTCCAATAAGCTTGTAGTATCTCTCTGGAGAATTTTACCCTGATAGTCCACGGCCATATTTTAGCTCTTCTGGGCTACCTGTTATCAGAACAATTTATGACACTGCTCTCTCTTTTGCCTCCTTTGCTTAGGAATTTTGAGAAGCACAAATACATTTTCTCTAAGGTGTAGTTCTGAAAAAGGATAATTCGATATCTGGAAGGAGATTCAAGCCATTGATAACTGCAGTCACCTCTAGGGAGAGAAGCTGCAGCCGGCGGGGGTGGGGGGTGAGGGAGGGTGGGAAAGGCACTTCTTCTTCACTGATGCCCCTTTGTACCTTCCAAATGTTAAATTGTGTGTTTTACATAAAACTAAAATAGGACCGTTTAGTCGTTTCCATCTTTGCGCTCTTGAACATGAGTTTCTCAAGAGAGAAAGGCTGGCTCTTCTTTGAACAAATAAAGGGTTGGACCCCCCATAAATACTGAGATGTCTTTGACTAGGATGAAAATATCAAAAACTAGAAAAAGGAGGAACTAAATTCACTTCCCTGTGCTTTTATTTTTCTGCTCCAATAGACCTTTCATCTCATCTTGGAGACTTTTTATCTGGGTCTCTTCTCTCTTTGGAGTTTTCTCTATGTTGTGTGGAGGTCATGTCTCCCCATATTCTCTTTTGGATGCCAGAGTTTCCTGGAATGTCCTCCTTGGTCATGTTAGGGGTTGAGAATTGAGTTTTGAGGCCTAAATCCCTTTGCTTATCACCTCCCTGTGTGGACCAGGTAGCGTTGCTTTATTAAGCTGGGAAAACACTGGTGACCAATCTCCCATCTTCTGCTAACTCTGCGGTAAAAGCTAGATTGGAGAAAGCAGCTTAGGCCAAGGATGCAAGTGGGGTTTGCCTTCTCTACCTCTGAATATAAGAAGGCCATTCCCACAGAGCTTACCTACCCTGTGACTGGTGGAGACAGACAATGCATCAACTCCTGAAGGTACTTCCCTTCACTGAGCGGTAGTGAGATGTAACCCAATGAAGTATTAGGCTCTGGCCAATCAGATTAGCTACCCTCTTCCCCAGGGATGCAAGCAGAGTAGACAGAGCACGTGACTGGATGAAGTTTGCTCCTTTCCACATGCAAAAATAGAAGTAAGTACCACATTAATCAAAGACATGAATAAAGGCTCTTGTCTTGAATGGAAGAAAAAACCAATAAATGTGATTTAAAAGGGCTCATAGCCTGCGCGTCTGGAGCCTGTGCTCCGTAACGGGAGAGGCCACGATAGTGAGAGGCCCGCGCACCGCGATGAAGAGTGGCCCCCACTTGCCGCAACTGGAGAAAGCCCTCGCACAGAAACGAAGACCCAACACAGCCAGAAATATAAAAATAAAAAAACAAAAAAACAAAAAACAAACAAACAAACAAACAAAAAAAAGGGCTCATAGTTTTAATTCCAAGAGCTATTTCAAAATAGGATTATCTGGATTCTGGTTGACTCATGTAGGGAGTGAGCAGACAGAAGGGAAAGATGAGTTTGTCTATGATCTACTGCTAGTTGGATGCACTTGCTCAATAAGCCTGGTGGAGACATATATAGACAGAGCTTTGAGTTTAATACTCTATGTTGGGAGCTTCTGGCTTTTGGCGGTGATGGAGACTGAGAAATCGTGAGAGGTAGATGCGATTAACTACCCAGAGACAAGAGGATGAGAAGGTCCAAGACCAACCACTGGGGGCCACTAGCCTTCTGTAGACTGATGACTGATGAGGACAAGTCTAGGCCATGATCAGAGACGGGAGGGAAACATGGCTCTGTAGCCTCCTGTTTGGAGGTCCTGATGGATGAGGTACCTCCATCCCAGACGGTTATCAGCACAGATCAGCCCCGCATCTTTGGAGCAGCGTGTAGAGCGGGAAGTACTGCCGGTTAGCCAGGCCAGCTGGTTTTCTTAGAGGAAAATGTTAAGAAGGATGGGGCAATCAGCAGGATCCATTGAAAGGCCAGGTAAGCAAGGAACCCAAAGGCCTTGCATTTTTCCTTTGGTCACCAAGGACCTTAGGAAAGAGGATGTAGGAGATTGCAGAGGGCAGGGGCAAGAAAGTAAAAGGGATTTTCTATGATTGATGAAGCAAAGGACTAGATTACGTAAGCACAGTGTAACTCAGAAGGAGGAAATAATCACCTTGAGTGGCTATGTCTCTAACAGAAGCAGCAAGGAACCAAAGAACTCTATCCCGATGTTTGTGCCATAGTCACAGAGAGGACAGTTCCACAAGGAGCCTTGTATTCGAAGGGAAGAGTCATCCTGAGTGACCACACAGCAGACAATGGGAGAGCTGGCATCACACCTGGCCCTCCTCCACCGCGGTTAAGAGAGCCGACAGGGCTTGATAGAGGCACAAAAGCACAATTGTTTCCATCTCCCTCGGGTCCAGCCGACTAGGTTTTAATTAAATGAAAATAATAGGCATCTCAATTCACAGGAGGAGGAGGGGGAAGGAAAAGCAAAGGAATCCAAGTTTCCATCAAATACTTTTTGGTTCATGGTGCAGAACACCAATCACCGGGAGTTATTGTTACCCACCCCCCCACCTTTTTTTCCTTCACTGTAGCTGTTAGAGTCGAAATTTAATTACGGTGATTGAATTATTAAAGGAATCAGAAATAACTTTTGCATACCAAGCTTTTTCTTCCCCTTCAGCTGAAAGGACTGGCTGTAAGGTGAGCATTTTCTGTCACTTTGACAGCCCTGAGTTCCGTGTCAGGTCTTAATGTCCTTGATAAAAGTTCACTTAAGAGGTGAAATTTAAGTTTTAAGGAGAGATTTAAAACGATCTTACCTGAAAATAACATTGACAGGAAAGATAATGACTTCTAAATTTTCATACCTGTCCCAGGCATATAATAGAGATCGACCATTAATAATGAAGGCTGGAATGGGGAAAAAAACATCAACAACCACTAAATTCTCTTAGCAGTGGTTGTCGGGAAAATGAGAACCTGAGTTGTTTCAGCCTTGCTGCTTCACAAAAGTCAGAAATAGGGCAATCTGAACTGCGATTTTTTGTTGGTTTTTCATGAAAACCATGAACATGAATGGACAGTATAGTAATAGATTTTTTTAAATTGAAGTATAGTTAATTTACAATATTGTGTTAGTTTCAGGTATTCAGCTAAGTGATTCAGTTATACATATATATTTTTTCAGATTCTGTTGCATTTATCATACTGAGGGAAGTCAGACAAAGACAAATATTATATGATATCACTTACATGTGGAATCTAAAAACTAATACAATGGATTTATTTACAAAACGGAAACAGACTCACAGACACGGAAAACAAACTTATGGTTACCAAAGGGGAAAGGTGGGGAGGGATAAATTAAGAGTGGATCCTTTTTTTTTTTTTTAAATAACTTTATTTATTTTTGGCTGTGTTGGGTCTTCGTTTCTGTGCGAGGGCTTTCTCTGGTTGTGGCGAGTGGGGGCCTCTCTTCATCGCGGTGCGCGGGCCTCTCACTGTCGCGGCCTCTCGTTGCGGAGCACAGGCTCCAGACGCGCAGGCTCAGTAGTTGTGGCTCACGGGCCCAGTTGCTCCGCGGCATGTGGGATCTTCCCAGACCAGGGCTCGAACCCGTGTCCCCTGCATTAGCAGGCAGATTCTCAACCACTGCGCCACCAGGGAAGCCCAAGAGTGGATCCTTTTTATTTCCAGGCTTCAGACCCCTTGAATGAAGCAAAAGACCGCAGGCATCACAGATTCGTACTTATCTCCACCAAAATCTACTGCCCTGCCCACAAAACTCCCCTGGGAACCAGTGTCTTTTCATCCCTTCCCTGTGTCCCCTGAGGTGGGCACTCCTCCAGAGATGACACTTTCTGTGTCCGGCCCTCCCTAGGACTCTGGGAGTGTGGGTGGGGAGCTTCGTTAAGGAAACACTCCCACCAAAGAACTTCCATCCCGGACCACCTGGCTTCCGCAGTTTCAAGCCTTGTTCTTTCTCTGCCTAATTGGCCTCCTTTATTCTCGACTTCTGGTCCCCTCTCCCATTATGGCTGCCTGCCCTCTGAATTAGATGCAAAAATTGATTTCTTCCAATCTCTTATCTCAGCTGGGTTTCCTGCATGCTGATTTCCTCTCTCTTCCATTAATTTGTGATTCTTTGAACAGCTTTCCTGGTAACATCCCTGCATACTCTGCCAGGCTCCTGGTCCCCTCTCCTGGCAAATAACCCCTCCTAGTCTGCACTAGAAGCAAGAACCAAGCCTGCATCTGAGCATCGACGCCCCCAGGCTCTGAGCCCCAAAGAGAAGTACTTTCTCAATTTAACAAGCGGGGCTCTAAAAGATCTAGTCCCATAGCTCCAGATAGAGAACCCGGTTAGGGAGTCTCTTATCCATTCATTCGTTCAATACGTATGGATGGAACTTTTACTAGGCACTAGGCAAATTTGCCTCTGTGGAGGCTTTCATCTCGTATACAAGAAGCTCAGTAGAGGGCACTCCTGTATTATAATAGCTAAGCACAGGGGGCAGCGGACCTGAACCCAAGGATCCCATCAGAAAAGGCCGATAATCACACACACTCCGTGCCTGTGGACACACACACACCCGTGTTCTGGTATTTATCCTTATCCACACTCAACTTTGCACCTTATGTCATCAACCTTCCTAAAGCAAAGATAGTAACGATGGAATATATTGCTCTCTTCGCTGGATCCACTCAAAAGTTATTTTAATTGGTGGCACACTTGATTTCTAAGCCCTTCAAGGAAAAAAAAAGAGAATATTTTAGAATACAATTTCAAAATCACTGCCAAGTGACCGCATTCTGTTTACTTGAACTGAGTTCTTTTCTGGGTGTAGAGTCATCTCGATGCAGAAGAGAAGGGAAAGGAAATAACGCTGTTGCTGGACGTGAAATTCATCTCGGGCAAGACACAGGTACATGTTATTCTTTGAGAAATGTCTTATTCTGATTAATTAAAATGAAGAAAAGTAGCACACCACAGCCAGTATTTTCCACTCCATGGAATACTTGCCGATGGGGCGACCATTGAGACTCAAACAACTGTGTCCATTATAAAACTGTTTTTTGTTGTTGTTGTTGTTTTTTGCAGGTATCACAGGTAACCTTTATAGGGCACTTACTGTGTGCCAGGCACCACGCCAAACACTTGACGTGTATTATTTCATTTCATCTTCACAACCTCCACCTGTGTTAGATGTATTTTAGAGATGGGGAGCTCGAGAAATGGTAACCTAGGTATTGCCACGTGGCCAGAACGTGGTGGGAAACGTATAGCCCCCATCCAATCTGTCCGCACAGCCCAGGCCGTTAGCAGTGACACTTATGTTCATGGCTCGAAGTGGGCCTTGCATTTCTGACGTCTTGGTAAACATTACTTTCCTTTTCATAATTCCAGGGGTTCTCAATTGAAAGGCATATTGGAAGGAAAGGTGACTCAGCTAAATGACATTTTTACGTGTTAGAAGTTAAATTATCCACTGTAAATTCAACTTGTCACCTGGTGAGTGAAATTAGACTGTAGCACGGTTGCTATTCGATTATGGTGAGTTGCTGTTTAATGGCCCTGTTCTGGAAGGCTCCATTAATGTCTATTAATCTGCTTTTGCTACTGGACAACAGACAGCCCTTTATGACTAAACCCCATCACAGGGTGTGCAAAGTGTGGTGCTGCAGTCAAAGCCCCAGCTGGCAGGAATTTGTTCAGCACCAGGAAAACACATCGCAGGTTTTACTAAAATATTGCCCTCCTACCACCCTTAAAATAAAAGCAAGACCTGACAGGGGATAGATGCAACTAAGAGAAAGGCATCCTACAGTAAGATCATCTGTGGGAGCCAGATCAAGAGGGTTCCAGTCTGGTCTGTCTTTTTCCAGATGCCCAGGTCCCAGGTTACTAATCTAAGGCCCATCTCGGGCTGGCACCCAGCCTAGGTCCTGTCTGTAGCACAGAGGAAGGAGAGAAGAAACAGTCTCACGAGCAGGTGGCCATCTATGGGACAGGCCTTGAAGAGAGCCAGAAGAATCACTCCAAAAACACAAAATCCTGTCTTCCCAGGGTTCCCAATAACTGAAATGAAATCATTCTAAATTACACTGACATCTGTTATTTTTGCTTACCCACCCCCATTAGCCCTTTAGGGAACAGATGCCTGATTCTTCTTTGGGAACCACCCCTCCCCAGTTTTAGCCCCTGGGCCCCATCCATCAGTGTGTTCCATCCTTCTGGACAGTAGTACTTGATGCAGGGCTGGGCCGGACAGGCCAGAGGGATGTGTCCTTCAGGCTTTTGTCCCAGTTATTGGGAAAGAGATGCACCTTTTTCTTTCTAGGATCTACACCGAGGATGTGAGCCCAGGGCTGCCAGTAGGAAAACAGAAGAGAGATGGAGAGAGACCTGGTCTAAAGACTTCTTTTGAGCTCCATGGCTTCTAGACATGCCTGAACAGAATCGTAATCATGAACTTTTCCATTACGTCAGTGAATATATTTCCATTTTTATCCAACTCAATTTGAGTTGAATTTCTTTCACAACTAGTTCAGGTTGCTTACAACTTCATTCCCCATTAAATTAAAACAGTGTGTGGGTGGGGTGTGGAGTGAGAGAGAGCACGCAGGCCCTCAGCCCTTGGCACTGGGCTTCGAGAAGGCAGTCTGTATGTAGGTTCCGCCTTGGCGAAGTCAAGCGCCCGGGGCCTTGGTCTCCTCATCTGGCAGGTTGGACAGAATGATCCACAAGGCCTTTTCCAGCCCTGGACCCGGTCTGGGAAACTGCTGCCACCACGGGAGTTCCAAAGGAGGGATGGCTGGTCCTGCCATCTTACATGTGGTCTTCTCACATGGTTCGATACCAACAGAATTGCCTATTTTATCATAGCTTGTGAAACGAAGGTGGTAAAGGAAAGTATTTCTATAACATTTTGGGTTTTACTCATAAATGGTTATCGTTTTCATTTCCAGCCCCCTAGACCCCATTCTCATCTTTCTGCCTCATACGCTGGAGTCGGCAAGAAGCCACCATCCGTTCTGCCTCCGCCGCTACTCCTCCAGAGCAGCTCTGCCCCAGATCTGTGTGCATCTGAAATGCACGCTCAGTTTCCTTGGCACCTGGAGAGGATGAGCCTTGGCTGTGTGTTTACAAACCAGAATAAGAGCGCTGAACTGGAGTGAGGGGAGATGGAAACCGGACACTGGGCATTGGTGTTTGTTACCTACGGTGCCACGGACTCCAAGCTCCTGACACGTTTTGCTTCAGGCCCAGGTGCGTCTACAGGGCCTAGTGCAGGAGGAGTGGTTTACCTGTGGGCAGGTGATTCTCAGGTCTCAAAGGAGGGTGGTAGAGGGTGCTCTCCCGAGATGCTAACACATGACCTGGCATGTCAGCAGAGTCGGTGGAAACACAAGTAAGGCAGCCGAAGGGGCTGTCTGGGACTGGTGAGTCGTCGGAGCTATCTGGGGCAGACAGGGTCTCCTCAAGCCGAGGTTTGGATGTGTGCATCGCTGCCGCCAGGCAGGAAAAGCTAGGCCTCCGGGGCACCCTGGGCACAGGCCTGCGCCCCAAGGGCGGCGGTGGCCCGGTGGAGCCCCTTGGAGCTCTGGCAGGGAAGCGAGCCAGGGCATCGCGAAGGGCCAGGGTCCGGGGCACCGCACAGGGCGCGAGAGTGGAAACGCGCCCGGGCTGGCTCACTGCGGACAGCGCCCTCCTTTCCCCTTTCTTGGGGGTCGGGGAACCTGACCCACCGCCCTCTCTCTCTAGCAGGGCACTCTCACCCTCGCCCCGGACGCTCCCCAGCCCCTCGGGCACAGCTGCCCCGGGCCGCCTTACCCTGGACTCCGAGCCGCGCCAAAGCCCACGGGGCCTGGACCCCCGGACCCGCTCCCCGAGGCCGGCTGCACCGCCCATGGCTGCAGTCCCGCCGGCCGTCCGCTGGCCTGGGATCGGGGGGGCGGGGAGTTCCGGGAGCCGGGAGCTATTTTTACAAGATGCGTCAGTGGGCCGAGGAGGAAGAGCCTGCTCCCGGGCCCATTGTCTGGGCGCTGCGCGGGAGGGGACGCCGGCGGCGATTTCGAAAGCTCCGAAGGGCGCGAAAGCCGCCGGCCGCTAGGGGAGGTCCACGCCCCACCCGGGGCCGCGGGAGGGGCGGGGCCATTGGGGCGGGGCGGGGCGGGGCCCGCGAGGGGCGGAGCCGGGCGCCCTCCCGCCGCTGCAGGCTGGCGGCGGCGGCGGCGGCGGCGGCGGCGGCGGCGGCAGCGAGGGGACGGCGGGGACAGCCAGGCGGCCGCGCCGGCAGCAACAGCCGGGGAAGCCCACGCCCCGCCTGCGCCTCCGAGGCGCGCCCCGGGAGCGGGAGCGGCCCCGCGGCGGCACCGCCCAGGCAGAGGCGAGCGCCTGGCACCCGGAGCCCCGAGCCGGCAGCCGCGGAGAGCCCGGGCAGCGGCGGGAGCGCGGGGGCGCGGCCCGAAGAAGCCGCAGAGCGAGCCGGGGCCGGGGGAGGGCGCCGGGCGCGAGCATCCCGCGCCGCGGCAGCGGAGGCGGCTTCACGGGAGACAAAAGCCCGCCGAGAGACGCGATGCCCGGCCGGCGCGGGCGCGGGGGCCGCGGCGTCTGAGCGCGCCGAGCCGTGCGCCCCGGGGACGCCGAGGCTCGGCCGGTGCCCGCGGCGGAGGGCGGCAGGCGGGGCCCAGGTGCGCCCGGCCGCGTCGGGCCCGTAACTGCTCGGGGGGCGGCGCCCTCCCGCCGCAGCCGCAGTGGCCGGCGCCGCAGCGAGGAGCCATGGGCAACATCTCTTCCAACATCTCGGCCTTCCAGTCCCTGCACATCGTCATGCTGGGCTTGGACTCGGCCGGCAAGACCACGGTGCTCTACCGGCTCAAGTTCAACGAGTTCGTGAACACGGTGCCCACCATCGGCTTCAACACGGAGAAGATCAAGCTGAGCAACGGCACGGCCAAGGGCATCAGCTGCCACTTCTGGGACGTGGGCGGCCAGGAGAAGCTGCGGCCGCTGTGGAAGTCCTACAGCCGCTGCACGGACGGCATCATCTACGTGGTGGACTCGGTGGACGTGGACCGGCTGGAGGAGGCCAAGACGGAGCTGCACAAGGTGACCAAGTTCGCCGAGAACCAGGGCACGCCGCTGCTGGTCATCGCCAACAAGCAGGACCTGCCCAAGTCGCTGCCCGTGGCCGAGATCGAGAAGCAGCTGGCGCTGCACGAGCTCATCCCGGCCACCACCTACCACGTCCAGCCGGCGTGCGCCATCATCGGCGAGGGCCTCACCGAGGGCATGGACAAGCTCTATGAGATGATCCTGAAACGCAGGAAGTCCCTCAAGCAGAAGAAGAAGCGGTAATGCGCGCGGCAGCGTTCCGAGCCGGTGGGGGGCGAGCGAGCGAGTCAGGAATGAATGAATGGAAGGCTGGATGGCTGAGCGAGAACCCGCGCCCGCGAACAAAGACAGCGAACCAAAGCGATGCTTCGAATTTTTAAAGCGGAAGGCAGGACTAGTGACTCGACCTGGGTATGTAGGCAGACTTGCCAACCTGAGCTCGACCTGCCGCCACCCCTAGCTCAGGGGACCTTTTGTCTGAACGCCAGAGCTGCTAAAGGGTTGGGGGCCGCCACTGGGGAGTGGACGTGCAGGTCCCGCCGTATGCCCTCCTGGCCCAGGTTGGAAGGCTCAGATGTCAGAGACAAAAGCGATTTCTTCCTACTCCAGCAGGGCCAGAAGTTCAGGTTTCCCCGCCCTCACTGGGGATCGCACCTGTGAATTTCCTGAGGTATGCGGTTCGCAGAACCCCGGGAGTACCCGTCTGGGGGCATGGTGGCAGTGGGAGGTGCTGGGGGGGACAGCCTCTCCTTGGGCTGTGAAAGCTGGACAATTTTATGTCACAGGGCAGGCCCCTGTGAAAATTCATCTGTCCTGCTCTGGGCCCAAACGAGGTGCTGGTTTGGGCCATCAGAGGACTGCCTGCAACAGGACGGCGGCCGGAAGGCACGGGGCGCTGCGCTGGCCTCGTCTGGGGAATGCCCGCGAAGAATGCCCCTTTCCTGGTGCTTTGTGGTAGCTTCAGAAGACCAGTTTTGTTGAGAACTGCTTTTCAGCCTGGAATCAGACATCTTCCAGATGGTTTGGACTCTGTCCATGTGTAGGTCATTATCACACAAAGAGACCAATAAAAAAAAAAATTAGAAAAAAACAAAAACAAAAAACTGTTGGAGGTGGTGGCCAATGATGCATTTTCTGTTTGCAGAATAGTTAAAGGTGTTTAAAGGGTAAGGCTCTTGACATCAATGCTGGATGCGGTGTGTGTGTAGATGCTGGGACCTCCCTCTGCACTGTGTAATCGGCATACATTTCTAGACCCATATGTGTGGAATCTTAAATTCTCGTAGCCTACTGTTTGGCTTGTGTGAGCACACCAGCTGCAGATGTGTGCTGAATGACAAGCGGGTTTTGGCAAGGGATGTCTCTTGTAATCCTAACCGCTTGATGATGGGTTATGGTTTTCAGACATGTTTGTTTTTTTCTTTTTTAAATCTGCTACGAATGAATACTCACCTTAGAAATACTCAATTTAGGAAAAAAAGACCTTTTAGATCCCTTTACACTGCAAGTGGCGACATGTTCAGATTTCTAATTGGTTCATCGTGGCCTATCTGGTTTCAGTATTTTCATTACAAATATCTCGCTAGAGTATTTGATGTCATGCACCAACAAATAAAAGCCCACCTTGTTGCAAAAGCCGACCTCATTGCATGGATTTAAAGGCGAGGGAAAAGCACAAGGAGGTCCTTCCTAATTCCTTCTTGTGGAAACTGGTTGCAGAGCAAATGCAGACACAGTGAGTGCTTGAGATAAAAGAAAGCCTGTGACGTAATGGTCACCTGTCCTCAGGCTCCTCACAGTTTACTTGAAAGAGGCTTTGGAAATAGATAAAGTGAAAGAAGAAGAAATACCTATTTTTAATAATGTAATTTAAAAAATCCTTTATAATCAGGACCGAGTCTTGGTTTGCAGAAGCTGTCATTTACCCTGAAACACAGTATCAAACAGGAAACTTAACGCTTCCTGTGTGATTTTGATTTCCTCTTTGAATCCGTGGTTACAGGTGGAATTAACGTTTTTTTCCCCCACTGTGATAAACTTCTGTGCGAAGGAGGCCTTTAGAAATTGGGTATGATCATGTGTGTGAGCATGTGAGATAGTCAAATTATAAATCCATGCCTATTTTCCACTGCACTCAGAAAGTTAATTTAAGAACCAGAGGTAGAAGTCCCGGCTTCCTGCTTGAAACCCAATTCTCCTATGAAATATTTTAAAAGAAGAAACCTAGCAGTCCATCTTCCTTTTCTCTTTTGTCCGTGTATTTGGTACCCCTCCAATGCTGGTCTTTTTGTAGAAACTCAATAGAGAAAATATAGCTGAGCAGTGTTGAAAAGCCTGCAAGATTTCAGTTTACATATCAACAGCATAGTCACTGATTTCTAAATGGGCTGGTCCCATCATCTGAAGATTCTGTATAGAATTATTAAAAAAAAAAAATCCATCTTTCTTTATTTTCTTCACATGCAACAATTTCTTAAGCACTTTGACATTTTGGTAGTTCCACACTATTGAGAGAATAATATATTTATTTTGTGACATTGCAGATGCCAAATACTGTAACCTTCTTGTGCTGACGATACTTTGGTTCAAGATCACTGTTCAGATCCTCTCATGCTTTACCAATGATGCGAAATGATTTTGTTTTTTGCATTATCAGTACTTAAGGGTGCAGTCAACTGTTAGTAATTGTGCAGTAGAGCTCTGTGGTGTAGCAACCAATAGTTGAGTCTCAGTTGATTTCTGTAGTGTTTGCCCAACTGATAGCCCACTTCGTCTCTGACCAAATGGAGGAAACACAGGCTAAATCACCTTGGAGCGGTCACCCGGAGGGTCCCCTCCAACGTAGCCGTCTGATTTATTATGCTTCCTGCTCTTCGGAGAATGAATGGGCTTCACATAGAGGAAGTTGGCCTCCCCACACGAGCTTTTGAAATGTTTTCTCATAGACACAGGGAGGCCAGTTTTGTTTCCGAACGATTCTCTTCACGAAATCTCTGTCATGGTGTTGGGACTATGTCTCCTGGTTTGTTTCCGTTTCTACTGCTGTAATTCTCTGTCCTGATCATCCCTTTGGGTTCCCGTTCCCTTTTATATGCATATATGATCCTGTGAACAGAAATAAATTATTTATACAATCAAACGTTTGGGGAAATTGTCTGTGGATGGTTTTTCAAGTTGCCTCTTATTTGTTTCTAGGCCTGAGTGGAGGGATGGATCACAAGATGGTCTCTGCTGTCTAACGGGGTCCAGGGCTGGATGAATCATCTCTGCTTTTTTGGTTTAAGTGTCCAGCCCTGCCCTGCATGGAAGACTTAGAGGCTCGGATGCAGGAGTCTGTGTGCCTGTCCCCCTTATGATACCTGTCAGTGGTCCTCACAAATCCTTGAGGAAAATGGCCTCAATGCCCAGCTGGCGCCAAGCCTCTCAGTTATTAAAAAAGGTCGTGATTGTTAATCACTTCAAATATATGATCTGATTATGTATAATTGGAAACATCTGTGTGGTACTGTAACAGCAGAGTAATCACCACGCTGCTCAGCATCTTGGCTGCTCTCTTGGTATCTGGGCTGAGTCCGTCACTCTTGAACCCATCAGAAAGACTCCAAGACCTGAGTCCTCTTAAACAGGAGGTGTGGTGAGACTGTCCTGCTCTGTACATACCAGCGGGAAAAGGTCCACTTTCTAAAGAAAAAGTGATTGGGCCAGAATCGGTAGACCCTCTGACTGGTTCAAAGTGTAACTCATGGCGGCCCTCAGCAGACATTAAGCAATGAAACTCATTGCTTGGCTGGGTCTTCACTTTGGAGCCAAAACGCCAGTTTCAAATTCTGACTCATGCTCAGGGCCCCATGAGTTTGCTGAAGTTCCTCAGCCTCTGGACCTCAATTTCCCCATCTGTAAAATGGGCTCATAATGGTTGTTGGGAGGATGAAACACAATAGTGCACTGTGAAGTGCTTGTAAAGCACCTGAGCAAGGCTTGACTTTATTGTTCCCTTTGCAACAGAAGCTAAAGTTTAGGAGCCAAATTACATCAAAAGGGCACAGATGCCATTTCTAAATACCAAAACCTAAAAACTGCTTATAGGAGTAGAAATATTAGAAATCAAAAGAAGCAAAAATTGGAACCCTCTTTTTTTTTTTTTCGTGCAACCTTAATTTAACCTTAATTTAAGGAAGAAATCCCCGAGGAGCCAGGTAATACTTGGTACTTAGATGATATTGTTCATCTTATGTTTTCCAGGAAAGTAAGTACAAATGCACTGATGCCTAACAACTGAGAAGGCTAATTTTAGTCCTAAGCAGCTGCCTTATTTTCCCCAATTTGAACTTCCCCCGCAAAGTTTTGGTTCTTCATTTGTAAGTGTTTGCAATAGGTGTCTCGAGTTACTGTTTTTGTGCCTTTACATTTGTCTCCAGGGCCTGTGCTTTTGGAACAATTCTGTACCAACATCATAGGCTATTTTGATGTCACATTTGTATGGTAGTAAGGAAGGACAAATTGGGTGCAAAAAGCAGAAGATAAAAGGCCTGAAATGATCAGAAAAGTAAGAACACCCCAGAACTTGATCCCCTTTGATTTCCCAGCTCTCAGCCTGCCCACCTAACCTCTCCCCTTTCCTCCTCTGCGGCCATGTGCACATCTGATGCCCACAATTTGGCCTTGGCCTGCCAGGAGACAAACTGAAGGCATTTCTGTTCTCTCCTCAAATTTGTGTCTTATCTGGAAAACGGCCTTCTCCTTCTGGTTCTCCTGGCTCAGTTGAAGCCTTTTTTAAAATAGAATTTGCACAAGACAATGGAGCACTTTATACATTTGTTTTGCATGGTTTCTGAACCTCAGAGTGGGGCAACTTCAGTTTCTAAGAGGAAACTGCAAACTGAGGGTGTCTGAGAAACTGCCATGTGGCTTCTTCCCCAAGATTAGAAGTGAGAATGAAAGAGCTGTGTGGTTTAACCCCACCTAAGTTTTCAGAACATGCCATGGGTGTTTCTTTGAATGATCTGAACTTCTATGCTGAGGTACTCTCATTGTGTGACAGCACGGCATGAAAGAAATAACCAAAACAAGTCATTTTTTAACCCATCTATAGCATGGGTTTGAGAAGACAAGCATCTCTTTTGCATTTATTAATTAAAATTGCTCTCACATAGTAACGTTAAGGACAGCTCTTTCTATTCCCGTTAGTCCTGTGTAATCATGGTAATAGCCACTGCTAATCTTTATTGAGCACTTCATGTGGGCTGGGCGCCATCCCCATCCTCAGTGTTTTATCTGCTTGATCTTTTTTCCTCCCAAGAGCCCCAAGAGATCAATTCATGCATCAAATAAATAAATCAATCAACGGTATCTGCACTTGTAGATGAAGAAACTGAGGTGAACGAAGATTAGACACCCTCCTCCGAGGTCACTGGCTGTTTAGGGTGGAGCCCAGATTGAAGCCCACGGGTCCCTGAGACCCCGAGGCTGAGACTTTGGAGGCTCCCCGGCCTGCTGCGCGTGGAGTAGGAGAAAGCTGGGACTCTGCATCCGGGGAGAAGAGGGTGGAGGCTGGTGTCACCGGCCTCAGCATCACCTGCCTGCACCCTCCTGACAGGGGGACCACCACTTCCCACCCACTCCGCAGAGCTCACACTGACAGGCCTGGCCCCAATGCCGGCGCCTTGCCTTCCTTTCTTAGAGAACACAGCCCAGTGTCTAGAAAAACACTATCCCTCTTATACCAGTTTCCATCCTTGAAGAATTTTCTTTCTGGTATTTCTTTCAAGAAACTGCGTTGGGGGCAATGGCTCCCTGCCTTATATTTATATACCGCAGGGGACGGACCCTGGGGGTGGCGGGTATCAGTGTTCCCGCATTGGGATCTGAGTCAGCTAACCTCTCAGCCTAGATCCCCACCCACCCCTGCCGCCGCTACCCTGTGAGGCTGAGGATGCCTGCCCCGCCCGTCCCTCAGGGTGATTCTAAAGATAACATGAGGTAATAGCAAGCACTGTCCAACCTGCAAGTCGAGTTGAGACACTTGTAAACGCTGTGTGTTCTGCTTGGACAGGGCGCCCTTCTCTCTGCGCCGCTGCCCTGGCTCCCGGGGGTGTTCTGCTCGTGCCATTCTGGACAAGCCCAGTATCATGGACTCCCTCTTCGTTACCACTGATAAGAGAACTCCACCTCACAGAGTCAACCAAAGGAGACTTCAAGAAGGAAAACATCTCTCCCTGGGAGATTCAGGGCATAGAGCCTTTAGTGGAAGTTTTCATCAAGTGACTGTGGGGGACCATAAGCCTCCTTACATCTGCTGTTGGCAGAATTCTCATCATTCTACTGGCTACTCCTGATTATATTCATTTCCTGAAATGCTAACTCCCTGTGCAATTACTTTCAATGCCCATGTCTCATAAAAGCTAAAATAATTTCAATGTATAATTGAAAAGTCATCATGGTAAGTCATGACAATTGCAACAGCTTATTTCATAAGTATATGTGTGGATCCAGAGATGAAATGTTGCGTTGCTGTATAATTTGAAGTGCACTGTGTTGCCATATTCATCACGTAAAAAATGCTGTTAAAACAATATCCACCAACAGTTGTGACCTCCATTGTACTGAGGACACTCCACTCTTGGGTACCAGGGAGATTTATTACATGGCTCTTGTCCTCAGAAGCCTGATATTCTAGCTGGTGAATCAGGGCTAAACTATCAAGTGAGGTGTTTGACTCCGACGTGAAACCAAAGTCATTGCTCCAACCATGGTCACATTTTTCATGCCACGTGAGCCTTGGAGTAAAACTAGAAATAAGAACCTGTTACTCTGTGTCCTGATTCACATAATTTGAAGACCTCCGTTTTTCCATCAGTCTCCTTCTCCAGCTGTTTCTGAGATTCCCTGAGGGGTGGTCACTGTGCTGATGACCGCTGCTTCCTCCATTTCCTCCTTTCCTGCCCCGACCTCTTGTCTGTTTCATAGACCTTCTGGCCGTGAGGATCAACATGGCAGCCAGAACCGCTGGTCCCCAACACAGCTGACCCTACTTGTGTCGCCCCATTCTCAGCGTCCAACAGACATTTCAGTGCACGCTTCCTTAGGGAGGGTCTACTCACACGTGTAAGGCACTCAGATGTCTGAGAGCCTGGGGACTGTCTGAGTGGCCGGCCCAGGCCCGTCCTAGAATCCTCCTTCTTGTCTGACACGGCCTGTTTCCTTGAGCCTCTCTTGGGTGTCTCAGCCCTCTAGTCTCCTGCATGGGGTTCTTCCCAGGAGACACCTCAACTGACTAGAAATCCTGGGACAAATGTGAATCCTAGTGTGGACCCCCAGGACCCTAAAGGCAGATGTGTGATCTGTCTTGGATTCAGGTTTCTCCCAAAAAATTGGAATTTCCTGCAGAGGTATTGATAATGACCGCTTCTTCCTGAAATTCACTCTGAGTCTTAATTCTGCTCTTCCGGCATCTGTTGGAGTAGTCGGGATGATGAGATCAGAGGTTGAAGAGTTCGCTTTAAGGTAAAGGCTTCTGAAGCCAACACTGTGGGTAACCCACGCACACCCATGCCTTTTTTTTTTTTTTTTTACTTTATTTATTTTTGGCTGCTTTGGGTCTTTGTTGCTGCATGTGGGCTTTCTCTAGTTGCGGTGAGCGGGGGCTACTCTTCGTTGCGGTGTGCCGGCTTCTCAGTGCAGTGGCTTCTCTTGTTGTGGAGAACAGGCTCTAGGCTCATGGGCTTCAACAGTTGTGGCGCATGGGCTTAGTTGCTCCGCGGCATGTGCGATCTTCCTAGACCAGGGATCGAACCCGTGTCCCCTGCATCGACAGGCGGATTCTTAACCACTGCGCCACCAGGGAAGTCCCCATGCCTCTGTCTTCTTTCTTGCTGGCAGACCTCAATTTTGCTTAGGAGACATCCTCTGCCTCATGGCTATGTGCTCGGGGAAAGTGACCCTGTACCCAGTTTAAGGGGAGATTGGTCTGAACCATGAATTTAATTCATTCTTCTGGCCAATGACTGGCTTAGGAAGGTCATGTGACATGATTCTGACCAATGAGTCTAGAGGAGAAGTCTTTTTGGAGAGGATTAAGTGGATGGGCTTTAGGAGTTTTTCCTTAGGTTTTAAAGCCAGACACAGGGACCATGTAGCTCTCCTTTGCTTCCTCTGAATTTCAGTGAATAAAGATGTGATGCCTGGAGTGGCTGCAGCCATCTTGACACCACGAGGAGAGCCAGCCCACACACTGAAGATGGCAGAAGGGAAATATGCAAGGAACCTGAGTCTTAGATGATGTCATTGAACTGCTGAAATAACCAACCCTGGGCCTGCCCAACCTCAGGACTTCTGGTTATGTAAACAAACACATCACCCGTTACTTGAGATTTCAGCTACCCGCAGCTACAAATCCTCAACTGATAAGATCCATCAGACACCATAACCAGCCCTTGATGGTACAAAATATCTAGGGCACTCCACAAGAGCTGCTGTGTTACAGAAACTGCTCCACCACCTCTGTGCCAACAGATCACAAGCATATTGAAAACTGCCTGGATTGGCCCTGGCTGGGGGAATGGAAGGATGGCCAGCTCCGCTCAGCTCCTGGTTTAATAAATACCACCATGGAGCCAAGGACGTTCCAGCCAGGAGAGTGCGGCACACCTTGAATGTAATTCAGAGTAAGCAGCTGAGAACGCCATCAAATGTTAAGCCCTTTACCCGCATTCATTCAAAAGAAATGATTAGCATAATATTAATTGCTACCATTCATGGGATGTTTGTTTTATGCTAGACAATGAATTAAGCACTCTACAGAGTCATTTCCTTTAATTCTCCATGAAAGACCATGAGGTAGGTCTGTTCATCCTGCCTGCACTGCTGCCTGCCTTCAGTAGACAGACAGACGGACAAGTGGATAGATAGACAACCACAATAACAGTTAGTGACCACTTATAGAGGGCCAAGCCCTGAACTAAATACAGTAGGCCGATGTCCTATTTGCATTTCACAATAAATATAATGAGATAGGGACGATTTTTGTCATCACCCTCGTTTCACAGATGCGGAAACTGGCTGGAGATGCTGGGTGTATGGCCAGGGTCACAGCCACGCAGCAGAATGAGACTTGAATCTGGGCAGGCTGACTTCAGAACCTGTGTGCCTACCCCAAGGCAGCCCTGCAGGGCCCAGAGCCGGGGCTCCGCACATGGCAGATGTTCCAGAATATCTGTGAAATCAACGAGCTCGTAACTGGTGGAGTGTCCCCACCGCGGCAGCTCGGAAGGACAGCACGAGGGCTCCCCAAACCAGCGCCTCTCAAATATATGTACACACCACTTACCTGGGGGCCTGTTACATCACAGAAAATGCACAGATCTGCCCCATGAAGTGAATATTGGCTGGGCTCTGCCAGCACGTGGTACGGGTAAGGGCACAGCCATACTGGCTGGTTGCTAGTGTGGCCCCAGGTATTCGTGAGACTTATGTGCAGCCTGGAGTACAATCTGTTGCATTTCCAGGACACCCCTCAGTAGCCATGACCTTCCTGGTGTCCAAGAGGATCCGTATAATTCCCAGAATGCTAAGATAGTTGACCAGCCCATGGATACCTGCGTGGCAGCAGGTGACGCGACGTCACAGGAGCGGCTGACAGCTCGTGCCTGCTCCCTTCTGCACGACCCCTCCCGCTTCCTGGCATCCCCACCGGGGCAGAGCCTCCGTGCCCCCTGCATGCTCTGTGCTTGGATTGAGGGGGGGCCCGGCCACGGATGCTCCCCAGTGTGACCTGAAGGAAAAATGGGGCAGTTCGGAGAGGCCGTCCCTTCTCCATGACGTTGCTCCCCTCTGATTCCGAGATAACGGAAGCGAAAGGTGAGAACAGCCCGGAGAGAGGGCAGAGTCACTTCTTCCAGGAGAGTTGTGCTGCTTAGCTGGTACCAACCGTGACGTGAGCTAGACGGAAACCTGTGTCGTGTCAGGCCGCTGAGATTTCAGAGTTGATTTGCTGACTGACCGAAGCTGGCGGTTATGAGCGCCATGCACCATCCCTCCCCTCCCCTCCACAAGAACCGACACCACATGACAGGCAGCCGGTTATCTGGAAAGTTGGTGCCAGTGAGCCTGCACGTGCACAGTTCCCTCTGGACTTTAGGACTTTGTTCTCAGGGGTCTTGTTCAGTCCCCTTGTCTTTCTGACTCTTCATCACAGAGTGCATCTGCCCACAGGTCTTCCCAGGTCCTCCTAATCTTTTGACATCAAGGGCAATGCCTCTCCGAGGTCAACATCAAGTTTATTTAAAATTTCAGTGTCCCTGGCAGGTGTATATAATTATACCCGCACTGCAAAATGAGACTGAGGTTAAAGGGCGTGCTGGGGGTCAGCAGGCAGTCACCTGTCTTGGGAGAGGTATTAGGTTCCTGGGGCTGCTGTAACCAGGGGCCACAATCTGGGGGGGGGGTGGTTAAAGCAATAGGAACTTGTCCTCCCACAGTTCTGGAGGCCAGAAGTCTGAGATCAAGGTGTTGGCAAGGTTGGTTCCTTCCAGAAGGTCTGGGGAGACTCAGCTCCGTGCCTCTCTTCCAGCTTCTGGAGGCTACCAGCCACCCTCGGCGTCCCCGGACTTGTAGGTGCATCACTCCAATCTCTGCCTCCGTCTTCATCTGGCCTTCTCCTCTGTGTGTCTTCTCCCTTTCTCTTCCCTTATCGGGACACTTGTCATTGCATTTAGGGTTCCCCCTTAATCAGGATGATCTCATCTCAAGATCCTTAATTACATCTGAAAGACCCTTGTTCCAAATAAGTTCAGAGTCACAGCTTCTGGGTGGACACATCTTTCGGAGGGTCACCGTTCAATCCGTATAGAAGGCAGTGAGAGGGAAACGTACTCTCAAAGGGATTATTGAAATATTGATTGACCTCAGAGCTCCCTAAACCGGGGGGACTTCAGGTAGCTCATACCCACTCTATGAAAGTATCTCCCATTCAAGTTACACCGACTCAGTAAGGCCAGTGCAGCTGCCCACCTGTGAGTCTCTGGCAGGGCATCACCCGTCTTGACGTGTGCCCTGCCCAGTACACTGCTGACATGGCAGACCTCCTCTTAGCTTTTGTTGGTCTGTCTGTTTGTGCTCAATACAGAGCACCAATATTTGAAGGAAAGGCAGAGCATGTATTCCCCAAGTGGAAGAAAACAAGGCAGGCTGCCCTGACCCTTGGGGCTGTCAAACCCATGAGACTTTTGTTGAGAAGCTTTTTGCCCAAAGTAGCTAAACCCCGAAGTGCAGGAGGCAAAGGGAACCCATACTCTGTACGCCTTAGGATGCTGGCTCTGTTACTCATGGAAATTGGAAAGGAATGGACTTCGTGCTATCATTGTGAGTTCTGCTAACAGAATTCTATGTAAAGCTACAAGATGCCACTGAGGCCCTGTGATGATTACTGACAGAAGGGGCACACGTGTGGAGCAGGAGGCCATGTGTTCTCTACTGAATCTGATGCTCTTCTACTATTTGAATATTGGGCAGGCGCCCCCCCAGTTCACCCTCCTAGTCAATAAATACCTGTGTCCTGTGCAGCTGTGGATTTCTGACCATGTGAGCCTCCTGCTGTGCTGGGGATGATTTCTCTCACCCAGCCCTCACAGTGGTGGGTACAGGGCAGAGGGGAGCTGTTGGAGGTGAGGTATAGGGCCTCTTGCTTGGTCACGGAAGCATCAGCTGCTATCCCAGTGGCCACGTGGCTGGGATCAGGCAGAGGGTGCACGTTGCATGAAGACGGGGGATGGTGAGGGGAGGGAGAACCGTCGTGTGAGCAGGAAGTTTCTGCCCATGGCTTGGGGTTGGCTACAAGATGGGCCACGAAGGCAGCGCAGATGCCAGCAAGCTCCAGAGCCTGGCCTCACGGAGGCAAAAGAAGAGAAACAGACACTGAGGACCCTGTGAAGTCTGCCGACGCCACGCCTCCCTCAGGGTGCAGGGAAATCTGGGGTAGTAATAACAGCCACCATTTATCGAGGCCTTATTATGTCAGGAACTCGCTAAACACTTTGTACTTTTATTTGGTTTCATCTTGGCAGCAGCTCTGGAGGTGGTGTATTAGTCAGGGTTCTCTCTATTACGAGAGACAAAGTAGGTCAAGTTCAAATGGGGATGGTAGGAAGTATGTGGGGTTGCTCAGAGAATTGGAGGAGAACCCCAGAAACTAGGGCATCCGCAGGGGCCTGGGGACCAGAAAACAAGAGTGGGTCACCGTCAGCACACACCCCATCTCTGCTCCCTCTACGCGTTGACTTCCTTCTCTTCTACAGTGGAAAGTCCTTCATACAACAAAAAAGCAACTTTGGTTTCCATCATGAGGTTTCTCCAATGGTCCACCAAGAGAAAATTCTGGAGAAAGACTCTTTTTTTTTTTTTTTTTTAATTTTTATTTATTTATTTATTTATTTATTTATGGCTGTGTTGGGTCTTCGTTTCTGCGCGAGGGCTTTCTCTAGTTGCGGCAAGCGGGGGCCACTCTTCATCGCGGTGCGCGGGCCTCTCACTGTTGCGGCCTCTCTTGTTGCGGAGCACAGGCTCCAGACGCGCAGGCTCAGTAATTGTGGCTCACGGGCCTAGTTGCTTCGCGGCATGTAGGATCTTCCCAGACCTGGGCTCGAACCTGTGTCCCCTGCACTGGCAGGCAGACTCTCAACCACTGCGCCACCAGGGAAGCCCCTGGAGAAAGACTCTTAATTGTCCTACTTGCCTTTGGGGCTCAGTCCTGGGCCATTCCCTGTGGCCAGTAGGGTGGCCCATCTAGGACATGTGTCCACCCAATGAAAGTGGAGCCACTGGTGCAAGAAGTGGGGGAGGTACTGGAAAAATACACGGCACAGGCAGGTATTACCATCGCCCGGACAGAAGAGACCCCAAGGCTTGGAGGGGTCACATGGCTTTTGCCCAGGGACTTGAGCCCACATGCATTTGACTCCACATCTTGGCTGTCACCCCCCACAGTTCTGCTGTGGTCAGTGCCGGCCACCGTCTCCCAGGCACAGGCTCAACACGCTCACGGGAAAGCCTGTTTGGAAATGAATGGATGAGCGCCAGGGTGATGTTTACATATTGAACAACCGGTATGGTGTGGGCATTACATTAATTTCCAAGTGCTTCTGTAACAAATTACCACAAGTTTATTGCCTTCAAACAGCACCAACTCATTATCTAAGGGCTCTGGAGGTCATTTGTCCCCAAATCGGTCTTGCTGGGCTAAGATCAAGGTGTCGGCAGGACTGCATTCCTTCCAGAGGCTCCGGAAGTTGGCCTTCTATGGTGGACGTCTCTGTGGGCTGTGCTCTGCCCTTTCCAGCTTCTAGAGGACACCTGCATGCCTCGGCTTGTGGCTTCTTCCTCGAATCACCGACCTCTGCTTCTGTCATCACCTCTCCTTCTCTAGCTCTGACCTTCCTGTTTATGACTAAATTGGGCCCACCTGGATAGTGCAGACATCTCCAGGACACTGTGTTGCCACGGAGGGTGACCTATTCACAGGTTCTGGGGATTAGGATGTGACCATCTTTGGGGGCCATTATTCCACCCACCACAGGCATTGACCAAGCGCAGCAGAAGTCGTCTGTGCCGAGGGGCACAGTTTTGGAGCCCTTGCTGTGCCAGATGTTACCCGTGCATTTGCTGGATCCTGGGGAGGTCTGGGGGCAGCAGAACAGCAGAGGGAAAAGGGGGCTTTGGCCAGTGGCTTTTGGCCAGCTGGCATGGAAGTATTTTAACAGTATCAAGTGGCATGTTGAGACCACGGCAGCCCAGCTGAGGGTCAGCCTGGGTGACAGCCGATTTGCAGGGGTGTCTGTGGCATGCAGCCACATACACCAGCTGGCAGGTGGGGGGCTGCGGGGGGAAGCACCGGCATCTTCGGGAAGGAGGGTGGTGCTGAGTCTGTGGCCAGCTTGACACTGCTTCCCCTGGAACTGGGTAGAGCGGGCCAGGCCTACCCCAGGGCTCAGGGATGAAGGGGTTAAACGAGGCCAGTCACGGTTTCAGGTTAGGTCCAGGTGGCCAGATGCAGGGGGGGTAGAGGCAGAGGGACCTGAGAGCAAAGGGGGTCTGGATGGGAGAGGGGCCCACCCTGCAGACAATTGGGGTCCTTTCAAGACTGGGACTCCCAGGGCCAGGGCGGCTTAGCTCCTTAATAACAGAGGGGCCCACGTGTGAAAAACAAACAAGCAAGTGATCTCTGTCCTAAGAGAAGAGCAGCCTCTGGAAGAGAGCGAACCTCTCGCCCTGGTGGCGTGTGAGCCTGCACCAGCCTGGCTTATCAGACCCACTGAGAGCCAGGTGACCACGTGCCATGCCCAGGGCGGCCGGGGCCCAGCGGCCAGGAGGGGCTCGGGCTGGGATTGTGAGGAGGAAATTGATTCTACTGAAGGCTTGGGCTGGAAACCTCTCCCCTAAGCCCCATCACCACTCTTAGGTCCAGGGATCGAGGCCGACCCTGCTTCATGGGTGGATAACCCCTGTAGCCACACGGCCCTCGTGCTTAGAAGGGTCCAACAGTGGATCGAATAGTGTCCCCAAGGATTCATATCCTAACCCCCAGGACCTAAGAATGTGACCTTATATAGAAACGGAGTTTTTGCAGAGGTGATTAAGTTAAAGATCATGAGATGAGACCATCCTTGATTCAAGGTGGGCCTTAAATCCAATGACTGATGTCCTTATAAGACACAGGAGAGGGGAATTTGAGATGCAGAGACACACGGAAAGCAAGGCCATGTGAAGATGGAGGTAGAGATTGGAGTGATGCAGCCACAAGCCAAGGAAAGCCAAGGACCGCCAGCCAACACCAGAAGCCAGGAGAGGAGCATGGACCAGACTCTTCCTCAGAGCATGGGGAAGGGACCAACCCTGCTGACACTTTGATTTCAGACTTCAGACTTCTGGCCTCCAGTGTTGTGAGAGGATCGATTTCTGATGTTTTCGGCCACCTCGTTTGGGGTCGTTTGTTACATCAGCCATATGAAACTAATACAGGCCGCACGCTGGTTTAATGTTCCATTTGGTCACTGCCTCGAAATTCTTAATACTTTTGAACCAGAGCTTCACGTTTTCACTTTGCTCTGGGTCCTGCAGATTATGTAGCTGGCCCTGGGCTTAGGTTTCCTTGGGAAGTAATAACACTACCCTTCCCCCAAATCTGCTCATCAGCAGGGAAGTGTCTCCAGACGCTATGGTAGGAGAGGGCCTACAATAACCTGCTCCAGGTCGACAAGCCCAAAACCCCTCTACATTCTTCCAAGCGGGACGAGAATTCACGTTTTCATTCCTCAGAGCCGTCTGAATGTCTGTGCAGGGATTGTCTGCAGACCATGGCCTTCCTGGTTTCTGATGGTTCACCAAGCTTAGATGCGCGCACAGACCACGGTGGGAACACCGCCCCTGTTTCTGCCCTCAAGACCCATTGTCCAGGGCTGGGGGGAGGCTGCCCGCCCGGGGCTGTGTGCCGAGCTTCTAGGGTCTCCTGGGCACATGCTGGTCCTTCTAAGAAGCCCAAGGAGCATTTTTAAATGGTGTTTATTGTTGTTGTTGTTATTTTGTACATAAAAGGTGCAAATGATCTATTTTCTTTCTGTGAGAGCACTAGAAAATCTCTGTGAGAGCCAGTTTTCAAAATGACTCATCTCCTGTTCATTTGAACTGGGTTCCGGAATATGGCGGCTGGTCCTGAGTTGTGTCCAGGAAAAGGCCATGAGCAGTGGCCTCCGCTACTACAGACTTGTCACCTCCATCTCTCCCTGCCTTGGTCACTTGTGGAGGCTGAGGTGAAACTGCACTATCCTTCAGAGAGGCCCCAGACGACCTCAGAGGCCGCAGGTAGGTAGCACCTGGCCCAACATGGGAGGCCTGGTTTTGTCCATCTCATCCCCTGTGCCTGTCAAGGCGGCTGCATGGAGAGCCGCCTCCCAGCCCCAAGCTGGGCCGCGCGGTGAGGCTCAGACTTTCGTGGTGCTTTGTGGGCGCTGCACCCACCGGGTTTCTTCCTCAAAACTGTATTCTTGTGAAACCCAAACCAAAAGGAGAACTAGAAGATGGAATATTTCCCTCTGGACCCGTGACTTCATTGCTAGTCACGAAGTCTCCTGGGTTTATATCCTATGAGGGGCCAATGGGACGATTTTCACAGGCTGGGCCACTAAGGTGGGCACAGCAGTGACTCCGTGAGATGGTTTCCGAAGGAGAGGGAGACCCACAAAGACCCCTGGACTGAAGGGTCTAATCTGAATTCAGAGCCTCTGTCGTCCTGTACAGAGATAAACACCCGAAGAGTGGGAGTGTTCATGAACGGATGATTGTAAGTGGGGTATCAGAGAATGATGCATGTCTTAGGATAAAGCTGGACTACATTAGCTCAAGGAATCTTCCAGCTCTAAAATTCCATGCTCTGTGCAGTCATGGAGACCCATTATGTCAGACTCTCCACCTTGGGGCAAATTGATCAACACAGAACTTTTGCTTCTAACTTCTGTGGCAACCCTGCTTACCCATGGGTTGTAAAATAAAGTGAGCTCGCCCTCTGGCACCCGAATCGTTTCTGTCTCATGTGGAGCACAGGATTCCTCAATCTCTAAACCATCAATTATGCGTCCTGATCTCAGACCAGAATGTAATCAATACTTATTAGGGCAAGTGTCTGCCCGCAGCTCGCTGAGCCCAGCAAGTAAAATATTTATGGCCTGACAAACCTGTTTTAACTATTCTCTTTCATCACTTTTTTACAGCCAACCAGCAATGGCTTGAATCTAAAGCTAATCTGTTTTGAGCACAACTTGCAGAATCTATGTTCCAAGATGCACCACTGGTCCCAGAGCAGGACCCGTTCACTCCTGCGACAGGCTTGTGCCAGCGACAGCCGGGCAACTGTGACCTGGCTTCAGGTCTGCGGTCTCCAGCCTGCTCTGGGTGGGATGAGGGGAGTTTTATAAAAGACGTGTAGCTGGGGCTTCCCTGGTGGCGCAGTGGTTGAGAATCTGCCTGCCAATGCAGGGGACACGGGTTCCAGCCCTGGTCTGGGAAGATACCACATGCCGCAGACCAACTGGGCCCGTGAGCCACAACTACTGAGCCTGCACGTCTGGAGCCTGTGCTCCGCAACAAGAGAGGCCGCGACAGTGAGAGGCCCGCGCACCACGATGAAGAGTGGCCCCCGCTCGCCGCAACTGGAGAAACCCCCGCTCGCCGCAACTGGAGAAACCCCTCGCACAGAAACGAAGACCCACCACAGCCAAAAATAAATAAATAAATTAATTAATTAAAAAAAAAAAAAAGACATGTAGCTCAAACATGGAAATGTGGGTGTGGAGTTCAGTGCTTCCAAAACTTCCCTGCTAAGGATCTCCTTGGATGCTTGTTAAACACACAGATTACTAGGTCCTCGTGATTGGTCTGGGGGTCACTACAACAGTAGACACTCAGTAAAAGGCTGTGGACTTGAGTTGAATTGAACTGGGACAAAGACAAGGGACCTGCCTGAAGAACACAGCAGGCGGCACCCAGGTCATAGCACTGGGTCGGGAGTGAGGCAGCACATGTCCGAGGACAGTCAGGGACCCTGAGACTGCCCTCCCTCCAGGCCCAGGGCCTCCCCAAACCAGTGATGATGTTGTGAATGTCCACCTGTGAGCTGCTGCCCATCAAATGATGACCTAAAGGTGAGAAGTGAGGGGACTCTGCTTCTTGCTTCCTTGTATCTTTTAAACAGTTGATTGATTGATTGCGAGCAGATAGTTCCCAGGGCTTCAGAGAAGATAAGAAATGATATGATGTCAGGTTAAACACCAAATGAAGCAAAGCACACCCAGAGACACCTCCCTTCTCGTGCACCGTAGGTACATGTTTAGATGTGTGTTCCCCACTACAGTTTGGAGCCAGAAGGGACCTTTGAAAACACTGGTCCAGCTTCATGGTGTTGGTAACTTAGTTCTCGTGGGATAAAGACTGAACTTGACCCTTACGGCCTGGAGACGCCCAGTCTTGCCCAATGCCCGCCCCCTCCTTGCTCTCTGCTCATCACACAACCTTCCCTTGGTGCAGTGTCTTGAATTCCCGGCTCCCTCCTGCCCCAGGGCCTTTGCACATGCTGTTGCCACTGCCCATAGAGCTCTCCTTCCTTCTCCATGTGTCCTCATTGACTCCCCTCTCTGCCCAGCTCTCTGGCAAACTTGAACTGCTTGTAGAAGCCCTCCTGATCCTCCTGACCATCAAGACTCACATACCCTGACGACACCGGGTACCCTCGTTCTCAGCACGCACCTCAGCTGCAATCTTCTGTTGTTTGTGGGACCACTTGGCTGCTGTCTTCCTAGCAGACTAGGGAGGGCCACACGGACAGGAATGCTGTCTGCTTTATTCCCTTGTCCCCTTAGCTTCTCAGCTGCTCCTAACCCTCAACAGGTCTTGGCGGCATGAGTGTCTAAACTCCTTCAGGTCACAGGTGAGGAAATGGAGTCCAAGTGATGAAGGATGCAGTGCTTTATCTTGAGTTGCACAACCACGAGGTCAGTAGAATTATAAACACGACTTAGGTTCTTGGGTGCCAGACACATGCTAATTAACTTAGGAGGATTGCCCTATTTAACCCTCATGGTGACGTGGATGTAAGTAAGATCGTTATCATCCTCCAATTACAGGTGAGGAAACTGAGGCTCAGAGAATGTGACAGCTGCTACCAGCGGGCCCCCCAACCCACCCAGAGTCACCTGCCCATCAGGGACAGCTCCCTGTGTCCCTCTCGGCCATGAGAGGTGTCCTCCGTCCCTGAGAGCAGGCTCGGCCATGAAGGCAGGACAGAGGGCTGGGCGTTAGTGCAGGGGGAACGGCCCTCCATCACCAAGGGGCAGCGCAGGGAATCAAGGGCCTCCTTACCCTCAGTGGGATGACCCACATGGCCTGTCCCAGGTCCAAGGTGAGACTGAGCCCACGTGGTAGCCTGCTCACAGCACTGCCCCTTTGACCCTTCCTCCCTGACCAACGTCCCGCCTTCACAGTGCTTCCTGGAATCACGTCCAAAATAAACTACTTGCACCTGCAACCTTGGGAATCCTAAGTAACACAGAGTGCGAAGAGCAGTAGCTTGCCCAAGGTCACACAAGGAGCAAGTGCAAAGGCAAAATCGGGATCCGATACCTTCTTCCCCATCGCGCCACAACAGAGCCTGCCACTGGGCTCCGACGCTGTTGGGCAGTGACGGTACCACACCCTTGTGATAAGAAGGTCACCACTGGTTAGCAGGATAACGGCCCCCAAAGATGTCCCTGCCATAATCCCCAGAGCCTGCGACTCTGTTATATTACGTGGGAAAGGGTGGACTTAAAGTTACTAATCAACTGACTTTAAAATGGGGAGATTATCCCAGATTATCCTGGTAGCCCAATGTAATCACAAGGGTCCTTCTAAGTGGAAAAGGAGGCCAGACAGGAGAGTCAGGGTGATGTGACCATGAAGACAGACACAGTGATGCAGCACCGCAGGCTTTGAAGATGGAGGAAGGGGCCATGAGCCAAAGAATGTGGGCAGCGTCTAAAAGCTGGAAAAGGCAAGAAAACGGATTCTCTCCCTTGGGGCCTCCAGAAAGGAATGCAGCCCTGCCATCAGCTGGGATCTGGCCCAGTGAGACCTGTGCTGACTTTTCACCTACAGAATTGCAAGATAATAGACACGTGTTGTTTTAAGCTGCTATAGTTGAGGTAATTTGTTGCAGCAACAGTAGGAAACTAATACCACCGCTTAAAGAACTTAGGACCCCATCCCTCCCTGTGCTTTATGGATGAGCCTCTGGTTTCTTTCCATATTGTGACGTATCAATTACATCACAGAAGATCTTGAAGACGTCTGTGGCTCTGAGTGGACTAATTCTGTCCTGAAAGCATCACCTTGAACATTGAAGCATTTTCAAGCCAGGTTCTGGAACGTTTTGCAGACACTGGCAGAGGAGAGATGTGTGTGGTGACCTGAGGGCTGAATTTGCCTGGATCTGGTTGGATGAGTTTGGTGTATCGCTTCCGCCTGTTCTGTACACTGTCATAGACACCACGGAGACGTCACCGCCCTGATAGCATTGGTCCTGGGCCGCACGGTGAAAATGCATGTAAAGGTATAATAAGCCTCCTGTGCTGTGGGACAGCTCCCACCTGGGCCTTTGGCGGACATTCAGAGTGCAGCAAACAATTATGAGCAGGGGAAAGAAAAAGCCAGTGACTACTCATCAAAGAACAGATTTTAAATCATGCTTTAGAAGAATCTTTCCTAGAGGACGGTGGCTAATGGGAGCATGCAGTAGCCTAATCATGTGGGGACCGGAAAAGTGATGCTTTAGAGTCGTAAACTTTAGAAATTCAATCCAAGTGGAGAACACCTTACCTACACGATGAAACTTAAGGAAGATTAGAGCACAGAAGAGGAGCCCAATAGTGGCTTTACAGGGAACCCCCTGGGTGGCATATTTAAGCCACTAGTTTCATGAAGCTGAGAAAAGTGAAGACGAATTGAATCTCCGTCTCTGAGCAACTCCCAGGAGGAGGGCAGGTCAGAGATGTTTCGAGGAAAGTGTCATATGGAGAACGGTGGGGAAGAGAGTCTACAGGAAAGAGTGGAAGAGTCTCACTGGGATGTGATGCTTAGAAATGGATCCCATTCAATTAAATAGAATTTTAATAACCCACTACTGTATTCTAGACATTACACTTGGTATCTGAGATAGGAGGATGAACCAGGCACAGGCCCAGGGCCCTGGTATCCTAGAGGAAACTACAGATAGAAAAAGACAATGTCATATGAGCAGCCTCTGACAATGGACAGAGGTGCAGAAGGAGCTCAGAGGATGGCACGGCTAGATTTGGGTACCCTGGAAAGCTCTCTGCAGGAGGTACTGTCGGAATTTCTGGCCGGAGGGAGCCACCAACGCATGGCTGTATCTGGCTGGCGTCCCTATCCCTTGTCACGTATCTCTTCTCTCTATGGCATTATTCACTCTGTCCCATTCTTAAAGCCTTGGGCAATACATCTCCCTTTCATCTTCTCTGGGTCAGTGGGCTATAGGTGACCTGTCCATAACGTCTTCATGCCCCACCTTGGGCATCCAGGGTGATGCCTCTGCAGTGTTCTCAGGTAGGAAGTTTAGGCTGAACCAGGCAGTGGTCTCAAGGATAGGACCAGAAGGACCAGTTGGAAGGGCTAAGTATTCAGAGGTGTAAACTAGGGAGGGGAGCAGTGGCGGACGCCTGGAAGGCCGCCGGGAGGAAGGGGCTGACCGGGGCAGAGGCAGCGTGCTCCGTGATCTATGTTAAGGGCACAGTCGGAGGACCTTTCATATGTGGGGACGTGGGTGAGGGTCTTGCTGGGAGACCACACATCTGGCTGAAGTTTATGCCTGCTAGGGCCCTAAGGATATCACAGTCTGTCCTGGTCTGCTTAGACTGCCATAACAAAACACTCGAGAACTGGTGGCTTAAACGACAGAAGTTCTCACCGTTCTGGAGGCTGAAGTCCTAGATCGGGGCACTGGCCTGGTGGGGTTCTAGGTGGAGCCCCCTCCCAGCTTGTAGTCTGCCGACTTCCCCCTGTGTCCTCACATGGTGGAGAGGGACCACAAGCTCTCTGATGTCCCTTCTTATAAGGGCACTAATCCCATCATGAGAGCCCATCCTCATGACCTCATCTAGACTAATTACCTCTCGAGGGCCCCATCTCAGCTACCATCACACTGGGGACTATGGCTTCTACGTATGAATTTGGGGGGACATAATTCAGCCGGTAGCACAGTCCAAAGTGGTCAAGGTGAAGGACTGAAGCCACAGATGTTCTAACCATCACCTGTGAAGAGGAGGTAGAACCACAGGTCTGTGGGCCAATGGCCTCCCCACGAAGACGCTGGCAGAAGTTTGGGGACTGCCTGCAGCCGGCCTTCCTGCTCCAGGCTGTGCAACACACTCCCGGAGGAACCAGCTGGTAGCCAAGGCTGGGCCACCCGGTAGATTCGCCAGACTCAAGAGTCTGACCCTCAGCCCTGCAGCCTCAGGAACTCTGTCCCTTCAGGGACCCAGAACTGCCGAAACCATGATGCCAGCTGACTAGTTTGTAGGAAGGGTCACAGCCCCCAAGTGGATTGGTAACTCGCGAGCCTCAGCAGTCGATGTCTCCCGTGTTTAAGGAGCAAGCCATCTAAGCAGGGTGTTCTCTGGACACGTCCTCGGATGTATTAATCCCTCTTTGAAGATACAGTGACTTCTTACTGGCTCGTCCCTCAGCGTGACTGTTTCTGTTCTGATTCCTCAGTACTGATTTTCAGGTTTAACTCTAAAACAGAAAAATCTGGTTTCTAAGTTCTAAAGGAGCCCCGTAAGAGAATTCAACCTGTGACTATTAGCTCTAATGTATAAACCCATATATGAGTTAGGGGGAGTTACATTTCTGCTATCTCTATTATAATAAATTTAAAAACACTATTAAAGATTATGTCCCATAACTAACCAATTTAAATCGGTTTCTTTTTAAAGAAACATAAAGCTTAAATCTTAAGTTTTCTAAAAAGTAGACTTTCCTTAAAAGTTTGATAAGAATTTGGGATTTCTAAACAAGTTGCAAATTTGATTAAAAGCAAAGAAAAAGGGCTTCCCTGGTGGCGCAGTGCTTGAGAATCTGCCTGCCAATGCAGGGGACACGGGTTCGAGCCCTGGTCTGGGAGGATCCCACATGCCGCGGAGCAGCTAGGCCCGTGAGCCACAATTACTGAGCCTGCGCGTCTGGAGCCTGTGCTCCGCAACAAGAGAGGTCGCGACAGTGAGAGGCCCGCGCACCGCGATGAAGAGTGGCCCCCACTTGCCACAACTAGAGAAAGCCCTCGCACAGAAACGAAGACCCAACACAGCCAAAAATAAATAAAAATAAAAATAAAAATAAAGGATTTCCTTAAAAAAAAAAAAAGCAAAGAAAAAGAAAGCAAAGAAAAAGTGTGTGTGTGTGTGTGTGTGTGTGTGTGTGTGTGTGTGTGTGGTTTTATATACACAGTGGTTCTAGGAAATATTTGTAAGTGGCTAGTTCACTGTACTTATAGCTGGAACTTGTGTGCTTATAAAGATGTATTTAAACTTTGCAGAAACATAAACCTAACTTCTAAGAGTGAACTTATTTGAAGTTGAAATAGCTAAGTATTTTTTCTTTCGTCTTTTTAACTAAAGGGTTCCTGGACCATCAAATCCTTAAATAAGGTATCTGGTGGTAGTTCTAGCCAATTTTGCAGATGAAAGAGATTTGGATAAGAGTGAGATAGGATCTGACTTTTGAGATACCTACCCTAACTCAGTATCTGAACTCTTTGAGATTCTTCCACGCTCAGTTCCTTCGAGAAAGGCCAATCCAGCTGCAAAAAGGGTCCCGCTGCAAGAACCGGCAGTGGGAAATGTGCTCACTGATGCAATTCAGAAGGCAGATTTGATTTATTTGTAATAAAACCTGCGTGTAGAGGTGGAGGTGCAGGCTGCTTCAGGCCGTGTAGGAGGGAAGCTGCCGAACAGGTCCGTCTGGATGAACCCTCAGAGGAACTTAGCCAACGAAAGGAAGGAAGAAAGTCTAACAGAATTTAGGATGTACTGGGGCTCACACTTGGGGGTAAACCAGATAATCAAGTTTTCAGCGTCTTTGAGGATTTTTCTCGAAGCCTGAAACTCGTAGACTTGGCAGGAGGAGAACAAGGGTTTGTGAGGGAGGGGACCCTTACCTCCCCCGCCTCGGGGCCCCTCAGTGGTAGGACCCGTTCTGTGGGG
Source organism: Eschrichtius robustus (assembly GCF_028021215.1). Lineage (NCBI taxonomy): Eukaryota > Metazoa > Chordata > Mammalia > Artiodactyla > Eschrichtiidae > Eschrichtius > Eschrichtius robustus. The sequence goes on from NC_090828.1 coordinate 6,124,662, forward strand.
AAGCAGTCCATGTGTGGGATGAATTGGGCCCTTGTCGTCCCTACCGGCGTATCAGCATGCTCTGTGGATGGGTTAGTCAATGAAGAAAATGAACGACCCAGGAGCAGCAAACTGGAGTCGTGTACTGCAAATTTCTGCTGATTTTTGATACAAAGAGATAAAAGAGGCATTTGACTTAAAACTGGTTCTAGGGTAACCTGATATGGCCGGGCTGGTTTTTAATTGCTGATAAAACCAGGACTGAAAAATAGCCAAGATTAATCTTTAGCCCTTAGCAATGAACAACTAAATTGTAGTCTACACTGCATAACTTAGGTTTCTGTATAGAACTTTACCATGTTCTTTCCAACCTGTGTCACAAATATCAAGTGGAGTGGTTCACAAAAGAGTTGCCCTCAGTTTTACCAGTGAGAACATGAGATGCTTGCCCAAGGTTACAAGGCTAGAAAATACTGGAGCCAGTTCTTGGCTTTATATACAAATCATTCTCCACTAACTTCCGAGCTTGGAATGGGCTGAAGCAAACTGAATTATGTCAGATCCAGTGTTTGCCAGCGTACTCTGTGCTCAATACGATATAGTCCATAAACAGTTTGTATTTTAGAAGTTCCTCTGTATGCTGTGAAGGATAGAACAACACGCTCTCTAGAATTTATTTTCTCTAACTCTGAGCTAATAGGGTTTTTAAGTATTGAGATATCTTTGTTCACATTACTTGTGACTACTGATTTATTTGTATTAATTTCTTACAGCTTATTTGTACTTTTGATTTACCGTGCCTTTTTTTTTTTATTCTATCTTCCCCTCTTTTTTTGCCTTCCCTTGAAAGGATGGTTTTCTTTATTTCCTTTCTCCCCCTCCCCTCTGATTTGGCATTCATATTTTTATTCTTTCACTGCTTTTGCTTAAATTTTAAATAAACGTTCTTGATTAACAAATTGTTACATAAATCAATATCGTGACCCTCATGAATGAGACAAGGACCTTAGAACACATTAACTCTAGTCACTTGTTAGTTTCTTTCTTGTTGTTGTTGTTTTTTCTGATGAAACGCATTTTATTTTAAATATAACGGTGTGTACGTGTCAATCCCAAATTCCCAATCTATCTCTCTTGTTATTGTTAAATAACTTTATGCTTTTTTTGTTTTTGGCTGCATCATGCTGCATGTGGAATCTTAGTTCCCCGACCAGGGATTGAACCCATGCTCCCTGCAGTTGCAGCACGGGATCCTAATCACTGGACCCCCAGGGAAGTCCTCATATAGGTTTTTAGTGGAATCTTATTTCTGTTGCTCCACAGTTAGTCATTGCTATTGTTATTTCCAGATAATATTTGTACTGGTTATTTATTGCCACATAACAAATGATCCCCCATACTCAAAGGAAGAATATTGTATGTGGATATGAATATCAAGAAGCTGAGATCAAGGGGGGTGGAATGTCCGAATGGCTGTCCACCTCAATATGTAAATGCAACCATTTGCTCAAAAATCCTCTCCTCACCATTACTTCTCGGTACATCGATTAATAATCCTTCAAATGAAGATCTGTGGATGGAAAATACTCTCCCTTTGTTATAAACATCTTTATTTTGTCCTCACTCTTGAATGATACTTCATCTAAATTTATTTAAGCTGAGAGTTCTTCCTTAGCCCTTTGAATGTCTAATTCCATTATTTTGGGGCTTCTATTTTAGCTGCAGAGAAATCTGCTGTTACCCATTGTTCTGACTTTATGGCGGTTTTTAAAATTTTTCTTTGTTATTGGTGCTCAGCAGTTTCACTGTGATTCATTTAGGCAGACATTTATTTTTATTTATCCTGTTCAGGATGTTCTGTGAATTTCCAATTTGAGTAGAGTTGCCAGATAAAATACAGGAAACCCAGTCGAATTTTAATTTTAGGATATACAATCCAATATTGCATGGGACATACCTCTACTAAAAGAAATTACTTATTCCTTGTCTAGAATTCAAATGTAAACAGGAATCTTGTGGGGTTGTTTTTTTTTTTTTGCTAAATTTGGCAGTGTGAAATTTGAGCATTCTTATCTTCCATCTAAACTGGAAAATTCTTAGTCATAAGCTCTGCAAATACTGCCTTCCCTTGAACCTCTCTATTTCTTCCTTTAAATTCTTTTTGAATATATGTTTGTATTAGTTTCCTAGGGCTATCGTAACAAAGTCCCACAAACTGCGTGGTGTAGAACGACAGAAATGTGTTCCCCTGCCGTCCTGGAGGCAAGAACTCTGAAATAAAGGTGTCAGCAGGGCTGTGTTCCCTCTGAACCTTCTGGAGAAGAATCTTTCCTGGCATCTTCCTAGCATCTGGTGGTTGTGGGCAATCCTTTGGCATTCCTTGGCTTACAGCCCCATCACTCCCGTCTCTGCCCCTGTCATCACATGGTCTTATTCCCTGTATCTCTCTGTCTTTATATCTTTCTGGCTTAACAAGGTCTTCTTATGAGGACACCAGTCATTGGATGAGGGTCCACTCTCATCCATACGAGCCAACCTTAGCTGATTAAATTTGTGAAGACCCTATTTCCAAATAAGGCCACATTCTGAGGTTCTAGGTAAACATGAATGTTGAGGGTCATTATTCAACCAGGTACAATGTTGAACATTTGAACAATTTTTTTTTTTTAACAAATTTATTTATTTATTTATTTGGCTGTGTTGGGTCTTCGTTTCTGTGTGAGGGCTTTCTCTAGTTGCGGTGAGCGGGGGCCACTCTTCATTGCGGTGCGCGGGCCTCTCACTATCGCGGCCTCTCTTGTTGCGGAGCACAGGCTGCAGACGCGCAGGTTCAGTAGTTGTGGCTCACGGGCCCAGTTGCTCCTCGGCATGTGGGATCTTCCCAGACCAGGGCTCGAACCCGTGTCCCCTGCATTGGCAGGCAGATTCTCAACCACTGCGCCACCAGGGAAGCCCCCCTGAACAATTTTTTAAACGAAAGCTTTTATGAAACTAAAAGACCAAAGGAAGATGTAGCCATAAATTAAGGATAGAGAGCTTAACCGAATTTGTTCTTTATTCTACCCTTAACTCAAACTATCTCTCATGTTTTTATTTGTTTGTTTTTATCAATCAGCTTGTTCTGTTTTCATCATGCATTATTCTTCCTAACATTTTAATTTCTTCTTTAAAAGTGCTTTTTTTTTTGTATAGCTTTGAATGTACTAAATTTTTTTGTCTATTCAGATAATTCTGTTATCTCAAGGACTTGAATCACTACAGGAGTATTACCAATGCAGCACCAATTTATATGTTAGAAGCTTAACTCAGGGATTGTTGTACCACAAAAATAATACAAATTCAGATGTATCTTTTTTTCCTTTCTGAGGCCTTGGACAGAGCCATGCTGGTGGGTGGAGTTTTTTTTTTTTTGTGGCCTCTTCATTACAGGGACTGAGTGCCAGGGATCTCAGTTTTATGCACTGTTCTCAGCTCTAATTCATTACCCGAAACCTCATCTCCCGTCTTCATATGGTGTTGACAGAGTCCCTCGCTGTAGGGTAAATTTCTGGGTCAGATAACCCCCTACTCCCACCCCTAGTGACTGCAGCTAGAAGTCCTTTTTTGTTTCTAGCATCTGAGGGTCTCTCTTTCTTGTTAATTATGTATTTTAAATGAACGTTGTCTTATTTTATCTAAAATTTTTAGCTGTTTGTAGCTGGGGGCGTTTCACACTAGCTGACACTGCCAAAGAGCCAGTTCCAAAAGCCCCGTCTCTGGGCTACTAAAACCAAGATAACGAGCTCTGCTGCACGTTAGCCCACTGTCGAAGTAGGATTCAGTGTCAGTCATGCAGAAAAGGTCCTGGTTTTCACGTGTGATGTCTAATTATGGTCTCTGGATGAGCCTAGGTCCTTCCCTTAGCTTAGTGGATTCATAAAAACGTGGTTCCAATATTGAAATAATTGTGTATCATACGGTTTCCACTACTTATTTTCTCTCCCCAGGGATTGCTAGGAAAACTGAGAGGAATGAATTCTAAAGACATTAGACCAATGTTTGGCATATTCAGAATATGGTGGTTTTAATTCAAAGTTTAAGAAATATGGGAACATGGAGAGGACATTGTACTGAGAAGACAGGAGTCAGATTATACACAGACACACCTCTGCCTCTCACCAGGTAACTATTTCTATCAGAGTCAGATTGTAGACCCAGCTCTGCCACTAACCAGGTAACTACTTCTATCAGGGAGTCAAACTGTAGATAGACCCACCTTTTCCTCTAACTAGGTAAACTATTTCTATCAGGGAGGCAGATTGTAGACCCACCCTTACCTCTAACCAGGTAACTATTTGTATCAGATCAGATTGTATACTCACCTCTGCTTCTAACCAGGTAACTTTTTCTATCCAGGAGTTAGACTGTACACCTTCCTCTCCGACCAATGAGGTAACTACTTCTATCAGGGAGTCAGATTGTAGTAGACCCACCTCTACCTCTAACCAGGTAACTATTTGTATCAGTAGCAGATTGTAAACCCACCTCTTTATTTAACCAGGTAACTATTTCTATCAGGGAGTCAGACCGTAGACACACCTATGCCACTAACCAGGTAACTACTTCTATCCGGGAGTCAGATTGTACATTGACCCACCTTTGCCTCTAACCAGGTAACTATTTCTATCAGAGTCAGATTTTAGATACATCTTTACCTCTAACCAGGCAACTATTTCCATCAGGGAGTCAAATTTTAGGTGACCCACCTCTATCTCTAACCAGGTAATTATTTCTATCAGAATCAGATTCTAGACCCCTCTCTACTTCTAACCGGGTAACTTTCTAACAGGGAGTCAGATCTTAGAACCACCTCTTCCTCTAAACAGGTAACTACTTCTATCAGGTAGTCAGATTGTAAACCCACCTCTGCCTCTAACCCAGTAGCTCTTCCTATCCTGCAGTCAGATTTTAGACCCACCTCTGCCACTAACTGGGTAGCCAATTCTATTTCAAAGTTTCTCATCTGCAAAGGACATTCATCTGCAAAGGCAAAATGCCTTACAAGCTCCTTCTGGCTCTTACGTGTTACGTAAAGATTTCCAATGGGAGTAAGTTGGGAGGGGGTCAAAGTTCTATGCAGCTTGGAAGCCATGCAGAAGCTCTGATGGGCTGAAAGTGCTGAGGAGCAGGAGGCCTGTTCCTGACAGCCTGCGGGATGCACTACCTCACCCAGGCCTTGGTCCTTGCCTTTTCCTTTTGACCGTCTTGGGGGTTCATCTACCCTCTTGGTTGTTCCTGTTTTTTCAGTCCGTGTGAAGTGTATCTGGTCTCGTGGCTAGAGCCAACACTTTCCCTCCATCCTGACTGCCTTCCCTCTGTTTTTTTCCTCTTTCCCTTCCCTTCTGGTGGCTGCCCCCTGCATCGGCAGAGAGGCTACATACCCATACACAGTTTTTCATGTTCCTACAGGAACCCCTTCTCTCCCCTACTGCTGTGTCTTCTAGGATATCACCATGCTTAGCAAGAACTTTAACCGATTCGACCCCTTCATTTCCAAGTCCTAGCCACTTTTCTTTGAAATGTCTCATATGCATGTTGTATGCATTCAATGAATAGTTTTTGAGTTAGGGTAGACACTATATTAGACACAGGGATAAAATCAAGAATAAGGAAGGCAGACCCCTGACGCTGAAAAGAAGGTAAACAAGATAATCATGGTTCATGCTCTGTGATAAGCGTTCTGGAAGAAAATCAGTTAGGGAGGTGAGGTAATGAATGGCAGGGTGGGGGATGTGGGTCAGGTTACTCAGGGGGCCTCTCTGGAAGAGCTGAGGTCTGAGGAAGCAAGGGAGCTCCAGCAGCAAGTACAGACCCGGAAGCGGGGCCATCTGGTGTATCATCGGAACTGGGAGCCCTGCCTCCCCACTGCCCCACCCAGGGGGCAGGGCTGGTAGGAGCCTGGGGGAGAGTGGTCAAGGGGAATCCATGGCGGACAGCCCCTCTTCATCCCACTGTAGCCACCTCTACTTAGGCCCTTATCAGAATCTATTCTAAAATCATCCAACTAAGGCTCTGACCCCAAGCTTCCTCCACTGCAATTCATCTTCCGGAGCTCTGCCAGTTTATCTTTCTTAAACACTACTTTATAATAGTAGTGCACCCCAGTGTTCATAGCAGCACTATTTACAATAGCCAAGACATGGAAACAACCTAAGTGTCCATCAAGAGATGAGTGGATAAAGCAGATGTGGTACATATATACAATGGAGTACTGCTCAGCCATCAAAAAGAATTAAATAAGGCCATTTGCAGCAACTGGATGGACCTAAAGATTATCATACTAAGTGAAGTAAATCAGAAAGAGAAAGACAAATGCCATATGATATCACTTATAGGTGGAATCTAAAATACAACACAAATGAACTTATCTACAAAACAGAAACAGACTCACAGACATAGAGAACAGACTTGTGGTTTCAAGGGGGAGGGGGAGGGATGGATTGGGAGTTTGGGATTAGTAGAGGCAAACTATTACATATAGGATAGATAAACAACAAGGTCCTACTGCGTAGCACAGGGAACTGTATTCAATATAGTTGCTCTATATTCAATATATCCTGGGATAAACCATAATGGAAAAGAATATGAAAAAGAACGTATCTATATGTATAACTTTACTGTACAATAGAAATTAGCACAACATTGTAAATCAACTATACTTCAAAAAATTAATTAAAAAAAATTAATGTTACTTTTCTCTCCAAGACATTTTTCTTTTTTCTTGAGCTATAATTGATATATTACAGTTGACCCTTCAACAACACAGGGGTCAGGAACACTGACCCTCCGCATGGTTGAAAATCCGCATACTGCTTATAGCTGGCCCTCCATATACACGGTTCTTCTGTCTCCACTGTTCGACACCTGTGGATTCAACCAACCTCGGAACATGTAGTCTGTAGTATTTGCTATTGAAAAAAATCTGCATATAAGTGAACCCATGTAGCTCAAACCCGTGTGGTTCAACTGTATATTAGTTCCAGGTGTACAACATAATGATTTAGTATTTGTAAATATTGTGACATGATCACTACAATAAGCCTAGTTAACATGCATCGCCACACAGAGTTACAATTATTTTTTATTGTTGCATATGTCTTAATTTTGCCTCTCCAGTTGAATTTTAAGGACCTTCAGAGTAAGCACCATATCTTGAATTTTCTCTGGACTCGTAACACATTTATCCCTGCATCAAACAGTTTCTATACAAAATATACTTTTAAAAATTTATTTATTTATTTATTTATTTTTGGCTGTGTTGGGTCTTCGTTGCTGCGCACGGGCTTTCTCTAGTTGCAGCGAGCAGGGGATACTTTTCGTTGCGGTGCGTGGGCTTCTCAGTGCGGTGGCTTCTCTTGTTGCGGAGCACGGGCTCCAGGCACGTGGGCTTCAGTAGTTGTGGCACGCAGGCTCAGTAGTTGTGGTACACGGGCTTAGTTGCTCCGCGGCACGTGGGATCTTCCCGGATCAGGGATCGAACCTGCGTCCCCTGCATTGGCAGGCGGATTCTTAACCACTGCACCACCAGGGAAGTCCCAAAATATACTTTTTAAAAATGAAATGTAGTACATCTGTACAATGGAATACTACTCAGCAATAAAAAGGAACAATACATGCTGCAAGTTGGATGCACCTCAAAAACATTATGCTGAGTGAAAGAAGAAGACACAAAAAACTACAGATTGTATTATTCCATTTATATGAAATGTCTGGAAAAGATAAATCTATAGGGACAGAAAGCAGTTTAGTGGTTGCCTGGTGGTGGAGGCAAGAATGGAAAGTGACTGAAACAGGGTAAAAGGAATTTTTTTTTTGAGCAATGGAAATGTTCTAAAACTGAGTTGTGAGGATGTCTGTATAATTCCATACACTTTCTAAATACCATTAAATAGTATACTTGTGTATATGTAAAATATCAATTATTTTATGATATGCAAATTATACATCAATAAAGCTGTGTATACACACACACACACACACACACACACACACGTATGTATTTGCTGACTTAGGAATTGAAATAAGCAACTGTTAACATTGATTCTAAAGAAAAAAAAATAGGAAGGCTTTGCAACCAACTTTGCCAGAAGGAGAAAACATTCTGATTCCAGGTGATGGAGCAGACCTGGTTGGAAGTGTAGAAAAATCCCTCTAGGAAAATAAGAGCAATTGATCCATTATAGGCAATTACAATACCCCTTAGGAATGTTAGGGACTATATGCCTGGATTCTGTTGATGTGTATAATCACCCAAGAAGCTTCAACCTGTAATTCAATGTTTGACATCCAGCTGGGGGGCTGCTTCAGTTCTCAGGCAAATTCTGACAACCACAGTGGAATTCATCCTCATCCTGATTCAAATAATCTTGTTGTGAATTTGAGGAACTAGTTTTCTTAAGGCGTGTGCATCCTCGTTTTCTGTTGTTGTTGTTGTCTTAATTTTAAACCCTCTAGTTAAATTTCCCAATCTGTCCCTTTGGAACAGACACCTTTGTCCCCAGGCAGCTGAGAAACAGAGCAGAAAACGGCACCACTGAACAGTCTGCTTAGTCCTTGGTACCCACCCCCGCTCTGCTCCCACCTCTGTTTACCTGGGAACATAAACAGAACCCAGCAAGAAGTAGCCAAAGACTTCCTTCTGGGCTCCTGGTCTAGTCCCAGCAATGAACTAGACACTCGATATACACAAACCCATGCAGGGGGCTCAGTTAGGCACAAGGAAAATCAGGGACCCTGCTCTCCAGGAAGTTACCAGAACACCATGTATTTCAAGACGATATCCTGAACCAGTTCAAGGATTTCAACCCCATCTTCCCTGTAAGCTCTTAGGAGGTTAACTCAATACAGGGACAACCAGGGCTCTGCCATCTGGCTGTTGACAGCACCATTGACCCCCTCATGCCCCATGGTTGGTATCATCTATGGGGAGTGAGCAAGGCATTGGAGTTAGTGCGGGTCAGCCCATCACCAGTTCCCTGCTTTGACCGTGAATGTGAGTGGCAGAAATGACACGGAGGCTAACAAAGGAAGAGTCAGGATACGGTGTGTTGCTGGGTCACCCACAAGACTGCTGCCTGGGGAGACTCGTTGAGGAAAGGAAGGCTGTAAGTGGGAAGGCTGTATGGTGCCCAGGTCTTAGATGACGTGAACGTGTTGGCAGATGAGAAGACCACCTAGGTAAGTGAGCCAGCCCACAATATTGTGGGAAAGCTGAAAAACATATGAGGCAGTTCAACTCGGAGGGCGAAAAATGCATTCCCCCTTTTCTTCACACCCCAGAAAGAGTCTTTGTAATTAGGAGACCAAGAATCCCTCCAGGGACTTTCTATACCGCAGTGTTTGTGAGATGTTGCCCCGGAGCCAATTAGTGTCATAAATCAGGTAAGAAGGAACATCCAGCTCGAATGTCTTCATATGTGTCAGAGAGAAGTAAGTAGGGGTGATGATCTGACAGCACTGTGATCTTTTAACTTTCAATTCTTTTCAGACCTTGGGGAAGTAAAAAGTCAACTAGAGAATTTTTTTTAAATATGTATATATTAGAAACATGAAAATATAAATCCTCTGAAATGTAATTTTTGTCCTTCTATTTTAACAATCAGCAAACGTTTGAAAATTTAACACTTACCAAATATAAAACCAAAACTAAGGGTTTTTACTGTTTTGTTTTTTTTTTTTCCAAAATACAAGCAAACATCAGGATATAAAGAAAGAATTGCAACTTCTGGAATGCTTTTCCATTCCTCCACCCAACACTGCATTTACTTTTCCCCCAGACCCACCTCCTTCTTAGCCCAGAACTGAAAAGAAGAAAACCAGGCCATGAGGTCGTCTCTGGAGATATTGGAAATGCCTGCAGAGCACCCATCCCGTGGCTTATAAATCCTTCATCCTAACCTGGCTTGACTGGGCTCATCCATCTCCACCCATTCTTCTTAGCTGCCTTGGTGTCCACCCTCCCTCCCTCTGCATTTAAGATGGAAACAGCCCCATTCTTCAAGCGCTGTCATTCAAGCCCACGGAGATTTGGGCTAAAGACTCATTCCGAGACATGGAGATGTTTATCTCTACTTACACGATCTACTGGTTGTTGTTGAGAAAGATATTGACCCAACAAAATGACCTTGTTAACACAAAACTCAACATTTCCTCTTCATTCTTTGTTGTTAAAAGTGCGTAGTTCATTGATTTTAAGCTGCTCTCAAGGCAGGGTGTCAGAACTACTACTGGGGCTGCACAGGTAAGTTTGGACAGCACTGGACTGTCGGTCCCTGCTGCTGGGCCCTCTGGATACAGGCACTTGTTTGCAAGAGGAAAAGGCCCCAACATGCTCTTATTATAACCCATCCATTAAACAGAGCGCTTGCCTTTGGACTGCGGGTCCCAAGCTTTGCCTCGTTTTTCCATTGAGGGCTCTTCGGCTCAGAGCAGCCATTCAAGTCCTTACACACCCACCCAACTGGGTTTGCTGAAGAGTGGTTACTCGGCATATTAATTGGTATTAAGCCAACGTTTAAAAAGGATGGGGTAGGGGTTGTGTGGGCACGCATTTCTGAAATGCCATCTTGACAAAATTAGGAGTGTTTCTTCATTGCAGGACCGTGGGAGCCTTTTATTTGCTCACCTCTTTTCAAGTTCCCAAGTAGACTCCGCTGCAGCTTTTCCCAGAAGTGCTTGACCCCTACCCCTTTTATTTCAGGAATCTCATAGAAGTTGCATTCCTTGTTGGATCTGAGGAGATATGTTTTCAAGGAGTCTGCAAGTTAGATAATCCACAGAAAAGCAAGGGCAAATACATCGTGCATCAGGTGGTGTCCCATTCAAAACTATAGTTATTCATGACATATTTTCATTGCTTTTTCGGGTGCTATATCTTTGAAACCTAGCATCCACCTCCTATTTAGAGAACAATCTCCATTCCCAGCAGCCACATTTCAGGTGCACAGTGGCCTCATGCGGTGAGTGGACAGGGCAGAGCATGACTCATCTAAAGACATTCAGGTTTAGACCCTCAGGAGGGAAAGAACACAGAGGGCTTTGTGACCTTTTGATGAAGCACAAAAAGGATTCCAGAGGCTTCTCCCCCTCACCCCCCTCTCCACTAATTCTCTTCTACTGCATTTATTTCCTGCGTGAGTTGAGAGTGCAAATGTTTACCCCTACTTGCCTCGAAGGAGTTTTAAAAAGATTTTTTGAAAGAAAAAAAAAAAAAAGAGGTCAGTGCAGCATTCTGAGCCCATCCTCCCACCTGAGGCCGTCATGATTAAAACAAAAGCAATCGTTGTTATTTGCTTTAGCTGGTACGGTAACAGGCAATCGATTCAGCAGCATCTGCAGAGTTTGCTTTGGAAACTTAGGCTGAAAAAGCAAACACGTGAGAGAAAAGAAAGAAGCGTGTGGAACTTTGAGTTGGGCTTATCTTCAGGACACACTCATTGCCTGAGGGGAGAAGCTTCCCCTTTTTTAACAAAGAAAAGTCAATTGTTAATCATCTTGTGAAATGTGAAAACCAACGTGCTAAGCAGTGATACGTTTTAATGGGCCAAGAAATAACTTGCATAGACACTGCAGGCCAAAAAAAAAAAAGAAAGAAAATCATGTTCCTGTTACCCATCTAAAGGAAAAAAAAAAAAAAGCAAAACCTCAGTATCAGCTCTCAATAGAGGATTAACAGTCACTGAGCAGAGAAGCTTCCGGAGGCTGGCATTCCAGAGAAGCTCATCAGGTTCTTGAAAGGAAGTATTTCAACCCCACTGAAATCCCACCCTCTGGTCTAGCAATGGAAAGAACTACACGCGCGTGCGTGCACACACACACACGAGTCTGATTTGCAAGAAATGAGCTGACTAAAAACCTAGTTAGTTGTAGGTAAACTCACCAGGTCCCCACACTTCTTCTCCTGGTAGCCAGCTGGAAGACATTTCTGAGACATGACTAGGAATCTGGGAAGGAGGGGGCAGGTAGCAGCTCCCCTGAAGGAGCAATCCTACTGCTGTTCCCTGTATGGTTTTCTATTACTCTTCAACTCAGTAGGTGGAAAAATTAAACATTCAAGCTACCACTTACATTTCTGCTGCAAAGGAATTTTCAACCACTGAATGGTTGAATGAAGGGAAAAAAGATCTCCACTACCCTGTAATCCCTGTCATGAAAATGCTTGCAGTTTCTTATTTCGGCCTGGAAGATTCCTTAGACGTCCGATTTGGGTCAAGGACGCTGCCTTCAGCATTGCTTTCTTAATGCCTGGGAATGAGAGTCATTGCGGTGGACCCTTTCCGTGGTTGTGGGCTTTGTTTTGATGTGAGGTAAAGTGAGAAATCCATCCTTCTGTGGGATAGAGCCCAAGCGTCTGATTAGCCAGTGTATTCGTTTCTCAGGGCTGCCGTAACAAAGTACCACAAGCTAGTGTCTTAAAACAACAGAAATTATTCTCTCATAGATCTGGAGGCCACTAGTCCAAAACCAAGGCTTGGTTCCTTCCAGAGACTCTGAGGAAGAATCTATTCCAGGCCTCTCCTGGCTTCTGGTAGCTGTACAAGCATCACTTCAACCTCCATCTCTGTTGCCACGTGCCTTCCCTCTCTGTGTATCTCTGTGTCTTTACTTGACCTTCTTATAAACCTACCAGTCATTAAATTTAGGGCCCACCCTAAATTCAGGATGACCTCATCTTAACTAATTAAATCTGCAAAGATACCCTATTTCCAAATAAGTTCACATTCAGAGGTCCCAAGTACATCGGTATTTTTTTTGGGGGGGGGGACACTATTTAGTCCAGTAAATCATAATTCTTCTACTCCATGATGGAACTTTCCCAAACTTCTAATTGCTGTTTTCATCACTGCAATGTCACCTTGACAAGAAAAGGTTTCCACTAAATTCCACGGGGCATTTAATAGGCATTGCCTGTGGCTCAGAGACAAATCCAGAGGAGAATGTGAAGCAAGTTGTTGTGTGACACGTTTGCAGTGCAGGGCTGAGCATTGAGCAAGGGCCTCGGAGACCAGCAGGGAAGAGAAAGCTGACCTCTGTGCATTCTCTGTGGGAAGAAGAGGAGGAGGAGGGCTGGGGAGGGGGGAAGAAGAAGAGGAGGAGGATGGCGGGGAAGGAGGAGGACAGAGCAAGCTGGGGCAGGGAGGGACAAGCTGGACCTTGGGGTGTGAAGAGAGAGACAACCTGAAGGCGGCTCAGAGATAGGACCACCATCAAACCACCCAGAAGACCCTCTCCGCCCAAGGACATGGGGCTGACCGTTCCTACATCGCCTTCCCAGGAGGACGGGTTCTGCTGTGTAAGGCTTTCTTTTTGCTGAGAGGGCACACACATTTGGGTGGAGAGAGGAACCCCTCGAGACAGCAGTTAGAGACTCTAAGCCACTCTCCTCCTCCCCCTCCCCCCAGGCAGGGCCCATCTCGTCCTCATTCTTGAAACTCCATCTGAACAGCGTCGTCGGATGGTAGCCTTTGTGGGTCACCAATGCGTCTGGCTCTGGCTCTGCAGCTACGACGTAATGCACACTGGAAGCCTCAGGAAACAGTAGCTTAAATATGAGGAAGAAGGGGTGAGAGGTGGGCGTGCTCCTTAGGAAGGAAGATGGGGGAAGCACTCCCCCAGCTGCACCCCGGCACGGGGCATTTTAGTACAGAACTTAGAGCTTTGTTACAGGGAACTTCTGTCCTTGGCCGTATGCCAGTGGGTGAGTTCTGCCCCTCCTGCCCCCTGGCCTGGACCCACAGCTTTCCGTGGAAAGCCCCGATGGGGAGGCTGCCACACCAGAAGTCAGAAAGGAAGGAAGTCGGTCAGGTCCATCAGCACACGGTCTACTGAGGTCTTGTTTCCTTTTTATTTTCTTTCTAGTGCTCATTTCAAAATGATCTCTCTCTCCTCTGGAGCACGACTTCTTTTTTTAACCCTCTGGCTAACGTGGAAAGAATTTGTTTAGTTTGCAGTGGCGAAATGGCATGAACCATTGGTGGGGTGATTCAGACACCCTGGGCTGCTGATTCGCAAGGGGGAGAGACCAGGAATGTTAGCTAGGGGGCCTCGCTGTAAGTTCTAATTGTGATGAAATCAGCTCGAAGCTGATACATCAGAATACAAACCTTCAAAATCAGCCTTTCATGTAGTAGTTGGCTTTTCTAGAACAACGTATTTTATGTTTGTTGATGGAAGGGGGAGATGGAGAAAACGGAAAGCACGTGCAGGTAAAGGATTGAATTATAGGTGGAGCTGGATAACAGAGGTGCTGCCCTAACATTCTCAAGGATGCTCTGACACTGCAAAGAGGCAAAAGTCATGAGACATTGAATGAATGACTGCTGCAATGCTGAAAGTTGCTAAGCTTAGAGCCATCTTCCATGGTTTGGGGACATCTTAATATGGAGAACTGGGCTTTAAGAAATTCCATGAAATCTTGGCTCACTGTTCTCTGTGTCTCAAAGGTCAGTGTTAAACAGGTTTTATTTGCACTTCTGAAAGGAGCTAGGTTGATGCAATGGAAAAATATCTCATGCAGTAAGAATTAGAGTCCTAGCCACTAACTAAGTTGCCTTAGATGAGTGGCTTATCCAGGCTGTCCCAGGCTTTTGTGAGGATTGAAAGGTGGGTAAAGATTGCACAGTGCCTGCTACCCAGGGCCTGTCTGATAAGGAGAAAACCCATTGCTGTAGCTTTATCATTCCACTCTACACTTGTAACACTACATCACTGGGACCCCTGTCCAGATGCCTAGATCTGCCTTCTTAATATCCCTGATTCTTGGAGCTCTGGTAAACGTCCCGTGAGTTGTTTTCTTTATAGCCAGCAGGAACTTCCTTTGCTTGAGACCCAAGAAGCCTGCCTGAGACAGTCAGTTGTATTTCTTTCCTGTGGCTTCTGTAACAAACGACCGCAAATTTGGTGGCTTAAAACAACAGGAATTTATTCTCTCACATTCTGGAGTTCGAAAGTCCAAAATCCATTTCACTGGGCTGAAATCAGAGTGCCGGCAGCGCCGTGCTCCCTCCCAAGGCTACTAGGGTAGAATCCGTTCCTTAACCCCTTCAGCTTCCGGTGGCTGCCGGCATTGCTTGGCTTCCGGCCACATCGGTCCGGTCGCTGCCGCTGCCTCGCAAGGCCTCCTCCTCGTCTATGTGAGTAAAGTCTCCCTCTGTCCCTCTTTCATGAGGGTCTTTGTGATTATGCTTAAGGCCCACCTGGATTCATCCATAACCCATCTGCAAATCCTTCACTTAATCTCATTGAAAAGACCCTTTTCCCAAATAAAGTCACATTCATAGCTCACAGGGACCAGGACCTGATGTCTCTAGGGGCCGTAACTCAGCTTGCTACAACTGTCATCCGTGAGATTTGTTTTGTGCTTGTTGTTGTTGTTTTATTTTTCTCAATGATGAAGCTTCAAATGTTCATTGGATTGATTTGGTGGGACCCACATGTACAGATGGCCACTACCTCTGGGCAGGAGACAGACAACAGTAAGAGAGGACCAGGGGCCTGGAGTTACTCGCCCCACCTTTGGCTGCTTTGAGGTTCCTCCCTAGAGCTGCATCCAGAGGCACGGAGCCACTGCACAATGCTTTGGGTGGGAAAAGCTTTTGGCCCTCATGAGGGGCAACACCCCTGTGAATGTGTGGTTTCTCTCCGTAGCTAAGTTGAGGACAGTATGTTAAGAAATATTGCCCCAAACCTTTCCTCTCGAAAGCGTTTAAGTTATTCTGAAACTGTTTTGACAACAGCACCTTTTACCTGGGAGTCCTAACCATGCATTACTTAGGTAGGTATTTTTGCTGAATTCCATCCCCCACCTCCCAACCTAAGTGTTGTGAATGTGTTTGGTGTTTAAGAACGCGTGTCTGGACTTTAACCACAGGTGCATGTGTCCAATCTGCTCTGTAAAATGTTGCTATTATCAAAACATACGCTTGCAAGCTATAACACTGTTGTTATTTCTTTTAGATGTTATGCAGATTTCTGGTAACAATGTCTTTTATCATTAAAGTTCGTTAACTAATAGTGATGTTGGCTTCGATCTGCTGAAACTACTATTTCTGTGTAACGTTTTAAAAATAAAAATGGAACAATTTTGGTAATTCACAGCTCCCCTGTTTCTTGCTAGCTCTCCCCTTAAAAAAATATCTGGAAGAGAAATAAAATTTTCAGTGGGATCTAGAATTTGTTTTTCAAAGAATGAAACACAAAATAGGAGCTGTTGGATTCGAATAATCCCCCAAAGCTATGGGACTAAATAGCGAATTTGGCAGGGGGTGGAGTGGCGGGGGGACTGCCATACAAATATCAAATTCACGCTGGAACTCAGTGGAAACCCAAACACTGTAGGCACAGGAGAGCAAGTATTATCAGTGGAAACCAAACTGGAGCTCTAGATAAGGGGAATTTTTAATCACAAAGTGTTACATGTATATTCAGTAATCAGGTAACCTTTTCCATCACAGCAGGGACTGTGTGATCATCTGAAATGATCACTTGGCTGGAAACCAGTATGCATGTGGGTGGACCTCAGCCTAGGGAAGAGAAGATGGTAATTGGGGCCAGGGTGGTGTTGGTGGAGGAAGGGGGGAGATTTGAGCGATATTTACGAGTTCACAGAAGCAGGTGGTGGGTTGGCTCTGAGTTGGGCAGATGTAAGTTTCGATTCACTGGGACGGCCCTGGTTTATGGCTGTTCATTCATCATAATCTTGAATGGTTCCTCCCTTTATCCCCAAAGTGACTTGGTTTGAACTACAAATGATGTGGTCATCTTACCTCTGAGGCATGAGGGGCAGGGTGGTGTCAAGAATGAACTCTGAGTCTCTGGCTTGTGCAAGCTGGAGGATGGCTGTGGCACTGCCTGAGAAAGTGCATGGGAGAAAATCATGATTCTCTAGGTTGTAATGTCAGGGCCAGTTCCGCCGGAAATTAAGCCGGACATGTCTGTGGGCTTAACGGTACTGGCATTTATCTGGTCAGTCAACCGAGCAATGGCTGTCCACCAGTGTCAGTAGACAGGTACCATCCACAGCCTTGGGGTGGTCTTACTGGCCCCACTGTGTCACATGGTCACTGAGACTCCCTGGTGACTATGGCCACAGTTCCCTGGCCATTCAATCATGCGGGAAACACATGCTGGTCTCGTGGGCTTCCCACACACTCTGCCCAGCCACCATTTACTCCTTGGATCATGTGGACCACCACACACATCTCTCCAGTGCTGGCTGATGGTGGAGAGAATGCTGATGAGGGTCGTTTCCAGAGAGTGAGCCTGAGGTGGGCACAGAACCACGGTACAGGCGCAGAGGTGAGGATCCAAAAAGGAGGAGAACAGGGGAAAGAGATAGTTATTGCCATAGGCAGGGGAGCAAGAACAGAGATTTCTGTTTCCTTATATTATGTTCCAGGACATACACTTGCTTTCTGTGCGGCCACGCTCTCCCGATAGACACCTGATCCCTGCGTGTCTACTGCTACAACTCCTAGCAGAGCAGGGAACTCAGCCCAGGTCCCCGCTGCCCAGTCTCTGACAGCTTCCAAGAGTCTTCCATCATTCACGGTCCCTGCTCTGCGAGGGACCCAACAAGGGTCTGAATTGTTTCCATGAAGCCGATCTTTTCAAAAGGATGGGATGCCCTTTTCTTAAACAATCATCATATTAAGGAAAGAGTCAGCAGTTTTTCCCTTGACCAGGTTTCTATTTGAGTAAGTCTTTTTCTTATCAATTTGTGAGATCTCTCTGTAGTCATATTAACTTTTTGTCTGGTATATGTGCTAAATATATTTTTCCAGTTTGTCATTTTTCTTTTTGTTAGGTCTTTTAGGTTTAGGATATCTTTATATATACATATTTATGTATCAGTATTTATGGCTTTTCTCTACTGAGTGCTTACCTTACTAACTGATGGCATATTGGGCTGTGTTTTACCATATACATACACCATAATATGTATACTGTATATATATATATATATATATATATATATATATATATATATATACACACACACACACACACCATAATATATGTACCATAATATATATACCATAATATATATATTATAATGTGTACCATAATATATATATATACCATGATATATACCCATTATGTATATATATCCATGATTATATGTATCCATTATATATATATTCATGATATATAGCTATTATATATGCCAAATATATTATATACCGTAATATTTCATAATATACCATAATGTATATACCATAATACATATAACATAATATATATTATTGGTAACTTTATATATATATATAATTATATATATAATTGCACATTTGCCTGTTGCTATCCAGTCATTTCCTATCAAGAGTAATAAGGTCTCCCCTTTCATAGTCTCCTATTTTCTCTAATTTTATTAAATTTTCTTTGTGTTTAGATCTTGAATTATTCAAAACATAGCACCATTTTTACAATTACTCCCAAAGCCAATGTATAAAACTTAACAGAATTTGATGTTTTTTAAAACAAATCACTCCAGACCAGTACCTTCTGTGGAAATATTGTATCATACAAAAACAAGACTCTGAACGGAATTGAAATTTTCTGGTTTTTAAATATTTATTGTTAGAAATGTTATGCTTCCCCATGTGTGTTTTATGTATGAAACAAGCTCACTTTTCCCACATCAGCGCTTGAGGTGGACTTTCTCCCCCCGGCTTTATTTCAACACCGTCCTGCCCTGCCCCCAGCTTTCTGCATCCTGGTCCCACCTCTAAGCAGATGCCGGTGCCTCCATATGCCCCCTAGTCCATTTTTCTCCTATTTCTAAACTAGCCCTAGGAGGTAACACCTGGTCAGATCTCAATTTAGAGCTTCTTCTTCCTCACGGGGTTGTTTTAAGTTTTACTTTTCTATACACAGTAAAAGAAAAAAAAAAAGTGATGTAAGAGGCAGATCTTCCCCGAGTGCACACGATGAAGGGCTTCCCGTCTCCATCTCCAGGACCACCTCTGCACTCCCACACCCGCTGCCCAGGGAGGGACTTGAGGCTGGGTGGGAGTCACGGAGACACGAGAGATGGTGGCCTTGGCCGCTGGGATACATATCCCAGCCTCCCTTCTGGTCCCTGAGGGCTCTCAGGTGACTCTTCCACACCGGCTGGTGTGGTGACGAGTGGAAGCTCTGGACCCGCTGCAGCCACTGAGCTGCCAGAAGAGGAGCCAGCCCAAGACAAAGGACACACGGAGGAGGGCAGAGGCACAAGGCTGACTTCCAGGACATCCTCTCTGTGCCTGGCCCGAGTGTCTGAGCCACTGATGCCGCTGTGCAGGAAGTTGGGGTGAGCCCCACGCCTGCTGGACTCCCAGTGGCCAAGTCAGCCAGCTGGGCAGGAGCGGGGCATCTGAATCAGGTCTGCTGGGCAGCTGGAGGACGTGGGAGAGGATGCCCGCTTCTGAGCCAATTCCCCTCTGAGTCCAGAAATAGGCGCACAATGAGGAAGTCACACGTTTCCAGATGGCAATTGTCCCAGAAACGCAGGTGCCCGCTTGGTGTGGACACGCATACACATTAATAGAGCAAGTTCCATTCGAGCTGCAGGAATCTGGCTTGGAAGCTTCGATTCTCAAAAGGTGGAGGGATGCCAGGAATGGGAGAAAGTTCTCCTTGTTCTAAAGAGACCCCCAAAGGGGTAGTCACTGGGATTTGGACACTTGGGTTTGAAGGGATGGAGCGTGAGACACCCACTGGACGTGCAGTCAGTTAGGAAGGTGAGTGCAAGGGTTTCTGCACGGGGACAGGGGTCTCTTGTCTCAGCTTCTTCAACACACAAAGAGCCAACACACATTCAGAGAACACACCCCCCCACCCAACCCTGTGCAAGGAGGGAGGGAAGGTCCTGAGGGGCGGAGCAAGTGGTCCAGACCAGAGAGGCTCTGCCCTCAGAGCCCAGGACCCCAGGACAGCAGGGTCTGACACAGGAGGAGAGCCTGGAGCTGTGGCAGCGACAGAGCTGCATGTCTGGGGGCCTTTCCTGAGCCTGTCAGAGCAGACATACCCTGCGAATTTAAAAGGACCTACATTGACAGGGAGGGCTCTCCCCGCTCATCCAGAGAAGGCGGCTCTAGGGCCCCTAAGCTGCTTTGCTTGCACCATCTGTGGTCATTTGCCCTCGGCTGGATGTTCTTAGCCCCACTGTTCAGAGGAGACCTCAACCAGGACATCATCCGGGGGAGCAGAGAGCAGAGAACAAACAAAGCTCATGAGCAAGGCTGGCGTCTCAGAGGGAGGCAGCTGGCCTCAGCGTGATGGTCCCCAAGGGAGAAGACACAGCAACGGTCTTTTAGCTGCTCTCGGGAGAAAGGAGAAACTCCTCCCCACCCCCATTCCTCCCTTTTTTCCACCACAAATATTTATTGAGCACCTACTACGTGCCAGGGTGACTCTAGTGGTGAACAAAAACAAATCCTTGGCCTTGAGGAACTCAGATTCTGATAAGAGGAGGCAGGTCAGAATCAAAGAAACAAATGTGTGTTAGAATATCAGACAGTGATAAGTGCTGTGAAGAGAAACCAAGCAGGTCAAGGCAGGGAGAGGGAGGAAGGGACCTATTATGGGCGGCTTCCCTACTGAGGGACATGGGGCCCCTCACTCACCGGCTGTGCCTCAGGGGTTTTGAGAGGCAGCCCAAAGTGAGTACCATGGCTTGAACCAACATCCAGGGCTCCCCTATACAGAGAAAAGACAAGAGATTGGTTAGGGGTCACAGGGGTGTTCTGCCGTGATGTTCCAGGAAAACCCGTTTTCTCCAGCCTCACTGCCTGCGGGGAGCCGATCTCGCAGCCTGGCCGTCCCTCGCTGCTCCCACAGCCCACAGCTCCGGCAGCATCCCCCAGGGGCTCAGCATCCAGCTGGGTACCACCATACCCACGCCACCCCCATCCTTGCTCACCAGCCTCCTTCCTGGGCAAGCACCTCGACTTCAGCCTCATGGCTCCACGGACCCCAAACCTGAGCACACGGACATCCTACAGCACCGGCAATTTAGGCAATCCAGCAGGAATCCCAGGAGACGGGCAGCTCCCCAAGCACCAGAACGCAGAGTTTAAAAATAGCCTCTGGGCACAGCTGCCCAATTCCGACTGAGATGATTCCATTGGATCGTTCATGTTTTTATATTCTGGAAGCACGATATGGGTTTTCACGATACACGCTAGAGCCATTAGTAAGACATTTCACCAAAAACAGGCACATTTACAGTGACCCAAAAAGGACTTTTTTTAAGAGTAAGGAGTAAAGCCTGGAGAGACCCGGAAAGCACAGTTGGGCAGAGGAAGTGGATTTTTGCACTCTGGGTGTGTATCAGAGGGTGGGGAGCTGAGAGGGGAGTGGGTCAGGAAGGGGAAATGGGCCTTCGGGGAACAGAGATTACAGCAGTTCAGAAATCTGGGAGGTGAATCCTCCAAGCGCCTTGGCCATTGATATGCCAAGGCACAGAAGGGCAGCCCTTCCCCCAGCCCATCCCAGAAAAGCAGCCCACAGACTCCCCTTCAAGTTAACAAAGGAAATCCTTAGTGAGACAGGCCTGTCATTTCATTTCATTTCATTGGGCAGTTTGGGTTCTTCCAATAGATGCACAGGCCTGGTGCTTAAAGAAACCGCAACGGAACCTGACCTTCACGTTCTATCATGAAAAAGAACATTTGGAGGGGAAATTACATGTGGTATCCGCGAGTTACTGAGTGGTACACAGAATGACCACGAAGTTCGTGGCATAAGTCTGGCATACCTATTTGCGTTCCAGGATGATTTTTTTTTTTAACCCTAATATTTCCTTGGTTATTTCCATGAGATGCAAAGGCAATGGAATTGAACATACAGGCCTAATTCATCACCTTTAACCAGAACGATGCCTGCATTTCAGATGTCCCCTTTATTTAATGCTTCTTTTGATCTGCTGCCTCAGAGCCTGGGAGAGATGCAAAGATGGATGAGACACAGCAACACTAGAACCTGCATCCCCAGCAAAGCTCAGGAGCCTTAACTACTAGGCAGCGGAGTGTGGACCCAGGAGCAGTCCACAGAATGGCTCTGTGTACCCTCAGTGCCATTTGGGGTTCCCTGGAAATCACACCACTGTGCTGATGGTTCCCAGTATGAATTGTGGTCTCCATTTCACACAGATCCACAATGGGCTTGGCCTCATTTTGCATCCTCTCCCATCACCAGTTTATTTGATTCCAGATTATAGCCTTAAGCCTTCTAGCCCTTCCACAGCCCCACACCATCTTTGAAGGTTACCAAGAATCTTAGAGCAAACCGAGAGAGAAGCATGAATTCCTTCAACTTCTTGCCGCTGACATAAAATGCCACCTACATGCCTCTTCTCTTTTCCTTCGTTCTCTGGGGAAGACACACACTTCCTCCTGCAGGTGGCATGACCAGTACCTCCACAGGAACCTTTGGTCCCATTTCTTCTGTCCTACAGGGCATACCTCCATCATTGCTCCCCCTTCTTACTTATCTTTCAACCTCTTCCCACCAACGGAGGCTTGCTCACTCCCGACAAACATGTTCAAGTTTCTATCATCCTAAAAGCACATACTTAGCTTCAGAAAATTTGAAAGTAGAGAGAAATACAAAGGAGGAGGAAAAAATGCACACATTCCCACCGTTGTTTCAGGGGTCAGCACGCGTAGGCATATGAGGGCATTTCCACACGCTCCCATGCATTTGTTTATACTTGAAATCTCATCAATGCAAAGTTTTGTATCTTGCTTTAGTTAAGATTATAGCATGAACATTTTCATATTTTACAAAAATTCTTCAAACAAAAATTTCAATGGCTTTTAAAAAATCTTCCCTCTAGTATCAGGCTTCTCTTAAATATTCCCCTGGAAGGCTAGTTAGTTTGGTTGCCATGTTTCTACATTATAAATAACACAGAGATCAGAAACTTGGGTGCACAACTTTCAGTCCTTGTTTCAGCTTTCCTTAGGATACATTTACAGAATGGAATTACTGGATTAAAAAGTATGACTTTGTTCAATGCTTTTGATACCAACTGTTAGATTTCTTTCCAGAAAAGTGGGCCAGTTCACATTCACATCAGCAGTTTCTGATTCCAAGAAGCCTTGTCAACGTAGCTGTCAGTGCTATTTGCCCATTGATTTAGTATACTGCACTGTTCTCATGCAGCCAATATTGATTCTTTATTAAATCAACCCCTTGTCTTTCGTATTTATTACTGATATTTCCTCAATTTTGTTTTCTGATACAGAGAAAATTTTTATTGTAGGTATTTAATCAAATATTGATATATTGATTTTTAAATTTAAGCTAGAATGTTTTTTCTAGTTTTGTGTGGTTTTTGTCTTTTAAAAATGCACTTAGGATTTATTTTTTCTATGATATGAAGTGAGGATCTAATTTTTCCCCCACACTGTCAATTTCCACACCCTATTTATAGAATACTCTAGTCTTTACCCATTGATTTGTGATGGCTCTTTTCTTTTAATAAGTTCTTACATGTACTTGGCCTATTTCAGGTTTATTTCTTTAGTTCTGTTGATCTGACTTTTCTTGTGTGAGAAACATGATGATTTTCTTTCTTTTTTTATTACTTTCAGAATTTAGTGGCATTCCTTACTTTGTTCTAAAGGAGCTATTGGTACCAATTATTTTTTCAAGATAAACTATACTGATTTTATCAAATAACAATATTGCATTGAAACTTTATTTGGATTGTGTTGGACAGACCCATGAGTTAACTTGTAAGAATGTATTTCTTTATGATAGTTGGCATTCCATCAGAAATGTGACATGTTGGCCCATTTATTCAAGTTGTATTTTTGGTGTCTCATTACAATTTCTATTTCTATTTTTAAAAATTTCCCCAACATGTATCTTATTAATTTTATTCTAAGCTTATATATCTATATATATGGTGCTCTTGAGAATGGTATTCTTTCTCCGTACTCATTCTGTCTTCCAATTGGTTTTGCTGGTATGCAAAGCTACTGCGTTTCCCACATTTATATTGTATTGGTCATGTCTTTATTAGTCCATTAATTCTAAAAGGCTTTCAGTTGATTCTATAAAATTTCCTGGGCACAATGTTATATATTTGCAAGAAATGATTATTTTGCATTTTTAATTCCAATAGTTATTAATCATTGGGATTTTGTTTTTTGTACTTATAAAGCTTCCGGGACAATTTTTTTTTTGGCCATTCTGCGAGGCTTAGGGAATCTTAGTTCCCCAACTAGGGATCGAACCCAGGCCCCCGACAGTGACACTCGGAGCCCTAACCACTGGACCGCCAGGGAATTGCCCAGGACAATTTTAAATAATGATGATGGGAGAGAGAGAGAAAAAAAAGGATGTTTTTCTAGTATTTATACATATGATTTTAGTTTTTATATTAAAGTTAGTATGATATATATGATGTAAATATACTCGCTTCCTAATATTAAATTATTCTTGCTCCTCTAATATAATTTAATTTGATTTTAATGTTATCTTTTAAAGTATGTTATTTAATACATTTGCTAGCAATTTTTTAAAGTCATACATGAAAAAGCCTATATATCATAGTTTGCTTTCTTATTCTAGCTTTATCAAGTTTGGGTCTGATATTAAACAAGTTTCATCCAATAAATTAAAGCTAACTTTTAGTATTATCTTTGTCTGGCTGGGTTTATATAGCTGGACACTTTCTTTGAAAGCTTAAGAAATACACTGAGAGAACTCTTTTTTTTAAAAAAATAAGTTTATTTATTTATTTTTGGCTGGGTTGGGCCTTCATTGCTGCGCGCAGGCTTTCTCTAGTTGCAGTGAGCGAGGGCTACTCTTCGTTGTGGTGCGTGGGTTTCTCATTGCTGTGGCTCCTCTTGTTGCGGAACACAGGCTCTAGGTGCATGGGCTTCAGTGCTTGTGGCACATGGGCTTCAGTATTTGTGGCACATGGGCTCAGTAGTTGTGGCTCGCAGGCTCTAGAGTGCAGGCTCGGTAGTTGTGGCACACGGGGCTCGTTGCTCTGCGGCATGTGGGATCTTCCCGGACCAGGGCTCGAACCAGTGTCCCCTGCATTGGCAGGCGGATTTTTAACCACTGTGCCACCAGAGAAGTCCCACACTGAGAGAATTCTTGAGGCCAGGAACTTTGGGGGCAATAAGTCTTTTTTTAACCTTTTGCATTTCTAAATGATTACAGTCTATTGAGGTTTTCTACCTTTTCTTGAGCAATTTTGTTAACATCTTTAGAAAAAAAAATTCTTCATTTCATTAAAAGTGTAAAAGTTGCAATGCCACATCCTTAAAGTAAGTTTTAATCTCTTATTATACATCTTTCACATTTCTAATTTTACTTTTTTTATTGATTAGATTTGCCAAAGATTGGTCCACTAAATTGCCTGTTTGTTTAAAAAGTCAACTTAAATATTTTTTCAATGATTGCAATAGGCAGGGTGGTAACTTTATGAATTAGAAGCAAAGGCATTCTGGAAGGGTAGCTTGTTTTCAGTGAAATGAATGCGTGGTGCTCGGACGTGGGTCACAGCTCAAAAACCATTGCTGTCATAGGGTTTCATTTGTGTGTTCACTCATTTCAAAATTAAATAATGTGAAAGATGGGTTTTAAGGCAGCACATTAGTGACAGCAGAAGAGAGGGATAATGCAGAATGAAGCAATTATTTTTCATATCAAGAAACATGATTTATTAGTATAAAGAGAGCAAGGAACACTGGTATTAGGTAGCACATTTTATTTTCAGATTCACTATTTCTTTGCATCTTGACAACAGGCCAGTGTTCTAGTTATATGCCTGTAAAACAAATTATTCCAAAACTTAGTGATAAAAAGCAATAACTTACTGTGCTCATGAATTCTGTGGGTCAGCAACTGGACAGATTAGAGCAGAGATGGTTTGGCTCTATTCCATGATATCTGGGGGGGTCTCAGCTGGAAAGCTCAAAGTCTGAGGGCTGGAATCACCTGAGGACTCAGTCACTCATGGTGGTTAATGCTGGCTGTTGGCTGAAGGCCTCAGTTCCTCTCTACATGGCCTTCTCCTTGTAGTCTGTCCCCAGGGCCAGGTGAGTTTCCTCACAGCATGGCGTCTGGGTTCCGGGGAGGAGCATCCCAAGACAGACAGGTAGAAGCTGCACCTTCTCGTGACCTGGGCTCAGAAGTCACGTAGCATGACTCTCGTCATCCTCTATTGGTTGAAATAGTCACAAGCCCCCGGGGTTCAAAGGATGGGGAAATAGACTTTACCTCTGGACAAGGTCTTGGAAGAGTATATGGGACCAGAAATGATGCCAGGGCCATTTTTGTAAAATACAACCGGCCACCACCAGGAAAGTTCTGGAACGATGGCAGAAGATGTAATCCCTTTATCTCTCTGGATGGGCATAGGCAGGTAAACAAAGATAAAACAAAATCAAAGAGTACTTGAAAAATCAAGCTGAGGTAGAGATAATCAGTGCAATAAGGATGGTAGATCTTTTAATATCCATCACTACAGTTGTATCTGTACCCTCCTTCATTCACCCATTCATTTTTTGGGAATATGTATCATATGCCAGTCACCCCACAGGCCTAATAGATAAACAATTTAGTGGGATTCACAGATGTAGCACACAACTGTGGCATGATAGTGTCACAGATGTTTATTCACATAAAGGTGGGCATCTTGACCACAGCCCCATGTTCTCCTGAGTAGTTTCAAGGTATACAACTCTGTTGTCCGAATTCTATGGTTTAATCTAGGAAAACATAGCAACTCTAACTGCGGCTGTGCCGGTGAGAAAGATTAACTTCACTGGTGAGGCAGAAAGTGGTGTTGGGTAGCGGCCAGCATGTCACCGCGTTAAACAATGAAAACTCACCCTAAAGGCAGTGGGGGACCACTGGGGACTCTTCAGTGTGAGAAAAAGGACCCAAGCTGTGCTTTAAAAAATTCCCCTATGGAGAACAGTATGGAGGTTCCTCAAAATACTAAAAATAGAGTGGCCATATGATCCAGCAATCCCATTCCTGGGCATATATCCAGACAAAACTATAATTCAAAAAGATACATTCATGCCCTATGTTCATAGCAGCACTATTTACAATAGCCAAGACATGGAAACAACCTAAGTGCCCATCAACTGATGAATGGATAAAGAAGATGTGGTATATATAAACAATGGAATACTACTCAGCCATAAAAAAGAATGAAATAATGCCATTTACAGCAACATGGATGGACCTAGAGATGATCATACTAAGTGAAGTAAGTCAGGAAGAGAAAGACAAATGCCAGATGATATCACTTATATGTGGAATCTAAAAGATGGCACAAATGAACCTATCTACAAAATAGAAACAGATTCACAGACATAGAGAACAGACTTGTGGTTGCCAAGGGGAAGGTTGGTGGGGGAAGGTTGGATCAGGAGTTTGGGATTAGCAGATGCAAATTATTATATATGGAATGGATAAACAACAAGGTCCTATTATAGAGCACAGGAAACTATATTCAATATCCTGTGATAAACCATAATGGAAAAGAATATGAAAAAGAAAACAAAAAACAAAACAAAACAAAACAAAAATCCCCCCTGGGAGGAAGGTGGAGGGTGGAGGGTGGAGGGTGGAGCAGGTGAGAGGCTCTTCCCATAACATCCCCAGGGAGCATTCAGAAGACCAGATGGAACAGGGGATGCCCTGACACAGTGCCCTGCCCTCCCCTTTCATCCACTGAGGGGGTAAAGAGCAGCTCACTTCCCTCTTGCAGCTGCTGAAATAAAATAGGGAAGATCAAGAGGAACCAAGAAAGGGCCCAGGGCAAGGAGGCCTGGCAGTCTATTGAGAAATAATAATAATAATTATACTAATACCACAAATATTATGTACCGAGTACTTCTTAGACATCATGTTAAGTCCTTTACAGAATTCACCACTGAACCCAGGGAAGTGGGCATCTGTACCTCTAGTTTACAGAGGAGACACCTGAGGCTCAAAGAGGCTGAATCAGGTCCCCAAGATCCCACCATCATAAAAGGCAGAACCAGGACTAAATTCGGGCCTCCCTGGATCCAGAACCCAAGCTGGTCAGGCTACTCAAAACACCTCCCAGAGGAAAACCAAGGCTTTGCGTTTGCACATGGACCAGCGCTGCTCACCAGCGTCAAGGGTGGTGAGGTCTCCTCTGGCATGAATGAGGCCACCCACCCCCTCAGGTATCCCTGGGAAACCCTGGGAGGGAGCAGGGGGCAGCCAGGCCTGGCGGGTTCCCAGAGGATGGAGTGATGGACCCTGTGTTCCTTAGACCCCCAAACCAGCGTGAGCCTGTAACCTGTTGACTTGGAGGATAAAGGGAGAGGGGGAAGCAGGGGTAACTCCAGCTCGTGGGTGAAAACTTTCTCTACAAGTTGGGGCTACAGAAGGGAGGTCCTACGACGTGGGGGAGGAAAGGGTTGCATTTTTGTTCTGAGGAGCCCAAGGCAGGTCAACCAGATGGATTTATCCAGGGGGCACTTGGGCAAATGGGGTCAGGACGCAGGGGTTTGATAAGAATGAATGACATTTCTTCCATCCTTTTTCTGTCCCCCCCATCTCCAATGGCTTGGCCTCTAAGGGCACAGCTACCTAAAAGTAATTTCTGGACAGACCCTGGCCCACTCTTTTTTTTTTGAATTTTTGAATTTTATTTTATTTATTATTTTATACAGCAAGTTCTTATTAGTTATCCATTTTATACATATTAGTGTATATATGTCAATTCCAATCTCCCAGTTCATCACACCACCACTCCGCCCACCCACCCCCGCTGCTTTCCCCCCTTGGTGTCCATACGTTTGTTCTCGACATCTGTGCCTCAATTTCGTGCCTGGCCCGCTCTTTCCTGCTCGTTGCCTTCAAGAGTGTGGGGGGCCTTGGGGCCAGGGAGCAAGAAGTCGATAGTCCCAGACAGTGGCATCTGTGGCCCCGGGAATGTGGCTGCCCTATTGGAAGGTTCTTGCTGGTTTCTGTATTGGCGGCTTGTAAGAAGCTCATCTTCTTTTGAGCTGTACGGCACAGCTTGAAGTGTACTGATTAATACTCAACCTCTGAGTTGTCTCCCCTGAGAAAGTCGCTCCATCGCAGACATGGGAAATTCTCTAGGAAATAATTTGCTTACTGGCTTGGTCGACTGGTTTTCTCTGAATCCCTGGCATCGGGGGTGAGTGCTGTGAAATCTGCTGAGTGGATGGGTGGGTGGACAAACGAATAACATGAGGTGGCAAGAGGCTCTTCATGGCTAATCTCAGGGCAACTCAGTAGATCCCTTGATTCCCTGGAGGCCAGTATTTGTTTTTCACAGCATCAGTTTATCTGTGGCAGAAGAGGGTGCTGTAAAATCTTAGCATTTTCTATGTCATGGAGAATAGGATGGTGTGTTCAGCAGTGCAGAATGGTTCAGAAGACAGTCCCAGGAGCTGAGCCTTTGGGGTGATTCTGGCCTCGCCTCTGAGGGCTCCGTGACCACAGACGACTCACTTTCCTGTTGTGTATCTCCTCTTCAGCAGTGAGGAGAGTCAGCATTTATAAAGTCATGGGACCATCTCCATAAAACACTTCACACTCTACACAACATGGTGCTTGGCTCTAAGTGCTCCAAAAAATCTTGACTGTTATTATTTTGTTGTAAAAGCCACTCCCTCTAAATTCCTTGTTCTCTTTCTGGTTGCCCTTCAGTATCTGTCGCTTTCCTAATCATGGTCTGCGTCTCCTTCGACTGCTGTATGTGAAGGGTGATTGAAAGGAAGAAATACCGTTTGGGAGGTGTGTGTCTGTGTGTGTGTCTGTGTGTGTCTGTGTTTTCAAAATTTCCACGGAATCGATGCTAAGTTGGATTCCACATGTCCGACAGCAGGGAAGTGATTAAGTAAATGCACACAGTGGAACTGCTACTAAAAATTGGGAGTTTTTTTTTTTTTTTTCCTCAGGAATCTTTAATGACAGTTAAAAACTTAAGTAAAAACGCCAAGAAATAAAATGTGAAATGCAGTAAGAGCTCATGTATGTAAAACACATATGCCAAGAAATGGGCTGGAATATGATGTAACGGTGGTTCCAGCAGATGTGTGGGGCTTTGGGGGGATTGGCGCTGTGTCTTTGGGGTACAACACGGTGTGACATTGCCCAGGGGTGGTAAAAGTTGCCAACTGCTGGCAGAGCTGATGTGGATGAAGGCCTCCAGGAGAGACCTGGAAGAGCTGTGGGTTAGATGATTCTCGACATTTCCCAGGTTCCTCAGAGAAGTGTGTTTCTTTCTTCCTCTCAAAAGTGTTGATTGAATTGTTTTGAGCTGATCTACTTAGCAGAGACTGGTTATCTTAATTAAAGCTTGTGAAGAAGCAAAAAGGAGGTGGTGTGAGTGAAGGAGACTCCTAAAGATATAGAACAAGTGGGTCGACTGGGGAATAGAGGGGTTGGGGGGAGGGGGAGAGAGAAGAGATGAGGAGGAAGGTGGGTTGAGGGAGGAGGAGGGAAGCTGCAGACACTGAAGAAGCATTTGGAAATGTGGGGAGGGGGTGTCGACTGCATCCTGATTGAGCTGGAGGGGCTGGCCTTGAGGACGCTCCGAAACCTTACCACTCGGTGTGGTCCCACCGTCAGCTCCCCTGGGAGTGTTAGAAACAGCAGGCTCCACCCTCTGGGGCACCAGAACCTGCATCTTCATGAGGTTCTTGGGTGATTTGCGTGCCTCAAAGATAAAGAAGCAGCTTGATGAGAGAGGGTCGTTCAGGGGGCTGGCTGCCTGGTGGGGAGAGGAAATGGCAGCCTAGAAGGGGAGGGGGCTGCCCAGACCCTGCTGGCTGTTAGCAGGGGCTCCAGCACAAGCCAGACAGTACTGGAGAGAGCGGGGGTGATTGCTGCCATCTGCTCCCATTGAACCAGCTCGGCCACCTTTTAAAACATCAAGTCTTAAATTATTGAAAGGTACTCCATAATCATCTTGGTTCTTGTGGTGTTTGTTCAATATCTATGCTCACGGCAATCAAGAATCAGTCCCATTACTCGGCCACAAAAAAGAACAAAATTTTGCCATTTGCAGCAATGTGGATGAACCTAGAGGGCATTATGCTGAGCGAAACAAGTCAGACAGAGAAAGACAAATGCTGTATGATCTCACATATAGGTGGAATCTAAAAAATACAACAAACTAGTGAATATAACAAAAAAGAAGCAGACACACAGATACAGAGAAAAAATTACTGGTTACCAGTGGGGAGAGGGAAGGGGGGAGGGACAAGATAGGGGTAGGGAAGTAGGAGGTACAAACTATAAGGTAACAAATAAGCGACAAGGATCTATTGCACAACACGGGGAATACAGCCAATATTTTACAATAACTATAAATGGAGTATTACCTTTAAAAATTGTGAATCACTGTTTTGCATACCTGTAACTTATATAATACTGTACAGCAACTATTTAAAAAAAAGATGAAAAACAAAGAGTCATTCCTGCTCTGTGATAGAGGGAGAAGGTGATCACTCCTGGGTTTGTCAATATTTCCACTGTTTAGGGAGGGGAGTTCGCTGAACTGGATTTCCCCTGAGTGGGAGGGAAGCCAGCCTGGAAAGCTTTTTCTCTGCCTTCTCTTGCGAAATCAGCCTCGGGTAACCACAAGGCCACTGCTTCCTAGAGACATGGAAGGAGAAACCGAATTCTGGGGACGGGGTGGAGGTGCCCATGGGCAGGGCAAAGAGATGCTTGCTTCCCGCAGGGGGAGGGGCTTACACTTCATTAGCCACAGGGCCCCAAATGGCAGGTGGTTTTCTGAGTTGAGAGTCCTTCCCTGGATTCTGTATCCCCATCTCTTAGAGATTAGAAGAGATTCTCCTATTTCCAAGGCGACATTGTGCCCTGAACTCTGTCACCGCAGCCGTGACAGAAGAGGGAACTCAACATCCTCGGCCAGGGTCAGGGGGTGGGGCGTCTGGAGCTCTGACTGCACAGGAAAACAAAGTGCTTCCTTTCTCAGTTTACTTGTGTGACTTTTTGAATAGACAAGGAGGACCTTCTGGGGGGAAGAACGATTTGCCATTCATTAATAACATATCACTTTATCTTCTAAATCGTTATCCTTTTCATTTTTTCAGCAGCCTTAAGGCCACCTCAAAATGCTGGTTTCTGACTGATTAAAAGAATCCTCAGAGCTGGGTGGGTGTGTTTCTCTCCTTCTCTGCCCGACACCCCCCCCACTGGCTCTGCCAGTTGGGGTAGGAGCCCTCCCAGCGCTTCCTAAGGAAGTGGGTTCTCTGAGTAGGTGGGCTGCTATATCCCTGAAAGGTGAGAAGTCAGGAGGTACATGCAGAAAACGTGTGGGGCACGAGAGGCTGTGAAGCCTGGGGAGAGGGCACTCGTGTTCACCTGGCCCTCAGTATCTTGATCCCGCCCTGGGTCTATTGCTTCCATGTCCTCACTTTCATGTCACTCAGTGAGACAGAAACTCCTTTTGAAACGAGCTTTCCTGTCCGATGTGAACAGAACCAACAGACGATGACACAGTGGGGTCTTCTCCTTCCCTGGCAAAAAAGCAGGTCATCTAAGCTGCATTTTCCTTGAGGTGGAAATGCTAAAGGCCTGGGGAACACCTGGGAAGGTTCCTGAGGAAGAGCAGAGCTCTGGAAACTCAACCCCAGGGAGTCAGAGCCTAAGGGGATGGATCCTGGGGACTAAACTGGACCCTTGATTTAAAGGGAAGCTTCAGTCCTTGGTAGGCAGCTGGTCAACACCCCCCACCCCCCACCCCCAACACACACGTCTCCTGGGCTGTGCCCCGGGCGTAGAGCCAAGGTCTTGAGTTCCCCAAACTCCCTCCCATCTGAAAGCTCCCACTGCCCAGGAACCCTCCACAGGCTGCACTCAGCTGTTCTTGCCCGAATCTCCCCTGGAATCTCCTGCCACTCCACCCACCTCACCAGTGAGATTTGGGCCAAGTGTGACCAGAGCCCCTTCCACCACCCACCACCCCATCATCCCAGTGGCCCACTTCCCTGCAAGAGGGAATTCCGTCTACCCATTACAACAGGGCCTGTGGGCCCAGCATCCCAGAGCACCAGTGCACTGACCAGGGAAGGTGGGGAGGTCAGCTCCAAGCACTTCTAGGACCTGGACTCTGAAATTCACGTCAGTTAATTTGTTAATTTTACCAGGTTCGGTAGCTTATGTTGCTCGTGTCCACGTCAAGACTGGGTTCCACTTCCTGATTTTGAGGGGTCTCATTTTACATAGACTTGAAACGCATGTCTTGAAACGGTTCTGCTAGAACGATACTTTCTTTTTGTTATTTTAAGTGGTGTAAGCAGAGGTGCAATGCTAAATATATGTACAATGGGTTTCACTCCTTAATCAAACTCCACTTGTATAAATAGAGAATTATATTTGATTCAACTTTAAACAAATGCTGTAGTTAATATGGAGCAATTATTAATGTGTGTGGGAACGTGATCTGAAAGTAAGTGATCCCAATCTGTGCCACAGAGTGTTTTCACTGAGTTGGGCACAGAAGTCCATTCTATAGACGTGAAACACAGCAATGTAGAGAAGATCTGAACTTGCTTTATCCAAACTTTTGGCCCTTTAAAAAATAAAAATATCATTCTTATTCCTTCCACCCAACCTCCCTCCTTCCCATATTTGATCTTTCTGCTGGTTAGAATGTTGAATTAATGATGCTGGAAATATTTGTTTGACAAATATTTAACAATGTGACAAATGTGCTCCTTGTCATGAAGGAGTTAATACTCCAGGGCAAGACAGTCATGAACACAACTCCGGCAAAGTACAGCATATGATTGAAATACCTAACGGGGAGACTTGCCTCCTCCAAGGGGTCAAGGCATGACCCTCTAATCATATTGATTCCAAAGTGTAAAGAATGAGGGGGGGGGGATCAGCAGACTCCTGCCCTAGAAAAGACATTCAAAGCTCCCAAGAATATTCATGTCTCCGTCCTCAATTAAACCACTTCCCAAAAAGAGTTTTCTTTTAGATTCAAGGTCTTAAGGGAAGGAGATTCTAAAACTATTCACAAGAATCCCCTTTATATTCTGAAAATAAGGATTAGCGCTATCTGGCAAAACAAACCATCTTCAAAACAATTGGTATAATTGTACTGGTTTTCTACCACTGCTATAACAAATTACCACCAGTGGGGTGGCTAGAAACAACACAAGTTTATTACCTTTTTGGTCTGAAGGCCAGAAGTGTGCCTTGGGTCTCAGGGGGCTAAAATCAAGGTGTCACAGGGCTGCCATCCTTCCGGGAGTCTCCAGGGGAGACTCTGTTCCCTCCTCTTTTCCAGCTTCTATAGGCTGCTTCCTCCTCCTTTAAAGCCAGCAAGAACATGTTGGTGCCTTCTCCTATTTCATTACTCTTTCTCTCTGTCTCCCTCTTCCATGTTTAAGATTAAACATGATAAGCATGTTTAATCACGTTTATGATTATAGTGGGCACACCTGGAGAATCCAAGGTAATCTCCCTATTTTAACATCAACTGATTAGCAAACTTAATTCCATCTGCAACTTTATTTCCCCTTTACCAAGGAATATAACATATTCACAGGTTCCCAGGATTAGAACACGGACATCTTTGGGGGAACGTTGTTCTGCTGACCACAATAATATTGTAATGACTTGACATGTTGACCTCTTGTCCCAGTATCACGCTCTACACTGCAGCACGTACTGCTGGGAGCATCTATCCCCACTGATCAGAGCTGCTAACCCTACTCTTTGATGAGTCCCAGGGTCACTGCTCTGCCCATTCCAATAGCTCTTTACTCCCCTTGGGAATCTCTGCAAACTTCACCATCATAAAACTTCATTTTTACCTCTGCAATCTACTTGCGTTCTTCCCTGATGATTTGCTGGCTTTTCCCCTATGGTTTCTAAAATTTTTGCCACTGTTCAGCCATTCTTTTACTTCTTGGGACTTTTGAATTTTGAATAAGTAAATAAATACTCAAATATGCATAAAACTCTTTAAATGAACAAACAGAAACAATTATAAGTCTTAAAAATATTTTTACACACTATGGTAAATTCACAGTCAGTGACATGCTTAGAATTACATGCTACAGAATTCCTAAACTCAAATTCACAAAGACTGAGCAAGAGCTCAAACACATAGAATTCACATATACGATCTCTATGTGGCTGTCAAGTCAACGTTCATGAGTCGTTGTGGCCTTGGCCATGATCACATGAAAGCCATGCTCTACTGAAGCTTGAGGAAGCATAACTGAGTGTCATAGGCATAGATGACAAAAATATTTCCTTCCCAACCTACTTGGCCCTTGTACGTTATGAGTAATGATCACGTGAAAAGCACGACCAGCTGAAGTTTGGGGAAATATATCATTGACTTATTCATCCAGTCCCCAAATCCTAGTGTAAGCGGTTGGCATGTTTCTGTTCGTATCAAGAGCACGTGCTGATGTGTTTGCTGGGCTCTCTCTGATTTCTAATTTCTGGTCTCTTTCTGATTTCAAGGAACAGAGACAGCGAAGGATAGGTTGCCATAGTTAATGGTATTCAACTTGTTTACCATAAAGGTGTCTAGAGGTAGAGAGAAAAAAGGAAACGAGTGTAAATGCTTCCATAGAGAGCATGCACCCAGCTGAAATCAGTTACGCCTCATATATACTGATTGACATAGAGGCTTAAAATTGACTCTTGCAATCTTGCTCTCATGAAACGCAAGCCACACGAGTCCACGTCTCCTGCTTGCTACCCGAGTGCACTTCCGTGTTGGTTGCTCGGCTCTCTCCTATCTGCCCTTCTGCGCATTCCACCTCCTGCTCGATGTTGTCTGGTTTCCTCACCTCATGCCTTTTGCTCACACGTCTCCTCCTGTGGTTTTTCCACTCTTGGGCACAAATGACAGAATAGGTCGAAAGGTCTCAAGTTGGAATTTGTCCTGAGGAAGAGCTGAGTGGTTTCGTGGGTCATCATCCAGTGTCGTTGCGTCCACGTTGGGCAGAACTTTCTTGTCAGGATGTTGCATAGGCTGCTGGGACCGGGAGACTCGTACTGCTGGAACCTTCTGGCCCACTCTGTCTCTGGACTTCATTTAATGAGAGACAATTAAGGTCCTTACGGCTTAAGCCATTTCAAGATGGGGTTTCCTCCTATCTGCAATCAGACAGAATATTTGTTTCAGGGTTAAGCCTTCCTTATTCAGGACCACTTGAGTGTGAGTATTCCTAGGGTGATCATGTAGAAAGTAGAGTGAAACTGAGCTTGTGAAAGCCATTTGAAAGCTCGTATGTTCGCTGTTAATGCAAAGCTGGTCAGTGACCACTACTCAGCATCCCCAAAGGGAGAGAAGCTCGAGGGACCACTCAGGAAACAGTCAAGAATCGTGGAGGGGTTGCTTCCTGTGAATTCACAGACCACTTACAGGACAGTCCCGGGGGACTCTTCAACTTCACCCTGAACCCTTTCTTCTCATGTATCTTCTTCAGCTAAAGAGTCTACGTGTTCTGAAGTTATTTTCCCGTCAACTCAGAGTCTGACCTTTTCCCAAGGGGAAAAAAACACCCTCTAAAAATGATCTCCTTGCAGCCTCTGCATTGCAAGCAGGCTAAAGTCATGTTTGGTTTGCAATTAGTAAAGAGCAATTTAACTGGGGACCCATAGGCACGGAGTTCAGAGGTTAGCAACTGGGTAGTTGCTGCTACTGCTGGACCTTCCTTCAGCCCACGACCCATGCTTCCTGGTTTGGGAGCCAAGTTTCTGGGGATCCCATCAGATGTGATTGAGCATTTCTATCTGTTAACTTTCCGTGTCAACTTGGTTAGGTTCTTGTGCCCAGATGCTTGATCAAACGCTAGTCCTGATGTTGCCGTGAAGGTATCTATTTAGATGAGGTTAGCATTTAAATCAGCAGGTGACCCTCCATAATGTGAGTGAGCCTCGCCCAGTCAGGTGAAGGCCTTGGGGGCCTTGGGGTCGCCCCAAGGAAGAAGGAAGTCTGGAGTCTGCAGCCCACCAGACTCCAGCTGCAGTCTCCACTCTTCCTTGAGTCTCCAGCCTGCCGGCCCACCCTGCAGATACCAGACTTGCTGTCCCCACTATCACATCAGCCAGTTCCTTAAAATGAATCCAACTATATATCCACATACACACATTCTACTGATTCTGTTTCTCTGCAGAATTCTGACTAGTACCCTATCTAAGGACATTTTCCTTCTTTGAATTATATTTAACCCTAGTTAACCATGAGAATAACATCAGACAGACCAATTGAAGGGCATTCTATAAAATGCCCGACCAGTACTCAACATTGTCAAGGTCATCAAAAACAAGGCACAAGGAGTTAGAAAAGGCTGGGACACTGTCACAGCCAAGACGTGCCTAAGAAGGCTGGATTTCAGAATGCAGTGTGGGATCCTGGGACCAAAAAAAAGGATATTAGGTAAACTAAGGAAACATGAATAAGGTACGGTCTTTACTTAATAGTAATGTATCAGTATTGCTTCATTCATTGTGATAAATAAATCATAGTTACATAAGATGTTAATAATAGGGGAGACTGTGTGTGGAGTATATGGGAATTCTCTGTGCTTCTTTATCTGTAAACCTAAAACTATTTTAAAATTTTAAAATGTAATTAAAATATATGTTTATTATTTTACTTTTCATACATGTCATTAATCCAAAAGATACGTATTGAACACTTGCTGTCTACCAGATAAGATGCCAGGAGAGTTTCTGGAAGGAGTTTAAGGGTAAGAGGGGCATGACTAGATCTGCTTTTTAAACCATCATTCTGAGTAATTCATATGCATTCCAATGTGTGAAAACCAGCTAGACCGACGGGATTCCTTGAGAAGAGAAACTGTTTCATTCTTATTTCCAGCCAGCCAAAAATGTTGGGAGCAGGAGTCGGGGAAGGTTCAGGGACATTGGTCCAAGCAGAGGGGACAGCAGGTGTGTGGCCTCTTTGCTGGACAGACCTTCCTCACTGGAGAAACTGAACAGAGGCCTGTGTGGCCAGAGGGGAAGGAAAAAAAACCAGACGGGGCAGGGCATTGTGCCTCACCTTTTGGAGCTCAAGATGTTTATCTTTAAAAAAATTTTATTGGAGTATAGTTGATTTATAATGTGTTAGTTTCAGGTGTACAGAAAAGTGAATCAGTTATACATATACATATATCCACTCCTTTTTTTTTTTTTTTAGATTCTTTTCCCATATAGGCCATTACAGAGTATTGAGTAGAGTTCCCTGTGCTATACAGTAGGTTCTTATTAGTTATCTATTTTACATATAGTAGTGTGTATGTGTCAGTACCAATCCCAATTTATCCTTTCCCCCCCTTATCCCCTGGTAACTATAAGTTTGTTTTCTACATCCGTGACTCTACTTCTGTTTTGTAAATAAGTTCATTTGTACCCTTTTTTTTAGATTCTACATATAAGAGATATCATATGATATTTGCCTTTCTGTGTCTGACTTACTTCACTCAGTATCACAATCTCTAGGTCCATCCATGTTGCTGCAAATGGCATTATTTCATTCTTTTTTATGGCTGAGTAATATTCCATTGTATATATGTACCGCATCTTCTTTATCCATTCCTCTGCTGATGGACATTTAGGTTGCTTCCACGTCCTGGCTATTGTAAATAGAGCTGCTGTGAACATTGGGGTGCATGTATCTTTTGGAATTATGGTTTTCTCCAGGTATATGCCCAGATTGCTGGGTCATATGGTAGTTCTATTTTTAGTTTTTTAAGGACCCTCCACACTGTTCTCCATAGTGAATGTTTTTTCACCTGCAACAAGAAGCCATCCTAGGATGATAATCGGATTTACCTTATAAAATACAGTATGTTCATTATTGAAACTTTAGAAAAATACAGAAAAGGATAAAGAAAAAACATTATCTGTAGTCTCTCTATTTTGAAATAACACTTGACCTATTGGTATATTTCCTGCCATCTTTTTATTCGGTTGTTTTCTTGCTCTTTTTTAAAAAAAATGTACTTATTGTATAATGAATGTTTTTCCATAACCTAAAAGAGTTTACAAATCATCTGTCTGTGTAATATTCCAATACACAGCTAGGTTATAATTTATTTAGCCATTCCCCTATTTTATTGTTTTGTTTTTGCCATTATAAATGGCATTATGATGGGCCTTCTTGTATGTAAAGTTGTTTTATCTATAGTAACTTTATAATGGTCACTGTTAGCTCTGCTTGATGAAATTCTGGATACACGTTTTTCGATGTGTAATGAAATGTGCCAATAAGGGGCCCCCACCAACTGGACTGGCTTCTTGTTTGGCCCCAAATCTCCTTTCTTGAGGTCGTGGACACACAGCCATAGCAAAGCCCCTGAGAGTGATTTTTATATAGCTAGGAGTGTAATTACTTTGTGAAATGCTGTAACCATTGCAAATATCAATATATTTTCTAACACTTGCAAAAGACATTAACATTTTCTACAGAAGAAAAATGCCCCAAGTTGACTTATAATTGTCTTCATTTCCGTAATCCTTACTCTTAATGATGTCATTTCTCTCCTTCTCATTTTACTATTTCATTTACGAAGAAACAATTTTGTCATTTTGGTATAGCCGACACACATAAATGAACTCAAATATTCAGCCAGCGTGATTCATTTTTATGTCGATGTTGCCGGGCAGGTGACAGTGGATGGGAAATAAGGCAGACAGAGACAAAGATCAACAGCTTTGTCAGTCCATGAGGGATGTCGGCACTGCTAGCTTTATTCTACATTTGACTTTAATATCCCGAATCATGCTCTGCTTGCTGTGGAAACCTGAGAAATTCTCCTACTGAGCTCACCAGTTGTCTAGAAGCTAAAGCAGGTCAGGTTGCTAAGAAAAAACTCCCAGCAAAACCATAAGCTCTGGCCCTCACCTGGGGCTTTGCTTAGCTCACAACACAGGGCCGGTGGAGGGACGGTGGTCTGTCGGGGTCACTCTGGTGGCCAACCCAAGAGCAGCCCCCCAGCTGTTCACTTGCCATTTTAACGGAGGGGTGATGTTCACATGTGGGACATGGGGACAAGTTCGCATGGGTCTACTCAGGTTTTTTATAATACCCTTTCCAAACTCGCATATAGATAAATCACAACATGTAGATTTTATCAAGATATGAAGTACTTTATAAACATATGAGTAATTATAACATCTATTTAAAGGGTGTGTGTGTGTGTTTGTTAATTATGGAAAGAAAACAATTTGGCCTGTCCAACTTTTTAAAGTGAACTTTTTTTTTTTCCTAGTTTTTAAAACTATATCTTGTATTCTTTTCTACAGAAAAGTAAAACATTTTTATAAAAGTGTACAGACTCAATCAGGATTAAAAAAAAAAAAGACAAGACCACTATGAGAAGAAAATGGCCAAAGAGCAGTGATATAAGAGAACCCAGCAGTTAAGACAAGAATTGCATAGATAAGAATATTTTAAGAGGCCTGGCAAAATTCACAGTTCATGCTGGGTAGTAATTATTTTCATTCTAGTGGAGTAATTGTATTTCATTCTTCATTAGAAGGATCTGACATAACTGCTTAGACAACAAACGTAACTACTCCCATTTCCCACTGGGACACTGCATGGGAGTTATGGACAGCTGTCCTGACCTCCCGTCTTCCATTCGATTTTAGGAAAGGGTCAGGGTTGCCCGCACCCCTTGGTATACATTTAGAACCTCTGGAGTGAGTGGTACAAACTAATTCCTCTCAACAGTCTGCTGTCATAGGGGGAATAATTTACAGCCCAGACATCTGAGTGTGAGTCTAGGCTCCACAAGTAACAAATCTACAGTTAAAGGCAGATTCTGACTCCCAGCCCAGTGTGTTCTGTCAACTGTGGAAATTTCATATTTAAGCATATGAGAATTGAAGAGAAACATAAGCCCATATTACCTGACTTGACAGATAAAGTGAACTTTTAAAAGAAAAATTTTTTTTTTCAATTTGGCGTGCTTTTTCTGTATTTCCAAATCCCCACTCAGCAGGTAAAAGGAATAAAGGAAACAAGTATACTTCTTATGTTCTTTCGAAGACTAAGTGGATGGATATCAACTTCATGTTATGATTAAATTTCAAAAAATAGACTTCAGAGATTTTTACTTTATTCAAATGAGCTGTGATATTGTAAATTTAATTTCATCATCAGTTTGACCCCTCCATGCCCCACGACTGGCGGACCACTTCACTTCTTGAAAAGCTTCCTTGTCTGGGCTTCTTTCTCAGCGGGCTCTCCTGGTCCCCCCCTTCCCTCACTGGCTGTTCCTCCTTGGTCTCCAGGCTGGGTCTCACCTCCTCCACTCACTCTCAGAATGCTCTCCTGATCTAGTTCTGTTCTGGACCTACTTACCTTCTCTCTTCGTTCTGGTCTGGTACCAGGCTTTGAAATGCATTCAGAGATCAATGGCTTCCAGATATCTTACCTCCAGCTCTGATATCTCCCCATAACCCCAGACCCACGTGTCTGACCGCGTACTTGACATCTCCCGCAGATGCCCAAGGACCATCTCAAACTCAATACGGCCAAAACACAGCTCCTGACCCCCACCCCACCAAACCTCTCCTTCCCCTGTATATTTGATCACCTCCCTTTTCTCACTCCCCAT
This sequence comes from Eschrichtius robustus, assembly GCF_028021215.1. Lineage (NCBI taxonomy): Eukaryota > Metazoa > Chordata > Mammalia > Artiodactyla > Eschrichtiidae > Eschrichtius > Eschrichtius robustus. Next base: position 6,166,283 of record NC_090828.1, read on the forward strand.
ACCCCGTCCATCAGGAAGCTCTACTGTCTTTGCCTTTAAAACATACCCAAACTCCTCTACTTCTATCTTCATTACTGCCATCCTGGTCTGAGGTTCAGTCCGTCACACCTGGCCTATGGAATTGGCTTCTTACCTGACCTCTTTGGTTCTATTATTGCCTCCCACTGTCCCTTAAAATATGGTCTCCTAATTTTATCAAGTTCTAAAAACGTTAGAATTAGACCACAACAGTCCCCTGCTTAACCCCTTCTGATGTAGCTACATAGCACGAACAAAACTCCCAGGCAGCTTACAAAACCCTGACCCGACCTGTCTTCTGCCTGCTTCTCTGAGCTCATCTTCTTTTCCTCCGCAGTCACGCTCAAAGCTGTATTCTCTCTGGCCTTCCAAGGCTCTTCCTCCACCACGGCAAGCTCTTTCCCTCCCTGGGACCTTGGCGTTAGTTCTTCCCTCTGCCTGGAATGCTCTTCCCTGCATCTTTACCTGGCTCACACCTGTTCTTTAGAATTTGGCTAGATGCGACTTGCACAGAATTTCTCCTCCTCCACCCAGCTAGAGCAACACTCTGTTACATCACTTCGTTTTAGTTCTCAATAAATAAGACAGCTTATTTATTGGCTGTCTTATGGCAAAAAGGTGCTTGTTTAAATGGACCAGTGTCTTACGAGAACGCCCCAAAAACTAATAGTGAAATTGATGAACGATTTGGTAACCATGAATGTTGTTTCATCGCTTACAGAAATGTTCATAACGTGTGCTGCATTCAGCAGCCCTCGCCTCTTTCTTCATTAAAGGATGTACCCAAGAGACAAAGAAAAAGTGGTGCCTGTTGTTTCCTGTAGGCTCTAGGGTGGGTCAGATGGGTGAGGTTTGTGGGCAGTTTCACTAAAGCCTGTCAGGCAGAGATCTTGTCATAAGGCGAGCATAGATCTACTCTGATTTAGAAAAGTTCTTGATTATAACACTTCTGATTTACAAAATGTCAGGACTTAGTGTTATTGGGTGTTTCCCATATAGCACCGTTTGGTCTGTTCCTCTAAGTTTTAAAAGCTATTTCTCCACCTTTACTATAGATACTGGATTTTCTTTGCCATTACCCTCTACAGTGATGTAGGCAAATCTGTGTGACATTTTCAAGTCTATCAGAAGGAAAAAAACCTTTCAAAGCCACTCTTGAACCCATACATTTTCACTTTTCTAGGTCATGAAGAAAATAACAATTTGATTGTTCTTTATGGAATATAAGAAATGGGCACACCTACCCCACTACTGTGATCTGAGACCATACACTGCTTTGTAAAATTATTTTTATTTGTTTTATTTGCTTGTTTTGAGATTTATCTTTTAATAATACAGACAATCTACGCCAAAGACTTTTTTTTATTACATTTTGTAATCAAGGTAAAACAATTATAGATGTCTATTTTGTATCAATGCACATTATCAGTCTTAAACTACCTCTTTGCCAATTTCTTTTTTTTTTTTTTTTTGCATCCTCTTTGATCATTCACTCAGAAGATAAGCTGGAGGTTTGTTATTTGACTTCTTGCACACCTGAAAGGGTTTCACCAACAGAAGACAGCTTGGTTGCCTGTACAATGTTTCAATCGGTTGCCAAAAAACCAATTATATCGAGACTTTGAATTTATCCTCCTTGCAAGGGCTGAGCTTTGTGATTCTTTGACTGAGTTTCTTTTTTCTTTGATTCTGATTCTAAATTAAATCATTCCAGGGATAAGTGGACAAGGGTAGAACAAGCTGGCCATTCATATCCATGTTAGTGTGCTTGGTGGACTGTTTAAACCCTTTATTGCCTTAGCATAATTTTGTTGTGACATGTTGGCAGTGTTCCATTTGACCGGGGTCCAATGTATAGGACTAATTAATCCACAGATGATGCTGGTCATTTCCCATCTGTCTTATTTGCTGGCACCAGTTCTCTGAGGCAGAAGACCCGGTCAAAGGCTCAGGTTACATCATTCTCCATCTACTTTTTTTCATAGGCTTTTTTACCAGTGGCGTTTGGTGTGCCTCTGGCTGCCTGTGGACAAACTGGAGTAGCTCCCTATGGTTCAAGGTCACCTACAGAGGCCCAGTCTCCCGTTTCTCTCTCCAAATTGTTCATATCTGCACATGATGCCAGAGGATGTGTATAGGAAGTCACCCTTGCCCTTGGCATAAGATCTAAATCTAGCTACATGACAGGAAGCCAGCCATTTAGGCCGAGTTCACACCCAGTGACTTCTATGGCCAGGATCTAGGGTTTGGGGTGCACCTCCCTTCCAGGATAAGATCCCTTCCCATCAGATTTTCATGAACTAGTTTCCTTCCTACAGTTTCCTGGAATGTGCCTCACCTCTCCCCACCTCCTTCCCCCACCTTAGAGAACAGAAGCTTTTAGAGCTATTATTTTCATATGGGACTCTTTCCTCTCTGCCTTTCCTTCTTATTGTGAAAATACTAGGCGTTGAAACTATCTACTCCCCTCACCCCCCAAAAAAGCAGTGACAATGGAAAAATCTCCCATCGGCTTTGTTCAGGAACCATCACAAGGAAAATGAATCAACAGAGGGCTTCAGACATCTCCTCCTCCAGACGGAGCCCTTTCTGTCTGCAGAGAGAAAAAATTGCATATTGTCTTGGTTTAACAGATTTCCTCTCGGCCTTGTTTATGTCCATCCATCCATTTAGAATCAAAACAGTTCAGGATTTAGTGGTCAGGTGGTCTGGGACAGAATGATCGGTATCCAAACCTCTGTCTTCAGCAGTACCTGGGAACATCCTGTGGACACAGTTCCCGGGCCCTCCACCCAGAGACCCAAATTCAGTAGGTTGTCATCAGGTCCAGAAATCTGTCTTTTTCGAAAGCTCCTGCGGTGTCTTGATCATCAGTCACACTGAAGAACCTCAGAAAATTTCTGCATCTTAGATCTGTAAATGCCTTTGGGATTAGTTAGTCCAAGCCTCTGAAGGAAAACAGGCCCAAGATCACATAGCTGGGCAATCATTTTGCTAAAACACTTGGAGAGTCATTCAGTTATGTCCAGCACATTCATTGAATAAAGACAGGAACTTTTCTATTACAGCTTAGGAAAATTTGAGTCAACATGGCTCGCATTTTCTAATTTCTTTTTTTTTTTAATTGAAGTATAGTTGCTGTACAGTATTGTATAAATTACAGGTGTACAATATAGTGATTCACAATGTTTAAAGGTTATACTCCATTTATAGTTATTATAGAATATTGGCTATATTCCCTCGTGTACAATATATCCTTGTGTCTTATTTTACATGGTGAAAAGCTGAAAGTATTTCCTCTAAGATCAAGAACTAGACAAGAAAGCCCACTCTCACCTCTCTTATTCAACAGAGTTCTGGAAGTCCTAGTCATAGCAATCAGAGAAGAAAAAGAAATGAAAGGAATCCATACTGGAAAGGAAGAAGCAAAACTGTCACTGTTTGCAGATCACATGATATTATACATAGAAAATCCTAAAGACACCACCAGAAAACTACTAGAGCTTATCAATGGATTCAGTAAAGTTGCAGGATACAAAATTAATACTCAGAAGTCTGTTGCATTTCTATACACTAACAGTGAAATATATCGGAAAGAGAAATTAAGGAAACAATCCCATTTGCCATCGCATCAAAAAATAAAATACCTAGGAATAAACCTATCAAATTTTCTAATCTCTAATTGCTCTTAAAGAGGCAAACCCTCTCACACCATGAAAATGTGACTCATCAAGCAATAACTTCCTGGGAATTCCAAAGAGCCCAGGTTTCCCTGAGAAGTAAGTGTGATGTTTAAATCAGCTACTTTGCTGGACCAATAAATTACAACAAAATTATTTGTGTTTTCATTTTGGTCCCAGAGCTTCAGTTTGAAAACCTGATTCAGGGGCAGGCAGTGGACAGTGAAACGTGTTTGAAATACAACACCAAGTCTTTGAGAAAAATGGCTCGCTAAGCTGGGGATCCTAGTGAGAGCTTCAGCACACATTGGACACTTGCTGGATGTTTTTAGGCTAATTGGAAAGTCATTTCAATAAGAGGGGCGGGGGGAGGGTGGGATGAACTGGGAGATTGGGATTGACATATATACACTACTATGTATAAAGCAGATAACTCATGAGAACCTACTCTATTGCACGGGGAACTCTACTCAGTGCTCTGTGGTGACCTAAATGGGAAGGAAATCTTAAAAAGAGGGGATATATGTATACGTGAAACTGATTCACTTTGCTGTACAGCAGAAACTGACACAACATTGTAAAGCAACTGCACTCCAATAAAAACTAATTTAAAAAAATAAGAGGGGAAATGATGATCTCTTTGTTTTTATTCTACTGCGTGATTGAATCACACATGTTTATTGTAGGTGATGCACGATCATTTTTAGAAGGCATTTTGATGTTTTGAGAAAATAGTTTTAACCATGATTTGCAATATGTGGATTTCTTACACATTAGGTTCCTATCTCTTATTAAATTAGAATCTTATTTCTTACCGGAGTCGGAACTACACACAAACCACACAGATAATAAGATTTGAACCAACTGTGAAAAAGATGATCAATCTTAATCAGAGAGTAAAAAGTGAATGTTTAGAACACGTCTAAGAACATATGTGTTGAATCCTTGCCTTTATCCACCAGCCACAGCGACCAAGTGATACAGAGTCAAATATTTTAAAAATCATGTTGTGTTGAGCCTCTCCTGGGGTTGTCTCTGGCAGTAGTGATTATATTCCTTCAGAGCAGGGCTTCAGAGAAAGAATGCCAACTATGCAGAGAAGCAGTGAAGAATGTATTCACCTCTGAGCCCTGACCTGCGGGTCAGAAGGAGACATCGCTGCCAGCGGAACCTTGAAAGCAGATGATAAACATGATGGATATCCGGGAACTTAAAAGAGGACAAGGGCCAGATCCTGTCCGAGCAACTGGCCGGCCCCAGGGTTGCGCGGACGCCTATTGCTCAGCGCCTTTCCTGAGCGCCACATTCCTGGGTGCAGCACATGCACTTGCTCAGATTTTCACAGCAGTGGACCCTGACTCTTAGAAGTGGAGGTGTCCGCCCAGGGTACAGAGCTGGCGACCCAGCTGGTGGCTGAGCAGGACCCCCGGCCTGGTCTGTCTGACTTCCCCAGTCTCCTACTAAAAATGGTTTAACTGGTCATCTTGAAATCTAAAAGTAATTGAGTGGCCTTTCAGAAGATTCATTTGCCCCAGGTGTCTCCCGTGGGGATAAATCAAAGATCAGGCTTTTCTTTCCGAGGGAGGTAAACTGAGGCAGGGGAGAGGGTGTTGAGGCTGAGTGGGTGGGAGACGGCAACAGTCCCCGTGTGCCCACCGGCACCGTTGGTGAGGACCCCACAAGGAAAAGCTCAGGCTTTGGTCCCCTCCCGGTCACTGCCCCGGGGTCAAGGGCAGGAGGGATTTTGAGGGCTGCAGTCAAACCTGCCTCCTCACACTGTCCTTCAGGGCTCCTGATGCTCTAGCTTCTGCTGCTTCTCTTAAAATTCCCTGCATGTCCAGCGCACCCAAGAAAACCAGACTCTGCTGGGCCCGACTCAGGTTCCCGGTTCCCTTTCCTGCCTCTGACACTTGAATGTTCTGTGCAGGGCCCGTGCCTCCCTTCCAACCCTCATGGGGAATTTTACCCCATTCTTTAGAAAGCAGCTCAAAAGCCAGCTCCTTCCCCCTTACAAGACACAATTCTCCACTCCCCAGGGCATTTTTCTACACTCTGCCTTCTGTGGTTCATCTACCCATATATATTTATTTACTGAAAAATTATTATGTAATATTCCATACATCCTCGAATGAGGATCTATTGGCTTTTGGAGCCTCAGCAGGAATTCATGGATTGAAGTATGTTTGATGGGTGTTAATTTATTGCATCACGGTGTCCATCAAAGCACGGATGGTAGGAACCTCTTCAAGTTGGTGGCTGAGTTCTGAGACTCGACTCTAATCTGTAATGACCTCCTGGCTTTCGGTCATGACAAGATGTTCCAGGCTCAACTACCTGCCCTGTACCTGGATCAGCCATTTCTCCAAGCGACAAGGCTTTCCTCTGTTATCAGACTTCTTAATTTTGCCAAACCAGGGAGTGTAAATTGGTATCTCACTGTAGTTACAATTTGTAGTTCTCTAACACTTTAATAATACTGTGCATTTTATTTACCAGCTGTGTTTTCTCCATCTGTGCTACCTGGTTATGATCTTGTTTAATTTATATGTATGTATGTGTATGTGTGTGTGTGTGTGTGTGTGTATATATATGTATGTATGTATGCATGCACATATATGTATAGACACATATATGTATATTCATCCATATACACACATACATACACGGCTATGTACGTATATATGTTTCTAATGGATTTATAGTTCATTTTTTATTCCGCACAGTAATCATTTGTCAGTTATTTGTTTTACAAATATCTTCCCCTGTTTTACCATTTATACCATCCCTTTATTATAGTTCCTCTTGTGGGACAGAACTTTAAAATTTTCTGTGGACAGATTAAAAGCATTATTGTTAAAGGAAACACATTTAGAGGAAAAGACACAGAATAAAAATGTACAGCTCAGTGAATTATCACAAAGTGAGCCCTCTTGTAGCTACCACCGACGTTAGGAAAAAGATGACCACCCGAAGCTCAGTCATGTACCAGTGTCTCCTGCTTCTCTGGAGATAACTCACTGCTCTTCTGACTTTTAAGGCAATCCTTGCCTTTCCTTAGAGTTGTTTCTCCAGACTTTCATCTCTGACCTCAGTAGTTTAGTTCTGCCTGTTTGGGGGACCTTCATGTAAGTGGAGCTACACAGGATGCCTTTCTGTGTTCTTTCACTCACCTTTCTTGGAAACTGGCAAGGTCATTCTAAAACGTGTGGGGAAATCAAAGGACCAAGAATAACTAAGACAATCTGGATGAAGAACGAAGTTGGAGAACTTAATGTTACGGGATGGCAATACTTATTATAGAGCTTCTACAATTGAGACAGTGTTTGCAGTCTCCCACTGGGTGAATTTATTCATGCAATTTATTCATCCACTATGTGGGGCTGATGGACATCTGCATTATTTCCTTTTGATGGCTATCGTGAATTAAGCTGTTTTGGCATGCTCACGTCCATCTCTTGTAATGTATGTGTAAGCCTTTCTTTGGGGTATATGCCTAAAAGTGAAGTTGTAGGTAGTTACTTGTAGGTAGAGTGACCATAAATTCCCTTTGATCCAGATAATCCAAGTTTATGCCTTGGATTATGTCCCATCTTTTTTTTTTTTTTTTTTTTGGCCGTGCCACATGGCTTGTGGGATCTTGGTTCCCTGACCAGAGATTGAACCCAGGCCCTTGGCAGTGAGAACTCGGAGTCCTAACCACTGGACCGCCAGGGAATTCCCTATGTCCCATCTTAATATGTTTTATATAAATATCCAACTGTCCTGGAATAATTTATTGTAAAGACCACCCCTTCCTCACTGCTCTTGAGTGTCACCTTTGTCATAAAATGTGTTCATATATGCTATTTCTCCTACTTATCTCCACCCGAAAACTTGTAGTTCATTTCCCAGGTTAAACCACCCTCCCTTCTCTAAATGTTCACTCTTTCCCTTCTAGGTGTCCCCATGTGCGTGGCGTCCCCTCCATCACTTGTCACACAGGTAGTGACTGTGGTTTTCGGCTAGGCAGTCAGGTCTTAGAGCTGTGCCTCATTGATTCTCCCGCCTGCCCCAGACCTTCTGCAAATTAATGAATGGAATGCATGTATAGCCAGAAGTCTCCATCGTAATTATGCTGGCATTGATCAAGGGCTCGAAGCACTATTTATTGTATCTGATCTATTCCTTCCAAGCTCTGTGCTAAATAGGCGTTTGTGGAATCCTGGAACTCACTCCTGGCTTGACCACTTCTTAGCTCTGTGGTCATTCTCGCTCCAACACCAATGGCTGCTGTGACAAAAGTCACACATTCAGGTCATGAAGGTGTCCTTGGTGGAGCCTGCACCTGAAAGCTCTCAGTTTGGACCTGCCGGGCTTCCCCCCTCCTTGCCCATCAGCACATTGTTTGGACTGACCATGTTTACAGGTCATTCCACTGTCTGATCTCCCTGGAGGCGTGACAGTCCCCATTGGCCCCCTCAGCTGGCTGGGGGCTGCACATACTTGTACTGTTGGGGGCAAATGCAGATCTGTTTCTTTTCTAGGCTGTATATCAACACAGCATAGCTCCCTGTTTCCTCTCCGTGGAACTCCATTCATTTCATATTGTGTCCAAATTTCCTTCTTTTGTGTAGGGATTCCCCTATTTCCTGTCAAGCTCTTAATTTTTCCTTGTCTCTGTTGCTGTTTAAACATTCAGTGTGAATATCAGGAGAAGTTCCTGCCCCCATCAACTGCTAAGTCCTTGAGTCTCACAGAAGTTCCCCTAAAGGACAAAGACGTACAGTTGAAGGACTCCCAGGGCTGAGGGCAGTGTGGCCATCCTGCTGGCATCTTCTGGAATCTACCACAACGGCCACAGGGATGATCGCTGGTCATCTTCTCATGAGAAATCACTTCAAACCAGCCAGTTGACTAAAAAGGTTGACAGGACCTCAGAAAATAAATATCATTTGTATTCCGTACAGGCAAGTCTTCAGAAGGGTGGTATTCTGAAGGTTTGTTTGCTAATTGATTTATCTGGGAATCAGAAGGCTCTTTTTCAATCAAAACTGTGTTATAATAATTGTTAGGTCCACAGAAGTTTATCTAATATAACCTCAAATAATAGACCATTTCAATGAAAATAATGTAGTAAAGAAAGCAGTTTCACCACTAGTAATTATGCAATTTTAAAAACATATTCCAGTGAAATTAAATACAAAACCATTTCAGATGTAGAGGATGATGAAAATGTAACTAGACATTTATGGAGATATAAGTGGGATTCCCAACATTTTTAAGAGCTTTACAGAAATGACATATAATATCTGGTTTCACTTAAAAAGTGCAGATTTACTTTTTAAATAAGTGAATTGATAGCACCACTTCACGAATCCACCAAATATAAATCTGATATTGTCAGATTTAATGTGTCTTTTAATATAAGAAGTAGTTAAAGCCATTGGTAGGCATTCATAAAACGTGTGTTACTTCATTCTATCCCGACAACAACTAGGAGGGAAGGACTATTATTCCCACTGTACAGTGTGAACACTGAGGTTTAGAAAGGATTAAGTTACCCATTAGTAGACTGGAGAGATTAGATCCAAGTTACCCTCTTTCTAACATCCCCACGTTGCTTCGCAAAGAGAAGGAACTGACCAGAGAAGAAAGAGAAATGTGTGTACTCTAGTGTGAGATGGGGAGAGAAAGAGGTCTATCTCTTGAACTCCACAGCCCAGAGCTGTAGCAGCTGGTGTTTCTTGAATGTTCATCATCTGGTGCAGCTCGTGTCTTATTCTACTTAACCACAATCACCCCATAAATTAGATACTTCTGTTCTCACTCCCATTTTGCGTGTGAGGAAACTGAAACGGAGAGAGGTTAAGCTGACTGTCCAAAGTCATGTGGCAAGGAGGCAGCGGTGCCCTCAGACAGCGGCTCCTGAGCCAGCTGCCCCCGTCCACCACATACACACGACAGCCCCAGGAGGCGGCTTCAGACAGTCAGAGAAGCTGAGAGACAAGTGATGAGACAGCAGACAGGGTGATGGGGCGCTCAGGGGGAGCAGGGCTACTTCAGCTGCAAGGCCTCTCCGAGATGACATGCCATCAAGGCTAGAATGAAAAGAAGGAACAGCATGGATGCCCTGGGGAAGGGTCTCCATGCTGAGCCGACCACCCAGGATGCCACCTCATCACAACTCAGCCCTTCCCTTCACGCAGGGCCTCTCGCACGCAGGAGCCCGAAAGGATATGAAGTCATTTGTACATTTGGGGACTTGCCAAGATCTTGGGCAGCGTCCCAGAAAAGATCCACTGTAATGGGAAATGCTGGCAGAGGCTTGGGGAGAAGAAATGCAAAGACTCTGTATTAGTCAGGGCTCTCCAGAGAAACAGAACCAATGGGAGACAGATGAGATAGATAGATGATAGATAGATAGATAGATAGAGGGATAGATTATTGATAGATAGAGGGATAGATTTATAGATGGATAGAGGGATAGATTATTGATAAATAGATAGATGGATGGATGGAGAGATAGATTATTGATAGAGGGATAGATTATTGATAGATAGATGATAGATAGATAGAGGGATAGATTATTGATAGATGATAGAGGGATAGATGGAGAGATAGATTATTGATAGATGATAGATAGATAGATGATAGACAGATAGATAGATAGATAGATAGTTAGATAGATAGATAGATGGATAGATAGGAGAGAACCAGGAAAGCAGGTGGTAGAATTCAGCCTGGGTGTGAAGGTCTGAGAACCAGGAATGCCAGTGTCCGAGGGCAAGAGAAGATGGATATCTCAGCTCAGAGAGTGAGTGAATTCACCCTTCCTCCACTTTTTTTGGAGTCAGGCCCTCGAAGGATTGGATGGTGCCCCTCCAGCCACCACCTCCCACCACACACATCGTTGAGCGCAATCTTCTTTACTCAGTCTACAGATTCAAGTGTTAATCTCTTCTGGAAACACCCTCACAGACACACCCAGAAATCATATTTTACCAGCTACCTGGGCATCCCTTAGCCCAGTCAAACTGACACATAAAATTAACCATCACAGGCTCCTAAAGCTGGGAGAAGCTGGGCAAGTTTAGGGATCTGAAAGATCAGAGAAACACTGTGTAGTGAAGGAGATGGAGAAAGAGATAGAGACAGAGACAGAGACAGAGAGACAGAGGGAGAGACCAGGTCATGCATTTCTTACTCATTTCCACGGACAGTCACTGGGTGATTGATACAGGGGAGTGAAAGAAGCATTCCCTGGGAATGATTTTAAAAGACCCCTTTGGGAGGGGAGGAAACTCGCTCCGCTGCTTCTTCTGCCCCTGCGCTCCCTGGACAGTACTCTCTGTGCCCTGCTCTGCCTTCATCACCCACAGATGTTCAGCTCAGGTAGAGAGAGGCTGTTAGTGGGGCAGGTCCTCTGCTATGAGTGAATGTAACTTGATTGACGTCCACGTGGAAACTCTGGAATTATTTTACTACCTCTACTCCATAGTAACTCTTTCAAAAGGGCATGTTTGATTCTGTGTCATATTGGTAATGTGGACAAACATCTATTTCTATACTGATTTCTCAACAAATGCACGTGCATTCAACTGGATTTTGTTTCCAGTTGAAATAGCTTTTTTTTTTTTTTGAAAGCTGAATTGGGAGTTCCGCGTGTATCTCAAATCTTAGAAGGAAACAGTGAACGTTAAGCACAAAATGGGAAGATATTAACTATGGCAGGATAAGGAGGCCATTCTTAATGTAGTCCCCAGATGTTATTTTGATTTTAACATCATAAATTTCAATTCCATCATTATGAAATCAATCACTGAGGTGTATTTCAGAGTAATAGAATAACCTCCAAGCACCTGCTTTCTGGTTGGAATTGTTTTGCCTGCAAAAACATGCCAACATTTTAACACACTTTCCAAGTGGCCATTTATCAAACATAATAATGACGGCGGGAAATCTCCAGTCACAGAGTTCCCCATATCCTCATGAGAATCCCACGGATGGTTTCACCTCTAATGATCTCCTTGGTTTGCAGCATCTGTGACTGAAATCACATTCAAGCACTGGCATTTATCACTCAGCAAACAGATTGCCTATGTTGATCTTAAACTCTAAGAACGTCAAAAGACTGAGGATGTGGGTCGGATCCGGCTCTTTCCACTGAGAAGATGCTCTTCGTGAGCTACTTCTAAGAAATGACATCATCCAGACTCTTGTAGCCAGTTTCTCCTAACTCTACCCACAGAGACAAAGGCAAGGTTTAAGAGTGCTTTCTTAATACACTAGGCACTGGACACAATCTCATTTCATGATCCCCAAATCAAAGGACTTTATTTTTATTACCACCCCTCCCACAGTTTTATAGATGAGGATGAGGAAGAGGGTTAGAGCCAACCTAAGGCCACACAGCCGTTACTAGAAGACCTGGAATTTGAACCCAGCCTTGCCGACTTCACAGCCTGGATTCCTAACCCCTACTTTACTTCCAGTAACTACCCCCACGGGAGAGTGACTGTCTAAGGAGAGATCCTGAGATAGTTTACGAGCCAGTGCTGGTGAATCCGATCTCTTTGGTGGAGTTGCCTGCTGGGGAAGCAGAGGCCCTCATTTACTCCACCTTGTGGCATCTAGCCCCGCCTACAACTTGCTCTTTCCCCTGAGGCCACGTAAACACGGAGGGACTAAAACAAGCCTGGTGGTCATCCAGCGGCAGTTCCCAGACCCAAGACAGAGCTTGAGAGACTCTCCCTCCTTTTCCCTGAGTCTGCATTTAACCAGCACACCAGTAATTCTGAGATCACTTGGAAAACACGGGCTTTGAGGATTGAAAGCACATGGCATCCTTGGTCTGGCTGTATGCAAATGGAACTGGGATTCACGTCAGCTTGCATTCCTGAGCGTCTGCTGGGTGCCCGCTCTGGCTACGTGGGGCTTTTGACACTCGTTTTCATTTACCCCCCAGGTCAACCCCGTGACAGGGGCTATTCTGATGACCCCCATCCTGGGGAACAGGAGAAGCCTGAGACCCCACCAGGTTCTCACCACACTCCCCTGAAGTCCCACCCCTCGGGCACGGTGGGTTTTGAACCCAGGCGGTCTGCGTCCACCAGAGCTTGCGTTACCTGCTGCTGCACCTGTGCCTTCCTCAGGCCTGCTTGCTTCTTAGGTGTCGCCACGGTTTTCAGGTTCATATTCTCCCCTCACCTGTCCCCTGGCTGCCAGCGGACGTGCTCCCAGAACCGCTCCGACAGCCAGTGTACCATCTCAGCCACACCCCAGGTACTGCGTGACAAGCTCCCCGAGCACCGACATCACATTTTGCCTTCAGATGGTCAGGCCTTTGGACGGTCATTGCCTTGCCCCCAAGTTTGCCGTAGCCCTTGTGCGATGACATGGGAGCGGGCGCTTTGCAGGGGAAGTGGTGCTGAACATGACGTACTGGTGCTGGTCTGTGGGCTGGTGGCCTTTGGCAGAAGCCTGGTGTCTGGACCACATGCCAGAGTCCTTGCATCTCTGAGACAGAGGAAACCACACCTCCGCCTGTTCCTGGCCGTGACTACACAAAGCAGCATTTCCAACCCTTTTCCACAGGGAAAGCACCTATTAATTATACTCAAGGTTTGGACTTTGAAGGACGCAAAATGGGTCTTTCCAGACCCTTTGATGGTGAGGCCAAGCTGTGATTAGAGAGCTGGCCTCCTGGCCTGGGGGGAGGGCTGTTGGCTTGGGCTCTGCCAGCTGTTGAGCCAGAGAATCTGTTGAGCAGCTTCTCCAGGGCTGGAGTCACCCTGTATCCCAATAAGGGGATACATATGGGCCCCCAGCGTGAAAGGACAAGTGGGAGGCAAAACTCTGGGAAAATCACACTTTAAGGGTGAGCTGAGGCAGATTTGCCACGGATTCCAAAAAGGAACAGCCAAGGAGATAGCAGAAAAGTCCGAAAATGAGTGGTGAACCAGTGAGCCTCATATGTCTTGGGAAAGTTTGGGTTTCAAGTATTATGTCTCTCTTCCTTTAAACCATTAAATTCTGGGATATTGTGATTCTTTGGACTACAGACTGCATTTCCCAGACCCACCTTTAACGTGAGAAACGGCACCAGAGCCTTTGTCATTTATTTAGAAAAATAAGTTCACTCCAACTTCACTGGGAGATACTCACACACGGTAAGATGTAGATTCCGGGGAACACTGGAAAATCCCCTCTGAGTTGTTAGGATGTCAACAGCAGACCTGTGTGCTTACAGAACCAGATTCAGAGAAGGTCTGCACCAATCCCACCTGCTTGGAACTTCACGCATTGAACAAATGAACTCCTCTGGCATGTCCTCCAGGCTGCCTTGAGCATGATGTTGTGTCTCAAGGAGGACTGAGAGGTGGGGAAGCCGGGGTCTCTGCTCCAGGAGCCTTCAACATGGCGGAGCCTATTGACAGTAAAAGGAGCAGGGACACTCTGGGATGGCTAAGCTCTGGCCACTCCCTCCCTGTCCCACCATCATCCACTTACTAAATGAATCTGATCAGAGACAACCAGGGTTTTGTGTCCTGCTGCCTGTGGCTCCCACCTTAGAGACTGACTCAGTGCAGGGTTTTCTCATGCAAGGGTTCAGCCAGTGGAGATTATTTTGGAGCCACTAGGAAGGCTTTTATCTTAGAATGTCTTTTCTTCACAGTGACATATGGCTTAAATCCCACCACTGAAGAGTCATTCTTTCCGGCAAGCACTGCTCTCCCAAGCAACATTCCTCTAATGCGACTACTGATGGACAGATTTATGCATATTTACTTTATGTACTTACATATTTGCATATTTTCCTTATTTATTATACACCTAGGGAATGCTAATAGACCAGCCTGATAGAGGTTTAAGTAATTAAACCATATCTCATATAGGAAAAAATAAACTTGTGTTGGCCAATGAATAATAATGAAGAAAATTAAACACTGTAAGTCACTGTATTCACCCCAATCCCAACCTGGTCCCTTGGCTGACTCTGGCCGACAGAGAAGGTTTTCCTTTCCTATTGCTGGTGTAACAAAAGACCATAAACCCAGTGACTTGTGGAATGGGTTCAGCCAAGTGGTGAGCTGGTGCTCCGGGCAGAGTGGAGCTGGCTTTCCCTAGTGGCCTTCTGAGCATGGAAAAAAATGCGCGGTGATGGTTAGTTATATGTGGGCTCATGTGATTAAAGGCAAATATTTCAGAGATAAGAAACGTTTTGGCAAATCAGTGTTGTGTGGGTGAGCATTACATAGTATTTCCAGTTACTTCTGAACAACTCTTCTGTATTATTTGGATTTTTTAATAAGGAGATAGTTGTTACACAGCCATAGATAGCTGATACAGTAACTTTTTAAAGTTTATACACAGACAGTATGTGGTAGAGTTAGACCTTGAACTTGGGCAGTCTGGATTTAATTATGTCACTGTTCTGAAGGGATCAATGACTGTCTTACTACATGTGGCAGAGCTGTTAGGATGGGGGTGGTGGGAGCAGGTATGGGGCAAGCACCCTGGGGGGCATCAGCCTTGGGTGTTTGCACTGACTAATGATGCAAAGGGTCTCGTGCCTGCACAGCTGCGGCCACTCAGATGTTCTGGAAATGGCAGGCTTAGCCCTGCCCAACAGCTGCTCTCATTGCAATCAGGACAGGGGACAGAGTCACGCCCCACCACCTCAGCCTGTCAGGCTTAGAGTGGTCTGGTGACCATGACCCAGCGCTGGTGTGCTTGGGGTGAGACTGGGTACCACCCTTGGCCTTCTCCTGCCCTGGCATTTTGGACTGGCCTTATAGCCAGAATTGTGTCTCAGCCCCTTTGAAACTCCAGTGGGAACCAGACACTCTGTTCTCACAGCCAGCTTGCACAGGCCTGGCACTCCATGGTTCTGGCTAGCCCATCTCTCCACAATGAGGCTGTTCCAGTGACCCTGGCTGGGGGCCAGCTTGGAATCCCAAACACCACCACGTGCCTGGCATGGAGTCCAGAGGCTTCCTGATCCTCCTGCCGCCTGATTAGATCTCCTTTGATGGTGTGAGAGATGCCCGTGTGACCGCTGTCTCCCCAGTGGGTCATAAAAACTGCTTCCTCTCCCCTGGGGCCAAGAGAGCTGCTTCCCCATCCTATGAGCTAGGCTTGCTTCCCTCCACATCCCAAACATGTGCAAAACTTATTGTGTCCGATGGAGGAAGTGCCCCACCCTGACTCCAGGAATCAGCCCTCCAATGGCCATAACGAGTCTATTTAGGGACTGGCCAGTCTAGGGGAAGTCCGCGACAATTAAAAGTAAGCCAGAGGATGGTGCCAACCCTAGTGAAGGCCGAATGGTCCTAACCCTTGGACAATCTATGATGGCTTGTAGGCTGCCCCTCTTGGGCACCAGGCACAGTGGGTACAGTTCTTCATTTTTTAAGAGTCTGGGGAGCATATATGGGGGAGGAAGGGGTCCACTCAGTGGTTCCAGCCTAGTCGTAGCCAAATATCTTTTATCTGACAGATAGTTCCCTACTGGAAAGGTTAAACCTTTCATAGACTATTGGAAGGGGCAGCAGAAAGAGAAAGAAGACAGACTGGAGAGTACTTCTGCCCACTCCCACGGTCAGCCGGATAGTATAAAAGGCTTTTGTAGTCAATGGGCGCCCTGACCTAACTTCCTCCTGCCCACGTCTCCCATGCCATTGTTAAGCCGTGTGAGAGGCTAGGGTATCACTAATTTACTTCTACTCCTAATAAACACTGGATGTATTTATTCCATGAAAGAAACTGTGCCCAGCTGTCAAGGTGTCAGCATGTGACCCCAAATCTCGCCTCTAACACGCATTGTATGCCATCTACGCAGGTTCCTGGCCCTTGGTCCAAAGAGCACGACATTTGAAATGAATTTATTTATATGCAGATGCTGACCCACCCGAGTACCGAGCAGCTGGAGGCCTGGGTTCCAACTTGAAACCACCACTGAGCTGTGACCTTCAAACTCAGTGTTTTGTGGACTGCCTACTGCTGAGATAGAATTGAAGAGCCAGCGCCCATGAACAATGCCAGAAAAAATTCCCTCTTGTCTTCCATCTCGCTTTTACCAGGTGCCTCCAGAATTAAAGAGACGCAAAAAGGAACTTCAACTATATCATGTGGTGATGGTTAAACACGCCAGAAATTACAGAAAGGAGGTGAGATAATTATTTGAGATTTTAAATGTACAAATGTTATTATTTTATTAGGTAAGATAGCAGAAGTGAAGGAAAATTTCTGCATCCTTTCAAGATGCATGCTAAAGTATTTGGGTGAAAACTATCATGACATCTGACTTCGAAATACTTCATCATAAAGAAAAGATTTTTTTTTTAAATGGCAAAATGTCAACACTTGTTAAACCAAGGTTTACAGGTCGCTCTATTTTTCTGCATATCTGAAAAATTCACAAGGGAAAGTTTTAAAATCAGTTCTTATTTCTTTTAGGAACAGAATTTTTCTGGGGGGCAAGATGGGTAATGTTAGTCTTTTTTTCTCCTCCAAAGTACAAAATTATACAGTTTATTATAGAAGCTTTTAGGTTATACTAAAAATCCTCAGAAGAGAGGATAAAAATCACGATGATATCAACACAGAGACAGCTCAGGGACGAGCACTGTTAATATTCATGTGCATTTCCTTTCTTCTAGGCATATTACAAACCGTTGAGAATCACACTTTATGAGGATGGACCTATCCGAACTTACCAATATTTAACCGACGAAACAGAAATGAACATCATTCAACTTAATACATACAAGAGCACCCTATACCTCTGCAATTGAACTTATAATTTTTATGGCTGAATGGTATATATCAGTTGAATATACTTCATTTTTTTCACAAACATTTTATTATTTTGGAAATTATCGGGCATTTATTTCACTCCTAGTTTTCTGCTACTATAAATAATGATGTGATTTACATTTTGGTGCATTGATCTGTATCTGAAATTCAGATTATTTCTTTAGGTGGGTTCCCCTGTGCAAGAGAATGTGAATAAGTTTAAGACTCTTGACCCATGTTGCTGAATTATTTTTCAAATGTTCTGTTCTCCCACCCGCGGTAATGAGATTGACTTTCAATGCACTCACTCCAGCTTTAGCGGTCCTTTTATGAATACAGTCACTAATGCAGTGCAGGAAACGTGCATGCCAAGTTGCATTAATTTACACTTCTTTATTTGAGGAACATTTTCAATATTTCATTATCTCTTGAATGTCCCCTTTGTGCATTATTTGCCCATGTATCTCTGAGAACTGTAGTTTTTTTATCTTCCAGTATGAACATCTTTTTATTGTTTTTTTCCTGATTATAACAATAGTACATGCTTATCGTAGAAAATTAAAGAAAGAAAATACTCTATAACCTCATCACTCAGGGATAACTGCTCCAGTTATTCTGGTAAGTTTTCTTGAGGTTTTGCTTTGGTGAGATACACATGCACACACACAGGTGCACACACACACACACACACACACACACGGACTCAGAAGTGCATGCATATTCGCATGCACACCCACGCACACGCATGCAACATACCGCTAAACACACATGCACAGGTGTGTACACACACACCTAAGCATGCATTATAAATACATTTCCCCTTTTCTATTTACCATTATTTTATGAGCGTTTTAACAAATCATTAAAAGTTCTTAATAAACATGTCTTTATATTCCAACATACCATTTTGTGCATGTAGAAAAAGTTATTAACATTTCCTTATCATTGGACATTTAGATTATTTCTACACCTTTACAGTTCTAAATAATGCCGTGATTAACATGCTTTTCTATAAGTACTTGATAGAGATGAAGAATATTAATCTTTTATCCCCATTTATTTGTAGTGAGCATTTTTCTCAGGATTTTGTTTTGTTTTTGGCCTTTCATTCTATTTTTAAAATTCAAAACAATCATAGGACTTTTTCTTTTGTGAGTAATTCCAGTTCATAGATGACCCTTCCCATCCAGATAGCAGATTCTCCCTCTCTGATACTTTTCTCTGATATTTGTATAACTCAAGTTTTTCCTCATTTAACCTTTAGTAGATCATGAAAACATGGATTGCAGAGTATAACGGTGTTGTACTCTTGCATACTAGCCACTGATGGGTTCAGTTTTTGTACTTGGGATAGTGAGTGAAAACTAACACTCCACCCTCCATGCTCTACCAACTGGTTAATCATTACTGTTAGTTTTCAGGCTGTTAATGAGTTTGAGATTTTTTGTTTGCGTTTGTTTCGGTTTCATCATTAGTTAATGGGTAGCTGGGGAAGCGTATTAAAGGCAGTCTCTGTCTTGATGTTGTGTCAGATGGGCCAGCTGACCTGGAGGGTCCTGTCCCTGGACGTGTTTCCACTGCCTTCTGGGGAAGCATCTTGCATCTGTCACAGGGGCAGGACTGGTTTAGGAATAGGGGAGCCACACACTTGCTTTAAATAACTGGGATCTGGTACCGTTGAGACTGATAATCAACCATAGCCAACAAAATCCTTTGGCAGCATCTAGGAAAGCAAAGGGATACTATCAGCACACAGACAATGCCTCCCTTGTGAAAATGTCTCACCACAGTGCCGATGGAGGAGCAGTTCCATGTGATGACAAAGGAACCAAGAACATACGCTGGGGGAAGGACAGTCTCTTCAATAAATGATGGGAAAACTGGAGAGCCACATGCAAAAGAGTGAAATTGGACCACTGTCTTACACCATACACAAAAATTAACTCAAAATGGGTTAAAGACTTGAACGTAAGTCCTGAAACCATAAAACTCCTAAAAGAAAATAGGGGAATAAGCTCCTTGACATTGATCTTGGCGATGATTTTTTTGAATCTGACTCCAAAAGCAAAAATAAATAAGTGGGACCACAACAAACTACAAAGCTTCTGCACAGCAAAGGAAGCCATCAACAAAATGAAAAGCAGCCTACTGAATGGGAGAAGATAATTGTAAATCATGTATCTGATAAGGGGCTAATATTCAAAATATATAAAGAACTACAATTCAGATAGCAAAAAAACAAACAATCTGATTTAAAAATGGGAAGAAGATCTGAATAGACATTTTCCCGAAGAAGGCACGTAGATGGCCAATACGTACATGAAAAGATGCTCAACATCACTAATCATCAGGAAAATGCAAATCAAAACCACAATGAGATACCACCTCACACTTGTTAGAAGGGCTGTTGTCAAAATTGAACAACAAATAGCAAGGGCTGGCGAGGATGTGGAGAAAAGGGAACCCTCATGCACTGTTGGTGGGAATGTAAATTGGTGCAACCACAAAAAATTAAAAAATAGAAATACCATATGATCCAGCAATTCCACTTCTGGGTATTTATATGAGGAAAACGAAAACACTAACTCAAAAAGATACAGGCAGCCCCCATGTTCACTGCAGTATTATGTACAATAGCCAAGATATGGAAACAGCCCAAGTGCCCATTCATAGATGAATGGATAAAGAAATCTGGGAATACTATCCAGCCATAGAAAAAGAAGGAAATCTCGCCATTAGTGACAACATGGATGGACCTTAAGGATATTATGCTAAGTGAAATAAATCAGACAGAAAAAGACAAATACTGTATGATTTATATATGTGACAACAACAAAAAAAAAGCAGAAAAGAAAACAAGCTCATAGATACAGAGAACAGACTGATGGTTGCAAGAAGCAGGGGGTTGGGGGTGGGAGAAATGGGTGAACTGGTTTAGTTTTTCATTTTAAATAAATTGAATAAAAAGTTTTTGAAAGATATGAATGGTACTCACATCAAGGGGCACTTAGGTTGTGCCATACACATCACGCATGCCTTGCATCTATTCCTTTATTTAATTCAACAAGCCTCTGAGGTAAGTCCAATTAGCGTGATCCTTTGAACGATGGTGAAATCTAGTAACCTGTTCAAGGTCACAAAGCTCTTAAGTGGTGGGGTCAGGATTAGGAGCCGGGCAGTCTGACTCCAGAGCCCAAGTTCTTACCCTTCTGAAGCAATCTTCCCGCATGTAGGATACATGGCAGCTCTGAAGCATCTTCAGGAAGGCTGCTTCCCGCAAGTCAGAGAATTTCTCTGAAGTGGGAGGAGTGATCAGGGAGGGCCTGGTATTCATGAGCCTGGAAGGTACTGACAGCCCAAGTTACCTCCCTTAAAGAGAACCCACTGAACGGCTGTAGCTGCAGACAGTCTCCAGTGACTACACCCTCACATCATGCTGAGGTCACTGACCGAGCACCACGGGCCAATAGAGCCAGCCATTCCTGCCCTGGGTGGGCATCCTCTAACAGACAATTTTGCTGTGGGGCTCCCCACAGCCTGTCTGGTGTGTTTTCTCAGAGCTGCACTGCATCTGAGGTTCTTCCTGTGCAATCCTCATCCCTTCCTTCCTTCCCTCTCTCCTTCCACAGATGTCTGCCCTGCTCAGAGGTCTGAAGGTTCCCCCTGTCTTCTCCTGTCCCCTCTTCTTTACCTTCTCCTGGCATTTTCTCAGTCTCTTGCATATTGTTATGGGTTGAACTGTGTTCCCCCAAATGATGTTGAAATCTATGATGGTTAATTTTATGTATCAACTTGTCTGGGCCACAGGTGCCTAGATATTTGGTCAAACATTATTCTGAGTGTGTCTGTGAAGGTGTTTCTGGATGAGACTAACATTTGAATCCATAGGCTGAGTAAGGCAGATTGCCTTCCCTACTGTGGGTGGGCCTCATCCAATCAGTTGGAGGCCTGAAGAGAATAAAAAAGTCAACTCTCCTGCAAGTAAGGGGGAATTTCTCCTGCCTGATGACCTTTGTAATTGAGCAGGACCCTATGGAGCCTTCCTGGGATGCTCCCCTCCATGTCCTCTACCTGCCTCTTGTCTGTGGAAAAACTTAAACCTCCTAAGCCTTCCCCGAGTACCAAAGAGAATATTTAATCAGAGAAGTGAAAAAATGCAGAAAGAAAGGAAAATAGTCAAGCAGGACAAAATAATAATAGTTTAGCCATTAAACAAAATCAAGGACCTTTAGTTCCTCCTCAAGGGCTATAGATAATATTCTGAGTCGCATCCTTTGAGCTGTTTGGAAGATACTGAAACCCACACCAGGTGGGAGAAGTTAACTGCATGATGCCCACCAGCAGGTAGACCCCAGACGGGTTGGAACCAGAAGGTTGATGATGTTGACTCCCGATGACCTCACCACCAACCAATCAGAAGAATGTCCACGAGCTGATCACACACCCTCCAACCACACCCCCCCCCCCAACCTTCTCTTTAAAAATCTTTCCCTGGGACTTCCCTGGTGGTGCAGTGGTTAAGATTCCATGCTCCCAATGTAGGGGTTCCCTGGTTAGGGAACTAGATCCCACATGCATGCCACAACTAAGTGTTTGCATGCTACAACTAAAGAGACTGCATGCTGCAACTAAGGAGCCAGGAGCTGCAACTAAGGAGCTTGCCTGCTGCAACTAAGACCCAGTGCAACCAAATAAATATAAAAATCTTTCCTTGAAAGCCATTGGGGAGTTTGGGTCTTTTTTTTTTTTTTTAAGTATAGTTGATGTACAATGTTGTGTTAATTTCTGCTGTAGAGCAAAGTGACTCAGTTATACACAATTTCTGCTGTAGAGCAAAGTGACTCTGTTATTCACATATATACATTCTTTTTAATATTCTTTTCCATTATAGTTTATCCCAGGATATTGGATATAGTTTAAGCACTAGCTGCCCATTCTCCTTGCTTGCTGCCCTGGGATAAATGCTTCACTTTCCTTCACCACAACCTGGTGTCAGTGGATTGGCTTTACTGCATGCAGGCGAGAGGACCCAAGTTTGGTTCAGTAACATCTTGAGCTGGGACCTTGGTTCTTTCCTAACTTGAAGTGAAATGTTGGCTCTTTCTGGATCTCAAGCTTCTTGATGACATTTGAACAGAAACTACACCATTGGCTTTCCTGGGTCTCCAGCTTGCTGACTGTGGATCTTGGGACATCTCAGCCTCTATAATCACCTGAGCCAACTCCTTATAATAAATCTCTTTACACACTTTTTTATTTTTAAAACATCTTTATTGGAGTATAATTGCTTTACAATGGTGTGTTAGTTTCTGATTTATAACAAAGTGAATCAGTTATACATATACATATGTCCCCATATCTCTTCCCTCTTGCGTCTCCCTCCCTCCCACCCTCCCTATCCCACCCCTCTAGGTGGTCACAAAGAACCGAGCTGATCTCCCTGTGCTATGCGGCTGCTTCCCACTAGCTATCTATTTTATGTTTGGTAGTGTATATATGTCCATGCCTCTCTCTCACTTTGTCACAGCTTACCCTTCCCCCCTCCCCATATCCTCAAGTCCATTCTCTAGTAGATCTGTGTTTTTATTCCCATCTTGCCCCTAGGTTCTTCATGACCGTTTTTTTTTTTTTTTTTAGATTCCATATATATGTGTTAGCATACGGTATTTGTTTTTCTCATTCTGACTTACTTCACTCTGTATGACAGACTCTAGGTCCATCCACCTCACTACAAATAACTCAATTTTGTTTCTTTTTATGGCTGAGTAATATCCCATTGTATATATGTGCCACATCTTCTTTATCCATTCATCTGTTGATGGACACTTAGGTTGCTTCCATGTCCTGGCTATTGTAAATAGAGCTGCAGTGAACATTTTGGTACATGACTCTTTTTGAATTATGGTTTTCTCAAGGTATGTGCCCAGTAGTGGGATTGCTGGGTCGTATGGTAGTTCTATTTTTTAGTTTTTTAAGGAACCTCCATACTGTTCTCCATAGTGGCTGCATCAATTTACACTCCCATCAACAGTGCAGGAGGGTTCCCTTTTCTCCACGCCCTCTCCAGCATTTATTGTTTGTAGATTTTTTGATGATGCACATATATTTTTAATATATACACACACACACATATATATGTATATTATACGTATATATACACATTCTGTTTCTCTGGAGAACTCTTGTTTTGTTTTGTTTTTTATTGGAGTATAGTTGCTTTACAATGTTGTATTAGTTTCTGCTGTACAGCAAAGTGAATCAGTTATCCATATACATATAGCCACTCTTTTTTAGATTTCCTTCCCATTTAGGTCACCACAGAACAGTGAGTAGAGTTCCCTGTGCTGTACAGTAGGTTCTCATGAGTTATCTATTTTATACATAATAATGTATATATGTCAGTCCCAATCTCTCAATTTGTCCCACGCCCCTCCCCCCCTTGGTAAACATAAGTTTGTTCTCTACATCTGTAACTCTATTTCTGCTTTGCAAATAAGTTCATCTATCCCTTTTTTCTAGATTCCACATATGAACGATATTAAATGATATTTGTTTTTCTCTTTCTAACTTACTTCACTCTGTATGACAATCTCTAGGTCCATCCATATCTCTGCAAATGGCACTATTTCTTTCCTTTTTATGGCTGAGAAATATTCAATTGTATATATGTACCACATCATCTTTATCCATTCCTCTGTTGATGGACATTTAGGTTGCTTCCATGTCCTGGCTATTGTAAATAGTGCTGCAATGAACATTGGGGTGCATGCATCTTTTCGAATTATGGTTTTCTACCCATATATGCCTCGGAGTGGGATTGCTGGGTCATAAGATAGCTCTATTTTTAGTTTTCTAAGGAACCTCCATACTGTTGGAGAACTCTTATTTGGAAATGGGGTATTTGCAGACGACCAGTTTAAGATGAAGCCATTAGGGTGGCTATCCGATTGATATCCATTTGTGTCCAATATGAGTAGTATCCTTACAAAACGGAATAAATTTGGACATGGAGACAGACAGGTACGGAGGGAGGATGATGTGAAGACACAGGGAAAACATCATCTACAAGCCAAGGAACTCCTGAGGCTGTAAGAATGCAGGAGAGAAGCCTGAAATAAATTCTCCCTCACAGCCCTCAGAAGGAATCAACCCTGCCAGCAGCTAGATTTAGGACTTCTGTCCCCTGGAACTGTGAGACAGTAAATTTCTGTTGTTTAAACTAGCCAGTATATATGCTACTTCATTATGGAACCCTAGCAAACTAACCTGTACATCTAATTCAATCTTGGCATCTACTCTTTAAAAGACTTGAACTGGCAGAGCTGGGGGAGGGGGAAAGTCACATGGACAAAGCAGAAAGGACGCCCTCTTGAGTTGCATGATATGGTAAATTGCTCATCCCTAGAGCTGCCTGGATTCCAGCAAGTAAATCTTTAAAAATACACCCCAGGTCCCCCTCTTATGGTAACCTGGGTGGATCACCTTTCTTGTGCCAGCAATACTTGGCTCCCAGTGTCTGTCTTGTCCAGTGCTTAGGACAGCGCCTGGCACGTGGCCATGTCCCACAAATGCGCATTGAATAACGTTAGGGAGCAGAGGCGTGGCTGGAGATAGTATGCATCGTGGCAACCACACTCAGTCCCTGGAGAGGAGGAAGGCTTTCCCCAGAAGTGGGATCTTGCAGGAAGTCATGAGAATCGGGGTCCTGACCCTCTTGACTGGAGGATGTGCTGGACTAGACTGACGACATTCCCGAGAAGTCTGCTCAGTAAGAAAAGCAAAGTGTGAGTCATTCTGAGGGAGGACCTCCAGAGTGGTCCAGTATCCCATTCAGTGATGTGAGGAGCAAGCCCCCAACAGACACCAGAGCTGATTTTCATACGCCCTCCTGCAAATCTCATTCTTGTCCTCAGACCCTCTGCCGGCACCCCAGTTCGGCCTTAAAGGATTCAGAGTCATCACAAGCTCAGCTCAGCTCAGAGCTCGGCTTCACTGGACTCTGCAGCCCAATCCCTTTCCTCCCGGCCTCCTGGCTGAGTCCGTCAGAAATACAGATCAATAAGGGGTCCAGCTGAACCTCAAAATAGATGTGTACAGAATGAGATGTGTTCTAACACAGCACCTCAAAGATCTAAATATTTTGGTTGCTCTGACAGAGAACAGGGAAGTGGGAATAGTCCCAAATGTTTTAAGACAGCCCATGGGAGCCCCAGCAATAACTAGGGGAGACTTTGAGGGCGGAGGTCGAGGCCTTAGTTCGGCCAGTACTGCCCACAGCCAGTGATGAGTAAGTATTGATGCTATGGTACCCATGTGTCCACCTGCAGCCTGGTAAGCGCTGGGGAAGTTTATATATTCTACATATACAGGAGGTAGGGAGCTGGAGAGTCTTATACTGGACTGTACTTTCTACAGCAGATGCTCTGCTCTCTCCAACAGCCTTCTCTGAACCACCTTTACAGGATTAACCAACATTCTCATGCCTTCTGCAAAACAGACTCAAAGTAGCCTGTAGCCTGAAGCCAATGGGCTGCTCTCTGATAAACCCCTCAAGCTTCTTTATGCCAGGTGCATTCATTGTTATAATTATGTAGTTTAAATAAATACTACATGAATCTATGAAATATGAATGCCTAAGGAAAGAGCTATGGCTTCAATGAAAAATCAGATGAATGTTCTGGAAAGACTGGATAAGAATGAGTCTCTTTTAAAAATGTTTTTGAAAAAGTGTGACCAAGAGAAGAGTGAAAGATTGGGGGATGGATTGGCAATTGTACAAACCTAGGATTCGACGGTCATCGTGCTTTCCAAGTATTCTGAAGTTTTTGCTCCATGAGAAATCATCTCTGAAAATTTTACATGAGGCAATAGATATGTGGTTTTGCAAGAAAAATGATGCAGAACCCCAATAAAGAGAACTCATTCAAAGAACAGAATTGGTTCTCAGACCAAGGGTAGCCAAGAAATTATATTTATATATCTTTTAAGTTAAAGTAAAATATTCTGTACCTGTGATTCCTTAACACACCTTGTTTCCCTATCAGCTACTCCCCTGAGTACATCAGATAAGAGGACTTACTTCTCCGTATTACTGTTAAAATAAGGAACTAGTCTGCCCCTGACTGCGTTCTCTGCCACGACCTGTTCTTTATCAGGTCCCAGGTAGATCACAGCAGATGGGGCTCTGCCCTGAACCAGGAGAGGGGCTGCATTCAGAAAAAAAAAAAGGCAGGTGCTCCAGAACATGCCACTGGTTGGAAGCTGTTTGGCCTTTGGTCTTAGAAATTCCTCCCAAGAAAGTTAGCGTGACTTCTCGCCTTCACAAGTTCTAAGGAGCCGTGACTTAGGTCAGCTGTGCTGACCTCCTGGGTGGAATTAGAATGGAATGTTGTCAAATTTCTGGTGCACTGGAAAAGATACTACAAAAAAGTACATGCTCACCCTACCTTATCACAACTCACCCTAGACGTTTCTCTTCTGCCCCAGAAGAGAAGCCAAAAAAGCCAGTCACATTTGTCACCCTTGCTGGTGGCCTGGGAGGGCTGCTATTCCAGGCAGAGTCCCACCAGGGGTTCTTCCAGCGAGGGTCAGCCTGAGCCCTGTTAATCACTGTTGACAATGTCTGTGCTGTTGGGCATTGCTAAGATTAAAACCTAGTAGAGGTTATGGTTTCTGCACGTGTGGAATTGACAGTGTTAGCAGCTGCAACACACACACATACAAAAATGTGTGTTCTGAACCTCAGATGACATGCATTTCCTGACACACCACTGACCTTCCCTCCTCCTTGCCTTTGCGTCTGCTGCCATTTCTTTTCAGAGTGGAAACCACCCCCCTTCCTCAGCACCCCAACACTCAGACCACCCATCCTCTCCAGAGTTCAAGTGTTGTTCAAGAACTCACTGATGTGAGGGGAAGGTATCTCTCAATAACCCTAATGGGTATCTCAGTTGCCAACAGAGGTCTGAAAAAATTTAAACAATTACAGAGGAAGCTGGATTCTTCAAACAAATGTGAGTGGCAAAAATTTGCCCACAAAAAGTTATAAGATGTTTAAAAAGCTAAGTCATGCTTAATTATGCATTTCGCTCAATATATTTCCTGAATATAAAGATGACATGAAACATAAAACTCAACAATAATACATATGCACAAATTCAATATTCATATTGTTCACGTGTTACTGACGTGGAGACACTAACAAGCCCTGGATTGTCTAAAATGCCCACTGCTGTGAATTTCTTTGGGGAGGATAATCAGGAAACTTTTCACGTATCCATTTTTATAATATAAATACCTCGGGGCTGATGAATATTTCAACCTTCATCAGTCACTGGGATATCAGAATAAATCTGTCAGTCAGATCCGTTGCGATGTAGGAAATCTGCAATGCAGAAAAGCAAAGTTTGCCTGCAGGAAAACTTTTCATGGAGCAAGACCCTTCAGCCAGCAGTCTCCCTCCTTCCTTTCCTTCCTTTCTTTCTGCCCTATTTTCTTTCTTGTTCTTTTATATTAATTTTTATTTTATATTGGAGTATAGTTGATTTACAATGTTGTGTTAGTTTCAGGTGTACAGCGAAGTGATTTCGTTATACGTATACACATATCCATTCTTTTTCAGATTCTTTTCCCATATAGGTTATTACAGAACATTAAGTAGAGTTCCCTGTGCTATACAGTAGGTCCTTGTTGATTATTTATTTTATATATAGTAGTGTGTATATGTTAATCCCAAACTCCTTTAAAGTTTTATTATTTCTTGCCTCATACTGATTTTTATTAACATTGCTCCAAAAGACAGAGGGCTTGGTCCACCTGTTGTCCCTAGCGGAGGAAACACATTGTCCTCTCTGAGCAAAAGCTGCACAGGGTCCTCAGAAAATCTGGGGAAAGCAAAGAATAAAGCTAGACACAAACACGGAAGAATAAAGATAAGTAGGCGGATGCTCAGACAGGGGGCCAGTTCCTCATGTGAGCAATTTCAGAAGGAAAGCGTGAACCAGCCCCTCGCTGCCCCCCCGGCTAACACCCCTGCCCCTTCTTCCCTCTGCTGGAGTCTTCGAGGGCAGAGCCTTACCCTGCAAGGCTGGGTAACTTCCCTGGGGTCTCATCTACCCCTCAGAGAAGCCAGGCAGGGCCTTGGGAGACTTCCAGAACTGTGGCGAATGTTGTATTGTGTAGGGTGTGCTTCTCCCCTTCTCCTCTCCCCTCTTTCTCTCCCCTCCCCTCCCCTCTCCCCTTCCAGGGCACTGCCTGATAATAAGGATTGGAAAAGGACCACAGATCCCCTAGGATTCTGTGCATTTGCATTCACCACCAATCACAGTACGTGGAAGTTAGAAAACAGCATGGGGGTCACCTTGTCCAACCTCCCAATTTCTTTTTACCCTGCAGCCCACACTCCCCACGTGAAGGAAGGGGATGAAGAGTGAACGGATGGACTACCTATGTAGGCTGAATTTTCACTCTTGTTCTTAGCGGTCCCACTTCATAATTCCGAGCTGGTAGGCACAAGTCGCTGAAACAGTCCTTGGCTAATTGTGAAGACAATTAGCATTTGTTACTTGTTTAAATGAGCCAAGTGGGCAATTGTTTCTGACTGGAGCCACTGAGAACACAAAGAGTCGCCTGTGTTCCTAATTTCTGGGTGGAATCTGCCAGTGGGTCACCCCTATATGCGGCAAGCCTGGAACGTTGCTCTTAGAATCGAGATGTTCTGTCCAGCTGCCCAGATCACCCAGTTACGCCAGACCTGAGATCCACCCACCGCTCCTCCTTCCTTCTGGGGATGACAATGTGCTCCTACAGGTTCCCAGTTCCTGGGGGAGGGGTTCAAGCTGCCCGGCCCACGGTGCCCACCGCCTCGCCCTGGTCTCATCTCGGTAGAGTGGGGGCTTTGCTGTGTGCACGCATCCTGAGCTCCGCCAAGCTCTCCCCATCTCTCGGCATCTGGCAATGCAGGCGCCTCCCACTGGACATCGCCCATTGGTGCTGAGATAGGCAGCTGCTCTGGTCTTCCTTGTCAGGTCTATTCTCAAAGCACCACCTCAACCAGGACCAGAGGTCAGAGATACTCTGGCTTTGCAACATTCGGGTTTAAACTTGTCGAATAGCATTTTCTCCCAGCCTCTCCAGCTGTCCTGACGCCCGCAGTGTAGACTGAAGCCCTGTTCTTGGGTCTCCCTGCGGGATCTGCCACAGTGCAGATCCGATGAGGCGGTGAGCTCAACGGGTCATCTCGAGAAAGTCATTATTGCCAGCCTGCTGCTATTTCTGGGTAAAGTTTGGTAAAGTTATACGCTTTGTGTTGTTTTGTTCTGAAGGATCTCAAAGGGTTCAGAATGTGCCACCTCCAAATATACCACTTTGGCATATGGATTATTTGGGGTTAAAGGCAGTGCGAGGGTCAGCAGACACAGGAAAAGCTCTTTACCTCCCCCTAACTCCCTAAAATAAAGTATAAATCTCCCCTTTTGTACAGGAAATTTACATTTAGAAGGACATTTCCATTAGTAAGCATACCTGGAAGAGATCTACTTCCAGAGAGAACGCCTCCACCTGAGCCTGTTATCAGCACCTTATCAGTATTTACATCCATTTCCTCCCCTCACCTACCCCCTAACTGGGCTCCTTTCCAGCACCCCGACCCCCAAGTCTCAACCCTCTCTCTTTCCTCAGCTCAGGATGGTGTCTCAGCCTCAGTCATCTGACAATCGCCTGGCATCTCATACTTTTGTGAATTCCCATGTTTACATACATATTTAAAGTCATTTATTTTCTCCTGTTCATCTGTCTTACATCAGTTTAGTTCTTAGAGCAATCATAACCTTAAAGGATAAAAGGGAACCTTTCCTCACCTACAGTTTTGCGGAAGCCAAAAATACCAAGTCTTTCTTTATTAAGTAGTTGGATTATTCAGTTATGCCAGAAATAGAGAAAAGGTTTGCTATGAATAACTTCAAACAACTGAATTATTGTTTTTTCTTTTTTTAAAGTTGGCTGGAAGTTGGATGAATCGGGCGCGTGTGTGTGCATTGTGCACGCGCGTGTGTGTGTAGAGGGGGTTTTGCTGCACAGAAAACGGCATCATTTGCCTGTGTGTCTAAACCTACTCTTGTGACGTCACCTTGCCCTCCTCTCCGCTCTTGTCTGTAAACTGAATGTGGTGAAGAAGCCAGAAGGGGAGGCTCACTGCAGAGTGTGGGTGTCATTCGTTGTTTGAGTCTATGAACTTGTTTCTTGCATATTCACCTCCTAGAAGTAGTGGAAATGAGAGAAAAGGAGAACTCGCTTTTGGAAACACCTACTTTGTACTGAATGCATCATCTCTGTGTCTCATTTAACTCTCAAAGAGCCTGATAAAAGAAACGTTCACAGGGAATTCCCTGGCAGTCCAGTGGTTGGGACTCCACCCTTTCATCGCCGAGGGCCACGTCGGGGAACTAAGATCCCGCAAGCCACGCGGTGCGGCCAAATATAAATAAATAAATAAATAAATAAATAAATAAATAAATAAATAAGTAAATAAGTAAATAAATAAGAAAAAGAAGCGTTCACATATTGAGGTCTGGGGAAGTCATTCTGGCTTATACACGAGTTAACTTGAATCGTGTGCTGACTACAGCAACCTGTCTGTGACCCATTAAACATACATTGTACATCTGCTTTAATTATTAAAGAAAAGGGCACACTGACCGGAGTGAAGAATGTCCGTGTTAAAAATAAAGATTAGGGGATATATGTATACGTATAGCTGATTGACTTTGTTATAAAGCAGGAACTAACACACCATTGTAAAGCAATTATACTCCAATAAAGATGTTAAAAAAATAAATAAAAATAAAGATTAAATGCCTCCTTTCCTGGGACGCCAATGCTGATTCTGTTTCCATGATAAGACTCCCTTCCTAGGTGCCAAGGCCATGCTGACTCACGGAAACCCTGAAGGAACGTATCCCTGGCTTACTTAATGCTCTCTGTTCTGACAAGACATAAAACTGTGCTGAAATCCAGGCTTCTCTGGAGCAGTTCCTCAGAGTTACCTGAGAGGCTGTCTTCTGGGCTGTAGTTCTCAGTTTGACTCAGATAAAACTCTTTTCTATTCTTATTATAGATTGTTCATTGATTATTTTCATCAACAAACCCCTAGATGCAGGTGTGAACATTCTCTGTTTAAAGATGTGGAATTTGAGGAACAGAGAGGTTATTTGTCTAAGATCACACAGCTGGTAGGTTGTAGATGCGGGAGTTGAATCGAGGCAACTGGTTACTAAATGCAAGAGCTCCTTCTACTCTAAAACTGTACCCCGGATGTCAGAGGACCTTCTAGGTCTCCACCATTCCTGCAGTTCCCAGGGGCTCCCCCTTCGTCTCTGCTGCCTAAGTGCCCGTGAGTCTGTGTGAGCTGCTTCTCTTCCATCCCTCAGAAACATTGAGGAAACAGCCGCTCCCGTTAGGTAAGATATCCGTCACACCAAGCATTTTGTGCGTTCACTTAAGGTACCAGTCAGATTTAGGGACGGGATCATGAGCCCACCGTCTCGGCTCTTTCCTTGTCTCTCTCTCCCTCTTCCTCCTTAGTCCTTCTCCTGCTCAGCTACCAGGCCCTGCGTCAGGCCCCTTTGCCGTGTTGGAGATGGGAACAAGCCAGGGGATAAAAAATGAGCCATGGGATACAGGGTAGCCGTCTCTCTGTGGGCTCCCAGACAGCCTCAAAAGAGTGAAAATCATCCTGTCTTTTAAGAAGAAACATCTAATGGGCTATTTGCCCAAATTGCCAAATCTCTTCTCATCTACACCAACCACTACAGCAATAAGGCACTGACCAAGCTTCCTTTCTGGAGACTGTTCTAACTGGAGGTGAACGATTGCTTCATCTGGTGGGGAAATCAGGATGCAATATTTGGGACATACTTATACTAAAAACAATTGTGTTTATCTGGAGTTCAAATTTAGCTGGACATCCTCTATTTTATCTGGCGATCCTAAAACGGAGGCATAAGAAGGGCAGCTAAATTTCATGGAGCTATTTTTCATGAAGGGTGGATTCAGAAGCTCAGAACTGGATGGTTTTTCAATGTACAACTGTTTTGGGGGAAGTGGTTTCTGAAATCTTTTGAATTCATTTTCCATGAATTAACCATTCTAAAAGTATTGACAATATCGGGTGAAAAGTGTTGCGCTAATTGGAAACACTGCCATCACGATATCCAAGCATCTTTGTAAGTAAGCCCAGGGAAACTGCATTTTCACGATGCAGTATTAGCATCCATCAAAATGAGAAAAGAGCCTGATACCCAGGAAATGCCCTGCAAAGGCAGAGAGGACAGAAAAGGAAAGGAAAAAAAACTAAATGGGCAGGCTTTTCTGCCTGGAAGCTCTCATCAGCTTTTGGCACCCTTCCCCTCCCCCCAAAAGCAGGCTTTCTTGCCTCAGCACCCGTGAGAACATCACGTGAGGGGCGTGGACCGCCCGCATCAGCTCCTGAAGTGAAAAGCGAAAACAAGCAGTCGCTGTGAATATAGACATTGTATAAATGTTTAATGTGGCTGCATTAACAACATGGAGAAGTGCTAATGCTTTGTGGACAAAAGAGTTAAAAGTCTGATGCATGGCAGGAATCAGTAAATTAGTAACTCGTGCAAGCTCTCGGTGCTTCTGTTTCCAATTTCCTGATGCCATTAAATGGTGCAGAAGGGATCTTCACTTGCATTTCTTTTTTGGTGTCCAAAGTTGATGGGTTTTCCCATTCGCTTTATAAAATTCATGCACATTCTTTATTGAAAACGTAGAATGTTCAAAACAGAAACCTTACAAAAGCTAACTTGGAAAATGTTATACATAATCCTGCTTCCCCAAACACTCACTTTTAACCTCAGACACATTTCTTTCTGGTTTTTTAAAAATGCTATTTTGTATAGTGTTCATTTTTGTGTTCTGCCATTTTTTTTTTTTTTTTTGCACATTGTTAAAAAATCTTTAAACATAATCTTAAATAGCAACAGCATACTGGAAATGAAGGCAAAGATGAGATTAGCAGAGAATTGTGTAACAAAGGATCCCAAATACTTGCTAGAGGTGAGCCTTAAATGTGCGAAGCCAAGATGTGAACGCTAGGAGTTTGCAGGATTCATGATGTTCATTAAATAAAATGTAACAAGTTCTTCAGGGGAGAACCCTATCGATACCCCAGGGAGAATTTCCTCCAGGAGTGCTTTTAGGGAGGATCTGTTTATCCCGCAAATAAGCTTGCATACAAAGGATAGGAAGACACTTTCATCCAAGTTTTATTCTTATAACATGCCCCACGTAGGCTGTCATGAGCTCTTGAAGTGAACCTTTCCTACAGTTGCCAAAACATATAAAAAAATTAGCATCATTTTTCTTAGGCTTCTTGTAGATATTCGGTACCCTTTTCTGTCCCTACTCTTGGGAATCCAGCTTCTGTGCCTAAAAAATCAGACAGCCACCAGCTCTTAGTGATGCTGTTAAGTTAATTAAACAAGGAAGCCGTTAGACTGCTGTGGTTCTGATGCCAGGGCCCCTATGTATGCAAACAGAATCTGAGCCTGTAAATGCCCCAAGGTTACAAAATCCAAACGTTAATGACGACCAATCACAAACAGCCAGCTAGGCTTTAAGCCATAGACAATAAACAATTGCCTTATTTTGTTTCTGCCTTTTTCTCTATAGATGTTTCTCCCTGGTTTCTGGGGGTGGAGTATTCTCAACCACTTCCGGTTGGGGGCTGCCCCACGCAAATCAATTTTTACTCAGATAAACTCTTACAATTTTTAATACAATAAGTTCCCTACATACGAACCTTCAAGTTGTGAACTTTCAAAGATGCGAACGTGCATTCACATGTCCAATCACGTTAAGTTAGTTCACATATCTGGTGTACACTGTCACGTGTGTGCATCCTCTACAAGTGGTTGTGCTTTTGTGTACTTTACTGTACAGTACTGTATAGAGTACAGTAGTACAGTATCTTTATTTCAAACCCAGGATATCTGGAAGCAAGCGGTTTTCTTTATTTGAGGAGGCACTGTTAGTTTTTGAGGCACGTAGAACGTAGAACATAGAACGGTACACGAAGGTTGCAGCAGCCGTTCAGAACGCAATCCAGTGCTACCATGTCATCCATGATGAGCAAAAAAGAGCTACTCCTCAGTCATCACCAGATCGTTTTTTCAAGAGAGTAGACAGAATTGAATCCAGCAAGGAACCAGAACCTGTGCCATCAGCGTCAGGCGTGGGTGAAACTGCAGCTTGCCCTCCGTCTCCTATTGCTGATGATCCTTCAGCTCTACCATCTCCCACCTCCTCTCCCTCCTCCAGTCAGTGACTCTTCTTGCCTGTTCACTTGACGCCAGCCCTTGGATGCCAGCTACTGTACTGTACTACTGAACTTTCAAGGTACTGTACTGTAAGATTAAAACTGTTTTCTTTATTTTTTGTGTTTGTTTTTTATGTGTTATTTGTGTGAAAAGTATTATAAACCTATTACAGTACAGTACTATATAGCTGATTGTGTTAGCTGGGTACCTAGGCTAAATCTGTTGGACTTAACGAACAAACTGGGTTTACGAACGCGCTCTTGGAACGGAACCCTTTCGTGTGTAGGGGACTGACTGTATGCCTCAGTTTCTCTTTTAACAATGCACAAATAGGAATGTATAAATATGTTCACAAAAGTGTCCTCTATGATTGCCAACATATAAAATAAAAATCACCTCACTGCTCAGCATTAAGCAGGTTGTCTAAGGAAACTACAGAAAATGCAAACAATGCATTCAGTAATAGAAAATTATCCAGCCATCAAAAGCAACCATTATGAAGAACATTTATTGATGTTAATTTTAAAAACCTAGATACCAAATTTATGGAAACTAGCATTTAGATTCTATATGCAGATGAAAAGAAAAACTGGAGAAAATGGTTAAGATAATAATAGTCAAAATAATGAGGTTGTGGCTGCTTTTCCTCTTTTAGATTCTGGGTTGTCTAAATTGCCTTTCTTGTTTTAAGTCATCCTGGTTTGGTTTGTTTGTTTTGGTACCTCTCGATTGTTGGGTCAAGGAGTTAAACTTCCAGGTCCCTTGACAGCCAGCCCAGACTTTTACTCACCCACATCGTCTTCTGCGAACTTGACTGATTTTGCCAATTGCAAAGCACTGTTTGTTCTTGGGCAAATTATCATTACTTAGAAAACTGGTTTGCACAGACCTCACTGTTGCAGCTCATAAAACTGACTCTTGCTCATTCGACATGGAAAAAGTGCCAGCCCAGATGGGGCAGAATTGGAAACAAGCTCTCACCTCTGCAGGTCCCCCAGGGATGAGGAGGGTGGTCCCTCCTGCAGCACATGCTCCTTTATGGAGGACTCTGGGGAGGCAGACACGCTTAGTGGCAGAGACCTGCCCTCTTTTCTTTCCCGTCTTTGCTACTTGGCTGCACAGTATGTTGGGACCTCACAGTGGGGTGATGGAAAGTTGGAAGAAGCTGGGAAGCGTGAGGACCACGGTAGGAGACACTAGACTGATCGTGGGTCCTGAGGAGGGATGAAAGTCAACAACCCAAATTCATGTATCCAGAAAGAAAGCTGAGCTTGAACTGGACCTGAGTCACCTTTTTACGCCTGTGGGTAATTGTAGCCTTTGAGGCACAGCCCAGAGGTCATGGTTTGTGGGAGGAAATTTGGTGGTCCTAAGTGGTCCTTTACAACACGGAACAGTATCCCAACCAAAGACTAGGAATCTAAGGCACAGGTCTGGGATCAGAGCCCCAGTCAATGAGCCCCATGAAGGGTATTGAGAGGAAGAGCAGAAGAGTAGAAAGAGCTAGAACATCAGAGCCCGAGAGGTGGGTTCTAATGCCAGCCCCTCGACCGCTGCCACGCGGCAGCCTGCACTGGTGCTCCTCTTCCCCTACGAGCTTATGTGGAGGCCCCGTTGGCTTGTGGCTGTGCTACCTTGGCTGGGTGATGTCCATTTTCCATCCCACCGGGTGGGCTTGAGGCGGGGCTTGCTTTGGCCAGTGAAATGTGAGTAAAAGTGACACAGCCTGCTTGTCCCTAGCTGATGCCTTCAGATCCATTGTCAGGTTTTGTTTTGTTTCGTTTTGTTTTAATCCTTTCTTGCTCTTTCCCTTCACCATGAGAAGACCTTGGCCCCCAGATCAGCTGGCCCCTCAGATCTGGTTGTAGACAAGGGGTAACAGAGCCAGAGCCTAGAGCCAGCCAACCCCCTGCCAACATGTAACTCATGCAAGAAACAAAACTTTGTGGTTATAAGGGACTAATTTGGGGGTTATTTTATTTTTTTAAGTTTATTTATTTATTTTTATTTTTGGCTGTGTTGGATCTTCGTTTCTGTGCGAGGGCTTTCTCTAGTTGCGGTGAGCGGGGGCCACTCTTCATCGCGGTGCGCGGGCCTCTCACTATCGCGGCCTCTCTTGTTGCGGAGCACAGGCTCCAGATGCGCAGGGTCAGGAGTTGTGGCTCACGGGCCTAGTCGCTCCGCAGCATGTGGGATCTTCCCAGACCAGGGCTTGAACCCGTGTCCCCTGCATTGGCAGGCAGATTCTCAACCACTGCGCCACCAGGGAAGCCCTGGGGGTTATTTTTATTTAGTTAGTTTTTTGCCAAAGACTTTCCTTTAAGATGCCATCCCCATAACCTGGTTACTTAATCTCTGACAGAGCATTTTATGGGGCTATTTTCTATGGCTCCTTCGAGGAATGAACAGGTGGATGGTAAGAATGCATTTAGAACAAAGAAATGAAGGAGAAATAAGAACTATGCTGTCTCCTGGACACTCCGTTCTGGTGATTGAAAGAGGGGCAGGTGGCGAGAGTTTCAACGGCTCCTGTTTTGTTTTCCCCTAAACTGTCATTTCTTTTCTGCCTTGGGAAACATTGATCTAAAACTGAAACTGGTAAAACACATGCATTTTTTTGATGTTTTGGAGAAATGCAATGTTCCCGAGGGAAAAGGCTCTCATTGTAGTTGAAATTACCCTCTTTTTGTAAGCCTGACCATGACCTCTCTCGAATGAGAAATTGCACAATGCTTCCAGGCTTCCCAAACTCAGATTTATTTTTCACAAATAGCTGAGCTAGAAAAACCTGCTTATGTCCCTGTGTTACTGAAAGTGGGATCCGGCTGCTCGCTGCTCTAAAGCCAGTACTGGAGAGGCAAGGTTGGTGGAGAGGAAAGTTTGTTTGATTTCAGAGGCGGGCAACTGGGGGAGGGGATGGACTCACAACTCCCAAACTTCCCTGGTGGTGCAGTGGTTTAGAATCCGCCTGCCAACGCAGGGGACACAGGTTCGAGCCCTGGTCTGGGAAGATCCCACATGCCGCGGAGCAACTAAGCCTGTGTGCCAGAACTACTGAGCCCGTGAGCCACAACTACTGAAGCCCATGTGCCTAGAGCCCGTGCTCCACAACAAGAGAAGCCACCGCAATGAGAAGCCCGCTCACCGCAATGAAGAGTAGCCCCACTCGCCGCAACTAGAGAAAGCCCGCGCGCAGCAACGAAGACCCAATGCGGCCACAAATAAATACATAAATAAATTTATTAAAAACAAACAAACAACAAGAAAACAAAGGCCAACTCCCCTTGACAATCGGGGGCAAGAGCTTTTCAAGGGAAGTTTCGGGGGTATGTAAGGTGGAGGGAGGGGGCTACGTGCAGAGCAGCACAGTCAGATCTGACCGTCATCTTGAAATTGGCCATGCAGTGACCTGATCAGCGTCATCTTGATTGTTTTAAGTACAGTTAGTCTTCAGTTCCAGGGTCGGTTTGTTCCCATTTCTTTGAGGCCAGTTCTCGGAATTGTGGCAGCTTATGTCATGGCTACGGTCTAGTCATCATGCAGTTAACTTCTTCCACCTGGTGTGGGTTTCAGTATCTACAGAACAGCTCAAAGGAAGTGGCTCAGAATATTATCTATAGCCCTTGAGGAAGAACTAAAGGTCCTTGACTTTGCTTAATGACTAAACTATTATATTTTGTCCTGTTCGACTGCTTTCCTTTGCTTCTGCATTTCCTCATTTCTCTGATTAAATGTATTCTTTGACTAAAGTGTTTCTACAGACAAAAGGCAGGCGGAGGACATGGGGGGTGAGGAGGGACCATAGGGTCCTGCTCCACTTCACCTGGAGCTGCTTCTGTGAAGGGCAACTGCAGCTTCCTTTGCTTATGTGGGGGAGAGGGTGGCCCTGGAAGAGCTGACACTCCTGCCCAGAGTGAACTGTGATGGTTCCCTCTCCAGCCCCTTCCAGTAGTTGAGTTTACACCTTCATTACCTCCTACCCGGACTTGGGAAATTGTCTGAGGGCTGGTCTCTCCAGGCTCCGTTTCTCCTACAGCCTGCTACTAGAGTCTTCTTCCTAAACCCCAGCCCCACCAGAGTCTTCCTTGGACAGAAATCCTTGCTCCCCATTGTCCCTCAACACCTCCACCTCTTTCCCTGGGTCTCAGCAGTTCTCTCCAACTTTCCTGCCCAGGCAGAAATTCTACCCATCCATTAGGAGCCAGACATTTTCCTGCATTGCAATCTTCACTAAACCTTTTCTAATCTCTACTTAGAGGTAATCTCTCTCAACCACGAAAGCTATTTAGCACTTCTCCTTTATTTTAATAAGTTTTAAGATTACTTACGATCATGGTACAAAATCTGGAAACTAAAGAAAGTTGCGTAGAAAACAAACAAAAGTATAACTGCCCCTGTGATAATCACTGTGAATATTTAGTGCATTTTTCCCCCATAATTGATAAGGACTAAAAAAGAATGCTAATCCTTAGGGTAGCAGAGGTATGAGAAGTAAAAACTATCAGGGAGTTGGATATGTACATTGGGCTAGTGGCACATTGGAAGGCAACAGGGAAGTAAAAAATTTAAAGAAATCAAAATTGAAAGATGCCCATATTCTCTGGTCCAGAAATCCTACTCTTTGGAATTTATCCTATAGAAATAATAGCATAAATATGCAAAGGTACTGGTTGGAGAAATCTCATTGCATCATTATTTTTATTTTTTATTTTTAAAATTAATTTATTTATTTTTGGCTGCATTGGGTCTTCGTTGCTGCACGCAGGCTCAGTAGTTGCAGCATGCGGACTCTAGAGCGCAGAGGCTCAGTAGTTGTGGCGCACGGGCTTAGTTGCTCCGCAGCATGTGGGATCTTCCCGGACCAGGGCTCGAACCTGTGTCCCCTGCGTTGGCAGGCAGATTCTTAACCACTGCGTCACCAGGGAAGTCCTCATTGCATTATTGTTTTTAATTGCAAAAAAATTTGAAAAAAACCTAAAGGTTAGTTAAATCAATTATCAATGAGATACTATGAAGTTGCTAACAAGAAGACAAATTGCGTTTTAGAATATATACCGTGGTCCAGTCTGCAGTATTGTGTGTGTGTGTGTGTGTGTGTTTTAAAATATGTGTCTTGTTTTACTTACCTAAAGCCAGTTCTAAAGTACTTTGCCTAGATTATTTTCACAAACAGAGAAGATTTCATAGGCATAGAAAAATTTTTTGGAATGAGGACTACCAGTGATTAATGGTGGTTATCTCAGAAGGATGAAATTCAGAGACATTCTTTTTCTGATTTGTATGTTCCTGTATTTTATAATACTAAATAAAACTACAGTCCCATGTTAGAATAACAATAATAAAAATTCATGACTGGAACTGTTTAAGGGGATACTTTACAGGGTTTTTTTTAAAAGGACTTAATGAAAAAGTAAATGCTTCTTACAAAATAAAATTGTATACTTAAAATTCTCAATTAAAAAATGGACATAGGACCTGAATAGACATTTTTCTAAAGAAGACATATAGGCCAACAGGCCCATGAAAAGATGCTCAACATCACTAATCACCAGGGACATGCAAATCAAAACCACAGTGAGATATCACCTCACATCTGTCAGAATCGCTATAAAAAGACAACAAATTAGTGTTGGCAAGGATGTGGAGAAAAGGGAACCCTAGAGTACTGTTGGTGGGAATGTAAATTAGTGCAACCATTATGGAAAACAGTAAGGAGAGTCCTCCAAAAATTAAAAATAGAGCTACCATATGATATAGCAATTCCACTCCTGGGTATTTATCTGAAGAAAACGAAAACGTGAATTAGAAAAGATATATGCACTCCTGTGTTCATTGCAGCACTATTTACAATGGCCAAGATGTGGACGCAACCAAAGTGCCCATCAGTAGATGAATGGTTAAAGAAGATGTGGTGTATACAATATATACAATGGAATATTTTTCAGCTGTAAAAAAGAATGGAATCCTGACATTTGCAACAGCATGTATGGGCCTAGAACGACATGGTGAAATAAGTTAGAGAAAGACAAATACTATATGATTACTCTTATGTGTGGAATCTAAAAAACTAAGCAAATGAACAAACATAACCAAACAGAAACAGAGTCATAGATACAGAGAACAAATAGGTGGTTGCCAGAAAGAAGGGGAGTTGGGGGAGGAGAGAAATAAGTGAGGGAGATGAAGAGGTACAAACTTTTAGCAACAAAATAAGTGAGTCATGGGGATAAAATGTACAGTGTGGGGAATATAGTCAGTAGTTATGTAATATCTTTGTATGGTGACACACGACAACTAGACTTATTATGGCGATCATTTTAAAATGTATAGAAATACCAAATTCCTATGTTGTGTACATAGTGTTGTAGGTCAATTATATTTCAAAACAAAGTCATAGAAAAAGAGATGAGATTTGTGGCCACCACAGGCAGGGTTTGGGGGTAGGGGGAACTGGATGAGGTGGTCAAAAGGTACAGACTCCCAGTTATAAGATAAATAAGTACCAGGGATGTAACGTACAACATGGTAAAGATAATTAACACTGCTG
The DNA here is from genome assembly GCF_028021215.1 of Eschrichtius robustus. Lineage (NCBI taxonomy): Eukaryota > Metazoa > Chordata > Mammalia > Artiodactyla > Eschrichtiidae > Eschrichtius > Eschrichtius robustus. The sequence goes on from NC_090828.1 coordinate 6,207,643, forward strand.
TGTGTTACATAGGAAAGTTGTCTTGAGAGTAGGTCCTAAGAGTTCTCATCACAAGGGAAAAATATCTCTTTATTTCTTTTTTTTTAATAAATTTATTTATTTTTTGTTTATTTATTTGTGGCTGCGTTGGGTCTTCATTGCTGTGCGTGGGCTTTCGGCGAGTGGAGGCTACTCTTCGTTGCGGTGCGTGGGCTTCTCATGGCGGTGGCTTCTCTTGTTGTGGAGCGCGGGCTCAGTAGTGGTGGCGCACGGGCTTAGTTGCTCCACGCATGTGGGATCTTCCCGGACCAGGGCTCGAACCCGTGTCCCCTGCATTGGCAGGCAGATTCTTAACCACTGCGCCACCAGCGAAGCCCTCTATTTTTTTCATGTTGGATCTATATCAGATGATGGATGTTCACTGAAACTATTACGGTGATCACTTCATAATGTAAGTCATAAAGTGGTACAAATGAACTTATTTACAAAACAGAAATGGAGTCACAGATGTAGAAAACAAACCTATGGTTACTGGGGGTAAAGCAGGGGGTGGGGGGCAGGGATAAATTGGGAGATTGGGACTGACATATACACAGTACTATATACAAAAGAGATAACTAATAAGGACCTTCTGTATAGCGCAGGGAACTCTCCTCAGTACTCTATAATGACCTGTATGGGCAAAGAATCTAAAAAAGAGTGGATATATGTATATGTATAACTGATTCACTTTGTCGTATAGCAGGAACTAACACAACATTGTAAATCAGCTATACTCCAATACAAAATTTTAAAAAGCATTAGGCTGTATACCTTATACAGTGCTGTACAGTCAATTACACCTCGATAAAACTGAAAGAAAAAAATTGCACCTAGAAGTGAGGGTTAACGCGAGAAGTTAACGAAGTCCTGAGTGGATGTCCTAAACTGTTGTGTAAATGCTCCTTGGGTTCAGCTCTGGCAACACTGTGAATCCTAGTTTCACTCCTCTCTCCAGTAGGGGCCCTGGCCCCCTCCAGGGCTGGGGAGGTGAGCTGGAGCCTGGAAGGTTCCATGCTTGTTCTCTCCTTCCCTGCATTCTCCGCCCTGCCACACTCCTTGAGACAGGGTCCTACTGCCCTAAAGCAGTCGAAGCGCCTTCTAGCCCTTGATGGATCCTCTTCACAGAAAGACAAGAATTCGCATCAATTTACTTGAAACATAAACACCAGCGTTCCTCAGTTACCTGCACCCCATGAGGCCGGCGGGAGGGAGTGGTCTGGACCTTCTCAAGATACAGGCCTTATCACTGATGGCTGGGCTTTCTCTCCGTGCTCCATCCTGATCTGCCATTGCCCAGACACCAGCTTTTCAGCAACAAGAGTCTCACCAACCGTGCTAGGGAAGCCTGTCTCCTCCACCCAGTGAGCGCTGCTCAGAGGCTGCCTGGGTTTCTGCTCTGCAAGCCTGGAGCTCTCATCTTGGCCTCCTTAGGGCGTGGGGTGGGTAGGGGGTCCGGAGGGGGGCTGCATCTTTCTTGGGAAAGGAAAAGCCGCTTCCAGGTTGAGACAGAGCTTAAAACAAAGTTTTCCATCGCTCAGAAAACCTGAGCATTTGTCCATGAAATGACTTCTCACCCAGGACTGCATATTTAAACCTGCTGACGTTTTCTGATGTGTTTCCTAGACGATAAAAGAAATATAATTTTCACCCGCAATTCTGCAAGAGTTCAGACTGATTATTTTCCGTGGTGGTCTTTCCTGAGTTGCCTCCCACCGCTTGGGACCAGGTTCCTTCCTTAACTATCGGTTGACTCCAAGGACAAAATTCAACATTCATTGCAGACTTTTCCAGATGCTATGGACTGTAGAGCTCGTTAGCGCTGTTTCCAGTGTTTGCTAGAACCTAAGCAGAAATGAAGAGGAACAGCACACACGTGTCCCCATGCTTTCCTGGCAGGACCAGAGGCCACAAAATTAATGGCAATTTCTCAAGGGAGCTGATGACATTCCCTTTCAAGTTTCTGGGTTGCTGGGCATTCACATATGCTAAGCAGGGCTCTGACCCGGCCCTTTGAAGTTTCCAATCCCACAGGTTAGAAAGGCAGTGTGATTTAAGATGGTCAGCAGGGGGGAGAGCAGTAAAGCCGACCTCCCCCTCAAACAAATAAACGAAGCCCAGGGGCTTGGGTAGCTTGGTGTCTTTTGCACCTGGTGGATCCAAGGGAGGGGGGGGGGTGGTCCCAAGGGGCAGAAATTGACACGCTGGTGGGATGGCTGGTATGCACTGGGATGAGAAAACAATTCTTTGCATAAGGATTAAAGCAATTATTTTTGTTTAAAGCTGCTCTGAAAGAAAAGAGGTTTTGGGGGCGGGCTTTTGGAAGGGGATGGGGGAAGAAACTCTATGCTCATCAAGACTCGTCTATTTCTATCCGCACTTCCTTCCGTAAACATAGACGGGGATCCTTAATCAAAACTCTGTCGTCTGCTTCTTGCTTTTCTCACTGCAGAGCAGGCTACTCGTGTTCAGATGCTAAGGTTTATCATCGCTCTGCCCTTTTAGAATAATAGCAAATTCCTCAAAGCTTCTGTCTTCCCAGAGGCGTTGGGTGATCTCCATGCAACCAGATTTAGGATGTTTCTGATACAGGACCTGCATTGGCACTGTTTGGCTACACGTGGTAGCACTTAAATTTGAAAGTAATTGTTATTGGGGATCCTTCCAATGAAAAGGAAAAATTAAAAAGCTGAGATGGAGTATATAGAATAGTCAATCCAACTTCACTTTCAAGGGCCCAGGGCGCCTGCTTGTTCTCCTGGAAGTGACTTCCTGGGTTCTTCTCTGAGGTCCTGGTCCGTGGGCGGGAGCTGCTGTGACGGGTGGACAGAAGCCCCAGCTCTGTCCTGGAGGTAGGGAACCTCCAGGATCTGGTTTCCTCCGGCCTGCTTCCCCTTTCCTGGGCCACAGAATATCTTGGTTACGAAAACAGGTACTAGTTAGGAAAGTTATAATAAATAGTTTATAATAAAGGGGATTTTGAAAAATGGAGCCTTGACTTAGGTTTGGTTTTTATTTCCAGTTCAGAAGCTTATAAATCTGTGACCTCAAAACACCGTAAGCCTCAGCTTTCTCAACTGTAAAATGGGTATGCTTTTTGAAAAAAAATTTTTTATTGGAGTCTAGTTGATTTACAATGTTGTGTTAGTTTCTGCTGTACAGCAAAAGGAATCAGTTCTATATATACATATATCCACTCTTTTTTATCTTCTTTTCCCTTACAGGTCATTACAGAGTACTGAGAAGAGTTCCCTGTGCTGTACAGCAGGTCCTCCTTAGTCACCTACTTTATATATGGTAGTGTGTGTCCGTCCGTCCCAACCTCCCAGTTTATCCCTGCCCCCCACCCCCGCTTTCTCCCCAGTAACTATGTTTGTTTTCTACATCTGTGACTCTATTTCTGTTTTGTAAAAAAAAAAAAATTCTTTTACACTCGTTTCTCCTCTGGTTGTTGTAAGGGTTAAGTGAGATAAAAGAGTAAACTGTTTTACCCAGTGTCCGTCACATAATAAGTGTTAATAAACGTAAACTACCGTATATGTGTTGCACAAATATTATGCATATGACATAGAGTAGGTGCTCAACAAGTGCTTATTTCTATGTGTTTATAAGTAAGATAATGCTTATACTCTTTTAGAAAGATGCCAGGAGCCCAAATCCTCTCTCAGCCATCTTACTAACAAGTTTACACATAAAGAAGTTCTCTTTGTTTTGGGGGGATATTTTTGTATTTCTAACTCATGGATGGTTGAAATGATCCTTTCTACTTTTTCTCTTAGGAAGCCAGCATTGAATTCGATGTTATGTTTACTTGCTCTGGTGTTCATACGGCCCCCTGAATAACTGATGAGTGCATTGCCTGGTATCCAGCTGCATCAGCACAGCAGAGCCTGGGGAACCAGTCTACCCTGTGAACACAGCCAGTGGGAGGCAAGACCATACCTCTGGTTGGAAGACTTTTTCAGAGGCACGGGAGAAGAGCCTGCTGTTTCTTTGTTTTGCAGTTGCTGTTTGGGGCTGTCTGGAGGCTACAGGGGAGACATTAAGGGTAAAGGAAACGTCCCTTTATTATAGTTTATTTTAAGCAGTTTCAAGAGGCTCTTTATTGTTTCTTTGTTTTGTTTGCTCCCACCATTTCCAAGCTGGAGGGTCTTTCTTGGGAACAGAAGAGGAGGTTAGCAGAGTCCTAAACAGATGAAGGGAGGGTGGAGTTGGTGAGTGGGCAGTGATGCTTTTTCAGAAACAGTGAAAGGAGAGAGGAGGGAAAAAAATAATCAGTGTTATACTTAACGGTGATGCTCGAAATCAAAGCCTTGGTAAAGAAAAAGATGGTTCATTTGTACCTCTGGAAATAAACCATGTCACACTTTCTAGGACGAAGCAATCACCTGGATGGGTTTCTTTAAAAAAAAGTTGATTCGCAAGACCCACCTCAAGGGGAACTGCTCATTCTGTACACTTGTAAGAATCTGCATTTTAACCTGAGTACCCTGGGAGGCTGGGGCAGAGGATAAGCCTCACTTGATACAATCAGAGACATTCAGGGTTCTGGGCCACCACTGTCACCTGGCCACAGGCAGCTGTTAACTTTTTATGTGCGACAATGACTTTGCTCTGGACTCCTAACCCCCTGAGGTCTCTGGGGCCTGCTTGCCCTGGTTAAAGGGAGATAGAAGCAAGGAGGATAAAAGAGAAGCTGAACCTTTTCGTCCTTCCTGGAAAAATAGCTCCAAGCACTTTGGCAGATCGACTGGCCTGGGGTGTTGGGCCTTGGGAACGGAATCGGTCTACTCAGGACTCTGGCCGCAGGATTTCTGGGCACTGTTTAACCCTCCCCCAGATGGAAACACGCCTCACAGAGCAGCCTGGGCAAGAGCAGCCTCTGACCGGCCCCGGACCTGACCTGAGGAGTCAGGTAGGATGCACACAGTACAGATGTCCACAGGCAACACGAGTTCAAAGATGCAAGAATAACTGGAAATATTCATGAAAACAACAAAAGCAGAGATGGGCTGAACTCACACAAAGGAAAGAGATACGTCTCCATCGATATTATGAGGTCATATTTACACAGAGGTGGCACCGTAAACGTAGTCACAATTATAAATAACTTCAAACGATCAACCTGAGGCTTCTATATAATGTTCAATTCACTACTTAACCAAGGAAGCGGTGAGACTCTTCTGTGAGAAGTGGGGAGGGGGGCAATGTGCTTTTCATAGTGTTTTACAGACCTGATACTGTTGTTAGGCAAGGAAAGGGCTATAAGATAAAATGTTTGGAAGACTCTGGGTTAAAATAAGTGAAATATGGTTTTGTTTTTTTTTTTAATTGCAAGACTTCCCTTTGTTCATTGCAGATCTGTGGGTTTGACCACTAGACCCTTCTGGCCAAGATCATCTTTCAAAATTAGTGTCCCCTGGACTGGTTCTGGGAAATGCTGGACCACACGGCTCCAAGGGTCCCCTCTAGCTCTTACAACCCACAGCCCACATAGAAGTGAGAACATGGGAAAGCACACAAATGCCGCCATGGGTACAGCAGGAAGAGAGATGGCTCTCCAAAGCCCTGCAAGCAGCTAGTGCACTAAATAAAACACTAAACATTAAAAAATCCATACATACCACTCACAAAATAATTGCCTCTCCAGAGAACACATCATGTAGAAATAAAATTGCTATTGTGTGTCCTCAAGAATCAAAATGAAAACCAACCCAACCGTATTTGTAGTGTACACATTACAAAAAGAAGTTATACTACCATAAGAAAAAAAAAGACCCCCTTTTAATAAATGGCAAGTCTCATTGAGAGAGAAAATAAACACAGTGACCTTCTGTAACTTTCAAATGCTACTGTACTGAGCTTCAGCAAATCAGACAGACATGGTAACACCAGCAGCGATTGGACCCCAGAGAGCAAGGCAGTCCCTCCTCAGAAGAGCAGAAACTGCACCACTTTACCCGCAAGAGCAGGAGCCTGAGGGGTTCCAGGAAGGCCAGAGAAGGGAGATGAGAATGCGCACAAACAAGAATACCTTGTGCTTTCCTTTTTTCTTCTTCTTCTTGTCCATTTTTCTTTCCTCTTTATAGGCAATGATTTGGAAAACTCAGAATCTTGGTCAATGAAATGTGATAAATAGGGATCATTAGAGCATTACTAAATTTTGCAAATTTAGTCCAGATAAAATTGAGAGAAGACAGCTTTAATGAAGGCAGAATTACTGCAAGGTTAATTTAAATTTAGAGAAAAAGAGAAAAGTGTAGACCTCATTTTGCCAGGAAACGAGAGTATTAGTTCTAGCTTGAAATAGGCCAGTAACTTCATTTTGCTATGCCTCCGTTCCTTCCTTTGTACTATAATGTCAGCACATAGTGGGACTTCAACAACCGGTATGCCTTAAATAAGAAATAATATTTTACTGTAAGGGAGAAAGACTACTTTCTTTAAAGAACACGTAATATAAATCTCAAAGCAATAATCAGAATCATATTTTAAACTGAAATGCTCCAGGAACATCCATATGAGATATGACCAGGAAAGAATGCTCATTATCACCACTCCTCTTTAACATTATTCTGCAAACTGTAGCCAATGCAATAAGACTTGTGAGAGAAATAGCTTTAAAAAGAGAGAAAATGCCTATTGTCAAGGTACTACATAATTGTCTACCCAGAAATCCCAAAATGACCAACTAAAACTAGAATTATAACTAAAAAATAGAACTCAGAAAGGCATATATGATAATTGACTGTTATCCAAAATACACAAATAACTCTTAAAACTCAACAATAAGAAAACAAACAACTTGATTTAAGAATGGGCTAAAGACCTTAACAGACAAACACCTCACCAAAAAAGATATACAGGTAGCAAATAAGCATATAAAAAGATGGTCCACATCATATGTCAACAGGGAAATGCAAATTAAAACAACAATGAGATACCACTACACACCTGTTAGAATGGCCAAACTCCAGAACATTGACAACACCAAATGCTGGCGAGGACGTAGAGCAATAGGAACTCTCATTCACTGCCGGTAGAAATGAAAAATGGTACAGCCACTTTGGAAGACATTCTGACAATTTTTTACAAAACTAAATATATTCTCACCATATAATCCAGCAATCCCGCTATTTGGTATTTATCCAAAGGAGTCGAAAAGTTATGTCCATGCAAAAGCCTGCACGTGGATGTTTACATTAGCATTATTCATAATTGCCAAAACTTGGAAGCAACCAAGAGGTTCTTCAGTAGGTAAATGAATAAATAAGCTGTGGTACATCCAGACAATAGAATATTCCTCAGCACTAAAAAGATATGAGCTAGCAAGACATGAAAAGACATGGAGGAATCGTAAACGCACGTCACTATGAGAAAGAAGCCAATCTGAGAAGGCTCCATACAATATGATTACAACTACGTGACACTCTGGAAAGTCAAAAGTATGGAGACAGTAAAAATATGAGTGATTGTCAGGGATGGTGGGGAGAGGGAAGGAAGAATAGAAGGAGCACAGAGGGATTTTAGTGCAGGGAAATGATTCTCTGTGATACTATAATGGTAGATACATGTCACTAGAAATTTGTCCAAACCTGTAGAATGGACAACACCAGGAATGACCTCTAACGTAAACTATGGACTTTGGGTGGTAATACTGGGTCAGTGTAGGTTCATTTGTAACAATTATACCACACTGGTGGGGGTTATTGATAATAGGGGAGGCTGTGCATGTGTCGGGGCAGGGTGTATATAAGACATCTCTCTCGACTTTCTGCTCAATGTTGCTGTGAACCTAATACTGCTCTAAAAATAAAGCCTATATTAAAAAGAAAAACTCAATAGCTTGAGAGATGTAACCAAATAAATGCAAACCTCCTTATTAATGGCAATACCTAGTAGGAGAAAAATTCACTGTATGTATGTGTGGATTCAACCAACTGCAGATCAAAAAAAAAAAAAAAAATTCTAGAATGTTCTAAAAAGCAAAACTTCGATTTGCCATACACTGATGATTTACATAGTATTTACATTGTATTTATGACTATTTACATAGCATTCACATTGTATTAGGTATTATAAGCAATCTAGAGGTCATTTAAATTATTCCTGAGGGTGTGCACAGGTAATATGTAAATACTACGCCATTTTACATAAGGCACTTGAGCATCCTCAGATTTGGATATCCACACAGAGGTCCTGGAACTGTATGTATAGACAACCTTGTATGTTATGTTTATGTGTACAAATATGTATAATATATATCCAGGAATAAACTTAGCAAAAAAATGTAAGAACCCATTCAAGGAAAAAAAGAAAACTATTAAAGACATCTAAAGATAAATAACTTAAGAGCCTTGGAGAAACTTGTCATGTTCCTGGATGGAAAATCTCTTCAGTGTTGTAAATATAACATTTTTACCCCAAATTGACTGTAGGTTCAATGAAAGGCCAATAACTTTCCATTTTTTTTTAATATATTGACAAGGTGATTCTAAAGATAATCTGAAAAAATAAATAGGTGGAAGAGCTAATAATTTCTTTTAAAGATGAGTAATAATAAAGCCCTTAAAACATACTATAAACTTAGGATAATTAAAATATAAACACATCTAAATAAAGGAGACTGCTTAGTTACAGACAGAAGATATGTAAGAACCTAACGTGAAAACAGTGACATCACAAATTAGTGGGAAAAGAAGAATTATTTAATAAATAGTGCTGAGAACACGGTTAGCAACTTAAAAATTAAAAAAATGAAATTCAATCCTTACCTAATGTAGTCTAAAAAAGTAATTAAAGTAACAAGTTAAAGAGTTTTTAAAAATAAAAATTAAGAACTTCTACTTTCTTGATCTGTAGGCAGGAGAAACTTTTTAGGAACAAATGCAATGCAAGCATTAAAAATTTAAAGGTCAATACTTCTAGAATCAGAAAACGTTAAATATGTATTTTTTTTTTTAATGAGAATGTTGCAAATTAAACCTACAGGTTAGAACTAATGTTACAGTCAAGATCAAATTTATAGCCTTAAATTCTATTATGATTAGCTAAGAAGACACTAAACATTCAGGAAAGGATGTTAGAACAAAATTCAGGAAAACTAATATGAGAAAGTAGTAAAAAGGAAATAATGAAGCCAATACACATATTAATAAATTAAAGGAAAGTTTTGAGAAATAAATCGTTCTTTGAGAAGCAATTAACAAAGCAGATGACACTAGACTATGTTTGTGTCGTGAGGGTAGGAATCCTGCCCATTTTGTTGACCCTGGGATCCTCAACACATAAAACATTGCCTAGAATTTAGTAGGCCAACAGTAAATACTTTTGAAGGAATGAAAATAGATATACAGCTTGAAAATATAATGAAAAGGTGACAGAAAACATAATCATATAAGATTAAGAAAACATAATCATATAAAATTAAGAAAAATGTGGCAATAACATGAAAGGGAAGTTAAAAATTAAAATATTTCCTTAAATTTGAAAACCTCTATGAAATAGAAAACAGTGTTTATTAAAATGAAGTCGACAAGAAAAAAGAATCCTAAAGTAATATCCCTGGGAAACTTGTTTGAATTATCTCCAAATAAGATTCTAAGGCCAGGCAGTTCAACCTGTGACTATTATTTTAAAATTGGAAAAACCTACAATATCTATGCAATATAAACTGTTCCAAAGTATAGTTTTGAAAAGTGTGTGAGGGGACGGGAGGGAAGTGAAGGACAATTCATGCTGTAAATGTGATAAAGAATGTATTTATAATATTATAAATATTAGCTGTCTCATATCTCACGCTTAAAATGTTTTGACCACCATAAAATGTAAAACGTTTTTTATGTGTCAAGAAATGCCACAAAGAATGATGAGTGAAGTAACAAACTTGGAAAAATATTGGTCATGCCAATAGACAAGTAGACAAAGGAAATAACAGCAGTGGGGCATTTTTTGAGATCTTAATATACTCCTGACCCTGTGTGTTCTCCCACTAAGAGAACATATGCGACAAAAGAGGAGATGCAAATGTGTTATAAACATTGTTTAAATGTCAACATCACTAGAGGCTTAAGAAATATTAAACAAGATCAAATTTACAAACATAAAAGATAATACCCAGTTTTGACTGGAGTGGTAGGAAATAATACTTATACACCATGCTAAGTTGGAGGTAAGTTTGAATAACTTCTGCAGAGGATGATTTGGCAAATATGCATCAAAGGCCTTAAAAATATTCATATCTATTGACTCCCAAACTCCACTTCTTGGAATAATGCTTTTTATCCAGTAAATAATACCTCTTCTTGGGATAATCAGAGTGTACCCAAGTTGCAACAGAGGTGTTCATTGTAGCATTGTTTATACTCACAGATATGGAACCATGCCTGATATTTTGTTGATATAAATGTTTCAAAGTGTTTTCAATGCCATTTTCTCATTTAATTCTCAGAAAACCTCTTGGTGGTAAGTTTATTATGCCTATATCAAATTTTCAAAGCTCAGGAAAGTTAAGGAACTTACTTAAAATCCAAGAACTAACTGAGCTGGAGCTTGGACTGAGCGCAGGTCTCCTGAGGTCTGGTCCACGTGGCTTCTACCACGTTAGGATACTAGAGATGGATCTTAGAAATTATCTGGTTCACGCAAACCCCTAGGTTGGATGAGTAACTTAGGCTGGTTAGCAAATGACTAGGATAGCCTCCTTCTTCTGATACAATAGTCTTAAGACTGCGTTAGGTGTTAAGCGTTAGTCTGTAACTCTCAGAATGAAGTAGAGAATGATTTCAAGTAGCTCCTGGGCCACAGGGAAAAGATTTGGGGAAGCTAAGAGATACTCCAGAAGATTGATTCAGCATATATCCAGCTCCCTCAGTGCTCCTCTCCCAAAACACAATCTAACATTTCCTCTTCTAAATGCCTACTGGGGCATATGCATACTCATTTTTGCCTCACTAAATAACATTTTTAACAGACTGGGGAGAAATAGTCTTCAGGAAATATGAGGTCAGAGACACAGTTCCTTTATGCCAGGGAGTTGTAAACATTGTTGCGTGCAAGAATCTCCTGGAAGGCTTTTTAAAAATTCAGATTCCAAGGTTCTGTGCATAATGGCTCTGAGCCAGCAGTTTTGGAGTGAGCCCAGAGATGTTTTAAACACTTGGCCTGGATCATTCCGGTGCAAAGAAGTCCTCAGAGCACAACTGGAGCAATGCTGCTCTATACCTCCTATTATTTCTTGACTCGCGATCATAATTGTTGGCAGCTCCCCCGAGCATGATGGGTGTTTCAGGACAACCATTCTTCCTGTGTCTTTGATGCATTTTAAAGCATCATTCTTTTTTTATGCTTTTTTCCAAGACCTAGACTTGGCCCAATTATAAATGCTGCCTCAAGTCCCTGCGAAGGCTGACTTTACCGCTCTTTCCTTCATTTGGTGTTTGGAGAAGAAATTAAGTTACATTATATTCCCATATCAGCCATTGGCTCAGGCAATTCATTTATTCAGTTCATTGAATGGCAGCTCCCAGTGGTGCAGAAACTATATTACAGGACTTTAAAAGACTTTCCCGGCAGGGAACGAAGATGGTTGTGTCTCCTGACTAGCACAGAAGCACGCAGTCCTCTGGCTGTGGCTGTCACGGCCAGCTTCACAGGTGTGTGACCAGTGCAGTCCCACAGGTCCCCAAGCAGGCTTTGCCTTTGGTTTAGTGTTCTGCTGTCACCATCTAGAAACACATAACAACTTTTGAAAAAGAGGCCCTGCATTTTCACTTTCCATTGGATTTTCATTACCCAACTGGTTGTGCTGGCTGTAGTCAGAAGGTCACATGTCAGATGTACAAGAAGAGAAATGTCATCTAGGGCTCTGGTGGCCGGTGTGGCTGCACTAGGATGGCTTAGCTTGGGTTGATGTATATTCTGTCTTTGCAGGTTGAACGTAACACTTATCCTATTGTTTGAAGTTCTGGATGGTGGGTGGGCTTTGGCGGAGGTGGGCTATAGGTGGAACTCACTGCTCGTTGTAATTTACAAATAAGGATCTAGCTTTGGGTTGGGGGTGAGTTCATGTGTGTTCATTTAGGATGTACATGCCAATTAACTAAAAGAGACCATGGATCAATGATATTGTATCATGAGCCAAGGATTATGCTGGATAAGAATTTATTCACCCAAGGTACATCAAGATAGAAACACACCAAACAATTAAAAAAGGGGATTGGATTTTGAGTTCCAGGACAAAGAAGGGAGTCAAGTTTGGTAACACCTGTCTCCCAGAAGATTTTCTCTCTATAGATACCACTTATGCACACTAACTCTTGTAGAACTCAAAATAATCCTAGAATTTAGTATTATATATTAAAGCTACTTTATAGGTAAAACTGACTCAGAGAGATCAACTTCCCCAAATCAGGGCAGATAGAGACTCCAAAATCCATGTTTCTCGAATGCCAAATCAATACTGGTAATATATGCTTCAAAGTGAAAAGCAAAAGTTTTTTCCCCTTTTAAATAGACTTTATTTTTTAGAGCAGTTTTAAGTTCACAGCAATATTGAGCAGGAAGTACAGAGAGTTTCCACACACCCCCTGCCCCCCATACACGTACAGCCTCCGCCATTATCAACATCCCCCCACAGAGCGGTACATTTGTTACAATTGGTGAACCTACACTGACACATCATTATCACCCAAAGTCCATAGTTTACATTAGAGTTTCTTCTCGGTATTGCACACTCTATGGGTTTAGACAAACTTATAGGGACAGGTATCCACCGTTACCATGTGGTTCACTGTCATAAAAATCCTCTGTGCTTTCCCTATTCATCCCTCCCTGCCCCCAACCTCTAACAATCACTGATCTTTTTACTGTCTCCATAGTTTGCTTTTCCCAAAATGTCGTAGAGTTGCACTCACACAGTATGTAGCCTTTTCACATTTGATTTCTTTCACTTAGTAACATGCATTTAAGTTTCCTCCCTGTCTTTCATGGCTTGACAGCTCTGAATAATATTCTTTTTAGTGCCAGATAGTACTCCATGTTTGGATGTACCACAGTTTATCTATTCACCTACTAAAGGATAGCTTGGTCGTTTCCAAGTTTTGGCCATTATGAATAAGCTGCTATAAACATCTGTGTGCAGTTTTTTGTGTGAACACAGTTTCATCTCCTCGGGGTAAATACCAAGGAACACAATTACTGGATCGCATGATAAGAGTACGTTTAGTTTTATAGGGAACCACCAAACTGTCTTCCAAAGAGACAGTACCATTTTGCGTTTCTGTCAGCAATGAAGGAGAGTTCCTGTTGCTCCACATCCTTACCAGCATTTGATGTTGTCAGTGTTCTGGATTTTGGCCATTCTAATAGGTCTATAGTGTAGTGGTACGTCATTATTGTTTTAATTTGCACTTCCCTGGTGACATATGGTGTGAAACATCTCTTTATATGCTTATTTCCTATTCATATATCTTCCTTGGTGTGGTAGCTGTCTGTTCAGGTCTTTTACCCATTTTTAATTGGGTTATTCTTTTTCTTTTAAGCTAGTATTTATTTTTTTATTGAGCTATAATTCACATACAACATTAAATTAGTTTCAGGTGCACAGGGCAATGAGCCAATATCTGTATACAGATGTATATTGTGAAATGATCACCACAGTAAGTCCAGCTAACACCCATCACCACACACAGTTACAGATTTTTTTCTTACGATGGAGACTTTTCAAGGTCCACTCTCTTAGCGACTCTCAAACATGCAACACAGTATAATCAACTACAGTCATCATGCAGTAAATCACACCCCTAAGACTTAACTATTTTATAACTGGAAGTTTGTATTCCCTGACCCCCCTTACCCACCTCTCCCACTCCCACCCCCACCTCTGGCAACCACCAATCTCTTCTCTGTATCTATGAGCTTGGTTTGTTGTTGTTTCTTTAAATTCCACATATAAGTGAGATTATACGGCATTGGTATTTGTCCTTCTCTGTCTGACTTATTTCACTTAGCATAATGCCCTCACTAACGCCATCCATGTTGTTCCAAATGGGAAGATTTCATTATTTTTTATGGCTGAATAGTAGTCCCGTGTGTGTAGATAGATAGATACATAGACAGATAGATACCACATCTTTTTTATTGAAGTATAGTTGATTTACAATGTTGTGTTAGTGTACAGCAGAGTGATTCAGTATAATGTTGAAAAGCAGTGGTGAGAGGATATATCCTTGCCTTCTTCCTGGATCTTAGTGGGAAACCTTCTAGTTTCTCACTATTAGGTACAATGTTATCTGCACATTTTTTTGTAGATGTCTTTATCCAGTTGAGAAAGTTCCCTTCTATTTCCAGCTTGCTGAGAGTTCTTATCATAAATGAGTGCTAGATTTTGTCAAATGCTTTTTCTGCATCTATTGATACGGTCATGTGATTTTTCTTCCTTAGCCCGTTGATGTGATGGACTACATTAATTCATTTTTGAATGTTGAACCAGTATTCATACCTGGGATAAATCCCTCACTTGGTTGTGGTATATAATTCTTTTTATATATCTTTGGACGTGATCTGCTAACATTTTGTGGAGGACTTTAGCACGTATGTTCATGAGAGATATTGGTGTAGTTTTCTTATAATGTCTTTGTCTGATTTTGGTATTAGGGTCATGCTGGTCTCACAGAATGAGTTAAGAGGTATTCCCTCTGATTCAATCTTCTAGAAGAGATTATAGAAAATTGCTATAATTTCTTCCTTAAATGTTTGGTAGACTTCACCAGTGAACCCCTCTGGGCCTGGTTCTTTCTGTTTTGGAAGATTATTAATTATTGACTCAATTTCTTTAATAGACACAGGCCTAATCAAGCCTATATCTTGTGGGAGTTTTGGCAGACTGTGTCTTTCAAGGAATTCGTCCACTTCACCCAGTTATCAAATCTGTGGGCATAGAGCTGTTCATCATATACACTTATTGTCCCGTTATGGGATCTGTAGTGATGTCCCCTCTTTCATTTCTGCAATTAATTATTTGGGTCCTCTCTTTTTTTCTTACTTAGACTGGCTTATCAATTTTATTGATTTTTTTTCAAAGAACCAGCTTTTGATTTCATTAATGTTCTCTACTGATTTGTTGTTTTCAATTTCATTGATTTCTGCTCTACTTTTTTGTGTGTAGTTTTGTTGGCTTACTTTGGATTTAATTTGTTCTTTTTTTTAATTTCCTAAGGTGGAAACTTAGATAATTGAAGGAATTTTTAAAAACATACCCTTGGTGCCTGAAATGGTTTGAATTGTGTATCCCCCGAAAGATATGTTGAAGTCCTAACCCCCGGGACCTGTGAATGTGACTTTATTTGGAAACAGGGTCTTTGTAGATGTAATCAAGTTGAGATGAGGTGATTAGGATGGGCCCTAATCCTGTACGACTGGTGTTCCTGTAAGAAGAGACACAGAGACAGACATACACAGAGAGAAGACGATGTGAATGCACACATGGAGAAAACCATGTGACAACAGTGATCCAAATTATGCAGCTGCAAACTAAGGAATGCCAAGTATTGTCTGCAACTGTGAAAAGCTAGAAAGAGGCAAGGAAGGATACTCCCCAGATCCTTCAGAGACAACATGCCCGTGAAGACACCTTGATTTCAGACTTCTAGACTCCAGAACTATGAGACAATAAATATCTCTTATTTAAGCCATCCAATTTTGGATACTTTGTTGCAGCAGCCCTAGGACACTCATACAGTACCCTTGGGAAGAGGGAATAAAGAGGACAGATGGGGAGGCATTGGCCACAGTAAATGGAAATGGAAAGGAAGGATAAAACTCACCCAGTAGATGAGACAGTTTCTGAAAATAAAGGCTCTCACTGCCCTGATATCCAACAGACCTGCTATAAAAACAGTCAAAACCCAGAGAGCAGCACTCCTGATGCAAGGACAATGGTGGTAGCCCTGAGATTCTTGCAAAATAGCTCGACTTTGTGTCTCAGTTGTCTTGGAAATCAAGTGGTCACCCGGGCCTGTCAAGATAGTGGTGATTAGTGACGCATCCCAAGGTTCAGCACTTCTATAGACACATTTGAGCTATAGAGGGTTTAGATGGACTCAATGCCCAATACACCAATGGGTAGGCCCAAGTCTGGCTGTTATGGACTTCTCAGCCACTGCCCCCTGACCAAACTCTCAGTCTAGTGCTACTAGCAGCAACAAGTGAATTTTGTAAACTGATGACCCCTTGCACATTTTTACGTTATTAATCTTTTTCCTATAAGGTCAAAGAGTTGTGACAGAGGAAATATCCAATGGATTTTAAGTACTGACATTTTAAAATAAAATAGTAACATCACTCTTTTAAATTACCAAATAGAATCTAAATATCAGAGTGAATTAATATATACTATTATCCATTAAAACACAACCAGCAACAAAAGCTCTTCTTCAGCAGTTGAAAAGTTTGCATCCCTCCCTTTCTCTTTGAACTCATATTTCATTCCCATAGAATTTCATCTGATGTAAAATATTTTATGCTTGAAAGTATTCTATTGATTATACATCTCTGGATCAAAAACAAATGTGCCCATGAGCAGGAACTGAAATATATTTTTAATATCCCATGTCCCTATGCATCTAGGTGCTAAAAAGCTCCTCTGGATCACATTATCATTACAATTATTAGTAGCAAAGAACTGATCAAAATACAAATAGATTCCACATTTTGATGGACAAATATTAAACATAAAGGGGAAATGTTATCGGAAATTTATCTCTTCATGAGATGGATGCCGCTACTTCAATTTTCAATTAGTTCATGTGCCTGAGTATGAGTATTCTCCTGTAGAATGAGTTGGAATTCACTATGAAACTATTTCTATTTTTTCATTTTTATAACTATCAGCACTGAGAATTTTGCTCTTGCACGCAAAGGTTTTTTTTTTAATTTATTTTTTTATCAATCAGTGTCACTCAATTCTTTGAATTTTCTGAGTTATGTGCCAAAAACATGTAGTGCTTTTTCATCAAGAAAAAGGGTAATTTTAATGATCGTCAACTGATGATTCTCTGGAAAGCAAACATAGAAACTACCACCTGGTGCGTGAAAGGATTTTTATCCAGTCATTAGAGACATTCACGTTTTCAAGACCTTCACCAACATTGAAATGTCCTTTTGTGAGGAGCCCTGTAGGTGGGTAAGAGACAGTTCCTTTCTGAAATATGTAGAAAGGGGAGTGGGAGAGGGGAATCCCACGACCTTCATCATCGTTTAGGACACTGAGACTCTCAAAGTGAGTCCTTCAATTCCTTGTGCCTGGTCCCCATGGGAAACTCTTCTCACTTCCGGGTGTATGTGGTCCCCAGGCTGAAGACCTCTGGCCAAGAGGGCTACTGACCACCTGAATAAGGAACCACGGTCAAAAAGAATAATCAAATAGGCTCCAGGCTGGGATGGCAGATCGACTATCAGAGTCTAGTTTTGTTCTCTCCAAACAACACCCTATTACACTTTGCTAAATCAATTAAAGATTGGGGAGGAATTAGAGGGGGGAGGAAGACAGAGACAGAGCCCCAGGTGAGCAGGAGAGGAGATGACAGCATGACAGCAACAACTTCGGGAGAACTGGAAAGCAGATGGATGCAGTGATTCCTGCAGAGCTTAAAAAGTTAACTCTCCACTTTCGGGAAAAAGCTGAGATCCAATCTGACTCCACAGGGCATGGGAACAGGCAGCTCCAGGTACCTCTGCAGCTGGGGGTGAACCCAGGACAGCCCATGTATGCTGACAGAGGACAGTACTATCAGGGTGGAAGCCTCTGACTCTGGAGACCCACCAGGTAAGGTCAGTGTCCTCAAGTCACTGATGGATTGTCTGTCTTTTACTTGAGGACAGAACTCCTGGGTCAGCCTGGCCCACCTGGGCTCGTCTTCTGTGTGGTGATGAGGTTTCTTCTCTTCCCTCAATACCCTGGTCCCTGTCCACGTGAGAACCCTTGTTTTACTCTACAGAAGTGTTTGGACTTGGCCTCCTTGACAGCCGGAGGTGAGCCAGCATGCTTAGAAGCAGAAAGTCCTGACCAGCTCCCTGACCACGTTTCTGCTGTGGTCCACAGCCCGCCCCTCCCATCTGCCTGATGCCCTAACTATGGAGTCCCTGTGGCTCCCAGAACTCATTCAAGATCTTGCTTCTGGTGCCCCCAGAAGGGGCTCCTATAAACTCTCAGGAAAGTGGAAGCCAGGCTATGTCACAGAGATGGTTCAGTTTATTCTCCTGTGAGACTGGCACCATCTTTTCATTATATCATAAGCACTAAATTTGTGCTTATTACCCCATTTTTCTAAACTAAACAATACATTGCTCAGGAATATATACATAGGTGGTAAAACGCTAAAGAAAAGCAAGGGCCTGTTACTGGCAAGAGGCACCAGGCAGCCCTGTAGGAGAGCTAATGCCTTACTTTTTATCACGATGGTAGATGCACAGGTATTTGTTTTATTACTAGCTTTCAACGTGCATATGTGTTTCACACACACACACACACACACACACACACTGCTCTGAGCTTAGCCAGTGCTATTATTTCCCCAAGGGAGGACCAATTCAGAATCCCTGAGTGACTGAAGTTCTGACCTGAACATCTGGGGAGCAGATCAGGGCTTTGGCGACCCTGCCTAGGATGTCACTCTGGCTGTCCTGCTGCAGGGACCACCCGTGGTAAGGCTCCAGCTCACTGTGCTTTCACCACAGCCTCAGAAGCATTGCTGGAGAAGAAGCTTCTCATCTTGGGAATCTGCCCTCCCACAACTCCTCCCTTGTCCATCAGTGACATTTTCCCCCGTGTCTCCTTCAAAGGGCCCTACCTTTCTTCCCCTTGAAGAAATGGGGGCAGCTGACCTGCCATCCATTTGGAGAAGGCTGTGCAAGCTCCTCCGGTCTTCAGTCGCTGGGTTTGTGGCGTCAGAAGCCTTGACTCAGGAAGCCAGTGAAGCAAGCATTCTCATGACTGAAAGTGCTACCTCCTGGCAGGGGAGAACAACTTGGGGACCAGAGTTATGGATAGTGAGGGAGCCTCCGGCACTGGTGTCAGACTGCAGATGGCACATCTGGGCTGTGCAGTCTCGCCCAGCTTGCTTTTCTCCTCTCGGCTTGTCTCTACAGCAGATGCTGAGATGCAGCCCAGTGCCTGCCTCCAAATACTGTGATTCCTGCCCCGCTTAGTTCTCGGGTTTCCAAGCTGCTGTCGGTGCTGCTGAAAGCCAGGGTGAGGGCTCTGCTCCTCTCACCCACCACAAAGCGGCTCCCAGGAAACATCGGGCTTAACGACATGGCACGGGATGCAGTGCTGGTGATTCTACCCGAGGAGGGGCAGAGCAAGTCATTGTCACTGCACACGTGCCCCAGGACAGACTGTGGGAAGCATCGCTCTGTCTTCCTGCCCTTTCTTTATCCAAGTGCCATCTCATCAGCAGACAGATGTCATGGGTGTAGTATGTGACAGACACCACTGAGATACTCACACAGACGCTGGGATCGAGAACAAGCTTGGGGGGGGTCCGCAGGACAGACCAGGAGACAGGGACTCATTTCTTAAGGGGGAGTCAGGAAGCTCTGGCAGCCCCGCACGTGGGCCCAGCTTCCTGGTAATTCAGGAGGAAAGACGGCAAATTGCACATCAATAGGCTGCTTTGGAAACCCCCAAGTCTTCAGAAAATAGAACACTTCACTGGGAATAAAACATCATAGCAGGATTCAGTAGCTGACCAGATAGCCGTCTGATATTAATCCAGCATAATTGCAATAGAATATTCTAATATTGAAAGAGACTTGGAAAGGACTAGGTAGACATCAGGCATCATTTTTCATTTTCTTTTGAGTCTTAACAAAGGATCTAGCACTACCTCCTCAAGGGGAAATAGTTAATTGGCCAAGCCACCGAGTAACTGACTTTCCAGACGTTCTCCTTCTGATGCCCACACGAATAGAAGACCTGGGTGATGTTCCCATCCCTTTCGCCTATAGAACTTTGTGTTGTCCTGTTGAGAATGCAGCTCTCTTGATATGTAAAAGTGGTATCTTCTAAAGGGCCACCTAGACTTGAATTATTTAAGAACCTTGACATTTTTTTCTGGAAGTTTTCTTCTGAAACTAGTGGTCCTAGGTTTTTTTAACTGTTAATTTTTCTCACATGATTTATTCCTCAAATGGTTAAACTCATTGAGTGTCAATGGAGAGGCAGGTATTATAAAAGTGTGGTTTCAAAAATGTGGATGATAATCTTGCTTCTTGGAGCGGAATCCCACTCTGGACCCCATGGTGTGAACAGTGCCACAAAAAAGTCTGGATCTCTGTGAACCAACTTACCTTTTCCTGCTCTGAGTTACTCTGGGAGCTTAGGGGGTCCTGGCTGATGGTGTGAGGGGGCTCCACTGTGGTAAGACACACGATTCACTCACAGTTTAATAATTCAACAAGAATACGCTTGTAGTCCAAGGTATTATGGAAAAAGGGCATCTTGTGGATACCAGGAATTTGTGCAGACCAGGTTGTCAAGAAAACTGCCCTTTGTGGCAAATTCTAATCTACTTAAGACTCCGTTTTCTTTCTACTGGGCTGCAGATGAACTACTGCAGCTAAGAAGCACCATCATTGGCATGGAAAGAAACACACTGCTTCTCTTCGTTGATGTAGCCTTAAAAAGAGGGGCTTCCCTGGTGGCGCAGTGGTTGAGGATCTGCCTGCCAATGCAGGGGACACGGGTTCGAGCCCTGGTCTGGGAAGATCCCACATGCCACGGAGCGACTAGGCCCGTGAGCCACAACTGCTGAGCCTGCGTGTCTGGAGCCTGTGCTCCGCAACAAGAGAGGCCGCGACAGTGAGAAGCCCGCGCACCGCGATGAAGAGCGGCCCCCGCTTGCCACAACTAGAGAAAGCCCTCGCACAGAAACGAAGACCCAACACAGTCATAAATAAATAAATAATTTTTTTAAAAAAGAGACATGTGCCGTTGTTTTCATGAGACAGACATAGAAAATGCTGGCGGAGAGGTTTTGGGCTCACTTTTCTGTCTTGAACGTCTCCCAGTTTCAGCAGTGCTTTTTGTGTTTATAGGTTCTCTTTGCCTGATACATTTTTCTTAAACCTTTCTGAGCTCTCCTGACCTTTTTCGTCTCCTGGCCTTGATGCCAATTTGGCCTTTGGTGACTCTGAGACAAGCTGCCTGTAGCCCCGGGGAGGTTAGCAATCCAGTGTCCCAAAAGGTAATCTTTACAGGAAAAAAAAGTAAGAGTTCTCTTGCTTGGGATGGAATGCTACAGCAACCAGGAAATCTGGGATTTCATTCACTGGGGATTTTGGGCTGAGGAAGAAATTGCTGAGGCCTCAGCCTTTAGCTTTCAATACCATAGCAGGGAAATACGTTGGTTGAGCTTCACCAGCACTCAGCTCTCAGGGCAGAGTGATGGGAAAGGCACCAGGCTTACTCAGGGGGCCCGAGTTCTAACCCTGGTTCTGCCTTCAGGACCACCTATGTAATTTGTAGGGTCCAGGGCAGAGAAAATGCGGGGCCTCTTGTTCAAAAATTATTAAGAATTTCAAGATGGCAACAGCAGATCATTAAAACTAAGCACAGGGTCCTTCTAAGCACACACCCCTGGGTAACCGCATGGGTGGCACGCCCAAGATGCAGGTCCTGCTGTATGACCTTGAGCCCTTGGGGTGTGTGTCCTTAAGCAAGTCACAATACCTCAACCCCTCACCTGGAAGATGAGGGCATAGGACAAAGAGAGTTTTCCAATAGGTGCCCCACAGTAAGGGGGGTTCACAACGAGTGCTGGGGGGCAACGGGGGTCAGCATCGTGAGCAGCCTTAGGATAGGGGAATGTCTGATGGTGTGTTTGGGGGTGGGGAGCCCAGCAAATCATACGCTGAGTTAGGAACACCTGAGAGAGACCAAGGAGGAACACATGAGGACCAACCAAGCAACAGCTCTGACAGTGATACAGCTGATCAGAGAGAGCGGGGCCCGGGTGTGCAACCACAACGGGCTTCCTGCCACTGACCCCCAGAAGACACAGACAGGGCACACCATCCCAGGAGGCATGGGCAGCCCATGCGCCCTTAGTGGGGGTGGCCCTGGGAGACCTGAGCTCTGTGCTTCATAGAAAAGGTGAGTTTCAGGCGGTGGCTTGGCTGCCGAGGTGGGGAGCGATTGTCTAAAGCTGTCTTATCAATTCCTCTCCCAACTCGCCAATCAGATAAATCCCTCAGCCTCCACCGGAAGTCCTGAGAGGCCAGGAGTGTTACATCAGAAGCAACTTCACCCTGAAGGAAATCTCCAAAGCAGGCAATGTACCCCAAAAGGTGTTAAACAGGAACTGTCGTGATGCCCATATTTTTCCCAAGGAGCACCTCTTTGGACAGCAGGTCACTCCTATTGTCTGGAACACCTTGTTCCTCCCCCATCTACCTGGATGCCTCCAATTTGTCCTTCAAGACTCATTGTGGACCTTCCCCCTCCGGGGGCTCTGTTAACACCCCAGGGTTCACGGCACATACACCTTCATGGGGGACGCTGCTCTCTAATAGTATTTTCTTCCTTCTCACCATTTAGGCTGACGTTCCTTGAAGACATCACATAGACTCACTGTGTCTGGCACACAGTATGATCTCCCTAATTTTTCATTAAACTGATGAATAAGTGAATGAGCTTGGAACCCAGCAGGGAGCTTCTTATCTTAGCCAAAGCAGCCGAGGGCAAATTCCTCCCTCAACCCCGTGTTGCTCTCGCATAGCAGGACATGAACAAGCAGAACACGGAGGCCACTGATGCAGAAACACAGAGCCGGGGCTGGAAACCTGCCATTCCCAGCCCAGGATGCTCACCGCATACAACAAGGAATAACCTATTTTCAGTGCTTGGTGGATGGAGGGTGCATCTTGCTGTCGTGGTGAAGGAGAGGAGAGGGAGCAGGAGGTCCTGAGTGTCTTGGGTGAATGTCACATGGGGAGGGGCATTCCCTGGAGTAGAAGAACCCGGATCTAAAGACGAGCTCCCTCACTTTGTCGTGCGGGGGCCGAATGCAGGATCTGTCCCACTCTGATGTCATGCCTCTTGAGCGGCGTAATGGAAAGAGGATGCGGCTGTGACTTCAGAGACCCCAGGCCACGTCCAGGCTCTGTTGGTTACTCTCCCCTGGGAACGTGGGACAGACCTGGACCCATCAGAGTCCTAGAAACTGCATCCTGGAAAGTGGGGACAATAATGCCTGTTTCAGTGGGTGACCAAAGACAAAATGAGTGTACGTTTTAAAGTAGTCGGCACTTAAAAGCAGAAACGTAGAGAACAAATGTATGGATACCAAGGGGGGAAGGGGGGCGGGATGATTTGGAATTGACATATATACACTACTGATACTACGTATAAAATAGATAACTAACGAGAACCTACTGTGTAGCACAGGGAACTCTACGCAATGCTCTGTGGTGACCTAAATGGGAAGGAAATCTAAAAAAGAGGGGGATATACATATACGTATAGCTGATTCACTTTGCTGTAGAGCAGAAACTAACACAACATTGTAAAACAACTATATTCCAATAAAAATTAATTTTAAAAAAGACCTTGAAATTAAAGGTCGTTTTTGAAGTTAGAGCCAACAAGACTTGCTGGTGCATTGGACTTGGGGACCAAAGACTGCTCGTCAGTCCTCCCTGTGGGGTCCGCTGAGGCTTCCCTGGGACTCGCAGCTTCTCCCTCTGCCCCTCCAGCTGCCCTCCCCTCCCTTCCGCGGCACTGACCCCAGGAGACTCGCCCATGGATCTCCGGCCGTGGGTCTCTACTCACGCGGCTTCCGGCTTCCGGAACAGATGGGTGGAGTTTGGATGAAGAGACCCCGAAGCTACAAGCACACCAGATAGGGGTCCTAGTGTAATTACAGGTGCATAGAGAATTGATGAAGCCCGCAAAAAGCCTGCAGGTTGCTGGGGAGGACACAGCGCTGGCCACCGCTGTCCTGATCCACAGTGGGTCTGAGGCCATCGTTCCGGCTTCCTCTTGAATACTGACTTCTGAATCTGCCACAAACCGGCAGTGTAAGATAAAATGACAAAGCAAAAAAACACAAACACAAAACAAAACAAAGAACTTGTCCAAGCTTTCAAATCAAAGAAAGATGACTGATCATCAGTGAATGAATACATGCCTTTTATTCCTTGACACTGAACTTCTTGCTGAGACGTGGGAAACATCCCAGTGTTGCAGGCAGCGTGCAGTTTATCTTGTGGAGGGATTATTTCCTAGACACATGACTAATGCGTGATTTGGGTGTGATCCCTGCTTTCCTGGCCACATGACCAAGGGGAACACCGGGGTCAAGATAGCGGTCATAAACAGTTTTCCTAGGGCTCTGCTGACACTCACTGTTCTGGGAACTTCATTCCCAGATTCTAGAAGTCTCCCCTCCCAGCTCTTTCCAGAGCACCGCAGGGCTCTCTCAGCTGCTGTGACCAGCCGTACTGGGAGCTCGCCTCCCTGCCAGGTTCTAAGCAGTGAGCTGTCACCGGGGCCACAGAGTCTGGAAGCTGCTGTAGGTGGAGACTGCTGTCTGCCGGTGCTCCTTGCCACGCCTGGGCGGAGGCTGCCAGTACCAGCGCCAAGTGCCCGGGGCTGCCCGAGGATCCGGGAGGCAAAGCCCTCCATCACTCATGGACACCAGATGAGCTGCAGGCAGGGCTCTGTGCTTCCAGGTCACTGGGTCACTCCTTAGTACAGGCGCTGCCTGTGTGGATCTCTGGGGATATGCCCATCACTAAGCACAGCCCCACCTTCCAGGCCCTCACAGGACCCAGGGGCATTTCCACTGTGGTGTCCTCAGTGCTTTGATAGCGTCAAGCAGAGGAGCGTCCACCACAGCTTTGGGGGTTCAAGGCTCCCCAGCAGAGAGCCTGAGATGTGAGCATTGGGGATGAGTCATCCAGGTGAGAGGTGGGTGGGAAATGGAGTGCTCCAGACAGGGGGGACCCACCTCTGTGCTAGGCTCGTCAAGACCTCAACACACTGCTTCCCTGCCCCCCTACAGAGATGCAGGCGCAACACCTCCCTGCACCCTCACTCATCCTTCCTTAGGAGGGGGCTATGGGGCAGACCATGTTCAAAGTAACCCTTCCCCTCCGGGCTGTGGATTAAGTGGACATGCCTGATCTTTCTGGAGGGCTGTTAATCCATTGTGCAAACAGCCCGGCTGGCCTCCCCACAGGAGCTCCTGGAGCCCCCAGGTCTTCCTGGCCATGGGGTGGACCCCAAGCCCAGTTTAGCCCTTTGAGGGTCTCAAAAACCCCTTTGTTCCAGAATGTTCTTTATGATACACATAGCACCAAACCATAAAACCTGTGCAAGAAAGTCCAGTGTAAGGAGTTCTGTCTCTTTTCTCCACAACGATGACCTCAGTGCTTTTATTAAAATGTCAATTATCAGCATCTTCCAGTTCCACCATTATTCCCCCAAATCTGTCTGACTGGGGCCCTAAATGTGAGTTTATCAGGTAACCAGCTCCACACACGTGGCCTTGGTTCACACGGAGATCCTTGCCAGTTTCCTAAGCCCTTGCACCAGAGACGGATTTGAGTTGCCCCAAATTTTAGTGATAGGCTTGGAGCCAGAATATGATGCCTTTATTTTGTTTATTTGATATTTTGATTTATATATTTGAAAAAGGAATAAAAGCATGTTCTAAAAAGTCCCTCAAAACTGAACAGCGTAGAGGGAAAGGGGGGAAAAACTGAACAGTGTAGAAAAGGTAAGTCTTTTGACGGTCCTGGCCTTCAGAGCCTTCTCCCTCCCCAGTGTGAACACGTTGCCGGTTTTCCGTGGATCCCTGCAGACACAGGTAAACATGCTGACAGTCACACACTCCATAGGGATGTATCAGACCCTTCCTCGTGCTGGCCTGGGCCCAAAGAGGCAGAGGACTGCTTTCTTAGACCAGAGTCTGGAGGAGGATGGGGACACCAGTGCACCGTGTCAGTGACCAATTATGACAGCGGCGAGTCCAGCAGGAGGACACTCACGCCCTCGTTGCCTTCCCTGCATCCCAGGTCTCCTTGCTCGGGGACCAGCTCGGGGACCATCCGTCCTTTGCATGGGCCCGGAAATGGGACTGTCTTGCATCATATCCCTTCTCAGTTCTGTTCATCCAGGGTTTCTCCGCTGCAGCACTATTGACATTTTGGCCCGCATCACTCTTTGTGGAGTGGCCATGCTGTGCAGGTAGGATGTCGAGTTACATCCTTGGCCTCTACCCACTAGGTGCCTCCCTTCCCAGTTGTGACAACAAAAAGGGTCTCCAGAATTGGCCAAATGTCCCTTGAGGGTCTAAATCGCCCCAGGTTGAGAACCACTGGGTTATTTTTATCTCCTAAATCTGCCCATTTACTTTCCCTTCTTTCCACCTTTGCCACCCTGTCTGGTCTCCCTGATGGTCACTACATTTGCAGTCTAGCTGCTCTACATTTTATTATTCCTACTGCAGCTACGTTGATATTTTCTAAGTCTGATCATATCACCCTCTGCTTCCAATGTTTCAATGGTTCTCATTGCCCTTAAGACAAAGCACCAGATCTTCCACAAGATCTGCAAACCCCCATACCGTGAGGTGCACACGTGGCCCCAGCCCCATCTTGCTTTGTACTCTTCGTTTCAGACACATTGGTCTTTGAGTTTCAAATACTCTTAGAACTCAGCCTCCTCCTCCATCCAGGCTCCCCTCTCCCCCGCTTAGTACCCGAGCGAAGTGGTGAATGGAGCATATGCTGCTATTTTTCCAGCATCATGCTCATTCCCCACACCTGTGCCCCACACCTGCACAGGTCCCCTTCCCACCTCATTTAGAGAAGCCCCTTGTTCTTTGCATGTTTGTGGGTGGAGGGAGGGCAGAGAGAGAAGGCAGGTTCTCCAAAGAAGAGGCAGAGAACTGCTTTCTTAGACTAGAGTCTGGAGAGGATGGGGACACCGGTGCACAGTGTCAGTGACCAGTTATGACAGCGGCGAGTCCAGCAGGAGGACACTCACGCCCTCGCTTCAAAACTTCACCCAAGGGGTATTCCAATGAGAGGGCTATTTTTCGTGAACCTTCATGCGTTAATTTGATCTCAGTCCAGATACAGTTTTGGAAGAAGAGAAACATTAATTCTGTCTGACTTGCTACGTAGGAGGAGTCTTCGATGTCACAGACTGATGAAGTAAACCGTAACAAATGAGCAGAAGGTGGTCCCTTGAGATGAGAGTTGAGCAGGTCACACCTGAGCAGGTCACACCTGAGCAGGTCACACCTGGGCAGGTCACACCTGAGCAGGTCACACCTGGGCAGGTCACACCTGAGCAGGTCACACCTGGGCAGGTCACACCTGAGCAGGTCACACCTGGGCAGGCTGTGATTTGAACAATGGGGGAAGTCACTTCCCGGGCCAAACCACTGGGCACCTAGAATCCAGATCAGAGGCAGCACATCCTGGACTTAATTGCAATTTTAAACTTTTTTCTTGAAAAATTGTTTATTATTTACTGTATAACTATATATTTGTTGCCAAAATTTTGAGAAACACACAAAATAGAAAGAAGCAAATTTAAATCACCAATAATTTCACCTCACAGTTCCTGTCAATTGGTTCATGTCCTTTGTTTCTTTTAATTTTTAACTAAAAAATAGGAGCATATGCTGCATGTTGTTCTGTAGGGTTTTTTTTTGTTGTTGTTTTTGTTTTGTTTTTTTGGCTGCACCATGCAGCATGCAGGATCTTAGTTCCCCAACCAGGGATCAAACCGGAGCCCCCTGCATTTGAAACGTAGAGTCTTAACCACTGGACCATCAGGGAAGTCCTCTGTAGTCTGTTTTTGCACTTAAGTTATAATTTCTGCATTTCCCAGTGCCATTTCAGAGTCTCTGAAAATGTGATTTACACGAACGTAGCGATCCACCTTGTAGATGTTAATGAATGATCTCAGGGCATTGAAATAACTAAGAAAAATTTGCCAATCTTGGCACTTGCAAGGAATTAAACACTTCTTCCTAATCAGGGTTGTTCAGAAATGTGTTTAAAGTTTTCTAATTATTTTTGTTGTGTCTTCTTAAATTTTAGTTACTAATTTCTAAGCTAATTGCTTAGTTCATACAAAATAGCCACTTTTGTAATTCATGGTTTTCCTATGTGCTATTTAATAGTCACTTTTGTAAATAGCCCATAGATGTTTGAAAGAAGCTACATTTTTGTTTTGAGTGTATAGCTTTTAATCATTATCCCTTAATCAGCCATATTATTTTATTATCCAAAATTTCAGTGCTTCTTGGGAGGAATTGGGAGATTGGAATTGACACATATACACTATTGATACTATGTATAAAATAGACAACTCATGAGAACATACTGTATAGCACAGGGAACTCTACTTAATGCTCTGTTGTGACCTAAATGGGAAGGAAATCCAAAAAAGAGGGGATATATGTACATGTATAGCTGATTCACTTTGCTGTACAGTAGAAACTAACACAACATTGTAAAGCAACTATACTCCAATAAATATTAATTTTAAAAAACACTAAAAAAAATTTCTATGCTTCTTAAAATTTTCTATCTGTTTCTTGACTTGCAGAGGATATCTTATCTTGGTTTGCTAGAATCTCCTGCTACAAATGTTTTCGTAGTGAATTTCTACTTAGATTTTTAAGTTTCTTCTTTAAATACATCAATGCTATTTTATCTGGCACATAAAGATTCATGATCACTAGTTTTCATCATAATTATATCTTTACCAACCTGAAATAATCTTTCCTGTTTAACAATTGCCCCTGCATCTCATTTTGTCTGATATAATTTTGAAAATCGTGCCTTACTGTATTTGTGTGTACCTAATATATCTTTGTCACCTTAAAAAAATCTGTCCTTTCATTTTAGGTGAGTCTCATAACAACAATACACATTTAAATTTTCTTTCTGATCCAGGCTCTTAGTCTCTGAAAAGGAGACTTTATTTTGTTAATTGTCTCAAAAAGTATGCTTGCTCTTACTTTTGCCATCTTGTTTTTATGCTTTTTGGGTTTTTTGTGCATCCTTGAGATTTCCTTTCTTTTCTGTCTTTTGCTCTCTGGTGTACCTTTTTTTCTTACTATAATTTGGAAGATATATATCCTATCCACACCCCCAGCCCCAGAGGCTTTTTTAAAAACTGAGAGATAATTGACACATAACACTGTGTAAGTTTGAGGTGATGCATTTATACATTGCAATATGATGACAATAGCGTTAGATAGCACCTTTATCATGTCCCTATTTTTAATTCTACTAACGTTACCTCCAAATTGTAAAATACTTCACCATCTGCCCAAACCTGACATCTCTTTGCTGACTTCTATCTACTAAAATGACATTCTTTGTCTGCATTTAGAACCAGGCTGTGGAAGCTGAGCTGCAGAAAGCTCCAGCATCCACCCCTGACCCCTCCCTGTCTGCTCTGGTGCTGACAGAGGCTTCTTGGAGCCTTAGGGGGAGGGAAGGCCATTAGCCACAATGCTGGTGTCAGTAGGTGTTCAACAAGGCCTTTCCTGCCTGGAAGAGGAGGAGTATTTCCAGAAGACCAGGAGTTTCAGGTTGCCTCACTGGTGGGTGCACTCTAAAAAATACAGATTAGCAGGACTGTTGGCGGTTGGGAGAAGGAAGTGACCATCTTCACCTTGGGAGGCAACGTGTGGGAAGGGCCTGGCTCCCGCTTGTCTGACTCAGAGAGCTGTTTCAGAAGCTACATTGTGCATCAGCTAATGAACATTCTCATTCTCATTTGCACCATCATTGGCAGAAATCCCTCCTCGACTGGGGCGAAGCTTTCATGGATATTGTTAGCTTCCGGTGCAGTTGCAATTTTGCAATTTTGCATGTGCCTTCATGGGTCTTTTAGTGGGAGGATGGGAGAGGATGAATCAGGCAATCAGGCACATGCTATGAGCTGCCGTATTCATCTAGGAGTTTGCAGGCTTGGCTCTGAGTGACAGAGTGAACCATGATGCGTTCAGTGTTTGTTCCAAAAAGCTTATGGTTCTCATTTCAGCAGATACTGCAGGCCTGCGTTTCCCAAAGCATGTGTTCAGGAGAATGAGATAACAAAGCACACCACATTTGGAAAAAATAAAAGCAGGGGAAGGAAAAGGATGCCATGGTTAACCTTATTGGGGAAACAATGCACCCTATGTCCATTGGATATTCAAGATATACCTCAGTGTCTTAAAGGCTAGCAGTTCCTGCAGCAAACTGATTTAACTTTATTCAGACCAGCACATCTCAATACTTGGCTTTGAAACCTTTTTGGTAGGGCACCTGGGAATGTCTAACAGAACTGGTGTTTCTCCCTCAATGCTTATTGCCGTACTATTTACAGTAACCAAGACACAGAGGCAATCTAGATGTCCATCCACAGATGAATGGATAAAGAAGATGTGACATATATATACACAATGGAATACTACTCAGCCATAAAAAATGAATGAAATAATGCCATTTGCAGCAACATGGATGCACCTAGCGATTATCATACTAAGTGAAGTAAGCCAGAAAGAGAAAGACAAATATCGTATGATATCACTTACATGTGAAATCAAAAAACAAGATACAAATGAACTTATATGCAAAACAGAAACAGACCCACAGATATAGGAAACAAACTTATGGTTACCAAAGGGGAAAGGGGGGGGAGGGATAAATTAGGAGTTTGGGATTATCATATACACACCGCTATATATAAAATAGATATATAACAAGGGTCAACTGTATCGCACAGGGAACTATACTCAATACTTTGTAATAACCTATAAGGAAAAAGAACATGAAAAAGAATATATGTGTGTGTATATATATATATATATGTATACATAACTGAATAACTTTGCTGTACACCAGAAACTAACACAGCATCGTAAATCAACTGTACTTCAATTTAAAAAATAAATTACTTGGGGCTTCCCTTGTGGCGCAGTGGTTGAGAGTCTGCCTGCCAATGCAGGGGACACGGGTTCGAGCCCTGGTCTGGGAAGATCCCACATGCCACGGAGCAACTGGGCCCATGAGCCACAACTACGGAGCCTGAGCGTCTGGAGCCTGTGGCTCCGCAACAAGAGAGGCCACGATAGTGAGAGGCCCGCGCACCGCGATGAAGAGTGGCCCCCGCTCGCCGCAACTGGAGAAAGCCCTCGCACAGAAACGAAGACCCAACACAGCCAAAAATAAAAATAATAAATAAATAATAAATTTTAAAAAAATTGAAAAAAAAAAAATAAATTACTTAAAAAAAAAAGAACTGGTGTTTTTCCAGGATACGTGCTAGGATCTGTGGTCACAGTGTGGGCGTGAGAGAGTCTGGAACAGAAGGCAGCCCTGTCCCTCCAGCCGCTGCCCAGTTTCACCAAAGCCCTGGCCTGAGAGCCTAGTTAAGGACACATGGCTTGTTGATTCTTCTAGATTATTCATATTTAGTTAGATCCTCAGAAACCAAGATACCTAGAGCGTGTTTTCTTAACCTTCCGTAGAACCAAAGTTACTGATTTATAATTAACAATATGTTTTCAAACGGCAACTGAAAACGCTGACTTTGATGTTACTCAATCTACAAGCAAAATCTTCAGGGATATATTTCATCACAAGTAGAGTTTCATGACAAACACAGATAGATGTGTCTCATTTCCTTTTTAGCTATTGAGTATCATCTGGTTCTTTTCTCTTAGCCTTGGTTACTAGGAAACTCAGAAACAAATACAGGGTCCCTCCTCCAAGTTACTTTCTCAGAGTTGTCTGGAAACATCAGATTTCTCTGTTCATTTGGGATAATCTCTGAGTTTTTTCCCAGCTTTATTAAGATATAACTGACATATATACTGTGTAACTTTAAGTTGTGCAACGTGATGACTTGACATATTGTGAAATGATGACCACAGTAAGGTTAGCACATCTGCCACCTCCCGTAGTAACCATTTTTATATTTGGGTGTAATGGGAACTTTTAAGGTCTACTCTCCTAGCAACTTTCAAGTACATGATACAGTATTGTTAGCTATAGTCACCGTGCTCTACATTAGACCCCCAGAACTTATCCATCCTATAACTGGAAGTCTGTACCCTTTGATCACCTTCACTCATCCCCCTCACCCGCCACTGTCCCTGGCAGCCACCTCGCCACCCTAGGTTTCTATGAGTTTGTAACCTCTGAATTTTTAAATCCTCAGTTCTCCTGTTTTACCTTATGATTTTTTAAAATAAATTTATTTATTTATTTATATTTATTTACTTTTTGGCTGTGTTGGGTCTTCACTGCTGTGCGCGGGCTTTCTCTAGTTGCGGAGAGCGGGGGCTACTCTTTGTTGCGGTGCGCAGGCTTCTCATGGTGGTGGCTTCTCTTGTTGCAGAGCATGGGCTCTAGGCGAGCAGGCTTCAGTAGTTGTGGCGCAGGGGCTCAGTAGTTGTGGCGCAGGGGCTCAGTGGTTGTGGCTCACGGGTTCTAGAGCGCAGGCTCAGTAGTTGTGGCACACGGGCTTCGTTGCTCCGAGGCATGTGGGATCTTCCCAGACCAGGGCTTGAACCCATGTCCCTTGCATTGGAAGGCGAATTCTTAACCACTGAGCCAGCAGGGAAGTCCCATGATTATTTCTTATACCATCAAGAATCCCTTTAGAACCAAGTAGCATTTAGATTCTCTATCTTCCTATACTGATTTATAAAAAGGAAGTCAAGAAAAAGCTAACATTTCCCAGTACAGACACTAGAAACATGTGCCTGGCATGGGAATGCACGAATCAACAGCACAGACAGTAATGTTAACAAAGAAAAAGAATCTGGTAGGTTTATTTTTCAGTGTCAACAAAATCTTGAACTATTCTGATTCAATACTTTAAGCCCCAAGATTATTCTGATACTGATTTATTTTCATTTCCATAACTATAGCCAGTTGGAGTTTTTCTCATTTTTTTCCTTTTATTACGGAAGTTTTAAACATACCCCAAAGCTGAAAACTGTAATAAACCTCCATGGGCCCATTTACCAGCTTCAAGTTCGCCAATCATCATCATTTTCCTAATCTTGTCTCATGTTGTTTTACATGAGACAAGGTTAGGAATTTAAAAAAAAAATTTAAAGGAAATCTCTAAATCATGTTTTTTACACACATATATCTGTAACAGATGACCTTTAGCGTAATCACCATGCCATCATCACACCCTTAAAAATTAACAATAATTTTTAATATCTTATGCACATTCCATAATCAAATGTCTCCAGTTTTCTCAAAAATCTCTTTTCATAGCTGGTTTGTTCAAGTCAGATTCCCCCATAAGGTCCACACACTGCACTTGATTGTTATGTTGGAGATAGCCTTAGTATCGTTTGGAACAAGAGGTGGGCAAGGAGGTAAAAGAATTTTCTCTGATGATGTAAGAACTCATTAAGAGTTCTCATTAAGAACTCTGCAGAACACATCATAAAACAGTTTCCCTTTTATCCTAAATATTACATTAGACAAGTGTAGGGGAGGAAAAAGTTTTCCCTTACCCTCTTAGGGTCCCTGACTGGATCTGAAAATTAAACTGACAAAGACAGATTAATAGGAGAAAGCATACAAATTTATTTAGTGTAAGTTTTACGTGACACGCTAGCCTTCATAAAGAAATGAAGACCCTAAGAAACGATTCAACCTGAGTGTTTCTACGCTGGGTTCAGTGAAGAGTGGGCAGCCGTGGAAATGCCAGAACAAAGGATGTGAGCTAAGGGTAGGTAAGTGGGAGAAATAGCAAGGTCTGTTTGTTTGGAATCTTCTCGGCGTCCCTCAGTCTTGGAGATAAGTATGCTCCTTTCCTGCAGGTACAGGGAGGGCACTTGGTCCATGAGCATCTATGACCTGCTTCTGGGGAAGGTCCCAGAGTTCTTCCTGCACCTACTGTTTTCTTAAACCCCTTTAGCTTAAAATATTTAATATGCCAAGGTGCCATGTTTAGGGGTAGTACATCCCAAACCCCATCATGAGAAAATAAAAAATTATAATATTGCCAAAATTACGCACCATTTTTATTTAAATAGCAAACACAGTACATAGTGAATTCCGTATTCTCTTTTTATCAGTCAATGCGATACCAAAACCATTTCTGTGTTGCTAGAATCTGTATAATTATCATTTTTAATAGGCTCATATTATTTCAGTTCCTTGGCCACTATTCTATTGCTTTAGCCATTTTGGAGCACTGGCTCAATCCATCAGGTATATTGGAAGGGGGATGCTAGCCAAGGCTGGAAATTTTTGCCTCCCTCTGGCTTTTAACCCTACATTTGACATTGCTTGTGGGTCTATGGAGGCGAAGAAGAGTGCAGGTAGGCGGGCAGGGGAGTCGAGTGAAGGTAGCCATTTGCCTGGGGTGCATTTGAAAGGTCTGTTCTCCTTCTATCCTCTGAGGTGAGGTACCCTCTCCATTTAGGGCCAGCCCTGGGAAAGTGTGTGCTCACCCTTCTCTGAGACTATTTGTAGTTAGAGAAGAGACCAAAATCTGCCAGTTCCATGTGTTCATGAAAAGACTGGAGTGTGCAGGCCCCAAGCAGCAAGGAGCGGGTACGGACCACAGCCAGCTGTGCAGAGGAGACCTCCCGTACTGTTCTCAGAGTGGGTAAATGGCTGACGGGCGTGGAGTTCCGGGTCTACAGAGAGTCAAAGTACTTAATGTCAAATAATGTGATATTGGGCTTCCCTGGTGGCGCAGTGGTTGAGAATCCGCCTGCCAATGCAGGGGACACGGGTTCGATCCCTGGTCCGGGAAGATCCCACATGCTGCAGAGCAACTAAGCCCCGTGTGCTACAACTACTGAGACTGTGTGCTGCAACTACTGAAGCCTGCGTGCCTAGAGCCCGTGCTCTGCAACAAGAGAAGCCACCGCAGTAAGAAGCCAGTGCACCTCAACGAAGAGTAACCCCCGCTCGCCGCAACTAGACAAACCCTGTGCGCAGCAACGAAGACCCAACCCAGCCAAAAATAAATAAATAAAATAAATAAATATATTTTTAAAATAATGTGATATCTTCTTTCTTTCTTTCTTTATTAACTGAAGTATAGTTGATTTACAATGTTGTGCTAATTTCTGCTGTACAGCAAAGTGACTCAGTTATACATATGCATACATTCTTTTTTATATTCTTTTCCATTATGGTTTATCCCAGGACATTGAATATAGTTCCCTATGCTATACAGTAGGACCTTGTTGTTTATTCACCCTGTATATAATAGTTTGCATCTACTGACCCCAAACTCCCAGTCCAATGTTCCCCCACCCCCCTCCCCCTTGGCAACCACAAGTATGTTCTCTACATGTGTGAGTCTATTTCTGCTTTGTAGATAGCTCCATTTGTGTCGTATTTTAGGTTCCACTTATAAGTGATATCATACGGTATTTGTCTTTCTCTGTTTGACTTACTTCACTTAGTATAATAATCTCTAGGTTCATCCATGTTGCTGCAAATGGCATTATTTCATTCTTTTTTATGGCTGAGTAGTATTCCATCATATATATGTACCACATCTTCTTTATCCATTCATCTATCGATGGACATAAATATTGCCATATCTTCTCAATCATTAATTAGTCATCTTAGAATAACCCTGTACCCAAAGACTGGTCTTGCCCGTTGTGATCTGCAGGAAAAAAGCACCAGCACCTCATTTATTGTGGCAAATGGTATATTCCACATAAAACGAGGAGGACCATCTGGCTGTCTTTCATGGAGACAATTGTAAGCAATAATATTTAGATAATATTATTTTTTGTCATCAAAAAAGGACTTTCTAGGAATGTTTTGGGGCATTTGGATATTTTGGAGGTTGAATATTTTCTTCTAGGATTAAGTTTTAAGGATAGAGTTACTCGATCTTGAACATTTCTGAGAAAGAGAGAAAAAGAGGGAGAGAGAAACATGTTGTTTATCAAAACAATGATACTAACCACCAAGACACAAACATAAATACAAGGCTCAGATGGAGCCATATTTAAACACCAGCCATAGAGGTTTTCAATAGCAGGAACACAGATGCTGGAGAGAGAAACACTGAAAACAATTTCGTTGCACCCTAAGTGCTAGAAATGCAACCTCTCAAACACACCGCTATAATCCTGTTTTAACAAAAGGAACCTTGACAACAATTAAGCCAGCAACTCAGCTGGGAAGGGCTTTCCCACTGAAGCTCTCAGAGGTGAGCTCAGATGTAGGGAGACCAGTGGACTTGCAGGGAGACGAAGCAGTGGCACTCTGTTGAGGAGGAGCTCAGAATTCTTGCATGGTAATATTTCGAATCTGCCATAGCGCGCCCAAAGAGAAAAGCCTTAGAAGTCACCTCATGACATCACTTTTATTTCTAAAGCAGCGATGAACAGTATTTCTTGCAATATCAGCATAGCTGAGCCAGCGTCGTGAAGAAGTCTGTGAGTAAGGAACACAGCTGGCACGTTTTGCGCCCAGATTGACACGATTCCAGCCGTAAGCATCCCTGATGTTTGCTCAGGAATATCGAGCCCTGTCACAGAATCTGCCAGACGACGCTTATCTGCCAGCTCTGGGAAGTGCAAAGCCAAGCACGAGGGAAAGAAATATGTTCCAGACAGGAGCAGATGTCCTTAGATCAAATATTTCTGTGAAAAACTGTAGAAGAATCAACTGATAAAACAGCAGAGGCTATTTTAGTGGCTTACATCATGGTGAAAAAAAAAAAAAAAACGAGAAGAAGGAGAAGAAATCTCTCATCTGAGCTCTGCTTCCTCGTCTGTAGAGGGACAGTTGAGGTTACATCATTTCTAAAGTCATGGCTCTAGCTGCAGTTCTGGGCAGGGGCAGGTATGTGGTTCCAGAAGGGACTATTTTACTACCAGGGACTGATTAGGAGTATTACTACCAAAGCAATGAGGCAGAAGAAGAAAATAAAAAGACAAAAAAAGGGAAGAAAGCAAGAAATAGTGAGGAGTATGATGGTGGCGGGAAAGGACTCTGGAATCATTATCTAACTCAGTGGTCCACTCAGAGCTGGGTCGCCTCTAGAAGAGGTGAAGATATTGTCTCAAATCTAACCCTCTTGGCTACTGCTAAAACGTCACGGCAAGTGGAGTTTTTGCAGAGTTTTGGGTGAAGAGATCAAGAATCACACAGAACTGGCATTCAAACCGAAGCATTTTTGCAGTCTTGAGGCCCTCCTTACCTCCAAGTCTCCTCCATTTACGTGTCACCCAGTCTTGAAATTCAGCCCCTTCCTTCAAGAACTCTCTCTCTCTAAGCTGGGGAGTGTCAGAGATGTTCCCGAGGATGCGGTGGTCCCTGGAGGACCCACTTATGTCGTGCCCAACACTTGGCCGTCTTTCTGGCCCTTCTTCCCTTCTCACTCCCTCCCCGCTCCATCCGGTGAAGACAGAAGCTTCAAATCCTACCTCATCCCCGCAGAGCAGCTGACTCTGCCCTGCTCCATCTCGAACCTGTGCATCCAAACTGGTCCAGGAGCTCTGCTCACCTGTTTCCTGCTTCTCAGCAGCGTTCTCCTAGAGGCCCTTCTGGTTGTGAACGACAAAACGTTCTTCCCCCTCTCCTGTTTTTCAGAGTTTGGTCATTTTGTCACCACCGGTTCTGCCATTAAGCCTTAAGACAAAGTAAATTTGACATCTATTTGTAAAGCGATAGACTGGGAAGCTCGCCCATCCTTTGTCCCTGTCCTGTTTGGGTTTTGCCTTTGCTGTCCCCAACTTGGTGTAACGGGGACTGCTAATAACCCTCACCTGCGGAATTGGTCCTGCCCCAGTTCTGAATTTTGTGGGAGACAGAACACATGCCAAGATGCCCCGATCACATCTCCCTGGTCATATCGAGATGAGATTAGAATTAAGTGGCCTCCCCAGGCCTGGGACCCAGAAGCTCACTGCCCATCACTGGGATTCTGGGTTGTTCTCCAAGTGTCCTTTTACAATGGCACCTCCATCACTCAGCTTCTCAAACCAGAAACCCGAGGTCAGGAGGTCGACTTTGTAGCTTCCTCTTCTTCAGGGCTCTGCCCTCCATGGAATCAAACACTTCGTCTGCTTCTGGGACATTCTCAAACCTGTTCCACATTTCTCCAACCCCAGTCACCACATGGGTTCATCTCTCATCAAAATTTCTATGATTGTCTCCCAGTGGGTTTTTCAGATCTTCCTCATTTATCTCAACCTAACAAACAATTTGATCTTTTAAATAAATGCAAATCTGGTCATGTTAATCTTAGGATTTTCCTTCTGTGTTTTCCATTGAGTTTGGGATAAGAGTGACTTTACATTTGGGGTTCCCTTGGACTGAAACACTCTTCCCAAGCTATTCATGTGGCTTGATAACATCACTTCCTTCAGATCTTTGCTCAAGTATCGCTCTGATCACCCTATAAAAAACTGCAGCCCCATACCTCTGATCCCCATTTTCTCCTTTCTACTTCTCTATAGAATTTCTCACCATCTGACCTACTAGAACTCTGCTGTTGTTTTTTTTTTTTAATTGAAGTATAGTTGATTTACAATATTATGTTAGCTTCAGGTATACAAT
This sequence comes from Eschrichtius robustus, assembly GCF_028021215.1. Lineage (NCBI taxonomy): Eukaryota > Metazoa > Chordata > Mammalia > Artiodactyla > Eschrichtiidae > Eschrichtius > Eschrichtius robustus. The sequence goes on from NC_090828.1 coordinate 6,246,256, forward strand.
GAAGTGATTCAGTTACACATATATATGTATATTCTTTTTCAGATTCTTTTCCATTATAGGTTATTATATTGATAAGATATTGAATATAGTCCCCTGTGCTATACAGTAAGCCCTTGTTTGTCATCTATTTTATATATAGTAGTGTGTATCTGTTAATCCCAAACTTCTCATTTATCCCTCCCCTCCCTTTCCCCTTTGGTAACCATAAGTTTGTTTTCTATGTCTGTGAGTCTATTTCTGTTTTGTAAATAAGTTCATCTGTATCATTTTTTAAGATTCCACATGTAAGTGATATCATGGTATTTGTCTTTCTGACTTACTTCACTTAGTATGATAATCTCTAGGTCCATCAATGTTGCTGCAAATGACTTTATGGCTGAGTGATATTCCATTGTGTGTGTGTGTATATATATATATATATATATATATATATATATATATATATATATATATATATACACCACAACTTCTTTATCCATTCATCTGTCAATGGACATTTAGGTTGCGTCCGTGTCTTGGCTATTGTAAATAGTGCTTCTATGAACATTGAGGTGCATGTATCTTTTCAAATTAGAGTTTTATCTTTTCCAGATACATGCATAGGAGTGGGATTGCTGGATCGTATGGAAACTCTCTTTTCAGTTTTCTAGGGAACCTCCGTATTGTTCTCCATAGTGGCTGCGCCAATTTACTTTCCCACCAGCAGTGTAGGAGGGCTCCCATTTCTCCACACCTTCTCCAGCATTTATCTGTAGACTTTTTGATGATGGCCATTCTGACCGGCATGAGCGCTTTGCTGTTCTCTGTGGACTCCCTCTTCCAGTTCATCCCATGTCCCCAGCGTGAGATCCATGAAGCAGGTACCTTGTACCGTCTGCTTGTTGCTCTAGTCTCAGTACCTACAATGATGCACATCACACGGTAGGCACTCAACAAATATTTATCAGATGTTGAACTAAATCAAGATCTCAGTAGCGAGTGGTGGATCAGGGTTTAAATTCAAGCAATCAGGCCCCAGAGATCTTAATATTTGCCATTAATGAGCTTCCGTGTACCACGCAAGATACCATCCACGAACTTAAAGTAAAACACAAAATACATTTTGGAAAGAATCACACATGCTAGAAGTCATGAACAGATCACGATGACAGATAACAAAAGACCATGGAGACACACAGGAGATAGGCAGTAAAATGTCATTTTGTAGCATTTATAGATGAGAGCTTTATATCCCACCAAAAGAAAACACAACCCAGTGAAAACCTGTGAAATGGTTTCCAAAATTACCAGAAAATGCCATGTGGTAAAGGTTTTAAAGAGAAACATAAATCTATTTACTAGGTTCTGGGGGATGAGACTTGTTGAATCCAAGCAAGCAAATAAACAACAATAAAAAAACAAAGGAAAATGCAGTTGTCTGCTTGTCCCAAGACAGATGCAAATGGAAGAGGGGTCTCCATCATCCCTTCCCCGCTGATCGGGAGAAAGGAAGGCTCTCCCCTCCCCCCGCAGTGGACAGGTCCCCGGCAACCCAAAGATGCTGATGGAAGCATCCAGAAAGTTAGAAGCAGATGCAGAAAGCAAGCTCCTCCCACCTGAAGGGTTTGGGAGGGATGCCTCAGAAAAGAAATATCTTGTTATTACCTCATTCAGCCAAGGACCTTAGACATATCTTTTACAAATAAACAAATTGACAAAGGAAGGCAGAGTTCTCTACCCCAGTGCCTTAAAGTTAAAAATTGATAACATAAAAATAAACCCTAACCATTTGGAAATTTGAAATTAAAAAAAAAGTCCTCTAAATAACAGTTCGTGAATCTTTATCAAAATCAACAATATACTGACTCTATACTCAACAAATTTGTTTTTTTTTAATGTTTATTTATTTATTTATTTATTTATTTTTTGAAGTATAGTTGATTTACAATGTTGTGTTAATTCCAACAGATTTGTTTCTGAGTGACCAACCTTCAGAAATATTTGCCCATTCAGCAAGATGTATGTCCTAGGATAGTCACTGGAGCCTTGGTGTAACACTGAAAACCTTGGGGGAAATCCAGATGTCATCAATAGGGGTAGATGTTAACAAATTATGCTGCCATTAAAAAGAATTAGGTGGTATAACTTTTAACCTGGGAGGAGAGCTGAGCGGAAACTCCATGAGAGTGAAGATCTTTGTTTGGATAGGTACCCCAGGATCCTGGAAAAGAAACGGACACAATATTTATCTCTTAATAAACGTTGATTAAGTGAGTGGATCTCTGAAACATATGTTAACTGAAAATAGGAAATCAGAGCAAACTCCAGGGTGTCAACCACTTATGTTCAGTGTACCATGCGTGCATGTGTGCATATACGTGCATAGAAACGCCTCGGAAGAGGGTGGGAGGGAGGCACCCCCAGCTCCCGCCCTTGGAGGGGGGTGCAGATCAGGATGGGGCAGTGGGAGCAGTGGAGGGAGGCGGTCCCTTCCTGTTCAGAATACTCCTGAGTTCTTTAAACAAGAATGTTTCCATCCATTTATTTTTTAAAGACAAAAAAGATAAAGAGAATAAAAGAAAATTAATAAATAAACCCCAAAGCTGGTGCTCTGAGGGTTGGCTGGAGAGAACTCTAGTAAATTTCATCAATAAAAATTATACATGAAAACCAGAAATGAAAAAAACTGTGGATATGAAACTACATGAGAAGACTGGGCTCAATCATATGCCAGTAAATGAAATTTATTAAATGAAAATTTAATGTATAAAATGAAAAGTGTTAATCCAAGGAGAAACGTAAATAAATATAACGGTGAAAAAAATTTTAAACAAAATCGAACAATAGAAAACATTTTTAAAGTACTGCCTCCTTACCAAATTCACTGGGGAATTCATTTAAACTTTCAAGGAAGTGAGTCTCCCTATACTTCATAAACCTTTCAAGACAAGAGAGAAAATGACACTATTCTTTTTATGTAAATAACCTATTTTCTAATATTAGTACTTTTGTCAAAGATAGCATTTTATTGAGTTGCAAATATCCTAAAGTACTTGCAGATAATTCATAGATATATACAATATTGCAATACATCAATGAAGGCTTATTCCAGGGAGTCAGAGGTAATATAATGGTAGGAAATCTATTAACACATACTTCAAATTAAAAGATAAAAGCAGAAAAATATCAGCAGATGCTGGAGAGGCATTTAATAAAGTTCAACAATCATTCTTACTGGGGGAAAAAAACCCTCTCAAGTAACTGAGTATTAGAAGACTACACCTTCTACCAAATAGAGAATATCATGCTTTAAGGATAAAGAGCTAAAAGCATTTCCAATAAAATCTGAAATGGAATTCTGCCACATTCCACTACCCAACACTGCTTGAGAAGTTCTAGCGACAATACAAGGCATAGATTTTATTAACCAAAGCACAGAAGACAAAATTATCTTTGTGATATGATCGTGTACTTAGAAAACTCAACAAATTTTAAACTATTAGAACTAATAGAAGAGCCCATTAAAAAGGCTGGATTTCAGGTAATGAACACAAATCAATGATTATAAAATATACTAGGTTTGACATACAAAAACAGCCTAAATAGAGGTCCTCGAGGATGTTGGCAGGAGGTGCTGATGAACAGGGGTTAGAACCAGGTCTTGCTGGACCCCCATGAACAAGATGGGCAGTTGGAGGGTGGCAGCTTTAAGCTGCCACCTCACAATGGACTTGAGCCCAAGACAATATGAACTTTAACAGTTGAAACCTTTGTCATATTTTGAAACCTTTTTCTCTGTTGGCTATTTGTGTTGCCCTCTGTCTGTGTCTCCATGGAGGTGACCTCTTCAAAAAAGGTAAGAAAACCGACATCTGGGCTGGTCATCTGGCCACCCCAAGATGAGACTCAGGTAACAAGGTGTGTTACTTGGCATCCAGAGCACTAACCCCAAAGAGTGTTTGGTGTGGCCCCATCTGAGTGGGTGGCCACTGCAGAGGGGTGGGGGTGACCCCTGAGGCCAAGGGCCGGTCCTGGTTGCTCAGCAGGAAAACAGTCCAGGAGATGGCCTGGGGGTTCCTCTTGCACGACTCTGGGCAAGCTCAGCAGCGTCGGGAGATGAGCCTCTCCTAAAGGAACCCATCTGCTGCTGGTCCCGTGGCCTCCATCCAAGCACCCGAGGACAGGCAAGGCGTCCGGGGTGGGAAGCGGAGCACCGTTTCCTTGGTTTCAGGTAGGAAAATTATTCTTGTCCACTGTTGTCTGAAAGAGTGATTTTCAAAACTGTGGGTCATGACCATTAGAGGACAGAGGATCTATTTGGTGGGTTTTGAGCCGCACTATTTAAAAAATGCAACTAAGTGGAAGAGAAGAGAATACAAAATGCTCGGGGACTTCACAGGTAGTGAAAGCAGTGCTGTTCTGTGACACTTTGGTTTGGTTTCAGGTGTGTGTGTGTGTGTGAGTGTGTGTGAGCGTGTGGACCGACTCATGATGTAAAAGCATTCATATCGTGGGTTGCAAGGACCTTTTCCCTTGCTTTTGGAGGAAGAAAGAGAGGACGGTGACAGAGGTGGGCAAACCCTTATAGACAAGGGGCTCCAGGGTAAAAAGTTACTAGCTGTGCAGGAAGCTGGAAACAGTGGAGGCAAACACGTACCTGGAGACAAGAAGTTGCTCTGGCCAAGCCCTTGGCATCATCCTTGCCTGCCCTTCCTCTCTCATCCCTGCATCTATACTGTATGCAAACGATGTCTGCTTTGTCTTTAATGTATATCCAGAATCCAACCACATTCCACTTCCTCTGCAAAATATAGAAGCTGCCGCATGATCCCTGGCATTTGGACACTCCCTAGGAAAGACATGACTTTATTCTAGTTATTTACAATGAAATTTGTGAACCAGTGAAAAGAAAGACGGCACACTTGTAGAAGCCATGTCACCTACTGTTTTATTTTTTAGCGGACAACACACCCTCCTTCTCTGTGATGCCACAAACCCCATGACTTCTGTGAAACTGGCTCTCTGATGAGACCACGGCCCTTCCGCCTCGAAGCTCTCTTGCTTCCACGGGGGTTTTGACGGCGTCAGCGTTTGTGGTAAAGACTCCCATTTCTGCCTCAGGATGCTGAGCAAGCTTGAGCTGCCTCAGCCACTTGGAGGTTGACGTAGATGGTCCCACATAGCCCCAAGGGGAGCTGCCTTGCTCGTCTGTGTTGTGGTTTCTCCACTTTCAAAAAAAGGGAAAGCAGTTACTCCCTGAGTCACTTATATTTTTGTGACCAGTGGTAACACCCTGGGTTACAGGGTTCAAGTCAATGACGTATAGAATTAAGCAATATGCCCTTTCTCCTCCTGGAAAATCTTGAAAAACAGCATCAGCTTTCTGGGGAGATCTGTCAACATGCTCTTCAGATCGGGAGCTGAACTTGCAGAGGTACCAGGGGGTAAGGACAGGCCACCACATCAGTGATTCCCACTCGGTCGCCCACCGCATGGTTCCACCCACAGTCCTGGTTTATCTGCACAAACCACCCTGCCCCACACCCTTCACCCAGCCCTTCCCCGCGGAAGCTGTAACTCAACCCAGGAAGGTGTTGGAACAATAAACTTGTCCATGACACAGTTGGCTGCTTCCCAAGATGGCAGCAGTGGCTTGATTCTGGTGCTTTTGCCTAAAATCCTCTATTTTGAGGGCTCAAGTAAAATTGCAGAAAGATGTCAATTACTTAGACAATTGCAGGCTCTTCTACTTTGTTTTGCTTTCCACATTAGCACTTCTGTCACTAGTCTTGTGTCAAATATGATTATAGGCAAACAAAGATTGAATGATGTACAATTAACACATACAGAGGACTTTTTTAAGGACTACTGGAAAAACTGATCAAACGTTAAGTATTTTCTCTGGAGAAAATCTGTTTTATTCTTACAGCATCCAGCGGATCTAGTGGTGTTAGTCCCTGGTATTTGGACAAGGAGATACCAGACAGGGTCAAAGTTTGGGTTCTCTATGAGCAAGCATCACACGCAGGAGAGCAGTGGATGTGGACCGATTCAATTGCACCTTGAGAGGAATCACGACCACGACGTCCATTTGTAAGTTGACGATTGGAGTTAAGATGGCATTCTGTGGCCCTGGAGCCTAGGAAGTCAACTCATCCATAGGTGAGTCAGTCCTTGGGTTTGATCTCATCCATTTGCCATTCTACCTGCAAGCACCTGCCTTGTGTTCAGTGTAGGGTGTGCTCAGGACTGCTCAGCTGCCTGCCCTCCCACTGTTTGGCTCAAGTGTTACTTCTGAGAAGGTTTTCTCCCCAAAACCTCCGAGGCAGATTGAGGTCCCTGTGCCTCTGAGCTCACAACATCTGTTTACTTCCTTTCGTGTTACTTAGCTCATCTTATTGTAACTGCCTCTTCCACTAGATTGTAAATTCCTTTCAGGTAGATATTTTTCTAAATTCGCCTTAGAGTTCCCAGACCTGACATAGCAGCCACTTGTATTAGTCAGCTATTGCCATGTAACAAATCACCCCAGCCAACAAGCAAGTAGCAGAGCCCAGATTAAAACCAGGTCTCTGATATCTAGTTTAGAATTCTTATTCCTGTCCCCTGACTCCTCTAGTGGTTAATAAAAAAACTCCCCAAAGCTATTGATTGTGGAAGTGACATCATAGAGAGGAGTGAATCATGTTAATGCATTTAGAGATTCTGTTGATCCCTATCCCTTTTCCATCCATACGCCTGTTCTAACTATGTGGGACATCAGGGAGATTGTGTATGGTGGGTCATCTGTGCCCTCAGGAGTAGCTACAACAGTTCTCAATGTGTGGTCCCCAGAGCATCAGAGTCACCCCCTCACTTGGGCTCCACCCCACACCTACTGAATCAGAAACTCTGCAAATGGGGCACAGCCCTTCTGTCTTCACAAGCCCTCCAGGTGATTCTAATGCATGTTCAAGTTTGATCATGCATCCAGTGGTTGATCATGTTCAACCACTGATCCAGAAGTTTCCAAGTCACTGCTAGCCTATGTGTGACTGCTCTGGTGGTATATGAGGCCAGTGAAGAAAAGGAGACCTTAATTCATCAGGACATCCTTCCCATGTCTATGAGTACTGGGGTCAGAGTCAGGAGAGGGGAGGGTGGAGAGCAGATTTATGCAATGACATCTGGAGGGTTTTTATTGTTGTGATTGTTTGATTTTACATTTGATGGGAGCGGGCTGGAAAGACTGGCTGAATTGTCCTACTGAGCAGAGGGACAAGATGACCAAGACCCAGATCCTTTTATGCGTCACAGCACGCCTACCCTTTCTCAGTCCTCTCTAGCTCTTGCCTTCCTAGGTTTAAGTTCTCACGCTGGTCCCTTTTAGCAGTTATCCCCAGTTCATTATTTCTGGCTCTGAGCGTGCGGAACCCCAAAACAAAACATGTCAGGTCCTGTGCTGGTTAATGCCTATGTCACTGTCGATCTGCCTGTGTGGCCTTGGGGATGGGAGGGGCTCCCCATGATTCTGAAGATGCCAGGAGCAAATGCCAAGAGACAGAAATGTAAAGGTGAGTCAGCAGAGACAGGGCAGCCCAGGTGAATGGGATGCTGCAGCTTCACGTCGTACTGTTTCCGCTCTGCTTAAAGAATCAGCCTGGGTCTCCTCTTCCAGGAAGGCCACCATCACAGGCTGGGGTAGATATCCATCCCTCTGCTCACCTCTGTGGCAGCGATTATCGTGCAGAGCTGCAACCTTCTGATTGCTTATTTATCTCGCCTCTGCTCTGGGTCCTTGAGCACATGGCCCATGAGCCAGGCCTCAGTACTCCAGCAGTCCACCCCCTAGGGTTTAACACAACGATTGACTGTACATAGGTGCCCAGCAGATGTTTGTTGAGGGAAAAAAGACTCCAAAGAAGCTTTTCAGACACTGGGTGGAATTTTTGCCAAAAAGTTGTGTGCATATGTGTACATTTGATCATTGTGTGTGTTTATGTGTGTGTGTGTGTCTGTGTTTGAGAGAGTTTCCCTTTATATGAATGTGTGTGCCTATGTGTATGTATGTTTATGGAAGTGTCTATGTGTTTGTGTGTCTGTCTGACTTTGTGTGTGTGTGTTTGTAACTGGGTGAATGTCTATGTGTGTCCCTGCAGAAGGACACAAATGCCCAAGGGCATGGGTGCAGGGTGGGGACAGAAGCAAAAAGAGAACCATAAGGAGGAATGTGGGGGGCCTCTAGGGGTTGAGAGTAGTCTCTGGCTGATGGTCCTCAAGAAACAGGGACCTCAGTCCTACAACCCCAAGAAACTGAACTCTGCCACCAACCAGAATGAGTTTGCAAGTGGGTTTTCCCCCAGAGCCACCAGAAATGAAAGTAAGCTGGTGGCCACACTGATTTCAGTCTTGTGAGACTCTGAGCAGAGAAACCAGCTCAGCCCTGCCTGGATTTCTGACCTACAGAACCATGAGCTATGAATGGGTTTTGCCTCAAGCCACTAAGTTGGTGGTATTTGTTATGTAGCAGTAGGACACTCTTACAGCCTGGCTAATTTCTTTGAAGGAGAAAGGAAAAATTTAGAAGGAAAGAGTCCACATTAATATCTCATTAAAGTAGCCCGCCACTCCTGCAATCATATTTGTTCTCCCACAGGGGAGAGAAATTGCCTAAGCTACCATATCTTCACCAGCAATGAGTTTTATTATTTTATTTTAATTGTTGACAAGTGAAAATGGTGTTGGAGAGGAGAACCCTAAAGCCTGGGAATAATCAATGTTGGAGTGAAAACCCTCGTGGATACCTGTAATTACTCCTTAGGTCATAGTTCTGTGAATGGAGTGAAACAAAAACATGTGTTTAATGATTTAGATCAGTAACGTCATAGCTTTCCAAAAGAGTTCCCAATCACCCTGCAGAAGATCCCACACCCCTGCCAACACGAGTTTTGGTTGACTTTTTGTTTGTCTGTTTTTCTTTAAGTAAAATTGGTATTGAAGTATGGCATTGGGTTAGCTTCCTAGGGCTTCTGTTCTTTGCTACAACCAGATGTGTGTTCTCTCACAGTTCCGGAGGCTGGAAGGCTGAAACCAAGGTGTTGGCAGGGCCGTGCTCCCTCCAAAAGCTCTAAGGGAGGATCTTTCTGCTGGGGAGGAAGACATTTTCCTCTACCCTTCTAGGTTCTTCTGGCTGGTTTAAGAATTAAATTGACATGAGACAGATTCACAGGAGAAAAGCAAACAAAAGTTTAATAACATGTATACATGGGAGAGACCCAGGAAAACTGGGTCGAAGCCCTCACCTTAAACGCCATCTTCAGCTAAAGACAAAAGAGGAGGTGAGAGTAGTGGTTCGGGACTTCAAAGGAGAGGAAAGCAATCGATGTGGAGATGGAAAAGCAAATGTTTGGTAAATAAATGTTTGCTGGGCCTGCAGGGACAATGGACACAGAATTGACTCTGATCTCCAGGCCCTGCCAGGGTTCCCACCTCACCTGGCCCACATTCTTTGCAGGCATCTCTGGTGATAGTTCTCTTCTGGGAACAGGCCCTTTATCTAAATTCTTTAGGCAGCCAAGGGGAAGGTAAAAAAGAAAGACTTCTTGAGTCTTCTGTTTCTTAAAAATAATCAGCCTAAAATAATCCCCTTGCCAAAGACACACTTTTTGGGGTGGCACATTTTGCTCCCCGTACCTCCTTGCCTCTTTCCAGCTCTGGGTGTTTGTTGTCAATTCCTGGAGTTCCTTGGCTTGTGGACACATCACCCCAAACTCTGTATCTTCACATTACCCTGTCTTCTGTGTGTCTGCATTTTTCCTCTTTTTATAAAGGCACTTATTACTGGATTTGGAGCCCACCCTAATCCAGAATGATCTCACCTCAAGATCTTTAACTTAACCACATCAGCAAAGACCCATTTTCCAAATAAGGTCACATTCACAGCTCTCTGAGGTTAGGAATCAGACAAATGTTTTAGGGGGACACCATTCACCCCACTACAGACATCCATCTATACAAGTCCGCAAGTGGACAGTTCAATGAACTTTTACACACTGAGCACCCCCATGTGACCTAGAACAACACCAGAACTGCAGAGACCTCCCTGATGCCTCCCCCCACCAGCCCCTTCCCTTCTTCCCAGAGTCAGCCTCCGTCCTGACCTGTCACTATCTGCTGGCTTTGCATGCATTTGAACTTCATGTAGACGGAATGCTGTGTGCCCGGCACCGGGGGTACACCAGCTCTCCAGCCTCAGTTTCTTCTAGCAGTATACCTAGAATCCCAAGAGACCCACCTAATAGTTGAAGAAGTAATAAGAGAAGTTAATAAAATAACCAAACTCACTATAAGTACACCAGAGTCACTTTTCTGTTTAGAAACAACTAACCAGCTAAAAATACAATTTTTAAAAATCCTGTTTATAATAGCACCCACGAACAGAATAGCTAAGAATATCTTTAATAATAAATATGAGGAGACAAATAAATAAAATTAAACATTAAGCTGAAAAAGAATTTTGTTTTTAGACAGAGCAGCTATGTGTTGGAATGGAAAATGCTATGTTTTAAAACAAATAACCTTCCCAAATGAAACTGGAAGAGTAAATGGGTGGAAATACCTAAGAAAATCTTCCACAAAAAGAGAAATGGGGGAGAACTTGCTCTACCAGATTTGTATGGTGTGTAAATCTAAACCCAGTGCTTCAGAGCGTCATGGGTACAAAAAGCAGCAGCACATCAATGAACAGAGACCAGCCAGAGATTGATCCATATTTAACATATGTTAAATGAGGCATCACTCATTAACAGAAAATGAAAGATTTCTCAGTCAAGGATGACACAATAATTGGCAAGATGTTTGGGGAAAATATCCGCTTCTAACTTTAACACACACCAAAGTAAAATGCAGATTGATCAGAGCTCAGTCATTTTTTAAAAATAGGGAAAAGAGAGAGGAAAAAACTCCTTGGTTTCTAGATAGAGAAAGGACTTTCTACATTTAAAACCAATGGAAGGCATTAAGAAGGAAACAGTGGATTTGAATTCACATAAAAATTATATGTCAAATATCACAAAATACATGAAAGCCGAATTATAGGCTGAAAAAATTTTTTTTCGATAAACAAGACTGAGAAAGAATTTAAATGTCAATAAATAGTTCAAACGAACCAATGAGAAAAGTGAAATATTCCATTAACTAAACAGGCAAAGAAAAAGCTTAGAAAATTCAGAAAGATGAAATGCGAGAACCTTATAAACAAATGCCAATATAGTTAATCTTAAGAATAAAGAAAAGCAAAGGTGAAGAAAAGGACCAATTTTTGCTTTCACTAGCATTTGTGTAGGTGTGGTAGGTAAGCAGCACATTTTCCTATCTAATGATGGGAGAATAAATTTTTACAATCGTTTTGAAAATCAATTTATCAGTTTGTGTCAAAAGCTTAAAACTTTTTAATATACTTTAAGTGGAAAAAAACAAGGGTTTAAATTGTATCTATATAATCAATGCAAAGTAAATAAAAATACTAGGGAAAAGGAAGAAATATACCCTAAGTTTGTAATGTTACACTCTCAATATTTGGTGTTCTTTCCTTTCTACTCTTTTAATTTTCAAACGACTTTTATTTTCAGAAAAAAAGGATTAATAAAACAAACAAACAGAAATGCTAAGCGTATTCCCAAGGGAATCACTGATGCCACATTGCAGCAAGAAAGACCAAGGGTGTGAAGATACAAACAATGCGAAAAAAACATATCTCTTTGCTCATAATAAATCCAGTGGCAGCACATCAACCCACACAATAGGTAGTATTTGGTGATCTGCAAGTAAATGAGATCTCCCACTAAATGGAATTTACCTCATTCAGCAGAGAAGGTCATGTTTAGACTGAAAGGTTAATAATGACCAAGACTCTTTCAGGCAGAAAAGCAAGGGGAGGACCCCAGTCCAAGAATCACCACCAGCAAAGCAGAGTGGCATGAGACAGCTGTGTGGGCGGGAAAGGTGGTGGATGAATGATGATGATACGGATGGGAAGACAGAGGCTGGACCATTAAGGGCTGCAGGGCATTTGGAACTGGTCCTGTTCAGAGGGAGACAGGGGTGATGGGACCACCGGATGGATTTCGAGCGTGAATGTCACATAATTGGATGCGTCTGTGGCAAGGATCAGCAGTGCAGAAAATAAACTGGGGGTAGGGGAGAGACTGTGCAGAGGCTGATGGATTCAGACGCTTCTACAGTGGTCCTTCAGGAAGATGATGGAATCCTAAACAATGGCCATTATAGTTCAGATGAAATGGGGGGATTGATTGGAATGACAGCTCCCCAAAGAGCTTTTTTGGTCACCCCTGGTTTTCTAACCCCTAGAAAAATAATTGGCCAGTAGCAGACAATCAAGAAATATTTGTTGAACATGAATAAATGAATCAGTAAAAGGACACAAGGTATTTAGAATGTAATACTAGAGGGAAGTGGTGAGTTCTTAGATGTAAGAAATAATGTCAGAGAACTTAAGAAGGGCTGAAATCAAACAATAATACCTCAAAACAATCTATCTCAATAAGTAAGTTCATCCTATGTTGCCTTATAAATTTCCTGAGATATTACTGTATTATAGTAATTTTAGTTATAATTCTGTAGACCATCACAATATTTTCAAGGGTCACTTAAATGTTTTTCTTCTAAAAGGGAACAGACCCATTCTATGGACATAAACTACTTGCTAGGATTAATAAAAAAGCATTTGCTCCTTGTCTGGTCGTCTTGTGATTTAATTTTAGTTGTTTTTTTTAAAATACAGAAGTTTTACCTTTTCATAGTTTCAAAAGTGACAATATGTCACTTTGAGAGTTCTCCAAAACGAAATCATTGGTGTCAGTGTCAGTTTCCTGGTTGTGTTTCCTGGTTCTACTATAGTTATGCAGAATGTTTCCATGGGGGGAAACTAGGTGAAGAGTTTACAGGGTCTCTCTATTATTTCTTACAACTGCAGGTGAATCTATCATCATCTCAAAATAGAAAGCTAAAAAAAACACCCCTGAATGGTTCACCTTCCTCGTTGAGGATCTTTTCCATGGTAATGGCAAGAAGAAATCTTGGATTTACCGACAGCCCCTGGGAAACGTGCGTTATCTGTACTTTCTTTGTAGATGAGCCCAGAAGAGAATACTGTTGCTTGGCTGTTGTCTTTGCAGCTTTTTTTTTCAGTGGCAATTCCAGAGTAAACACACCCCTTATTTAAGCCCCCAAACTGTGAGATTGTCACCATGGTTATTCTCACTGCTCCTCTGAGCTTTATCACTTCCCCTCTGGATGTGGTTTGTTCTGTAGAAGATTTGCCACCGTTTCAAAGGAGCAAAAAATGAATCATTTCTGAGTGCTCTGCGCACCGGTGTGGTACCATTTTGCTTATCTTGAGATAGTTCAGTCCAGACCGCATGGAGAGGGTTCTGGGTCAATCAACATGGTCCCCTGCTTGCGGTCGACACCTGCAGAGGCATAGCCCTGGCTGAATGGATGGTGGAAACAGCTCCATGTATGTTTGTTGTGAGCTGGGGGGCGGAGGAAGGTAGGGAGCTGGGGAGACAGAGAGACGCCTCATCTAAGGCTTTTCTTCTCCCTCGCTCTCCTCTTCTTGACTCTCAGGGCGTCTCTGGTCTCAAGGCTCCTGTAGCCCCAGACTTTTTCCATCCCCACGCATCTGACCCAAGGGAGGCGCTCTGCACGTGCTGGCTGGACGGATCAGGTTTCCCCTTGCCCCATGCACGTGTCTTTTATCTCTGTTGCAGCCACCCATCCATCTTTGGAACCACTGCACAGCCTCCCAGACTGTTCTCTCTCAGTCCCCATTTGGTCTTTGTCCAACTCACTCTCTGTGGTCAGCCAGAGCGATCTCTAAAGCATCACTTAAAGCCCCTGGGACTCCAGAGCACCTCAGGATAAACATGAAATATGGCGCACGTGGACCTCCCTGACCTGGTCATGCTCGCCCAGCCGCCTGGCTGCTCCCTCTGCGGGCCACCCTCCAGCTCTACGTGCAAGGCACTGAGGGCAGCCCCACCTAAAGGACCCCACAGCGCAGCCACGGGCACCTAGGAGCCCAGGCGTTTGTAACTGGGAGCGGCTGGGCTCAGTGCCCCAGCCAGTGGTCCATGACTTTGGGAGAGTGTCCTCACTCCGACTCCACTTCCCCCTGAGGCGTCTGGGGCACAATATCTGCTGGATGGCAGTGTGCCTGGCTTCAGAGTTGACCTTATGTAGTCAGCATGTGGGTGGGTTTGGAGAGGCAGGTCCCACGTGTGATTGCAAGTTACTAAGAGGCCACCTGCCCCAAAGATCTTTGCCTCCTGACCTACAAACCCAGACATTACCTTGACAAGCGCAAACATAGCTACCCCTTGGTCCCAACACAGATTTCTAGCTGTAATATCCACCAGTCCTCTCCATGAGTTCTCTGGCTCAGTCCAGTTGGGGTCCCTCAAACTGTCCCAAACGTCCCCAGCCCTCCCTGCTCCTCCCTGCCTGGGAACCGGCTGTGCTCGCCTCTGGCGGGCGCAGCATGAAGGCACGAGCCCAGCAGGATGTAAACGCCTGTTATTGGGGCTTCCTGGGAGGGTGGAAGGGAGATGCTAGGGCAGGCCCGAGAGCAACGGCAGGCTTAAGACTGCATGTGGACAAGGACAGAGCCAGAAGCCTGGATCTCCAGACTGAGCACAGACACCCATCTGGCGACATCAAGGACACTGGCCAGATCCCATGGGTAAAGGCGGACTAAGGGAGATTTGAAAGATTCTAGTACAAGGTAAGTCGTACAGTTTGGCATGTATAGATAACTGAGCTTAGAAATCAACCAATCCAGCTCCTCACTTTACAGCTGAGGAAACTGAGATTCGGAAAGATTCTGAGGCCTTCCCCGTCTTGCAGCTAGAAGAGGCAGGACGTTTTGTGAGCCAGCCAGGGCCAGCAGGCCTGGATCACAGCTCGATTGCCGCAACCGAGCAGGGCTGCTGTTCGTAACTGTTCAGGCCTTGCCTTGTTCTTTGCAGACTACAGTACAAACAGCACTGCCTAGGGGTGTGCAGTGCACAAACCACACAACTGTACAGAGAGGCTCTGAGCCGGAGTCAGGGTAAAGATCGGTAGTGACAGGAGGTCCCATGGCTTGTCTGGGACTGTAGTGAGAATGAAAGCAGATGGAGCGCACAGAGCAGACAGCAAGGCCTTTCCCCAGAAAGGAGGGTTCCTTTGGCATTCAGTCCTGATGGAGGCTCTGGTCCAAGATGCTAATCACTGAGCCCATGAGCACCCGGCCGGGGATCCAGGGTCACAGCCCGGTGGTCAAACCGGGTCCAGAGCAGAGCCCAGCAGCCCTTTGCAATAACAGGTCCTGCAGCCCAAAAGGCAGGAGCAGCGCTTGGGCAGGGGTCACAGTGCACACAAGCAGGCCGACGCCAACACATCACTGGGAGGTGAAAGGGTGGGGAAAGCAAGAGCATCTACAAGGGGTTTAACGTGGAAAGAAAGCACTGAAGATTTAGTGACCCTCATATTCGCAGATCTTTTTCAGGCTACAAACATTTGTGTCTAACTGCTTTATTTAATCCCTGAGATGAGGGGCTCATCTTCCGACGTGCCCCAGGTGTATTTCGCAAGTTACAAGAAAGGACAGACTAAGAACTTGAACCGAAGTCTCTGGTTTCAGGTGCCCGTCCTGCACCACAGCGCCCCCTTCTGGCCAGACAGGAAACTTCCGTTCTGGGCCTCTGCAGCTCTGAGCTGGATGGAGGGAGCAGGTGAGGGTGGGCACCTGACCCAGGCCAGGTGGGTGAGTAGTGGGGTAAAGGCGAAAGAAGACCTTCTAACAGGAGGACCCTGACCGTGGAGACAGAGCAGTGTGTGTCTGAACCTCTGGGCACCATTCTGCCCCCAAAGGGGCAAGAGATCAACTCTTCTCACACAGCTGCTCCGTGGGCATCTCTGTGTTTTCTACAAGCCGGTACCCCTTTGGAAAACTTGCCTCTTTTTCTGACAGGTGAACCTTTTGTGTTCACACGTCTTTCTTTCCAGCAGGCCCCAGCCACCAACCCAGGCCAGCTGCTCTGTCTTCTGTGTTTCTTCAGCCCTTTATTATCCTATATTTCATACGAGATTCATTTTAGACTGGTTTATGATTTTTATTTTTATTAAAAGAGTATGGTCTTGGAGAATGTGGAGAATGTAGAAAAACACAGCAGCAAAAATAGACATCACCTGCAATCCAACCCCCAAGATATAGATCTCGTGGTAGTTTGTACCATCTGCTTCCAAATCTTAAGTATATAATTGGATTGACACTTTACTCATATTATATTCTACTTTGCTGCTTAGCATTACACTGCAGGCTTGTTATGCGATGGTTTCCAAACACTCGTTTTAATGGCCTTATCACATTCCGTCCTGCGGCTGATCCATAACTTACATAGCCTTTCTCCCTCGCTGGATATTGCAATTGCTTTGAAGTTTACTTTTTGGGACAATGCCATAAAGAACAGGTTGTGGGTGAATTTTTGTCCTTGGGGTAAAAGTGAAACCACCCGTCAAAGGATCCCAACAGCTTTAAAGCTCCTGACGGTCGTGCCCAGCTGCACCCTCACTTCGGCAGGTGTGAGCTCACCCACTTTTCCCGCTCCCCCCTGGACCAGGTGGCCAGGTGAGCCTGGCCTTTCACTTCTGTTTCCATGGGCGTTTGTTTGATTATCAGTCAAGTTAGCATGTTCACCTGCATGGATGGCCAAAATCTCTGAAGGGGACCAATGAACAGCACCTTCCCCTGCCCTGGGCCCAGGGATTTTAGAAGTGAGACCAAAGAGGGACAGAGGGGCTAAAACATTACCTCCTAATCAAGATGAACGCAGAGAAGGCAGCTTTACGTGAGAGCCAAATGGCCTATGAACTGAAGTAAGAATTCAGCAGCATTCTTTCTCTGCATCTGGGGCAGTGCAGGCTGGACAGATAAACAGATGGCAAGGACAGACCTTCCCTGGTGTGGGCACTGCCAGGTGAGTCTCAGCTTAGACGAGCAGAGGAGGATCACCCCTGCAGGCGTCTCGCTCCCGGAAGGAAAACGGAGGGGGCTCAATAAGCACCCCTACTTACTTTCCTGGAAGACTCTCTTCTTTTCAGACAGTGTTAAGGAAGGGGCTGCAGCAAGATCAGTAAATCTGGGGAAAATTCCCCCAATTATGGTGTTTGGAGAGTGGCGATGAGGCCCTTTCTCTATTGCTTTTTTCAGCCAATTGTATTTTCTCCTATTAGTATTTATTACTTTTGCATACTTTCCATCGGGATTGACCTGTACAAGTGCCTCAGTGAGTCAGTTTTTTCTGTTATTTGTCTTTTCCTCAAGTAAAATATTTTTGAACTATGAAAGTTTTAAGTTAGTATTAGCCACATCTACCATTTTTTTGCATTGCCATTTCATCCTAAGAATCAGCCACCATCGTCTCTTTATCACATTTGAGTGAGTCCCTTGTGCCAGGCATTCTGCTAAGACCTGTGTGTATATCATCTCATGAAGTCTTCACAGCAGCCCCTGTGAGGAAGGAGCAATTCTCCAAACTGAGGTTTGTCAAGTGCAGTGAACCGCTGTTTTCAGTTACGCAGGTGTAGTAAGGCCAGGGTGGTCTGATTTCAATTGCTGTGTCCCCAGAAGCGCAGGTCACCCTGGCCTCAGGAACGGTGGCTCAAGCCTCACATTCCAGAGCCAAGCTTTTGGGAAATGAAAATGCTCATTTACTGGGGCTCCTAATTCCTATGCCAGGAAGTGAGGCTGTTTTCACGGATAATTCTTGGTAGGAATGATAGCGATTCCAATTTAGGGATGATAAAAGGCTGGGGTGAGGCTGTGACTCATTTTAATGCTCTGTTCTGAGAAGCATCAAAGCTACCACAGATTTATCTGTCTGCCTGGAGACGCGGCTGTTCCCGGAAAGCTCATCCTTTCATACTTGATACAGTTGGCGGCCCCTTTGCTTTCCATTTCATTTTATTTTTTCACTTATATAAGCAAATCATATTCATTGCTATTATTCAAAAACTATGGTAAGGTATTTAAAAAATAGTCAGTCACTCGCTACCCCCTCCTATCCACCTTTTAAAATAATAATACTTAAATATAAATAGATACTTGAATAATAAATAATAAAAACTGGAATGATATTACTTAAATAATTAATACTTCAATAATAATAAGTACCATCACTCATGGAGTGCTTACTGCGTGCCAGGAATATAGCTTAATTCATTTACTCCACAGAAAGACCCTCTGAGTTAGGCGCTATCCTTATTCCTGTTTCACAGGCAAAGAAACCGAGGGACAGAAAGGTTAGTAAGTTGCCTAAGGTCACACAGCCAGAGCTGGGATTTCAACATTAATGTTCGGCTCCAGAGCCTATGGTCTTAACTACTCTACTCTGCTCATTCTTGGCAAAAATGATTCATACGTTAATGTTCTTTGCTTAAATAAACGTGCATGCACATGTAGGTTAGACAACCACCTTTTCTTTCTTTTCCTTTTTTCTTTCTAGCCAAATTACTTGTTCTCCTTGACAATATATTTGGACATCTTACCAGATATAAACAGAGAACTGAGTGAATCCTTTACAATAGTTTTCTTATAATCTGTGATTGAATATACTATATTTAACCCCCTCACTACTCATAGGCTGTTTCCATTTGTTTTCTCTTGAAATAAATGCCGAAATACGTATGCTTATGCACAAAACTTTGAATAATGTGCATTTTATATCAATAGACTAGATGACTAACATTGGGATTGCTGTATTAAAAGCCTTACATATTTAAAATTTTAACACATTAGTCTCATGTGGCCATAGACTAATTCTACCAAATTTTTTTTTTTTAATTTATTTTTGGCTGTGTTAGGTCTTCCTTGCCGTGCACAGGCTTTCTCTAGTTGCGGTGAGTAGGGGCTACTCTTCATTGTGGTGCGCAGGCTTCTCATTACAGTGGCTTCTCTTGTTGCGGAGCACAGGCTCTAGGCACGCAGGCTCAGTAGCTGTGGCTCTCGGGCTCTAGAGCGCAGGCTCAGTAGGTGTGGTGCACGGGCTTAGCTGCTCCATGGCATGTGAGATCTTCCAGGACCAGGGCTCGAACCTGTGTCCTCTGCAATGGCAGGTGGATTCTTAACCACTGCGCTCCCAGGGAAGCCCAATTCTACCAAACTTTTAAGGAACAAATCATTTTAATCTTGAACAAACTCTGTCAGACAAGAGAAAAAGAGGGATTACTTCCCAACTCATTCTATGAAGTCATCATAACCTTGATACAACGATACAATGCCATGACATCACAGAAAAGGAATATTTCGGCCTATGTAATTCATGCATGTAGATATAAAATATTGGAAAACGTAGCCCAAAAATATATATAAAGATGATGCAACACATTTTGCGTTTTTGCCAGTTGTGCAAGGATTGTTTGATAATATAATTTACTACATTAATAAGTCAAAAGAGAAAAACCATGTGATAATTGCAGTAAATACAGAAGAAAAAAAAAAACATGTGATAAAAGGAAATACCCAGTCATAATTTTTAAAAAGTCAAATTTGGGGAACAGAGAGGATTTCCTTGACATGGCAAAGTGTATCTCTAAAAAATGTAGAACTAATGTCTTCCTCGATGGAGGAATGTTAAAAGCATTCCTTTTAAATTGAAAAAAACGAGTCAAGGATGCCCTATCACCACTTCTATTTAACATTGTTCTCGAGTTCCTAGCCAGTCAGTACGACAACAATGACAGTAGTAATAAATTGAGATATTAAAAATAACTACCTAATCAATTAATTACAAATAGGGTATTCATGAACCGATGATGAAAATATCTTACAAACTAAGGATTATGATTAGTCCAAATCTGTGCACCTGAGATCCGAAGAAAAAGACAAACAATTGAACTCTCACTTATTTCACAAAAAAGACACAATTCCACAAAGTAGTGTGTAAAAATGGCTTTTTTTTCCCCTCCTCACATCCTCGTCAGCATTGGCTGTTATCAGTATTTTTGGTTTTTGAAGACCTGATGGTTGAGAACGAGGCTGTTGTGTTGTTTTTATCTGTACTGCTAACTAGTGGTAAGGGGAGCACCTTCATACGACCCCTAGCCCTTCTTTGTGCCGGTCATTCTCCTGAACCACTCAGCCTGTTTGCCCTTCTCCCATCTGCTCTGGGATTTTGGCAAGTCTACTTCCCAGCTCCTTGCCGACCAGCTCTCTGTTGGGTTCAGCCAGTGGGAGACGCCAGCAGTAGATCAGGAGGTCGGGAGAGGGAAGCTCCCCACAGCTGGCCGCAGAGATGGACCCAGATTTGGCAGACGCTTGGGCTGCCGAGCTGGTTGGCAAAGTGGGCGATTCTAGATTCCACTGGTCCAGGCGGGGCACTGGACATTTCCAGCTCTGGTCCAGGAAGCATCCCTGGAGGGTCTAGAATCCACCAGTCAGTGTTTCAAACAGCCCTGGAGTGGAAGCAGCAGGTGGGCTTCAGCCTCTGAGCTCTGGTCCTCACTCCATCTCTCCTTTTTCTCATCTTTTCCTTCCCCCACTACGTGTCTTCTTTGCTCTCTCAGCCTTCCCAAAACCTTTGCAACCACCTTACTTTCCCTAGGTTTGAAATATCTAGAGTATTTTCTGATTGCACCCTGCCGAGAACTCTGTTTATACAATTTGCCCAGTTTTCAGGGTTGTTTGAGTTTATTTTCATTTCTATTCATTTAAGAAAGCATTCTATATGGGTTATTAACTCATCTGCCATATGTCTTGCAAATACTTTCTTCTATCCATGTGTGGTTATTAATTTTCTTTATGATTTGATGTCTTTTCCAAAGAGTTGTCCAGTATCCCCTTTGCCTTATGATTTCAAAATCTGGAGGTGTGACCATATGTCACCGAGCTTATGACAGCTGATACAGCACTTTGCAGGCTTTCTTGAGGTTATTGAGTGTCTTTCTGATGTCCACTCAGATGCTATTCTTTGGATCCTTCCAAGTTCTGAAGGCCACATTGGTGTTTCTTGTACCTCGGTCGTTGGATATGATGTCCGCCTCACTCCCAAGCCCACCACTGGTTATAAAAATAACACAAAACCAACACAAGTAAAAGGATGTGAAAATTGAAATTATGACTGAGGCCCCAAGAAATAGTATATGCTGAATTACGAAACTCAGTGCTACATCAAAATACATAATAATCTACTACAGTCAACGCTTGAGAAAGGGTTCCTTGACTTATGGGACCAACATCCAAACCGAGGAGTGGTGGGAGTATGGAGGGGATCAGGCTATGTGTAGATGTTTTGGAGAAAACCCTACTGGGTGCTTTGTTTCTCCCTCCCTGCCAAGAGAGAGTGAGGTCGGGGAGAGTCTGAGCTCCCACCTCAAGCTGAGGCGGGGTGGGGGGCTTCAACCAGACTAGCCATGGACCTTATTATGAGACCACTATAGTTGGGGAATGCAGGGGACTGTGGACTAGATGGCAAGATGCAGGCTGCCTCTCTGCACTAAGGCTGCAGTGGGGTCAACCTCAATCCCAGATTGTGGAGAAGCCAAGAATGTGTAGGTGTGTCCATGGGTCAGGGGTGGCCTCACTTGACCGTGAGTGAGAGCCAGCATAAGTCCTACCTGAAAGGCTACCCAGAGGGGTAAAGTGAACCCAACAGCAGGAAGCTGGGGAGATACCTGCTTCCTAGACACAAGTGACCACCCACAAGAGAGGAGCATTGCCCCAGTCAAGGGAACTCAAGAGAGATGTTCAGGAGAGAGCCAGCCTTAAATACCCACCAGGCCGAGGACAAAGCCAGCCCGTGACAGTGCAGAGACCCACCCAGCACTCACCCTGGTTACGTGAGGGGAGATTACCTCTAAATCAAGGTGATTTGGCTATTCCAGGTGACTGATTACTTTAAATTCTGAATTAATACTATGTTTTGTGACTAAAGGCAGCCACAGGGCTGTCTTCACAGAAGAGTGTGCATGTAACATGCAAATTTTTATTCACGGGCAAAGGAAAATCTTCTCTCACTAAATGGATATTAAAGGGCAGAGAGAGACAAGAATAAAAATCTGTTATAATGACAGTCCCTATATGTGCTTATATCAAGTAACAGTTATAGACACAAAAGTCAATTGCTTATTACTGAGCTCAGAATCTCGGTAGAAAATATTAAGAAGACAATTCTAGTCACAGTAGCAACAGAAGCAGAATAATTAGGAATAAGATAAATAAGAAATGTGCAAGACATATGAAAAAACTACATATAAACTCTGTTGATGGGTATTAAAAAGAAAAACATGATAAAAAGAGATATAGACCCAACCCAAAGTTATAAAAAATGTTAATTATTCTCATACTCAGCTATGTTAGGTATGGTCCAATCAGTAGCCCAATGGAATTTTGGAAGTGTGACCAAATAATTCTAGGCTTTATTCATAGGAAAATTATGTGTAGTATAGGAAGGACATTTCCGAAAAAGAAAAATTATCAAAGGAATATGTTTCTTAAAATATTAACATGAATGATGAAGTGAAAATTCATTTACTGATTCTACAAAATATTTTGAGCAGCATGTGGCCTGAGGAGGCGCTGCTGGAGATGGGAGTGGCCTCCAGGTAGAAGTAGGAAATACCCGTGAGAGGTGTCTCAGGTCTCTCTGCTTCTACCACACGGTGGCAGAGAAGGTGCCTACTCCCTACCAGGCAGCTGTGTGACCTTGGAGCCAAGGTCAGACCTCCACCACCTGGGCCCTGAGGAGCAAGGTGGGACTTGCATCCTCTTTTTGGGCTTGACCTCCAAGTCATGCATCACTTTGATTGAATTCTATTGTCTGCAAGTGAATCACACACCAGCCCAGACTCCAGGGGGGAAGGAAATTAGGCTCCACCCGGGAGCGAGGAGGGGCTGGGGTCTAGCAGACCCCAGGGAGGGAGGTGAGGGAGACGGGGTGGCAGCCGGCTTTGGAGAGTACAGTCTTCTATGCGGAGTCTGTCCTTTTTTGGGGGGCCCGGTTTCAGCTGAGGTGCACGGGTTGAGTGAAGGCTCAGCTGAACGCAGGACAGGAGCCTATGGGGCCCTCCTGGGACCGGCCCCTCCCCCAGATCCTCTGCTTTAGCTCCTCTCCGAAGTACCTAGATAACAGCACCTTTCTTGAACTGTTTTACAAATGTGAACCGCCCCGCTGCCCCCCAGTGGAAGACGTTAACTACTTGATGACCCCGTGAGCACAGAGCCCCAGGCCTCCTGGAGCCTAAGGATGATATTGTTAACCCCTGTGACACCGCCCTGTCACCGCACCGTCAGCCAATCAGAGAATTGTGCACGAGCTGATCCCACACCCTGAGGCCCTCCTCCCTCTCCTGGCTTTTAAAAATGCTTTGCTGAAACCCTTTGGGGAGTTCGAGGTTTTGGGGGGCATGAGCCAACTCTTCTCCTTGCATGGCCCGGCCGTAAACCTTGCTCTGCTCCAAACTCCGACGTTTCGGTTTGTTTGGCCTCACTGGGTCCGGCACACGTCCTTGCGCTAACAAACAAGGCTGGGACCAGGGTGAGGGGAATGAGGCGCCTGGGACAACGCATTTAAGAAGGTGCTCACTCTTGGGGCCTGCGACTGAGCACCTCGCTAATTCAGCACCCCCCTCACCCCACCTTAGTCCTGAGGCCAAAGAAGCAGCAGGAAGACACCTGCATGTGAGTAGATGTGAGCCCAAGTCACCTCCAGGGACAGAGCTGCTGAGAGCACCATGGCTGGCACTGTCCCTGGGCTCCTGGTCAGCGACATTGAGGAGGCTCATGGTCAATAACCCTTTGTTGCGGCCGAGGAAACTATTGATGAAGGAGATTCCAACACTTTAAAGAAATATCTTCCAGGTGACTGGGAGAGGGAGGGTATTGGCCGGCCCTGCAAACATCCATTTCTTTGTCAAATCAACCCTGATCTACGCAGGCTGGAAATCTTAAGTTAAAGACGTAGAAATAGGCCCTGGGAATGTGCAGAACACCAGGTCCCAGACTGTTTCAGGTGTGTCACATCCCTCCTGCTTTGTCATTCTGCTTGTGGATGGATTGCATTCAATGGAGAGATGGGAGCTTATAATGACAGAGGCTGGGGAAGCAGGGGCTGGCACAGTGAAAGAGGGGGCCATCCTAGTCCCTGCCAGACCAAGTCCCAGTGATGAAAGGTCCCCCGTCCTCCGTAAACCCCTCTGACGCATTGCCATTAATGTCTGGGGGTCAAAGGTCTGATTTTAATTATCACTTTAAAATTCAGGCTTTAAATTGTTTCTCTCCCATATTTCTGATGCTGGTGAGGCCTGAAGAATCAAGGTTTGCAATAAAGATAAAAATCTGTCCCATGTGTATAATACTCTAGTGTTTTAAAGCAAATTCACATTCGTTTACTCCTTAAGCTAGTAAGGAAGACGGGACAGGAATTCACAAGGCCGCCTGGCAGGTGATCTCTTGAAGACTTCTCACCTGGTTGACTGGGTGGTCTTAGCATTAAGATGCTAAAGAAACACAAGGGGACCCTACTTCTCCAGCTGATGGTGTTTCAATTTGATCAAAGCAATGTTTAGAGGCCATGATTCTGGGAGCTTGTGTGCTTATTATCACTAACATCCTGTACAGGAAGGTTTTGGAAATGAACTCGAACGGACAAGAGTGGAACAAGAACCATCTTTTCATGGCAGGTGGGCTCAGCGTCCCCCGCAGCCCTCCCCTTCCTCCGTGCACCCAGCTGGTGGCTTCTCCCAGACTCCCCACTCTCCCCTGCAGGCAGCATGCCCTGAGCAGTGAGGGATGGAGGGGATTGTCCCTAAGACACAAGACCCTTAGTCTTGATTCTGGACCCACATTTGCAGAAAGCAAGGGTTGCTCAACTAATCACCTCTGTCCACATTGGATGGTTATATCCATCGAAGCCAAGTAAACAAAATGAGCATTTTATGTCATTAAAAAAAGATACTCAGCTTCCTTCTCTGGAGATTCATCCGGGTTGTTAGCATATCAATAGTTCATTCCTCTTCACCGCTGAGCAGTGTTCCACAACGTGGGTGTCCTGGCGGTTGTTTATCCGTTCACTCTTCTAAGGGCATTTGGGTTGCTCGCAGGTTTTTTGTTTTTTTGTTTTTTTAATCAGTCATCAATTTTATACACATCAGTGTATACATGTCAATCCCAATTGCCCAATTCAGCACCTCGCAGGGTTTTTTTTTTTTTTGCTATTTTGAATAAAGCCGCTGTGGACATTCATGTGCAGTTACGTTTTCATTTCTCTGAGATGAGTGCCCAAGGGCAAAGGGTTTTAACCCTCAATATAGCAGCTGGGGAGAACGAAATGTTTCTAGTGCCTGAAAGCCAAGAGAAATGCCTTCTGAGTAAAGGAGGCAAGAGCAGGAAGAACTAAACTGTGTGCCAGCCTCCCGTGTTGGAGCCGCGTAGGAAGTCGTGCAAGCTGTGTTCACTTGTGTTTCCCCATCTGCATCTCAGTACCCTCCTCCCCTGTGCAGACGCAAATAGGGACACAAATAGCTGGAGAAAATACAATCTGTGAAACCTCCACTTTAAAGATTAATTTTAAAACACAAATCTGAGAACTCTGCGATTACTACATCACTTCTAAGCGGGGCGGTGACAATAGACCGTGAGTGTCTGGTCACCCCATCCTATAGAACGCCTGCAGGTATGAATGTGGGAGTGATTTAATCAGGAGCCTGTGATAAAAGCTGAGTCATGGTGATTATGTAGCACCTGCAAAGTTCTCAACAAAAAAGGGCATCCTCTTAACATAAACATATTGTATTTATTAAAAAGCAAAGGAAATTTAAAGAAAATTTGACTTTTGTGTTCATCATGCACAATGATGATGATAAAAAATAAGTATAGGGCCTGCATGCGAATTAAAAGCATAGTAGCTAAACAAAAACTTACATCGAAGGCAATGAACAAATTTCACTATAAAAAATCGTACCTGTTCACGTGGAGCAAAATCTTGAGTCCTAGCCACTGGACTGCCAGGGAATTCCCTGAATTACATTTTTAAAAGCCAAATGCTGTAAAAAGAATTTTTCCAGAAGAGAAAAAAACAAAAAACAAAAAAACATTCCAAATGTGTAATGTGTTACCTTCAAAGAAGTAAAAACCAAATTAATCACAAACTTCTTTGGAAGTTCAACCTAAGAAAACTAATTTGCTTTGTTTTGAAAAAAAAACAATAAGATATGGCCCTTAATAATTTTTTATCCAGAGGATTTGTAAGTGATATTTGCAAGCAGGAAGCTGAAAAACATTTTTAATACATAACTTCTCTTGTAAAACAAAATCATAACTCTTTCTAAAATAATAACATAAATATTCTTAAGATTTCAGACACAGAACCATATTTAAGAATGGTGAAGTTTTGTTGAAAGAAATTGGGTAAGTGAAAAGGATTAAAACCAGTTACACCTACAGATAATCACAATAATTCTTTTAAATTTGCACATTAATTTGCAATCATAACAAATAATAAATGAAACTAATATGAAAACTAGTAATAAAAAATAATGATGTTATGTGGTTTACAGTCTCAGATAAAATTACAGAACATTGGGCGGTGTTGGAATAATAAATCAATTGGTAATCCTCGTCTCTTGCAAAAGAAAGTAAAACATACTTGGTTTTTCTTTCAGCATGAAAATATATAAACATAGGTTCAAGACTTTTTGAGAAGCTGTAGCATAAATACTACTAAAACTGAAATCAGATTTTAAACTTCCAATTTCTGAAGTGAAAGGAAGTAAAACACAGTGTTTATAAGAAAAGAGAGAAAAAAATGAAAGGGTAAAACCAGAAAATATATACAAGATTAGAAAAGATCTAGCAAAACATTACGGCAATAAAAGTGTTTTGGTTCTCTTATTGAATAGTATGATTTGTATTATATTTTAAAAAATTCATTAACTAGTTTTCTATAACAAATCCATGTAAGAGAAATAAATGGTTAAACATAAACTCTGGACCAAAAACAACAATAACAACAATTTTTTTTAAAAAAAGATAAGTATGGCAAAATTAATATCAGACAGTCTTAGGTAGTAAGCATGAAACAGGACCCAAAGTCATTTTATATATAGATAAAATTCATGGCTAAGCTATATCACAAAATATATTTATGTGATGAATAGCTTTGGAAATTCAGAAAAATAAAACTGGTTATTTATTTTTTGGTCATCATTGAGTCAGTGGAAGACTTTAGCACTATTCTAAAGAGTTGCCATCATGCTGTGGAAAATAAAGAGGACATCCGAACCATAAAAAAAGTGAGGGGAATAATAGATACATTCTACACCTGGTGCTCTATATGGTTTCAAAAAGTAAACATTAGTTTTATAAGCACTAAACTTTTGAACATGAGATTTGGGCAAAGGGCCATGAAAAAACACAGCTTGGTTTTCCTTGAGCTAATTAACCATAAAATTTCTTTGACAGTTGCTCTTTTCTGGGGTTTTCACCTGGTGCCCCTGCTCACCCACCATTCCTTGGTTCTGAGGCACATGGGACCTCGCAGGGACACTTTGATCACAAAGAGCAGAGGCCACTGGTGTCTGGAAGGGTCTGGAAGGGTCCAGTATTAAATTTCTAGGGCTGTGTTTGTATGTCCAGAGGCATATTTCAATCTCCTCTGCTACTGTAATTCTCATCTCCTTAACCACTTACATAATCAACCAGTGTTTATTAGGGCCAATGTATGTTTGACCTTGGGGTGACAATGTGTTTTATCCATCAGTGTCTAACAGCCCAGTTGGTCTGTGTGTGTTGAAAATAGATTCTGATTTTGATTCGGGGTTGGGGGGGAAGAAATTGGTTTTTAAAATTATGCATGAGTAATACATGAATACATTCTTATTGTAAAAGATTCAAAGATACATGAACACACTGAACAAGAGGGCAAGGTCACCTTTCTTTCCTCTGCCTAATCCTATTCACCATCCTAGACTTATCTACTGCCAATATCTTATGATTTACATCTTTTCAGGGCCAGGTCTAGGCACAGACACACCCTTAAAAAAACTTTTTATTTTGAGATAGTTGTAGATTACAGTTGTAAGATCCTGGGTTGTTCTCCCAATGGTTACATTTTGCCCAACTATAGCGAAATGTCACAATCAGGAAATTGACAATGATACAATGCACTCACTTGCCCTTAATGCACTTATCTGTGGGTGTGTATTTAGTTCTGTGCAAATGTAGATTTGTTTGCCAGCAAAGTCAAGGTACACAACAATCTACACACACTGAGTTTTTTACTGAAGAATAATATAAATTCAGAAAAGTGCGCATAAGTGGACAACTAGATAAATTTTCACAAATGGAAGCTCACTCATGTAACCCAGTACAGAGATCAAGAAACAGAACTTTTCCAGCCTGAAATGTCAGAAGACGTTTTCCTACTCTTACAGCCACTGTTCTTTAGGGGTAACCAGAATCTTGACTTTTGACAGCATAATTAGCACAGTAATTGCTAATTAGCACCAGTAATCTTGACTTCTGACAGCATAGCACAGTAATTTTGCCATGTTTTTTTTTTTTAATAACAGAAATGGAATCATATGATATATTCCCTTTTGTGTATGGCTTTTGTCACTCAATATTATGTTTTCGAGATTTTAATGACATTCATGCATGGAGCTTGAATGGAGAGAATGCATTTAATCACTGGGCAGTGAATATGCTACAATTTATCCATCCATTATATTGTTGCTGAGCATGTGAATAGGTTTAATTAAATTGGGGGCTATTTTGAAGAGTGCTGCTATGCCTATTTTAGTAAGTGTCTTTTGGTAAATAGATGCGTACATTTCTGGTGAGAATACCCAGAGGAGTGGTATTTGTGGGTCACAAGGTATGCACATTCAGTTTATTAAATACAGATGCTCACTTTTCCAAATTGTTATGTCCATAAAAAAATTGATTTTTTATGTCTGGTATAGGAGAGGAGTCAAGATACATTGTTTTCCCACGTGGGAAGGCCAATCAATCCAGCAAAATTTATTGAAAAGTTTATTACAAGAAAAACCACTCAGCCCTTCCAATCTATCACCTAGTACATAGCTATTCTTTACAAGGGTAGCTTTCCTGAATTCCTCCTAATTCATTCAGATCTACTTATATTCATTGGCAGACACATTTATATAAAACAGAAATATATGCGTGTATGTGTGTGTGTGTGTGTGTGTGTGTGTCTGATGTGTGTGGTATGTGTGTGTATACAAGTATAATTTTTTAACTTAATACTATGTCATGGACATATTTCTAGGTTAGTATGTATAGATCTACCTCATTTTTAATGGTTTCTTATTCAACTATACAGTAATTTATTCCATCATTCTTTTCTGTTAGAAATGAAAGTGTTTTCCAGTTTTTTCCCTGTTTTCCCTATTTATTTCCTAGCAATATGAACAAACTGAACATCCTGGAACATTATTTGTGCTATTATTTCTATTGTATGGATTCTCTGCAGTATCATTATGGGGTCAAGGGGTATGGAATTCAGCCACTCTATTCAAAATGGTGTGGTAATACCCTAAGAACAGACATTAAACGGAAGAGAATATATTAAAAAATCTAACATATAGGAATTTAACATCAAGAAAATGTAGCATTTCTAAACACTGAAGGAAGGAAGTACAAATTATCAAATAAACATCATTGTTATAATTTACTATCTATTTGGAAAAATATAGTTGATACCCTCCTCAGACAACATACAAAGCAATTTCCATGTGGATTAGAGATCAAAATGCCATAACAACTATATAAGTATTACCAGAAAATATAGACGATTTATTTTTCTAACCAAGGAGAAGTATGGGGTGGGGATGGGAACAGGGATGGAAAGCCAACCTACACAAGGAGGAAGCTTATACGCTACACATAATAAAATGGACATATTTGATTTCATGAAAATTAGTGCTGCTTGTATCACACACACACATACAAAGGCAAATGACAAACTGATTATTTCAGCATATATAATAGCAAATGTGTCCAACGTGTAAAGATCTCCTATTAGACAAAGATAAATAACTCAACTGAAAAAGAATATGAACAAATAATTAACAGAAATTATACAGAGAGGTAACACAGAAAAAGATGCTCAACTCTGCTAAGCAGGAAAATGAAAGTTAAAACAACAGGAAGGTACTATTTTTCTACCTTATATTTGAGAAAAACAATTAAAAAACCGATAATAGCCAGTGGTGTGAAAGGTTGTGAAAATCGGTATTCTTGAATACTCTTGACTGAAGTTTAAATTTGTGCACTTTAGAAAATAATTTTGTAAAGTTTATTTAAATTTTATATTCACTAATCTTCCTCTTGATAAAATGACTTTCCCTTGGACTCTAGCCCCAGCCAAGGCCCTTAGGGGAAGCTACAGGTGCTGGGCACCTCTGCCTGTCCCAATGCAGTTGATAGATACCCATGTCTCTGATACCATGGAGGGAGTCACTCTGCACAGCCAGGCTGTCTACCTGTGCTCATCTCATTTGAGCAAAATGTTTTTATTTGAGACTTACTACCCTCTCTTGCAGTTGGAGGTGCTCACGTGCCTGAAATCTTGATTTCCAAGCTCCAATTTTGGGCCAAGCACCATTCTCTATACTTGGATATAATAAATGAATGAAGGAATGAATGAAGGAATTTTTTTTTAAATAAGCATTGTGTTCCTGATTAAGAAGTATCATGCAAGACTTGAGTAATACTTTATAAAATAGTTAAGAATGACAATAAAGCTTAACAATCACCAGGTATTCTTCCTTCATTTATTCTTTGTTAGAATGAACAATGGTTTTTCTATTTTATTGTTTTTTTTTCAAAGAAGCACCACTTAGATTTATTCACCAATTCTACTTTTCCATTTTCTATATTAACCTCTCTTCTGTTCTGTTTTTGCTATGTTCTCACTTCTTGAGTTGAATGTATAGGTTTTAATACATTTTGAAGCCAATGAACATGTTAAAGGCTATGAATTTATCTCTAGGAAAAACTTTGGCTGAATTACATTTTTTACGTTGCTGACTTTTAAGGCAGCAAAGGGAAAGAGCATGGAGGAAGCAGATGGAGAGGAGTATGCAGTCAGGAGAGGAATTTCCTTTAGACCAGAAAGAACTAAGTACACATAAATGCTAGTTGGAAAGAGCCAGTAAAGGGAATGGTGACAGAACAGAAGTGGGAAGAGACACCAGAGTGACGCCTTGAGGGAGAAAAGGTGGAGGGAATTTTGAGCACTGTCCAATGGCTCCTTTCAAACGAGCAGTCACTCTGGCCACATTGCCTTGGGCACCTCCAGAAACATGCCAGCTCTTCGGCCCACCTCTGGGGCCCTCTCCTCTGTGTCAGCTCATCCCCATCACCCTGCCACAGCTGGCTTGTGTTCCGGATCCACCCTATCCTACGTGAGGAAACTGGACAATGTTGAGTCCCAGTGTGTAAGCCTTCTGTCTTTGCTGGGCTGCTCCTTGGACTTGGATTTGGCTGAGCTGGCTGGCTTGAGATGAACAGTCCAGTGATGGGAGGAAAAGCTCCAGCCGGAAGCAGATTCAGGTCAAGTTGCAACCAGAAACCCCATAAGCCTGCCTGAAACAGAGCTCTGATAACCTCACCCTCTGCTAAGGCCTTTGATGGCTCCCCACTGACCCCACAACACACCCAAACCCTCCCCGTGGCATTCCAGGCCTTCTGCCACAGAGCCGTAAGTAGCACTTCTGTATCTTCCACCACGCTCTTTCTCTAGGGGGCTAGAATACTTCCCCTACTTTTCTTTACTCATGCCTTAAATATAAGATCCTCTCTTTCCTTCAGACTTATTGCAAAAGCCATATCTTCCACAAAGCATGAACTAGATTACCCTACACAGAGATCATCCTTCGTTCTCCTCTAGCTGCCAGAGCCCTTCCTTTGTATCCTCTTTCTGCACTAGGATTCCCAACTTGAGTCTAAACTTCCTCACTTTGGATCTCAGCCAAGCCTGAACATGTCAGCAGGATGCCTGGGATGAAACCTCCAAGGATCTCTTTACCTGGGAGACCAGGCACCTCTTGACAAGAGCTCATCCTGAGGGAAGAGAGCTGAGGCCACCGGGAGGTCAGTGACAATGGACCTGAAGACACCAGACACCTGGGCATCAGAATCCATACAAATATCTGCATTGGAGTTGACCTTGGGGGTAAAGACCAGCCCCAGGGACTGGGTAAGACCTCAGAGGCC
The DNA here is from genome assembly GCF_028021215.1 of Eschrichtius robustus. Taxonomy (NCBI): domain Eukaryota; kingdom Metazoa; phylum Chordata; class Mammalia; order Artiodactyla; family Eschrichtiidae; genus Eschrichtius; species Eschrichtius robustus. Next base: position 6,278,510 of record NC_090828.1, read on the forward strand.
TGGGCGTTGGTGCTGGCAGCTCCACGGGGGGACGCCCAGGCCATCTGATGGCAGCAGGGACCACGTTGGCAAATGGAAGAACATGAACTTGAATCAACCTGAGTCAAAAAAGAGGATTTATTGGCTCACACATCTGGGAAGGCCAGAGTGGAGCTGGCATCTGGGAACCTGGATCCCAGCATGCAGGTGACATCCTCAGGTGTGGCTTCACCCCCTTTCTCCTTTTCTGCCCTGAGCTCGTTCACTTTATCTGCAGTGGGTTCACTCTTACGCAGCCGGAGACCTGGCTGTAGCTGGCTCTGCCTACCATCATCCTAGCTTGGTAACCCTGAGAGAACCGCCTTCTCACACCTCATCACCTGCAAGGATGTGATGGGCTTGGGGAGAATCCCCGAGTCCACACACGGACTAATCAAAGAGGCCAGTGGAATGAACAGGGAATACACATGGATGGTCCCAATGCAGCGAGCTGGTCCACAGGAAATGAGGATCTGACTACCAGAAGGGGGTGGTGTTCTCTATGGGGGTGTCCTCGTGGGCACTGGTGGCAGAGCTGCAGTGGAGACATCCCCTGGGACCCCACTGGGAGAGGACAGTGGTGGGTTTCCGGGAGGAGACCAGGCCGAGTTTCCTGAACCCAGGGAGAACCTCCAGGAGGTTTCCAGAGGAAACATGGGAGGAAGTTGCCAGGGGGCAGGGAGGGGGCAGAGATCTCACAAGTCAGAGGTACCCCCTCCTGTGATTGCTTTTATCCCCTGGTTGCGATGCCCGGGTCACAGGGCTTTGTTATAGATATTTGTAGGTGTGTCTTACATTCCTTACCAAGTGTGAGTTCCTAGACACCAGGACCTGTTTCTGTTACCCCACAGAACACAGCCCAGCATCTTATGCATGTGCAGAAGATGTAAATAATAGTCAAATACATTAATTTTTATTCTGATCAAAAGGCCCAGCTTTACCTTCTCATCCGAACCTGTCATTTGGGGGCATAAGTCAATCCTTAACCCCGAGTCAGCCCCAAATAGCCATGGAATTCGGGTCCCTGTTATGGTGCTACTCAGGCGTCCCTACCAAAGTGCCATCAGGGGAGGTTATAACAGCTCAAACATAATGGGCCTTTCATCCTCTTACTGTGCCCTGTAGATTTCAAAGAACCTCTTTCAGCTGGTCCTCAGGGTATTTCCAGGAGGGGAGGGGACAGTGTGACTTGTGCCTGTTCCAGATAAGCTTCGGGGCAGGTCCAACCTCTGCGTGTTCAGACTTCTAGCTCAGGGCTTGTTTCCACGCCCTGCCCTGCCTGCTGGTAAGGACAGTTCTTGGTGAATTACATCTTTCTGAGGAGTGTGAAGTCTTTGCCAAATAGCTTCCTTCCTTTTGCTGGAAACTACAGCTTTCCTGACGTGTAGCCACTCTCTGCCATGAATCAACGACCCAGACCAGTCACTACAAATTACAAATGACAAATTGAAATACGTGTAGTCATTTTCATGTCCATCTCAGTGCCTTCAGCTTCCCCCAGTCAAAGGACCCGGTGCTCTAGGGAAAGCCACTTGGAATCTCATCCAGGTCATTGGAAAATCACCTGATGGAAATGAAGAGAACATATCCCCCTCTCTTTGCTTCAGACTCTGGTGTTTCCCGCCCTCTGTCTCTCCCGACCCCTGTCCTCTGTCTCCCCTTGTTTCATATCCTATGACTCACAGGTCCTGCATCTGAGTCACTGAGATCCCCACAGCGAGGGCCTTGTCCGGTGCCAGGTGCCCACCTTGTCCGGGAGGTGCTTCCCACGCATGCGCCTTAGACGTGCCCCAGCAAGCCTGGGGGAAGGGAGAGTCTTCTAATCTCTCTCCAAAGACCTCAGAGCTGCCGGCTCCCCTTCAAGCTCTCTCTTCCCCACTGAGAGACATCCTCACACCTGCCCTCTTAGCTGAAGGCAATGGAAACTTCCTGTAGTTGAACAACTCTGTTTGGTGGTAGATTGTTCTTGAAACACACCGAACCCTTCCTGGTTCCCCCAACACCCCCACCCCCAAGGGTCTGAAGATGTTGCCTCCACATTTGCAGCTGCAACGGTGAGGAATCCCACAGGTGCTCACAAGCTGGTGATTTCTGATAAAACTGAAGCTAAGTGGCTTGGTTAATAGAGCATATCTGCAAAAATTATTCCTGGCACAATGTCTGAGGCTTGGTACCTCTGCATGGGTTAAATTCCCTTCCCTCCCCTCCCCTCCCCTCCCCTCCCCTCCCCTTTCCTTCCCTTTTCTGTATTAGAATGTAAGCTTCCAGAAAGCAGGACGCCGACTATCTTGCCCAACTCCTTGAATCATGCTTGGCACGTGCTTTAGGGCTCAAGAGATATTTGTTCTATTGACTGACTTTTCAAAATTAATATCGAAATGTTCTGAGCTCAGAGAGGTAATGGAACCTTCTCGGTTGCCTTCCCCCACTCTGAATCACCCATAGACTCGCTGCAGGATAATAGTAATGATGCGTTTTATGTGCCAGGCCCAGTGTTACACATTTCACATTGGAGTATCTCATTTAATCTACATAAAACCCTATGGTGTTGGCATTGTTATTATTTGCATCTTTACCACCAATGAAGCTAAGATTCCAGGCTCTCCAGCCTTTAAGTGGATGAGCAGGGATTTGAACCCAGGTCCTGCTGGCTGCAGAGTCTGTATCCATCCCTAGGTATGCGTCAACAGGTGAAATTTATCACCCATATGGTGACGTGAGAGAAGTGACTTTTCATTAAAGTTTCAGCGGGGTTGAATGCAGGGTATCACATCAAGATTGCCAGGACTTTGAATGAATGACAAAGAAACCCATGAGAGCAGCCAGTCTGAGACACACAGCCCACCAGTCTCAAAGAGAGACCCACAGTCTCTAGAATGGCCAGGACATGACCAGGACTCTACAGAAGAGCATTTATTCCAGGAACGCTCACCTGGTAGGATCAGCAAACCAGCTCACCCGGGGCAGGACCTTCGCCTTGAAGGGAACACAGACTGCCCTCTGCGTCGCTGACTACAGCAGCCATCTCAGGAGCCGTGGGTTTTCTCAGCCCAGCCCCCCAGCCTGCAACAGGTGAGGGGTGAGTGTGCCCTGCCCCCCGATCTCCCTGGGTCTCCTGAACTTCATGCGGGCGGTCTCTGTGTCTCCTAGTTCAACTCAGATAAAGATGACTTTTTCTTTTGTTTTTAAAAGTCTTTTTTGAGTTTGTTACAATATTGCTTCTGTTTTATTTTTTAGCTTTGTGGCCGCGAGGCATGTGGGAACTTAGCTCCCTGGCCAGGGATCGAACCTGTACCCCCTGCATTGGAAGGCGAAATCTCAACCACTGGACCGCCAGGGAAGTCCCCAAAGATGACTTTTTCAAATGAATTTTGTTACAAATGAATATCTGTATCTATCTATCTAGCATAAATATATATGTATACAATACTATACACACACACCCCTACTCAACCCAGAGTTCTTTGTCCAATATAACTAAAGACCAGCAGTATCCAGACACAGTATGACCAGACTAGGAACAAACACCAGCCCCTGGACTAACTTCCTCTTCTCCAACCCTGACCTGGTTGAATGAAGTAGGGCAGGTCTGTGGCTGGTAGTCTTGGGGCGCTTCTAACAGGGACATTTACTTTGCTCTCAGAATTTCTTTACCTCAACAAGAAACATCACAGCTTCTCAGGTGTCTGTCCAAATATAGTTTGCATACAGAGGTGTTTCTGATTGGTTCTGCAAGGGCCACTCCTGGTGGTACCCTGCACTGAACACCGTTGACCCAGTTCTCCGCTTTGACCTTCCCCGTGTCACCGGGCTGCGCTATTCCAGTGGCATCCAACATTGCTAACACGGTTCCTATCAACGCTTCTGTTTTGAATGAGTGACTCTGACTTCTTTATTCTAACAAGTCTGCATTCTGAGTATCAATAATTAACTGCTGAACTGATAAGTTCAGTGCTTTCTCAGAAAAACTGTTAACATTTAACCATGAAGACAATCCTGGTTTACACATTTTGTATAATTTTTTCATTATATTGTACAGATTCTAGCAAATCTAATCACTTTGATTTTGGAGCTGCTTGATAATCATATCCTAATCTTTCACTCTGCGTGTTCTTGAAGTTTCCAGAAAGATGTATGTTATCTTCAAATATATTTGCACTAAGCCCCAAACAGTCCCAAGATCCTGACTGTGCTGTAGACCAAATATTGTTGTAAGTATAAACTGCTACTTTGTTCATGCTTACTTTAATGTTTTAATAAATGTCTCCTTTCTCCACCAAATTCGAAAGAGAACGATTGGCATGCAGTGATAACAGGCCCCATTTCTGTGGTTAAAGCACAATGCCATCTGTATCCTCTTTTATTTAGCCAAGGTAACTCAATTTTTTCCATTGATAACAATAAACAATGAAACGTCATCTGTTTGGGGAATGGCAAAAAGGGACTTCAAATTCAATTATGTGTTATAGTTATTAATCATCTAGCTAATTGGCTGAGGAATACCATTGCCTAAAGCAGTGTAAATTATTTTGACCCAACAGTATTTGCTTAATCAGATTTCACAAATCAACTAATGGACAAAGAAACAAATGTGCACAGGCTCTAGACTGGGCATTAGATGACTGAGATCTGTCCTTGTGTTTAAGCATCTTACAGTCTAGTTGATGACACACGAGGTGGCTTTTCTGAGCAAGATGGCAGGACTTGGTTCTCATTCACACAACCACGACATACATCACCTTGAGTCATTTTTGAAACAAGCATACTTCTGTATCCCTGTATCTGTCTGTATGTCCATAGCTAGATGCATATCTAAAATCACAAAATAGAAACAATATATACACTAATATGTATGAAATAGATAACTAATAAGAACCTGCTGAATAAAAAAATAAAACAAAATTCAAGAAAAAAAAAAAAGAAACAATAGACGTTCTCATTGCAGAATGAAGTTAAAAATTAGCCACATCCCAGAATCCATGGGGCATTCCGGCAAATACAATGTTGACAGGACGAGACAGAACAAACCACTGATCTCTGAGAAATGCTTCATGTCCAGAGATAAGTATGCCTGTGAAGGAACTGCGCTTGGCCTTAATTGAAAGCTTGGGCTCTTGGAAGATGGACTCTACAGGCAGGCTGGGGTTCTCTGAAGCCCCCTAACTTGACTTTGCTTCCCACTTGCACAGCAGAGTGCGGGAAACTCCACCAGGGCATGGAGCTTGCTCCTGATGGGTTGGCATTCCAGGCAGAGGGCCCGGGGTGTGTGAACATATGTGTGTGTGTGTGCGTGCGTGCGCACACGCAAGCCCATGTGTGCAGTGGCCACGAGCACTTTCCCTGACCCTTCCCCCAGCATCTCTCTAGGGAGCCAGACTGAGGCCACGATGAGAGGAAGTTCCTGGCTGATCCCCACCACCACCCTGGGTAACTCCAACCCCCAGACTTCTGGGCCCCCAAACTGACAGTCCACTACCTACAGTTCTCTCGCTTAGGGCTGCCGGATAAAATACAGGATGCCCAGTTAAATTGGAATTTCAGATAAACGACAAGAATTTTAAAGTAAAAGTATCTCCCAAATATTCTATAGGGCACGGTTATACCAAAAAAAATTGTTGTTCATGTGAAATTCAAATTTAAATGGGCAGCCTGTTTCGTTTGTTTGTTTCTTTGTTTTTGCTAAACTGTCTACCTCTGAGTGATTGGGTTGGCACGTGCACCATCTCACCAAGGCAGAGTTAACAGTACAGGCCCTTGGTACAAACTGCCCAGACTCTAACCCCAACCCCACCACTTACGGGCTGCAAAACCCTGGCAAGTCACTTCACTACTCTGGGCCTCAGTTTTCTCATCTGTAAAATGGAGGTAATAGTAGCCTCCCCCCACCCGTCCCCAATATTTTTATTGATTCAAATACTGACAGCAAGAGAGGAAGATGACTGTCAGGTCGGTTGAGGTGTCCATTCTGGTGAAGAATGATGAGCACAGACTTGAACTGTGAGGCCAAAGTGAGTCACCAAGTTAACCACGGTATATTCCTAATTGCATTAGGTGCATGTTCAAAAGAATCCGGAGATAATATAATCAAAAGGGGCTCATCTGTGTGTGTGTGTGTTTCTTCCTTCACAATAAAAACATGGATTTCACGCATTACGACATAAACAGATAAAATCTTCCGACAAGTTGGCAGAATCATAGCCGCCACACGGGACAACGTTAATGGGAAATAGCAGGTGCCTGCTTACCGCGGCGGTTCCCACGCATGGTCCTGCTGCTCACTTGGCAGCCACTCTGGAAATCGGGAAAATGACTGACACATCTATTTTCACATGTTTGTCGGCCATGAACGAAGCTAGACTAAAACAATTGGAGTTTTTCACAGCAGGATGTGGTCCCCCAGTGCTGAGACAGAATGGAAGGTGGGAGCGAGTAGGGAAGGGCCGCTCGTCTTCCTCACCCGCTCTGGTGACCAGGCTCATCTCTCTTTCCACACCTGACCATCCCTTGGGGATACAGATCCTGCTGCAAATTCACTTCATATCTCTGAACAAGTGCTTATAGAGTTCTACCGCCCCCTCTGTTTCTCCACCCCCAATACAGCCGTGTGTCCGGAAACCAGTTTAATGAGTGTCAAGGGTAAGGTGATGTTGAAAAGAGGGTTGGCAGCCCACCTGAGTGATGCTCGTGAATAAGGAACGGGCAGAAGCAACCCTGGATTCATTCATCGCACAATGATTTCTTCGTCCAGACTCTATCATGTGCAGGTGGTGTGCTAGGTGGGTGTTGGGCACGAGAAAGGAATCAAATGAAATAACATAGTCACATGTTGACATTTTGCTGGGAGAACCACTGATTGAGAGATGAGGGCTGGGAGGTGATGGGCGGTATTTTAGAAAAACAAAAGAGAAGTGACCTTGCCTCCACACTATGCTCTCCTTTCAAAAGCGAACCGGGATTTGTACATCGTGCATTACGGCAAAGTAACTGGATTTGTGCATCGTGCATTACGGCAAAGTAACTGGATTTGTGCATCGTGCGTTACAGCAAAGTAACTGGATTGTAACTGCACAGACAGCTCATAAGACCAGTCTCAGGGCTGCACGTCACAAGGGAGCCGGTCCCGGCTCACTTTCCACTGTGATGTTCATGCTTCTAGTTCGGCAATCAGGCTGCCCATTTCACACCATCATTCCTTGTTTCATGTTTTAAAGAGAGGTTTCTTGTCATTTATTGTGTTATGTTTCTTGAATCTTATTGAGAACACAAATAATATTTTCTCTAAGTTCATTCCTTTTCTTCTTTTTAAAGAAAAGCTACTTCAAAGGAAGGCAGGCCCTCTGGGCCTGCCAGAACCTACTAGTCTGTCTTTCTGGAACCATGCTGAAGTGTCACGGCTTGAGGATTCTTACTCAGTTTGTCGGAGAAGCATCGACCCACAGACAGGCGGGTGTCCAGCTAGACTGCCAGAGATTGCGGTAGGTTTTGCCAAAGTCCTTCCAGAAGGGGCTCCAGGTCAATCCCAGGAAGGCAGGGGGAGGGTCGGGAAAGGTCAGGGGGTAACCAGTCAGTTCAGGGCCTAGAAAGCTGGGGACGAGCCTGGACTCAGAGCTTCACCCTTGGCTCCTGATGGAGCCAGGATTGCAGGGAAAGCTTCCCTGGAGCACACGCTGGCTGGAACAGTCCAAGGCTGCCTGTCGTGAGAGGTGGCAGGGCTCATGACTGCTAAAATGTCATCACCCTCTTAGCCTGTGGCATGGCGGCTTTCATTTCTCTGGGATCATTTAGGGGTGTCAAGGAGGGTCAGTGGACTTTTCCCAGGACCTCTGGTTTTTCTCTCTTTTCTCCTCCATTCTGCTGTAGACCTCTGCGTCCCCTCTATTGCCCTGAAGTGGAATTGAAGCTGAGGCAAATGGTCACAGATTGAATTAGAGCCACCTTTGTCCTTCTGGACAAATGTTGTGGTTCTGGAACTGTGAGGGCTTTTAAGTGTTTGGGGCATCCTGCCAGGTGCTTGGGAGTTGAGTGTGCAATGGCACAAAAATTGATAGTGGCGGTCTGGAAGCATTCTTTTCTCTTTTGGTTTTCTCCTTTGTAAAGAACGTTGTGTTTTAATTGTATTGTACATACTTAACAAATACAGATCAATAGAAATCATCACCTGGAGCTAATCGCTCAGGATTTTGATGTTTAGTGTTTTCTATCTGTATTTTCTAAGCAAAACTGGACCATACCCAGTGTAGTGTTTCGTAACTATGGACTCATACTGGACAAAGACTTCCTCTAGTGGCGATTTAATTAATTCTGCTACATTTCCTTGGTTACGGGCATATGCTACGTGGTCTTAAATCAGAAGATGAGCTCTTGGGAAGACTTGGAGGCAAAAGAAGTAGAAAGGGTTCACAGAAAAGAAGCACAGCTCCCATTGGATAGGATGAACCACTTGGATTGGTGCCTGTCTCTCTCACTGAGACCCTGTGACCACACAGAGTCCTCACATTTTCCCACTTCCAACCCCTTGTGGAAACCTTCTCACCTACAGCGTTTCCAGGACAAGGAACCACGGCCAGAGCCAGACTCTGGGGTAACTGGATAGCTTGCATTCCCCCTCTTCTATTTTTTCTTAAATGTTGAGAATGATATATCTACAAATCTATTGATTTGGTATATGTGGAAACCAGTTGACTGGAGTCAGCCTGTCATCCTAATCCACATTATAATGTGCTTCTCCATAAATCCTTTCCCCATCTCAAATATGTTTAACTTGTGAATAAGCCTCGAAATTATGGTGTCTAGGGCTAGCCTTGGCAAGCTTATGAATCCAAAGTCAGTCCTCTTATGGGTTCTGGTCAACTTCCCGCATTAGAACAATCAACCTGAAACATAAGAGCTGGAGTTGGCATAATAGGGACGAACGTGACTGTTTGAAACGAATAATGAAGTTGAAACATGCTTCTAAGGCTTCCAGGACCAAATGCCCCAGGGCCCTAGTAGGTGACTCACTCTCCCTTTCCCATTGTTAGAAATGTTTCTCATTGTTGAATGCCTTTTACTTGTCAGGGCTGAGCTCTTCTCTCTAAATAGTTGAGGGATGAGTTGTCATTAAAAAAAAAAAAACGCTTAAGGAGCAAAAGTGCTATTGCCTGGCTCCATATTTTTAAGTATGATGTCATCTCTTGTCTTCAAACAGATTGACGGGAGGAAGAAAAACCTCAGGTAGTTTCTATGTGTAAACTGGGCAGGGAGAGCACAGCACACGGAAGCTCTTGTCATGCCAAGTCCAGGTTCTTTTGTTGATGCCCTGAGGTTGAATCTGTTCCTCAGTAAACGCTTCTCCCACCATCACCACCACATGGACCATCCAGTCTCTGCTGCCATTTTGCTGTGTATCTGTGTGAAACTGCTTTCTAGACCTGATCCCAGGAAGAACTCTGAGAATCTCAAAGCCCTCTGTGTTGGTGGAAAACACATGAAACAGCCAGTCTATGCCCCAAGAAGGGAGGGAGAGAAGCTGGAGTTGCTTGGAGCGGTTGACCAGAACTTGGCACCAGGAAGGAGAACGTCATTATTTACAGTCAGTAGACAGAGTTGGATGGAACAATATCCAGGATGTCCAAGAGACCCAGGGGGATGGGTCCTAAAGAGCTGCTCTGCTAAACACCAGAAGACAAGGGAGACGGATGCAGGTGGAACTAGGCGGGATGCAGACATTGCAGGGAGCCACATAGCAACCTGGGCTCAGACACTTGAATTGCGTGTGATCTCTAGTAAGACACATGCTAATTTAGGTAAGACTGGATAGTGAATCTTTTGTATGACTCGAACTAGTGCCCTTCTTAGAGTTTGTGCCCTTATAAAATCCTGAATGTGTTGTGAAATAGCCCATTTTATCCTGTTTAAGACCAGTCTAAAGAGTTTCTATTAAAGATGCATTTCTGGAGAAAAAAATGAAGAAGAAATAGAAAGTACCTTAAGGACAAAAAGATCTTTTTCCTTCTAATTGCTCTCATTGTAGAAAAATTGGAAAATATAGGAAAACATAAAGAAGAAATACAAAGCAAGCACACATACACCAACCTATGATAGTGAATTTTATATTTTTTCAGGCTTCGTCCGGCAAATTTTAACATGGTTGTATAACTGAGCAGGATCCTAGGGGGCCTTCCCAGAACAGACACCCCCCCCAACCACATTCTCCACCTGCTCTTGTCTGTAGAAGAACTTTAGCCTCCTAGGCCTTCCCCAAGTTCCAAAGAGTAAATTTTTAAAGAGAAGTGAGAAAGTGCAGAAAGAAAGGAAAACAGTCAAGCAAGACAAAATAATAATAGTTTAGCCATTAAACAAAATCAAGGACTTTTAGTTCCTCCTCAAGGAGGAGGGCTATAGATAATATTCTTCTGAGCCACATCCTTTGAGCTGTTTTGCAGATACTGAAACCCCCACCAGGTGGAAGAAGTTAACTGTATGCTGCCCACCAGCACACACACCCCAGACTGGTTAGAACCAGAAGGTCCACGATGTTGACTCCTAATTACCTCCCCACCATCCAATCAGAAGAATGTCCACGAGCTGATTATGTATAACATCCCCCTCCCCCTGGCTTTAAAAACCTTTCCCTAAAAGCCTTCAGGGAGTTTGGGCCTTTTAAACACTAGCCTCCCAGACTCCTTGCTTGCCGCCCTGTGATAAATGCTGCACTTTCCTTCAGCACAATCCAGTGTCAATTGATTGGCTTTACTGGGCATGGGCAAGAGGATCCAAGTTTGGTTTGGTAACAGCTGTTATCATATTAAAACTGTAGTTTGTATCTTGCATATTTGGCTTAATGCAACACGTGCATCTTCCTTTGCCATTAAGAATCTCTTTGAGAAACACAGTTCTTAATGACTATAACCCATTCTACTCTACTAAGGCACCAAACCTTCTTATCTTTACATATTGTTGAACATTTCAGTTTTTCCAAAAATTTAGTAACTTAAACAGTTTTGTAGTAAACATATTTATACATAAGTTTTAACTATGATAGGATTATTTCTTGGAAAAATTCTCAAGAAGAGTCAAAATACTAAAAAGTATTTTGAGATCATTCATTTGTACCACCATGGGAATGCCAATTTCCTCCCAGCCATTATTTCCCACTATAAATAAAATACGAATTGACCATGTACAGTGATCTTTAAAACAGTTTAGCACATGTCTACACTAGTCAGGCTTTAGATACCAGTTAGAAATTCTGTTCAGATACAATGAAGCAAATCTGTTTAGTAGTGGCTTGGGTGAATTTGTTTTAGGTAATGAGAAGATGGAGGGTAGGATGTCCAAGGATATTATGGCCGCTCTACAGAGTCATCAGAGAATCCAGGTTACTTTTATTTTCCTGCTTTGTCATCTTTGTCATTGTCAGCCTGTGCCTTTCAGTCTCATGATCACAGGATGCCTGCTGTGCCTACCTCCCTCTTTTCTTTCTCTCTTCCTCCCATTCTTTCCTCTTTCTTTCTTTCTTTCTTTCTTTCTTTCTTTCTTTCTTTCTTTCAAAATAACTTCAACCTCTTCATGATTCGGTTAACACTAGTTGAGTAACTTTAAGCAAATCACTCACTGTACTTTTCAAAGTCTGGATTTCATCAGGTATAAAATTAAAGGCTTTGGACCAATCTTTATTACTCCTTATATGTAATAATCAATGTACTTTTATCATAAAAATCTTGCAATTCTAGGGCTTGATCCAGAAATAGAGACCACTTTCCTAAGTCACATGGGAAGTCTGTGGCAGAGCTAAAATCAGGACATCAGCAATGTGGGTTTATTTGATTTTGCGAGTATCATGTCCTGGACTTGACTCATTAAGAAACACACATTTGGTTTTAACAACAACAACAAAAAAGTTGTTATTAAAATTTCTCATCTCTCCTGTGTTCATTATTCAAGTAGAAAAAAATTGTCCTTTTTATCAAGCTACTCAGCATGAACAGAAATTACATTATGTTATTTCATCTTTTGTCATATTGTTAAATCTGCTGTGACTGGATTTAAATATGCATTGAACATAACATTGTCTCCTAGATGAAAATGATTTATGATAAATTTTTGAGGTCCTCTTGAGTGGTTGGATAATGTTTAGTTTAACATCTTTCTTTTAAATCAACACTGAAACTTTTGAGACTTTCCACTGGATATTGGCTTCTTTCAGGAACATTGCTGGAAAAAAGGTAGTTTATGAGTCATCATGTTAATATGTCATATTACATAAAGACTGTTTCACCATACATATGGCTTTTTTTCCCCTTTCAGTCTCTTCTTGAAAGTGTGGCTTTCTCAGGAAAACAGTAATTCACTCATCACGCTTGCTTTAGCCAAGATGCAAAGTCATGTGAGCACCAATCCAGCACAGTCTTGGAAAACTCACTGAAAACCACTGAACACTCTGGGGGAGATCTGATCAAAAACCAACTGGTTCATTTTCCCATGTTCTCAGCTTCTCTTCCGTGAAATTCGTTCTGCAAGATGGGGGGAGGGAGATGGGGCAGGAGGATGCAGAGCAAGCCTGGGACCCGGGAGGGAGTGGAGGGAGGGAAGGTAAAAGGTCCCAAGTGGCAATGTCCCCGGCTCCCTGCAGAAGCAGATTCTCTTCGGACATAAACATCCTCAACACAAATCCCTGGGGTTGCCTCAGATTATGGGCAGATGAATATAAATTCAAAATTAATTACAAAACATGGAAAGAAATTAGCCACTATGAGTGAAAGCAGCAAACAACAAACCACAGAATAAGTTCCCCATGTACCTTAATTATTGGAACTTTTATATATAGACTATAAAATAACTATCTTTATTTGAAAAAATAAAAATGACCACTAACAAGGGACAATTAAAATTTCAGGAATTTTTTAAAGTAATTAAATTTTACAAATGAAATTTATAATTAATAAAATGAAAAACACAATAGATGGATTACAAGTAGATTAAAAACAGTTGAAGAAAGAATTAGAAATCAAATTTGACAAAATAAGCCAATATTTAACACAGAGAAATAAGAAGATGGAAAATATGAGAGGCGAAGAAATACAAAGTAGGGGGTGGGAAAGTACGACATATGTCTAACCAGGATTCCAGAATAGAGAGAATGGGAGAGGAGAAGTATTTGAAGAAATAATGGCTCAGAACTTACCAGAATTCATGAGACTACAAATCCCCACTTAAGAGAAAACATAATAAACCCAAGCTGGTTAAATAAAAAGAAATCCACACCGTACCAGATTACTATAAAATTACAGAAAATCCAATGAAAAATAAAAGACCATAAAAGCAGCCAAAGAGAAGAAATAGACCACCTAGAAGTGAAAATTAGATTTACAGGAGACTTGTTGTTCGCTGCAATGGAAGCCAGACACAGTGTAATGATACCCTTAAAGTGCAGACTTAAGATTGTCAACCCAGTAAACTAACATTTAAAAACAATGGCAAACTGAAGAATTTTATAGACAAACAATGGTTTTACTACTAAAAGACTGACCAAAAGGACTCCAAAATATGTTCTCCAGGAAAAGGTAATGATCCCAGAAAGAAGGTCTGATGCTGAAGAAATAGCAAGTAAAATAATTTCCAAACAAGTGGATACATTTTTAAAAGTATGTAAAGTAATAAAAACAATTTAAACAAAGAACAAAATGCTGAAAAACAATAGCAAGTAAGTCTGGAGTTGGGACGATTAGGAGAGCTTAAGATATTGATTAATTTTAGATGTGAGTTCAGCAAGCCTGAATTTAAAATTTTAACTACTAAAAAAAAGTAATAAAGGGATCTCTGGTGGTGCAGTGGTTAAGAATCCTCCTGCCAATGCAGGGGACACAGGTTCAAGCCCTGGTCCAGGAAGATCCCACATGCTGTAGAACAACTAAGCCTGTGTGCCACAACTACTGAGCCTGCACTCTAGAGCCCACGAGCCATAACTACTGAGCCCACGTGCCACAACTACTGAAGCCCATGCACCTAGAACCCATGCACCACAATGAAGAGTAGCCCCCGTCGCTGCAACTAGAGAAAGTCCGCGCACAGCAATGAAGAACCAATGCAGCCAAAAATAAAAATAAATAAATAAATTTTAAAAAAGTAATAAAGAGTATTACTTTCAAACTAGAAGAGGGGAAAATAGAAGAAGGAGGAGGAGGAGGGGTGGGAGAGGAGGAGGAGGAGAAGAAGAAGAAAAAGAAAGAGAAGAAGAAGGAGGAGAAGAAGAAAAACAACAACAAATCAACTTATTCAAACAGAAGGAAAAAAACAAATAGAGAATTAGCAGGGCAAATATAAAACACAACTCAAGAGGAAGATGGAAAAAGAAGACTTCACACATAATAATTATGATAGATATAAATGAACTAAACTTTCTGCTGAAAATACAGAGAGTAACAGTTTTGAGTAGGAAAAATATCTACTATGGATATTTAAATGAGACACACCTAAAGCATGAGGATACTGTACGCTAGAAGCAAATGAATTAAAGATACAAGCAAATACTAAAGAAATCTTCAATGGCTGTGAAGACATCAGCCAACATAAGTTATTGTTAAGGATGAGAATGGTCACTATATGTTGAAGTAACAATTCTAAATTTTTATTACCCTAAATAGCTACAAAATATATAAAGCAAAAATTGATAGAACTACCAGATGAAATGGACACATTCTTCACCAAAGTGGAAGATTTCGACATACCTTTCTCAATTCCTGATATGTCAAATAGACAGAAAATAGTACAGGTATACAAGATCTGTCCAACACTAACAAACCCAACTCAAAAGCATTTAGCTTTGGGGAAATATACATTCTTCTTAGCATTCAACAATGGAGAAATAGACATTATTCTCTTGTACAAATGGAATATCTACAAAAATTGAACATGTTGTGTTCAAAACAAAAACACTCCACATCTCACAGATTATGTTTTTGGACAACAATGCAAATCAGCTGGAATTGAATTAAAATGTGTATTTTTTAAAAAATTTAAAGTCCCATGTATTCCACAGACAATGCTGTTCCATAGAAAACAGATATCTGGGAAATTGGGTTAAGTCAAGTTTAAAGATAGTAATAATAATAATAATGAGGAGGAGGAAAAGGAAAAGAATTTTTTTGCTTCAGGAGTTCTCATATGCCTTAATATAGTAATGTAATCACACATGTCTAAGTGAAGATGTTTCATGCAATGCTTCATACGTTTATTGTACCAGAAATTTTTCTACCCATGGAGTAATGCATGGGACCAGTGTTCCGTGGAACACACTTTGGAAAACATTGCTCCACAGCAACCCTGGGGCATACTTCATATAAACCATCTTATTTTTATTAACCCTATTTAGCTTATCCTGGCAACTGAGAGTCTGAATAGGACATCACCCAGGATGCATCCTAATAAAACCATGGGTTGATGTTCCTGATGAGAAGAACAGGACTCCATCTTACACAGCATGTTGCGAGGACCGGGAAAGAATCATTTCAGCAGGAAGAAGACATGCGAAGATAGGAATACTTGTGTTTTTAAATTGTCCTCATTTTTCAAAAACACTTGAGCTGCTCTAATTCACATCAAAGCTTTGAGGTCTGCTGTAGAATTCCTTCAACTGCTCTTCAAACCTATCAGGACAGCCTGACTCTACTGGGTTTGACCCTCATCCAAAAATGCTCACTTTCTAGACAGTTAGGAGACTTGACTTTCTTTCCAGATCAGTGAGGCTGTGACAGGGCAATGAATCACTCTGTAGACCAAGAACTAATCCATTATGTTGCCTGGAGCAATAAACCATTTCTGTTCCTTTCCAGGTCTTTTTCATGGACTCTCCAATTTGCATTGAGATAATTCATTAGTTCTGCTATCAGGGGCCCACCTGTATTGTGTTAAAGAGGAACCAGAATGGATTAGGGGCTGGAAAAGCAGTGAACCCACTCTGGGGCAGGGCCAGCTCTGAGGAGTGGATTTTTCCATACAGGAATCTCACATTCTAGGATATGACATAAGCTCACACATTGTGAGTTCACTTGAGAGTATGTTCATACACCTGAGGAGATACAGGTGTTAACCCAAGATGATGACTTTTAAAATGTGTCCAAAAATTCTAGATATTCCTCCCTTCAAAACATGGAGCTTGGGCTTCCCTGGTGGCACAGTGGTTGAGAATCTGCCTGCCAGTGCAGGGGACACGGGTTCGAGCCCTGGTCTGGGAAGATCCCACATGCCGCGGAGTAACTAAGCCTGTGTGCCACAACTACTGAGCCCGTGAGCCACAATTACTGAGCCTGCACATCTGGAGCCTGTACTCCGCAACAAGAGAGGCCGCGATAGTGAGAGGCCCGCGCACCACGATGAAGAGTGGCCCCCACTTGCCACAACTAGAGAAAGCCCTCGCACAGAAACGAAGACCCAACACAGCCATAAATAAATAAAAATAAATAAATTAAAAAAACAAAACAAAACAAAATACAGAGGCCCCCCCATCACTGCTCATGAAACCATTGTTTAAAAAAAAAAAACAAAAAAAAACGTGGAGCTTAATTCTCTTTCCCATGAGTAGGAGCTGGATTCAGTGACTAATGTCTAGTGAGCAGAATATGGCAGAAGTCAAGGGATGTCACTTCGGAGATGAGATATAAAAGACTGTGTCTCCCATCTTGGCCGTGCTCACCTCTCTCTTGCATCTCTTCCTTTGGGAGAAGCCATGTCATGAGCACTCTTTGGAGAGGTCCACACGGCAAGAAACTGAATCCTCCTGCAATAGCCACATGGGGGGCTTAGAAGTGCCACCTCCAGCCCGTCACATCTTCAGAAACCGCAGTCCCTGTCGACAGCTTGACTGCAACCTCATGAAGGACCCTGAGCTAGAACCACCCAGCCAAGCTGCTCCTGGATTTCTGACCCTCAGAAACTGAGTTCATAAATTCGGAGATAACTTGTTATGCAGCAATAGATAACTCGTATACCTAGTGATCAGAGCTGTTTAGGGCATAGGGGAGCTATGACAAAATCATCTCAGGTAATCTGTATCTACTCCACACAGCTGGGACTGTACTGGGCTGGTGGACAAAAGGAAATCACTATAACTAGATGGTGGAATTACTGGGGAGGCGGGGAGGACAGAAAGATGTTCCGAAGATACAGGAATGGTCCCTGCAGCTCAGTTCTTTACTGAAAGCAGACAGAGGGGGTGAGATCCTGACCACACGGGCACAGCAAAAGAGTTGGCAAAATGTCAGAGATGGAGTGCCGGCAAAGTTGCCCTTGAGGATGGTGTCACCTGCTGCAGGAGTGAAAGAAGGGTGATAGGGGTGTGGAGAATCCTGAGTGCCAGTGTTAGATTTGGCTGGTCTGGTGACGGTGCCTATGGTGATCAGCAGGAAAGCCTGGCCACCAAAGCCTGGCCTTCAGTAGACACTGCCAAGCAGTCCAAGTGCTGAGGGCATTGGCAATGATGGTGCAGAGATAAGAGCTGTGCAGAGCATGGAAAGGGGTTGGCCGAGCAATGCCCTGGGCTTCAACTTATGGATCAGACTCTAAGGGGAGACATCTTGATTTCTTCTGCCCACTGAGGATGAAAGTTCCCATTTGGACATTTGCATTGGAATTTGAAAACTAAAACTTGAGATGTACTTACCCTTTTGAGGTTGGGATTTACTTAAACTTTAAGATATGAGGGGCCTTTCTTTATCTCCCCAACAATTTATTTTGAAATTTAATGAAAGAAAAATAAAACGAGTTAGAAAATAAGTTTTTAAAACTTTAAGAAATAAATAAAAATTTGATAACTTATTGACATAAAGCTTTCCCCCAATTTCATGAAAATTAATTCTAATGTGGTATTGTTATAATGTATGTCTGAATAAAAATTTAACTTGGGTCTTCCCTGGTGGTCCAGCAGGTAAGACTCCATGCTCCCAATGCAGGGGGCTCGGGTTCGATCCCTGGTCAGGGAACTAACTAGACCCCACAGAGATGCCGCAACTAAGAGTTCGCATGCCACAACTAAAGATCCCGTGTGTTGCAATGAAGATCCCGCATACCGCGACAAAGACCTGGTGCAGCCAAATAAATAAATAAATATTTTAAAAAATTTAACATGGAATTGTTTTTCCATTCCTGATGTCTTAATTATTCAAGCACTGTCAAGTTGACATTGTTACAATATTTTTCTGGGTGAAGAAATTGATTCATTATTTTACAACTTGCTTTGAGAATAGATTTTGCATTAATTTATTGAGTTTCACTGACAACCAAACATAGTAACTCTACAGTATAATATCAAGGTATATGGTAAAGTAAAGAAGCAAATTTATCTATTTTTTTCAACAGATGTGCACTGGACGTCTACTCCGTGTCAGCCAGTGTGGAAAACACATAGAAGGTGAGTAGTTAATAGCTTGGAACAAAAATGTAGTTGCCAGTAGGAAGGCAGGCAGAGTAATGATAAAGGTGATGCTGATGATAATGATGAAGGCTGATAGCTATTCAGTGCTCTGTGCCTTGAGCTGTACTAAGCATTGTATAAGCATCATTTCACAAAATTGTTGCAACAACACTATGAAGTTGTTACAACTAAGGTCCTCGTTTTGCAGATTAGAAAAAAGAGGCTTATTAAATTGAATTAACTTGCCCAAAGTTACACCTACAGGCTGGAACCTATATTGACAAACAAGATGTGTCACATTCCAAAGCCTGTGTTTTTCATTTCCACATCAGCAGGAAAAATAGAAAGGGAACTGCCTACACTGAGAGAATATTATTAGAGACTCTAGATAAAATTTCAGAATTAAGATCTGTATGTGGAAGCAGTAAAGAGAAGAATCAACATCTGTGATGTGAAGAACCAAGTGAGAAGTTCTTTCAGAATGCAAATTAAAAGAAAAAAATCAGGCCCTGGAGAATGTGAAGAATATACAGGCAATTGGATTCTCTGTAGCGATCAGAATCCATGGAAAAGAAGTAATGATGTATGATTAAAAAGTTTGTATTTAAGGAAAACTTGATTCTGCACCTTGAAAAGATTCCCTAAGTACAGAGTAAAATTACTGAAAAATACAAACAATAAATGTATTCTCTGCAAATGTCTTTATTTTTACTGAAATACAAGAAAATGCACAGATCCTAAGGGTTTGGTTCAATGAGCTTTGACCTACAAATGGGACAGAAAATAATTCCAAAACCCTAGTAAGTTCTTTTGTATTCCTTTCTAGTTAATCCCTACCCCAGCGGCAACCATCATCCTGATTTCTCTCACCATAGATTAATTTTGCTTGTACTTGAACTTCATCTAAATGGAACTATACAGTAAGTAACTGTCTGGCTTCTTTTCCTTACCACATGTCTTCACGATTCATCAGTGGTTTATTTCCTTCTATTGCTGAGACATATTCCATTATATGAATAAACAACAATCTGTTTGTCATTTCTCTTGCTAACATTTGGCTTTTTTCCAGGCTTTGGCTATAATAAATAAAATTGCTTTGAACATTCTTGTGCAAAGCTTCCTGTAGACATATGTTTTCACTTCTCTGGGGTAAATAGGAGAGGATTTGCTGAGACAGGGCAAGTTTCTGTTCGACTTCATAAGAAACTGCCAAGCAGTTCCACAAAGTAGTTGTGTTGTTTTACACTCTCACCAGCAGCATGTCAGAATTCCGGTTGCTTCACAGCCTGGTCAACATTTTGTGCTTTCAGTATTTTTCATTTTTAATTTGGGTCTGAAGTGGTATCTTGTTGTGGATTCAATTTTCATTTTCTTGAAGACTAATGATGTTGAGCATCTTTTCATGTGCTTATTGGTCATGGTCTGTCTTCTTTGCTGAAGTGTCTGTTCAAATCATTTGCCCATTTTTAATGTAGTGGTTTCTCGTAATAAGCCAGGTGAGAAATTATGACAACTTGAACTGAAGGAGTTGCCATGGTGATCATATAAGTACATATGTCTGCTTTAGAACAGGCTTAGCCACAGGATGATTGCACTTCTTGGCGTCATTACAAAAACTGTCTTCAGAAGACTTTTGTGAGTCATTTTCAGGGAAGTCCTGATACCTTCATTGGTCTTCATTTCTAATTATTTCCCTTCATTTGACTGTGTATTTGAACACAAGGTTTATTATAAATGCTTTTAGGTGGAAGTTTCCAATGCAGGAAGCAAAAAATGAGCTCAGTCAGCTTTATTGTATATATTTTTGTTTTCACTTAGCTATTAACATGCAAATTATGAAATTAGTTTTCTAGTAATCACATTGATTAAATATAAGAAATAAGTTTGTACAAAATGAAACAAATGTGAAGTGAATTTTAGATGGTATAAAAGTAAGAGAATAGCGAAGCATCTCTTAGATTGTAGCATCTATACCTTGGATTCATGAACTGTGATAGTAGTTTTGCCCTGAAAAGTATGGGAAGGCATGGTTAATCAGATATAAACTGTAATAAAAGACTGTATTAGACCAGTTCATTAAAAAAAATGAGATTTAGACAACAGAGACAAGACACCAACTCTAAATATAAAAGGAATCTGCAATATTTTCTACTTCTAAAAATTCCTATTCTATTTAGAGTTGGTTTCTTGTCTCTATTGTCTAATCTCATGGCTGTTTTTTTTTTTTTTCAATGAATGCTCTAAGAAGCAAATCCCATACAAATAATATAAGAAAACTTCTCTTAGCTGAAGATAGTTGCAAATTCTCAAATTGTAAGGCCCACCAACACCAAGAAAAATAAATGAAAGGAGACTCATACCCAGCCAGTGATGGTGTATTTCAAGGGTAAAGGGAATTTCTTTCGAGCGTGTAGGAAAAGCATTTGAAAGGTAAACACATAGTCAGATGAGCATCAAACTTGTCTGCTGCAGCACAAAGTGCAACACATCAATATCTGCAATTCTGAGAGGAAAGTATTGCAGCCCAAGAATTCTCTAACTTATTGTTTATTTGTGAGAGTAACATATAAATTCTCAGACATAGAGGAATTTAGAAAGTACACTGTTTTAGTTTCTTATTGCTGCTTTAACAAATTAGCACAAACTAGTGACTGAAACAATGCAGGTTTATTCTTTTACAGTTCTGTAAATCAGAAGTCCTAAAATCAAGGCGCTGTCAGGGCTGTGTTCCTTCTGGAGGCTCCCGGGGAGATTTCACTTCCTTGTGTTTTCCAGATCCTAGAACTCATCCACATTCCGGGTCTTGTGTTTCCTTCATCCACCTTCAAAGCCAGCAAAGTTACATCTCTCTGACCATTTTCCATCATCACTGCTGCCTCTGACCTTCCTGTTCTGCCTCTTTTCCACCTAAAAGGACCTTTGCGATTACTTTGACCCCCCCAGATAATCCATAATCTCTCCATATCTAGATCCTTAACTTGATGACATCTACAAAGAGCCTTTTATCATGTAAGTTAATGTGTTCCCAGGTTCTGAAGATTAGGACATGGACATTTTTTGGAGTTGGGGAGCATTATTCTGACAACCACAGAATATATGCCAAACAGGTCCCTTCTTGAAAAAAAGTAAAGATCTACAAATTTAAAATTCAATTGGAAGAAAACATGAGAATAGTCAAAAAATTTTTGAAAACAGAAAAGTAATGATTGGGGCATGCCCTAACAATCTCTAAAATTGTACAGCTGGAACAATAAAATTGTAACACTGGAACAGATAGACAGAAAGTCCACTAATAGGGCCCAAACATCCGTATGAATTTAAATCAAGAAAATGAGAAAGAAATCCAGTATTAGGAAAACTAACAAATTGAGAAAAAAAGTTTAGATCCTAAACTTGTGCCCACAGAAGGTAACAATTTGAATATATGTATTTTTAAAAAATGAAACCATGAAACTATTGGGAGAAAATTTAAGTGAATAATTCTGCAATTTTAGAGTGAAGATGAATTTCTAAGTATAACTCCCAAGCCAGAAACTCTTAAAAGAAACCCCTAATGGATACATTTGAAGATATAAACAATTAAATAATTATAAAATAATTTCTATATGACCAAAGAAAATATCTCAAAGTTAATAGTTCAAAGGTCAATGATAAATTATTTATAACAAAAATGACAAAAGTTAATATCTTTCTTACATAAAAAACTTTTACAAATCAATAAGCAAGAGATAACCACCACAAGAGAAAAACGGGCAAAGGACATAAATAGACACTTTGGAAAAAGAATTGAACAGAGCCAGTAAACATGAAAGGAGCTTTATCTACTGTATTAACCGATTTTTTTTAAATGATAATATTCAGTTTGGGGATGAGCAATTTGAATTGGTTCAAACTTTCCACATGGTAACTTTACAACATGTACCAGAACTTCAAGTTTGCAAAGACTGCAGCAGCAAGCCTAAGTCTTCACCAGGTGCCTGAAGTAATGCCTCGGCCATCGGGGCAGATGACGCAGTTCCCCTAGGGAGCCGCCCTCTCTCAGGGATGACGGAGATCTTGTTTTCACGACAGTTCCCTCCTTCCCTCCCTCCTTTTCCACTCCATCCTCTGTACTAGCCTAGCAGATCCCTTTAATTCAAGCTCGACTGTTGCAAATTCAGAGGCTGGGGTGAGCAGCCATGGCGGCCTGAGTGTGGGCAGGCAAAATGCACCCGCTCCTGTGGCCCTTGCCCGGGGCTGCAGGGGGTGGGATCCACCCAAGACCATCTGTTAGCATATGGGCAGTCTCTGCTCTTTTTATGTCCCCAAACACAGCCAAGCCCCCGTTCCTCTGTATTTGAAAGGTTGATGGCAAGTAAGTTCCACTCTTCTCTCTCCCTCTCAGGAATATTTTGGGGGTTTCTCATTCCTTAGCCATCAATAGGAAAAATGGGGTGGGGAGGGGAGGTGTGAATCTCTTAGTTAAACTTGAAACGCAAAACAAATGCTTTTAGATAAACTCTAAATCATCACAGCATTTGACATTCCAACAGCTTTTCTTGTTTTAAATCTCTGGAGTTAGAAGTTTACACCTTTGAAGATGCAGGCCTGGCCTCCCCTGGGAAAACTGAGTCTTGGTGTCTTAAAAAAATGAATCAGCTGACGCTTAGCCAGCACATGCCAAGGGCAGAAAATACATTTCAATAAATTAATCCTTTACATAATGAAAATATTAGTGCTAACTCTGGGGCATGCACATTCACACATACAGACACACACTTCCTCCTCCAAAAATCAGACACCATTTTTCACTGACAACATTTTTAACTTCAGATGGACACAACAGATCCATATTTATAGATTCAAAGTTTGAAACATTAGGAGACTCTAATCCACAGTCTGCCTGTACCCCTCTTGTTGCCAGGGTATCTCCCACTGGCAGTCAGACGCACAGCATTATTTTCCACTCAACCCCACACTTCCACGGTGAATGCATGTTTTTAGTTAAATTATTTAATTGAGATTTATGTGAATTACACACATAATACCATTATTTGGTAGAAAATTCAGAAAACCCAAGGTAAGTAATCAAAATCCTTCAGACTCCTATAAGATCAAGTACTGTTAACATTTTATTGACTATCTTAGTCTTTGATAGAGAGAATTTTTTTTTCAACAATAGAATCACATGAAAGTGTTTTAGAAAGTAGTTTTAACAACTTTCGCTATTAGCAATGCTCAATATCATCACTTACATCTGTATATTCAAACATTCCTATTATAAATCTGTTATATTTATATAACACAATTTTTTATGTGTACATAAATTATAATCTTGTATAAGATGTTTTCACTTTGCATTTCCATGGCCATTAGTGAGGCTGAACATTGTTTTATATATTTGTGATTCATTGTTGTTTCCATTTGTTGGAAATCGCTATTCATTTCCTTTGTCCTTTAAAAAATCTTTCTTATTGATCTGTGGAAATTCTTTATATATTTTGACAGTTTATTCCTTATTGATTATGTGTCACATATAATTCCATCCGAACTTGTCTTTGTACTTTTGTTTATATGCCTTTTGATAACCTTTTGATGGTACTTAATTTCAATGTATTTGAATTGATCTATTTTTCTCTTTATGGTTTATACTTTTGTGTCTGGTTAAATAAATGTTTTCCTACACTGAGTTTTAAAAAGTTCTGTACATTGAAGTGCATATTAGTTTGATGATTTATATTCATTTTTTCTCAAAGAATCAGCTTTTCAATAAAAAATATTTTTCTACCTTAAAAAAAAAATAGAATCACACTGAGACCTATTTTTTCCACTGAATATTTTCCATGACATTTTATATATATATATATATATATTTTTTAAGATCTGGAATTATTTATTTATTTATTTATAATTCCTTTTTTTTGGGGGGGGGGGGGAGCCGTACCGTGCGGCATGTGAGATCTCTGTTCCAGGACCAGGGATTGAACCCGCACCCACGGAAGTGGAAGCACAGATTCCTAACCACTGGACCACCAGGGAAGTCCTGACATTATATATTTTAAATTATTTTTTAATTGATGCATTTGTTGCTTTCTGTGGATTACTGCATTGTACTCAACACCCAACCTGTTAAATGTTTTGTGTTTCCCATTTTCAACTATTTTGTACAACCTAGCTAAAATCTTGATGCACATTTATGGTTACTCATCTGGGATAAATTTCTAGAAGTAAAATTTTTCCACCTTTACACATTTCAAAATTTTTTTATACATAGAGTGAAGTCATTCTCTGGAGATCTGTAATGATATACACTCCTGTATGATCAGGCCACTCAAGATGGCTGTTCTCTTGCTCTCTGTACATCCCCTGCTGGTCCAGTCCTTGCCTCACCCACACCCTACTCACCTGACTGACCTTCCCTTTAATCACAGAACCTAATCAGTAAATGCCTACACACTTGCCCTCGGCCCCAGCTAGTGTTTGTTCTAATATTTAGAGCAGAACTATCTCTACTATGATAGTTTCTCAAAGGGGAGGTAAGTCTCTCCTGGTTTCCCTGGCAACCCATGAGCTAACCTGATGTCAATTCCCTCTGTAACTGGTAACCTCCCTCTCCCCCTGCTAGCTGCCACGTCCTGCCTGCCATCTGCTGTGCACGGTGGGGTGTCGCTCCAGGACCTTGCTTCAGACAGGTAAGATCCCCCCTCCATCAAACTTCCAATGTCTCTGTGGCTGACTCCGGACTCTTTCTTCAGTCTTGAGGCTGGGGTGCAGCACAACAACTCCCAAACATGTGTGAAAGCCCTAGTTTCCTTGTGTCCTCACCAACCCCGGGGACTGAGTTTTAAACTTTACCTAATTTGATAAGCAAAGCATGTACACACATTTCGTTGACGATTCTATCCTAGGAATGCTGCAAATTGAAAGATACGAATTTTATATTTTATGTAATTTATATGCTCATCAAAGATACGTAACATTAAACAATGATATAACTTTATATGTAAAAGTAAGAATTAATAACCCACATTTATTTGCTGACCTTGATGTGATGTCTTTGAGCAATCATGATAGTGAAATAATGATCGAGCTTTAGTACACAGGCTATTTCTGAAGCGATGCAGAAAAGGGATACAGTTCCTCAGGCAGAATTCTATGTGTAAAGGTATGAATCGTCAAGAAAATGGAATGGGAGTGAGTAGTGCAATTTGCCTGAAAATAACACTGATATTATTGCAAGGGGTTGTTTCTAAAACTTCAAAGTAGGGATGATGAGTTCCTGGCATGGCAAACTTCAGTATCTGATTTAGTTGTTTCTATGGAAATAATTTATGGGTAAATAAACCCTGACGAATAACATCTATCAATGCTTAACCACTTAGGGTATCAGCGGAAAACATGCAAAATGCTGCGGGTATCTTTTTTTAGAGAATGAGAAGTTCTGAATGTCTTACAAGTTTCTTTCCAACATTCTAAGGAAAAATTACTTAAATTTTCAAAGATCTTCAGATCATTCAGTCACTCAGTGACTTTATTCAGGGCTTCCTATGTGCCTGGGTCCCGAAATAGTTTACTCTACTTGACTACGTGCTCAACTCTGGTCTGCACATCTCTCGAATGCTAGAATATTACACAGTTTAGACATGAAATACTCCTCCCCTACCTACTGTCCCTCTCCTCCAGCCAAGGAAGGAAATTTGTTATGAAAATGAAGGATGATAATTTATAATCCTGGGGCAAAACTGAACTGGCTCCCTGAATTAAAAAGAAAAAGAGAAGGAAAAAAACTATTTCAGTGAAGAGGAGATTCAAGAATTTTAGATGTCTGCCCAGTCTTGTACTGTCTTGTACCGGCCAAAGTTAAAAGAGAAAGTCCTACACCAGTTCCTACAACTGACCAACTACATGGGCAGCTGTATATTCTAAGATGGATGCCGAGGAAACGCATAAATGTGAATCGACTTTATTCTGAGTCGACTGCGAGCTGAGTAAGAGTGGCAGAGATTCTGGAATTCTCTTCCATCGTCCTTCGGGTTCTTGGCTAAATTAAGCTTCATGTTGCTAACCTGAAGGGCCGTGTGTGCTATATGACCTCATCCTACACCATCCCTGACGTCAGCCTGATATCCACCTCGGGGAATTGCTTCTCTGCAGGACTCTCAGATTTCATGTCTTCACTGTTCCTGAGAATAGATCTTTTTTTTTTTTTTAAGTGGAAACTGATACTGTAAGATGAACTCACAATTATATTCAAGTACATTAAAAGCCATTCCTGATCCTCACAAGGCAGCAAGAAAACGTTAGGATATTCATATAACTATTCCCCAAAATAGAAACAAGAAAACAAGAAAAGAACTAACTTTGCACACTTGTCTATAATTGATCCAGCTCTGCATTCTCATTAGAATAAAATACTCCTGTTTTTCACTTGGATAAGCCTTCCTCTCTGCTTTTCCATTGTGAAGGGCTGGGCAAGATTGGATTACTTGTTTCAGTGTAAGATATGTCATTTTTCTACAAAGGCTACTTGCACAGATGCATTTTCAATCAGGGCTCCAGAGCCCAGAAATAAATGTTGATTGATATTCCATCAAGGGTTTCAACATATGGTTCTGTATTTAAAGGATTTTAGATTAATCCATTGAGGAGGCTGCAACTCCGGTTATGAGTCTAGCTTTTTCATGTAAAGGTAGCTACTTTAGTTTAAAGACACCAGATACCCTTGGTTACATAGGCTGTAAGTGCCCTGAAAACAGGAACCTGGTGTTATTCACAAGGGATCTCTAGTGTGTAGCTCAGTGCCCAAGACACAGTGAGGACACAAGAAATGAAATGCTTTTGTGGCTGACGAGACACACAGGAGCTGTGGACAGAAAACCAACAACTTTGGGCGGATCCCCTGAAGATCGTATTCGTGCTGGTCCTGCCCATCGTTAAAGAAACTTCTTCAGTCTTAACTGGACCCATTCTTTCAGCCAGCATTTGTTGGGTACTTACTCTCCACTAGACCCTGGATATAGCAAATAGCAGTTCATCAGGACCCATTTTCTCTTCCTCCCGGGCACACCAAGCAGCCCTTGTTTCCTAGTCTCCCTTCCTGTGACTGAGGTCATGTGCCTGGTTCTAGCCCGTGGGATGTGAAGACGAGTGTGTGCCTCTCTCAGGCCTGGCCCTTTAAGTGGTCCTCAGGGCCCTCCTCCTGCTCTTCTGTCCTCCCTTCCAGTTGGCTGGCATGGGAACAACCATGGCGGCTTTGGCCCTGCGCTGAGGATGGTAGATCCTGCTTCAGCCTGGGCTCCTAAGACACCCCACCAACCTGCCCAGGAGTGTTAGGTGAACCAGAAAAAAAGCTTCTATCGTGCTAAGGCCAACCCCAACTCAAACACTGACGATACAAAGTCACAGGAGATGCAGTCCTGGCCTCAGGGGGCATCCAACCCTAGCCTGGACTTTGATGGTCAGAAGACCACCGTGTGGCCCTTTATGTTTCCACAGAAGAGAGTCACAAACAGAGAGAGTCCCTCCAGGACACGTCCACTGCTTGACCTGCAGGACATTCAGAAACCTTCTCGAGAAGGCCCTGGTTGGAGACCATCCGTCAGACCACCTGCCCTCAGTGATGAATCGAGTGCTACAGCCTGGCAGATGCAGAGCCCGAGAATCAGAGGCTGGGTTTCTGTAGGAGGCCGGACGGATGATTCTGATGCCTCAGTTTTCACCGAAGTGAATCAGCAAGTGACTGCAAAAGAGGCCCCTCATCAGGAGAAGCAATTCCAACGGAGGCCCAGCTCCAAAACATAAGGCATGTTGTTTGCTAGCAGGCAAACTCTTTCCAGTGTGTTCACTTAAAGGGCTTTGGACTCACGGACATAGAGAACAGACTTGTGGTTGCCAAGGGGGAGGGGGTTGGGGGAGGGAAGCAGTGGGAGGTTGGGGTCAGCAGATGTAATCTAATACATATGGAATGGATAGACAAGGTCTTAATGTATAGCACAGAGAGTTATATTCAATATCCTATGATAAACCGGAATGGAAAAGAATATTTTTTAAAAGAATATATATATATATGTCACTTTGCTGTACAGCAGATATTAACACAACTTTATAAATCAACTATATATACTTCAAAAAAGAAAGAGAAAGAAAGAAAGAAAGGAAGAAAGAAAGAAGAAGAAGGAGAAGGAGAAGGGGAAGAAGAAGAAGGAAGGAAGGAAGGAGGGAAGAAAGAAAGGAAAGGCTTTGGTATCCTCAAATATTAAAGTACTTTCCTATGTATTTCGCATCAGTTCTCAAAATGACCTGCTGACCAGTGAGGCAAGTCAGTTCAAAGCCATACGGCCTTCTTGGGGGGAAATCAGAACTCAAATCTGACACCTGACTCAGCATCCTTTCCTACCAGGCCAAGCTCTAGTTTATGTCAGAGCTTAAGACACACTTTCCTCAATCGTCCCTTGTATTTCTTAATATCCTCAGTGAATTCGCAGACCAGCAGCAGATGTAAGCTCAGTCAGAGGGCCAGGACCACCTGATTGGTGCTCTGCCCCTTTTCTCCAAGGCCTATTTATCATTATCCATACCTTTTAACAAAACAAGCATTTGATGAGGATTTTTTTGTGGTGATTTCCTGAAAAAGCTTTTTAGCCAAAAGAATAATTTGTCCCTCTGTTCACAAGTACTGTCCCCTTTGTGTGAGGTTTTTTTTCAAAGGAATTGAAGGGAATCCGTTTTATCTTTATACTATTGTTCAAAATAAAAACTATAAGATTCAGTGTTCAATCCAACTTGATGATCACTAACCGGGCATCTAAACGGTGGATCTTAACCTTTTTATTCCCCACTGCCAGGCAAACGATGGATGGTGCTCACACCTACAAAACCTTCCCCTAGGTGACCCAGGACGACTCTTGATTCCATCTCTTTCTCTCACACTGAGGAACATGTGTCAGAACGCAAGAGAATGACTGTGACAATATTACAAGGCTGATCTTAAATACATTCTAATTCTTGCCAATAAAAGTGAAGCTCACAAACTTTGGTGCCTCAACTACTATTAGAGCCACTATAACGACACATTAGTGGTTGAAAACCACAGATTACAAGATGCTCAATGTTGGTGATCAAACCCCTCTCCATGAAACGCTACTTTAATGACTTTTAAAAGGGACATGCATTCATGCAGAAGAAAGGAGCGTGACCTTGAATCCTGTTAATTAGGTAAATGAGCGTCTAATTCCTCCATTAATGGCTCAAAACCCATTCTGTCTGTGCAGTGTGGCTTTGCAAATCTCTTCTCTGAGATCGTGCAGTGAATTTAACTCTTCAGGGGGGCAAATCTGATTTTCCCGATGGTCAAGTCCTTTTTGCCCCCAGATGGTCGACTTCCCTGTTGCCCTAATATACCAACCATGGTAGAAGGAGGAAAGGGGAGAGTCCCAGGGGGATTACGCAATAGGCATAGAGGACAAGAAAAGGTCTGTCCCCAGATCAGGTTCCTCTCTGGCCATTTCAGCAAGCTAGGCAGTCTGTGTAGGCGGTAGGGGCCTGGGCTGGAGGCTGGCTGGTGGGTTTGGGTCCCTGCTGCACCGAGGGCTGGTCTTCAGCTAGGACACAGCACTGGGGGTCTACCAGTTATCTGCAGCCTGCACCTCTTCCAATTGTTCAGTGCCCTCACCGAACCTTCAATAAAATGGGAATTTTGAAACACATAGAAAAGTAGGAAGAATAGTGTAGTGAATCCCACCTGCCACCACCAGCCTTCAGCAGTTATCAACTCATGGCCGATCTTGTTCATCTATCCCCACAACTTCCCTCCTCAACTGGATTAAGTGAAGAATTTTTTTTTAATTAATTAATTATTTATTTATTTATGGCTGTGTTGGGTCTTCGTTTCTGTGCGAGGGTTTTCTCTAGTTGCGGCAAGTGGGGGCCACTCTTCATCGCGGTGCGCAGGCCTCTCATTATCGCGGCCTCTCTTGTTGCGGAGCACAGGCTCCAGACGCACAGGCTCAGTAATTGTGGCTCACGGGCCTAGCCGCTCAGCGGCATGTGGGATCTTCCCAGACCAGGGCTCGAACCCGTGTCCCCTGCATTGGCAGGCAGATTCTCAACCATTGCGCCACCAGGGAAGCCCAGAATTTTTTTTTTTTTTTTTTTTTTTTTTTTGTCACATGCCGTGCAGCTTGCGGGATCTTAGTTCCCAGACCAGGGATCAAACCCAGACCCCAGCAGTGATTGGGCCGAGACCTAACCACTAGACCGCCAGGGAAGTCCCACGTGAAGAATTTTAATTTACCCCAGATACACTCATTACTCACTTGATCAATTTTGGCAAATTACTCTCTGCAATCCTCAGTCTCCTTGTCTGAAAGGTAATCACGTTTCCCCTCCGGGGAGACTGTGAAAGTGAAATGACATAATACATGTGGAAGTCCTAAGAACAGAGCTTAAATGGTGATAAAGGCAACCTTAGCTTCTTGCTATGTTCTCTCCTGGAATTCTAAATGTAACCAGCACAGTGAACCAGGGGACTCATTGGATAGAAGGCTCTAGCAACTTGGTCTTCCGATACCCCTTTAAAATGAATTCTGGATTTCCCCTGCCCTGATAAAAACCTGAGAAGTCCCTTGTTTTTCCTGCCCATTCTTAGGGAACACACAGTCCCCCGCTGGTCATTGGGATGTCCAGTTCATATGAGGCTGAAGCTTATGGCTTCTTTCAGATCCACAGCCCCTTCCCCTCCTTCCTTGCCCATGCAAGCTGTAAGCCACACCTGGGCTGGGGGTATGGCTATTTCTTCTTTATTTCCCCTCCTTCCTGTCCCCCCTTAAACATACACACACACACACACACACACACACACACACGCACACAGACAATGCAGAGCTGTGGGCAAGAGGGGGCCATTTGAGCAAGGATGCTCGAGTTGAAGGGGTGACGCTTATACTATTTTACTCGTGGGGGGAATTTCTAGGTTCTTGGGATAAACCCTGTGCCCATCCCTGAATACTGCTTACCTGTTGTTCCATAATATGGACAGATCCCTAACACCTTTCCTCCCCCGCCTCTCTCCCGGGGAATCCAGCAGTACCTCTCTGCTGAGGGATATCGTGGGACCTGACGTCTTGCACTATGGTCTCACCTGTTGGATCCATATGAAGAAATGCTCATGGATTCTTTGCCCCAACAAACTCTGGGCACACACGTCAGCCCCAGTACCCCCGCTCCTCCTGCAGCTCCCCCATCAGCAGCTGGTCAGCTCCCCTCTGACTTTTACATCTCTCTGAGGGAGTCAGATGCCAGTTCTCTGTGACTCCAAACTGCAGGGAACATCATGCCCCAAGCTCTCCAGGACGAGGTTTGAAAATCCTCAGACCATCCTCGAGCGGGGAGCAGATACCCCTCACCCCTTGCCCAGGCTTAACAGCCACCGTGGGCTCCTCCAAAACCCTTTACATAAACCCTCCCTCTCAGTCTCCACATCCCAACCTCAGTGTGGGTGAGGGTCTTTAAAATCTGTACAACTGGGTTTCTTGATCTATGTTGAAATCTCTGCATGGAGGTTTTGGTGGGATGTAGCATCTACTGTCTTCAAGTTTCTGTTGAATGGAGACAGGAAGAGTCTCATTTTAATGTGTTGTTACATCATTTTACAATCAATGAACATCCTGGACGTCGCAAAGCGTGTGGCCAGAGTTGGAAGCTTGCCTGAACCCAGCCAACCTGGCAAAGTGGTTTTCCATGGGAAGAGAGCCTGAGTGTCTGATCATGACCACAGGACCAGGGGCTTGGAGACCCAGGGCGGGCCCCGCGCAGTCCCTGCAG
Organism: Eschrichtius robustus; assembly: GCF_028021215.1. NCBI lineage: Eukaryota > Metazoa > Chordata > Mammalia > Artiodactyla > Eschrichtiidae > Eschrichtius > Eschrichtius robustus. The sequence continues at coordinate 6,310,716 of NC_090828.1, forward strand.
AGACACGGGAGGCAGTGGCGGCAGCAGTTGGTTAGATGCCATTAGAATATGCAGGATGTTTTCAAATGTGATCCTGTGTGGCTGCGATAGAAGCAGTGATGTTGTTGCCTGGTCAGATATTCCAGCTTCTCCCCACCCGGCACTGACAGGCAGGTGGCCCTTGTGGACTGACGGTCCCCCTTGCTACAGCACGTATTTATTTCATCCGTTATCTCCCTCCAGTAGAGCTCGAGTTCTGTAACAGCTGGGATTTGCTTTGCTCACTGCTTTACCCCAGCCCCGAATATCGCCGGGCGCACAGGAGCTACTCCAGTGCTTGCTGAGTGAACGAAGGGTTTGCATCCATCTCTTTACCCTTCAGCTCTTGCTCTTGCATTGGTCCTTCCGCTTCCCCAGCTCACTTTTCTGCAATGGCCAAACCACTAGTCACCACCTCCCTCGGAATCCAAAATATTGCAGACTTGTTTTTCACCTGGAATCCATCTCTTCTCATTTTAGAGAGGGTCTCCTTTTGAGAAATGCAAACTTTGTTGGTACATTTTGACGGTTTTTTTTTTAAACACTTTTATTATTTATTTATTTATTTTTGGCTGTGTTGGGTCTTCGTTTCTGTGCGGGGGATTTCTCTAGTTGCGGCGAGCGGGGGCCACTCTTCATCGCGGTGCGCGGGCCTCTCACTGTCGCGGCCTCTCTTGTTGTGGAGCACAGGCTCCAGACGCGCAGGCTCAGTAGTTGTGGCTCACGGGCCTAGTTGCTCCGCGGCATGTGAGATCTTCCCAGACCAGGGCTCGAACCCGTGTGCCCTGCATTGGCAGGCAGACTCTCAACCACTGCGCCACCAGGGAAGCCCCATTTTGAAGTTTTTTATTTCCTGCAATAAAGACACCTTTGTTCTATTTTTTCACATTATTCCCCTCTCTTGACCTCTTGCATCTCTGCATGTACACTGGTGACTTTTCTATGCTGGCCATTTTTTTTCAGGATGGAATTGTTCATTAGTACTGGAAGTTGAGACGTGTTTTGTTACAGATTATGTGAGGGTATAGACAAATATTTCAGTATCAAATAGGGAGAAAAGTAGTGATATATATTATGTCGGAACTTATAAAGTTTCCATGAAAAGCCATCAAAAACAAAACTAAGATTAATGACAATCTGGGAAAAATAGTTTCAACTTACATGGGCTTTGCTCTATAAAGAGCTCTTAAAAATCCATTGGAGGGGCTTCCCACATGCCACGGAGCAGCTAGGCCCATGAGCCACAACTACTGAGCCTGCGCTTCTGGAGCCTGTGCTCTGCAACAAGAGAGGCCGCGATAGTGAGAGGCCTGCGCACCGCGATGAAGAGTGGCCCCTGCTTGCCGCAACTAGAGAAAGCCCTCACACAGAAACGAAGACCCAACACAGCCAAAAATAAATAAATTAATTAATTTTAAAAAAATCAGTTAGAAAGAAACACTCTCAGAGGAAAATAAAGAAGACATTTAATTTAAAAAGAATCAAAATACATAAATTTCAGCCTTAATTAACCAAGTGAAGATTTAAATAACCATGTGATATTACTCTTCATTTCTAAGTTTAAGGATAAAAAAGGATCATATTTCATGTTAGCAAAGACTGGAGAATTTTCATATGTTTCTGCTGGGAATATAATTTGGTATAACTTTCCCTGAAACACATTTTTTCTCTATGAATCAAGAAGCCTAAACATAATGCATGTCATCTGATGAATGGTATCTAGTTTAGGATAAGGGTGGCATTCCAAGTCAGGCCATGTGTCCTAAGCCCCTGGTGCCGTCTAGGTTGGGGAGAGCTGCCTCAAGGACTGTGACACAGTTAGGTCAATGCCCTTCCAACTAGGTCTGCACAGAGGTGCGGCCGGGCCAGACTCTAGGAGCAAATCCCAGCGGACCACATAGTAGGCTGATCCACACCAGTGATCACGTCTCAGACCCGGGGCTCCATCCTAATTTGCCTTTCTGCAGTCTTCATCCTATGCTTCCCCAAAATATGTATTTATTTGTCACCTCCAGTGGGTTAATTTAGAAACTAGAATGAAAACAAAGGAATACAAAAGTAAGTGTTTATTATAATGAAGATGAATTTGATTTGCTTTTATTTACTCTTAGTTCTTTATTACAAATAGACACGTTCTTTTTTTTTTTTTATTCAGTCATCAATTTTATACACATCACTGTATACATGTCAAGCCCAACCGCCCAATTCAGCACACCACCATCCCCACCCCACCGCAGTTTTCCCCCCTTGGTACAAATAGACACATTCTTGAAACACATTCACAGTATTCCTTACACATTCCCCATAGTGGGAGGAGCATATGCCAATCAGACAGATTTAACCTGGGGGGTGGGCAGTAGCAAGATGGACCACCCCTCTCTTCACTCTCTGTGTTTTGAACCAGTGAGATATAGAAAGAGGTGCCAGGCAAAAGATGAGACTATCAGCTTTATCACTGGCCAAAGCTCACTGGAGACATGGCTTGGGGTCTTGACCAGGTGAGCTCCTAATACTTTGTCACTGAATTAGCAGACACCCACCTGGCCATGAGCAGACACCCACCTGGCCATGAGCAGACACGAGCAGAGCTAGACACCCCAGGACTTCGCCCTCAGGGGATGGTCTTTACTGCAGGGCAGGACCACAGGCCAGAGCACACCTCTCTGCAGGCAGGTTCAAAAAAGGGAGTGAAAAGTCGCTGGGCTGAGATGCCCAGACCACTCTCCAACCATCACCAATGGACTGCAGCTCCCCTTCCCCCTGGGGGAGACAAGAGTGACAGGTGAGGAGAAAGGGGCTTAGGTGGCTTGGCGGTCCTCAGTCCTAGCGTACCTGCACATTAGAATCACCCGGGCTCCTTCAAAAGCACAGATGCCCACATGCTACCAACTGATGGACGGAGATAGAAACTAGGCACCAGCATTTTCAAAGTGTACCCCCCGCCCTCCGCCGGTGCCTTTGATGTGTTGTCCGTCTCTGCTCCAGCTGAAAGCCAGCTGTGAGGAAGCCTCAGGTGTGAGGACACGGGGCCACAGAGTGAATGGGGTGACCCCTGGAGGACTTGTCAAAATGTGTTACCAGGTGGTTCTAGAGATGACTCCCAGGGCCTCCCGTATCCACTCTTCCTGCCATCCACGGATGATCCAGCCAGGACCATCCATGTTCTGAACCTTCTATGAAACAAGCCAGTGACCTCAACATCAGCTGTCCTGACTGTATTGGTCCCACCCCGCAGTCCCCGGCAAGCCTGGCTAACAGAGGATCACAGGAAGACTGTCTGGAATACACGTATGTTTTCTCGACTCATTCAAGTCCAGGTGATTGTGGCGAGTTCAGCAGGGCTGACCCCTGCCACTGACACACTGAACAGAGGGAAAGGCGGGCGACCCCTTCCACCACTGCAGAGCTCTGAGGGTCTACGCAGGCTCTGAGTCTCTGGGGCCTCGTGGAGGTTGCTCACGGAAGCCTCCTAATCACTCAATATTTCAATTAAAGGGAAGTAAAAGCACAGACATCACTGTTTGACAATATGTGGGTTGTAAGTAATGGGTGCTGATTTGTGCAAGGGAAACGGGAATTATTTGGAGGCGTTAACTACAGCAAAGCCTCTGCATCAGAATGACTTGCGACCACTAAAACAGGTCCATCTTTAAAACTGACTCATACGAAACTTTCATGCCCTTGGGGATCAGGGTTAACAGTTATGACTTTGCTCACCTATTATCTTTCATCGCTGTTCCTGGTTGATCCGAATCCGTCCTCCGGGACTGGGGAGGTGGCAGGACAGGAGGGGGATCACCACGCAAATTTCCTAGTGAAGGGTGCCCTGGGCTCTTTCTCAGTGACTCTTGCTCCCCTTCTGCCAGCACGTTGACCTCTGGGTAGAGAGGTGAGTGGACCTGACCTCACAGCATGGGGGAGGGAGGGGCGACTCCACGGCTGGTCCCTGCACTGCTCTGGGTGTTGCCCTGCAGGTGTACTCCGTCCTCCCCACCCCGCTCTGGGTCCTGCACAGCTGACCTGTATGGACCCCATCTGCAGGTCTCCTTGCCCTGCAGCTACTGGTTGGGTTGGCAGGAGATGGGAGGCGGGAGGAGAGTGAGGACAGGAGATCGATTTCCCTGGTTCTTTCCCTGTGGGGTTCCCAGGGGCTCCCTGGCCCCTGGACTAAAGGTCTCAGCTCCTGGGAAGCAGCCCTCTCGTGCAGCCCTCCCTATCCCCGGGTTCAGTATCCACTCCTGCTCCTGACCCAGAATGCTGCACTGTCCCCTGCCTTCAAACACACCTTTGAAACCATTCCTTTATCCACTCTACTCCGGGTATCCTAACTCGAGTGTGCCCTCTGTTCCTGGAAGGAATTCTGACCCAGGCTTGGGGCCCTCTAAGGCCCCTGAGTGATGCCCTGATTCCGCTTGTGCCCGTCTGGCCCTGCTGCGTAAGCCTGAGGCTCTCTGGGCATGGCCAGGCACCCCAGGGTCCCACATTGGTGCTCACTGGTCCTCAGCGTCTCAGCCACAGCCAGCCTCAGCCGTGGGGTTGGCCCACCCCTCTCTATGGGAACTTCCAGACTCCCAGCTTCCCTCTTCTGCATCCCTCTGAACCACAGCGCACAGGGTCTCAACCCAGACATGGCAGACTTCCCCCTGCTAGTGTGGTGAAATGGGTCAGCTGGTCTCTCTGAGCCCCAAAGAGGAAATGGGACAAAAGCCCCTTGCTTCGACTTTGACTCTTGCTTTTTGAGGGTCTCCATCCTTTTCCGATCCCCAGGAGAGCTCAACACGAGGGGGAGACAGGACTCTGACTTTCCACCTCCTGGCTCTCCTCTCTTCCCCCTCCTCCTCCCTCCCACTCTGAAAGGCCTTCTCCCCACCTTCATGCCCCTGGGGACCTCCCCTAGCTCAAATCTTCCCCTTCCCTATCCGGTGAGCACCTCTGCTGTAGGGGCTTACCCTCTTCTTCTAGGGGTACCAAGCCACATGGCTGAATCTTAAAGACAGATGGGTGTACGGAGAGAGAAACTTATCTATACTGGAATTTTCCTCACTAAACCAACATAGGCTCAGAAAATCATAGTTGACTAACATTTTGGGAAGTATCTTCTTTAGGACTTCAGGCTATGATAGTGGTATAAGCCCTCCTAAAAATAACTTGGGGAAACAATCAAAAACAGGCTGCCCCCTCAGCCACCACTGCAGGACTTATCAGAGCCTTGTCTATGCTGTTGTGCGTTAAGACTCTCTAAGGTGGTACACAGAATGCCTCCTTCTTCGTGATGTTTGACCTCAGATGTCTTTTTTTCCACAGAGAATCTCACAGAGCCCGTGTTCTGCTAAGCACTTTGGAAAGCACTGCTCTGTTAGGATTACATTTAGAATGTCAAATTTCAAAACCATTTCAGAAAATAAAAGCAAGCTAAATGTATTTCTCTAAGTCAAAGGGCAGATGAGAAAGGGAATAGCGAAAAGCATTAAAGCCGAGAGCATGAAACATGACAGCACAAGAAATGCATTAAATCCACTTATTAAAATACCAAGATTCTCCCTGGTATGCTGTTTACAAAAATACACCCAAAGGGGGAAAAACAAGGAGATGAAAAACATAAAAGAATGAACAAATACACACATGCAAATATTAGCACGTAAAGAGGAGAAATAGAAATAGAATTAGAATTGCAGGGGCTTCCCTGGTGGCGCAGTGGTTGAGAATCTGCCTGACAATGCAGGGAACACGAGTTCGAGCCCTGGTCTGGGAGGATCCACATGCCGCGGAGCAACAAGGCCCGTGAGCCACAACTACTGAGCCTGCGCGTCTGGAGCCTGTGCTCCGCAAGAAGAGAGGCCGCGACAGTGAGAGGCCCGCGCACCGCGATGAAGAGTGGCCCCCACTTGCCACAACTAGAGAAAGCCCTGGCACAGAAACGAAGACCCAACATGGCCAAAAATAAATAAATAAATTTATAAAAAAAAAAAAAAAAAAGAAATAGAATTGCAGAGAAAGTGAATTCTAAGCAAATACCCTTTAATGGGGTAAATAGGGCCATTTTTAATGGACACAAAACCCAGTCCACTGTGAGAAGATAATGATGGTAGAGCTTTACATGCTGGCTTAAACCCAATAAAGCAAAAATTATTATAATTACAAAAGACATTGAACAGAAAAGCAATCGTAATATTTTAAAGCAATATTGTCAGCTCAGAAGAGATGAAACACAAATATTGACACAGGAGATTTGATCAATGTAACTAATAAGAAATTTATAGGCACGTCTTAATTTTTTTCTACAAATAAGTAAGCTTTCTTTTTTACTTTAAATATCCATGAAAATTTAGAAAATTGGCCATATGCTCCCCTCTACAGATCTCATATATTCCCCAAAGGAGAGCACAAAACACCCTATTTTTTTTTTTTTTTTACCATGACACAATAAACCTACAAATCAATAATGTGGGCTCAAAAGAAAGCACCAAATCACTCAGAAATTTAAAAATAAACAAAAATGAAAGTCACTTGTCTAAGAACCTGTAGGATTAAGAAAGAAATAAAAATATACAATGATGGGCTACTTAGATGAGAATGAAAATGAGAATACACCATTTCAAAACACCATATGTGTTAACGCCACTAAGATTTTCAGAGAGAAAGGCACACTTTTAAAAAGGAAAGGACGGAAAATATATATACTAAAAATTCACCTCAGGTTTTAGTTTTTGTTTTTAAACAAAAATTAGTCCTAAGGAAACTTAAGAGAAGAAGAATAAAAGAAATACGGCAGAAATTAATTAGTTGGAAAAAAGATGAAATCCATAAATATAACCAAGAGAAACTTCCTTTTAAAAAAATAGCAAAATAGTCAAACCTTTGTCAAATCCAATTTTTAAAAATTCAAAATACCAAAAAATAAATTAGAAATTTGTAAGTTGTTGCTAAAAAAAAGGATATAACACCCTTTTTAAAAGATGAGTCTACTTAGAAAAATTGTGGGGAATAAACTTGAAAATGTCAATGAAGAGAAATATTTTGTGCAAATTTTTATATAACAGAAAATTTTAAATAACAGGACTAATAACCAAAAAGTATTGTAGAAGTTTTCAAACAATGGCTTCTTAAAGGCTCTGGTTTCAGTCATATTTTAAAGCAAATTACAATGATAATTTAACAGAAAATTTGTTTTGAAACGCTAACATAAACCTGATTTCAACATTTGACTAGCAGGTATGGCAATTGTAAAGCAGTCTCATATTTAACAAGAATGTGAAGATTCTAATCAAAATCTTACCACACACACCTATGTTCTGAATCTGAAGACACACACAGGCATACACAGATTATATAGAATTTATCCCAGGAATGGAAAGATGTCATAAAATGTAAATGATGCATTATATTGATACTTGAAAAAAGAAAAATATATGTAACCATTTCAATCACTTCCCTTTCAGATATAACTCTTCGAAAACTACAACTGAACAGATTCTTGCCTCACAGATTAAGAATAGTTATCTTAAAGCAACAGTCATGATCACAGTTAGTGATTCACTTGAGGCACTCAATGAAATCAGGAGAAAATGAGAATTGTGACTGTGGCTACCAATTTATTCAGTTATCCCACAAATATTCATTGCAAGCCCACTAGCTCCCATGTGTTGTTGTCAGTATTAAAGACACCCAGACATAGTGTTGCATTATGTCATGGTCATGGTATTGCTATGATTGTTGCTATGTTATGATTGCAGTTGTTATAATTATATTAATCATTGCTCTGATTATTATATGCCTAAAGTGTCAAAGCACACTGCAAGAGTCCATGTCAGAAGAGAGTTCACCAAAGCATGTGAAAAAATCAATGTCCAAAAGAGTTTTCCTATAAACCCATAACCCTGAATTAAAAGACATGGTATAAAAGGATCCCATTCACTATGATGACAAAAAATATCCCATAAAATACCTCCAAATAATCTTGAAGACAAATGAAAGTTGCACTGAGAGCTATAAAATAATCTTCTGGAAGGGGGGGAAGAATAGAGAGTCCATATTTCTGAACAGTAATGCAGAATATTGTAAAGATGGCATTTTCCTCAAGTTAATTTTTAACAGTAGAATGCCAACTAATAGATGTAGGAGGCATAGCTGGGTTAAAAATTACTATTTTGCAACCACCATACTAGTAATTATTTCGGACAAGAATTTGGGTGAATGTTTATTGGGGACATGATATCCACATGGTACCTCCCCATCAATTATGAATTAATTACATAGGAGGAAAATGTGCCTTTCTAGTGGAGAAATCAGGTAGACATCATCTTATTTGGGTGATCAAAGTGATATCATAAGCCTCCAGAAGTGAGGCATTGAGAAGGACAGAGCATCAATTCTGAAATATTCTGAGAAAAATAAATACCTTGAACTTAATCCTAAAGAAGCAACCAGAAATATCTATATTTAGAACACATTCTACAAAATGATTAGTCTGTAGTCTTCAAAAACGTCAGTACCATGAAAAACAAAAACTAAGAACCTATTCAGATTAAAGGAGACTAAAGACACATGAGAACTAAATGCAATGTGTGATCCTATATTAGGGGAAAATGCTACTACAGAGACATTACTTGGACAATTGGTGAAATTTTAATGTGGATTATATGTTATATAACAGCAATATAAAAATGTTAAATTCCTTGAATTTGATAATATTGTGGTTTTGAAAGAAAACGCTCTTGTGCCTAAGACATCCCTACTTAAGTATTTAGAGATGAAGAGTTATAATGTCTATAACTTACTCTCAAATGATTCACAAAAAGAGATGATAGATAGATAGATTGATAGACAGATAGATGGAATAAATATGGCAAATTGTTAACAATCGAATCAAGATGAGCAGATATATGGGTATCTATTAGATACATCTTGCAACTTTTCTATAGATTGAAAAGCTTTTTATTAAAATGTTAAAAAAATTTTAGACAAAATAAATTCTTAAAAATCCAAAGAAAGAAAACTCAATAGAAAAATGGACAAAATTTATTGGATAAATGGCTGATAAATACTTGAAAGAAGAGTCCATGTCATTAGTCACTGGGGACAGAATTAATGGTAGAATAAACAGTGGCTTGTTGTGGAATATTATACAGCAATGAAAATGAATAAACAATTGCTAATTATAACAATATGAATGAAACTCCCAAACCTAACAGTGAGTGAAAAAAAAAAAACAGACAAAAGCAAATATAGTTCATGATTTCATATAAATAATTATGATTATGATAATAATCATAATGATTTATATAAATCATTATATAAATCATTATATAACTCATATGATTTATATAAATAAACTTCAAAGACAGCCAAAACTCATTTATGGACTCAGAAATCAGAGGGCATGTGATTCAGCAATCCCACCTCTGGGTACACAACCTAAGGGAATAAAATCAGTATCTCAAAGAGATATCTGCATTCCCATGTTCATTGCATTATTATTCACAATAGCCAAGACATGGAAACAACCTAAGTGTCCATCGATGGATAAATGGATATATATACACACACAGTGGAATATTACGCAACCTTAAAAAGAAAGAAGTCCTGTTATTTGATAACACAAACAAACCCAGAGGATGTTAGGCTAAGTGAAATAAGCCAGGCACAGAAAGACAAATACTGCATGATCTCACTTATATGTGGAATCTTAAAAAGTCTAACTCATAGAAGCAGAGACTAGAATGGTGGTTGCCAGGGGCTGGGGGAGGGGTGGGAGGGGAAAATGGGGAGATATTGGTCAAAGGGTACTAAGTTTCAGTTATGCAGGATAAATAAGTTCTGGAGATCTAAGGTACAGCATGGTGGCTAATGTTAATAATACTGCATTGTATATTTGAAATCTGCGAAGAGAATAGATCTTAAATGTTCTCACACACAAAAAAAGAGAGATAACTATATGAGGTGACAGATATGTTAATTAGCTTGATTGTGGTCATTATTTCACAATGTATACATACATCAAAACATCACATTGTACACCACAAATATGTACAATTTGTATTTGTTGATTATAACTCTACAAAGCTGATAAAAAAGAAATTAGGGACAGAGGAAGCTTCTAGGGTGCTGATAATGTTCTGATTCCTGCCCTGGGTACTGGACACACCAATGCGTTCTCAGTGCTAAAATCCATCAGGCTATATACACTTATTATTTGTGGTTTTTTCCTATAAAAAGCATAATCGTTTTTTTTTTAAAAAAAGAAGTGCAAATACAATCGTCCTGCACTGGAAGAAAAAACGCTTATGAGAAAACTTTCATTTCAAACTGAAAAGAAGTCAAGCAGAAGTAGCTTCCCAGCTTATCTCACTCTCACTCATTTCCTGAAGTACCAGCTGGATAACCCCTGTTATTAGCTCTGGAATAGTGAAAAGGTGAGTCACACTGATTAATGCAGCATAGTTTTGAGAGGAGCTTTGAGTAATTCCCACATGAATAGGAACCTGGAATTAATCACTGATTATTAAAGCAGTACAAGTGTTTGAATTAGTAGCCAACAAAATAAAACAAAACCTATTAAAACATGTTTTTGAGCCGAACATTTATATTTCAGATGTGTGTTCCAGACAAAACAAGTGTGTCATCCTGCTGCATCAGGCAGGAGTTCCCTGAGCATGTGTGCGAGGATGCCAAAGCCATTGCAACTGTACAGACGGCACCAGGCTGCCACACATACGAATCTAGGAATTTCAATCTTGAGATTTGTAGTTGCATGGATTACTTCAAAAAAAAATTCTATCAGTATCCTGTAGTTTGATTTTTACCCTTAGTATTGGTAGCTAACAACAGCAGAAAGTAACTATTAATTTGTCACAAAAACATGGAGACACATTAACCTGAAAAAAAGACAAAGTGGAATGTAAGAACACGACCTCTAAAAACAGGACCTCCACCCACTCTTGCCATTGTGCTCTGCAGTTGGAGGATATGAAGGCTCAGAAATGTGGTCCAGGAAGGGTACCCCAAAGTCTTACTGAACAGCAGCAGATGAGTGGGTTCCCATAGTTCGGGGTCCACTCCATGTCCAAAATCTTGGTTGGTCAGTGTGCCCAGGGCAACTCATTCTAATCCCAACCTAATTCAGCAAAACCTGGAGTATGCTCAAGAATGCCAACCTACAAATTTACAATGAGGAACGTGACGTGAATCTCATAAAGCTGAGTGCATTTATGGTCATCCTATCTAAAAGTCTAGACGAGAAAGCAAAATGTAAACAGAAAGTTACTTTGTGAGCATGAAACCCAAACAAAAGGAACTCACTGGATATTCTTAATGACTAAAATAAAAACCAGTCACAGGCAGGAGAACAGAATTCAGATACATGTGATGTGAGCCAGGCTCTCCCTGACAACCACAGCACACAACAGTAGGCATTTATTTAGCTCCTGAGTCTGTAGGTCAGCTGGGAGTCAGCTGGTCCAGGCTCAGCTGAATAGATTTTGGGGTGGCTCTGCCCCATGTGTGTCTCATCTTCCTCCTAGGAACAGAAGGCCAGCTCAGTCATATGTCTCCTTGGGGGATGGCAGAAGCACAGAGGTGCAAGCAGAAGCACAAGTGCACATTCCACTCCTGCTGCATCCTTTCCACTAACATCCCATTGTCCAAAGCAAATCAGATATGGAGGTTCCTCAAAAAATTAAAAATGCAATGGCCATATGACCCAGCAATTCCACTTCTGGGTATATATCCAAAGGAAATGAAACCAGGGTCTCAAAGAGGTATCCGCATCCCTTGTCCATTGCAGCATTATTCATAAAAGCCAAGATCTGAAAATAACCTAAGTGCTCATGGACAGATGAATGGATAAAGAAGATGAGGTATATATGTACAACGGAATATGATTGAGCCACGGGAAAGAAAGAAGTCCTGCCACTTGTGACAATATGGATGGGCCTTGAGGGCATTATGCTAAGTGAAATAAGTCAGAGAAAGACAAATACTGTATGTTATCACTTACATGTGGAATCTAAAAAAGCTGAACTCATAGAAACAGAGAGTAGAATAGTGGTTACCAGGGGCAGAAGAGTGGGAGAAAAGGAGAGATGCCAGTCAAAAGGTATATATGTCCAGTTATAAGATGAATACATTCTGAGGATGTAATGTATAATATGGTGACTATAGTTAACAATAATGTATTATATACTTGAAAGTTGCTAAGAGAGATCTTAAATGTTCTCACCACACACACCAAAAATGGTAATTAAGTGATGGATGTGTTAACGAAGCCTATCATGGTAACAATTTCACAATATACACACATATCAAATCATCACATTGTACATCTTAAACTTACACAATGTTATATGTCAAATATACCTCAATAAACCTGGACAGTAAAACAGTGTATAGATGTTATGAAAAATGAAGAATATTTCATAATGTTGATTATAATGTTGGCAAAACTAGGAGTAATTTTTCTAATTCTGGTGTTTTACTTTCTATAGTAAAGGTGTAATTTTTAAAATCAAAACCATTATTGAAATACCAAAACAAAAAAAATAGGCGGGGGAGAAAAAGACTTCTCTGTCCTTGACCATCTAACATGAGTCCTGGCTTCCCTTTCAAGGGTCCAACATGGGTCATTCATCAACCCCTAAAACTAATTATTGACAGAGAAATGTGCCTTGCTGATTCCTGAACCAATCACTGTGGCAAGGAGGATGAGACTATATCAATCGTCTTAACCAGTTGGATACAGAAATGGTATCACCTACACCAGATGGCTCCTCCCAGTGGTGGGCTGAAGGTTTGAGACGCCACCATGACTAGTCCTCTCTAAATCTCCTTCAGTATGCTACGTACTGGGTTGTATATCGTCCCTCCAAAATCCGTATCTATCCAGAACCTGTGAATGTGACCTTATTTGCAAATAGCGTCTTGGCAGATATAATCAAGTTAAGGTAAGGTTATACTGGATTAAATGGGTCCTAATCCAGTGACTGAGGTCCTCCTAAGAAGGAAATTTGGAGACAGACTCACAGGGAGAACACCATGTGGCCACTGGATGCAGAGATTAGGATGATGTAGCCACAAGCCAAGGAATGTCGAGGAATTCTGGCAGCCACCAGAAGCTGAAAGAGAGGCTTGGAATGGATCGACCCGCAGAGCCTCCAGATCTGTGAGAGAAGACATTTACCTGATGTTGTAAACAACCCAGTTTATAGTACTTTGTTAGGGCAGCCAAAGGAAACTAACACTTGAGGCAATGTGAAGACCAGCTCTGTGCCCTTTGGTTTTCCAACATACAGAGGTCCTTACTCTTGACTTCCAACAAGTACGCTGATTTGTCCTATTTACATATTCTGGTGGTCCTTTTAGAGTTGGAAAGGGTGGAGCTAGAAGCAAACTTTGATCCTCTGTTCTTTATTTCTGTGAGTCTTTTTGCTCCGGGAAAATGCATTAAATAGAAAGAAAATGAGGATGGAAAACTTTTACTGAAATGCTCAGCGGATGGATTCCTTGCCACTTGGAGCTGTGATGTGTTTCTGCGTGTGTGTCTCTGTACGTGTGGTTCTGGGAATACGTGGGAAAGGGAGAGGTTGGGGTCAGAAGGTAGGGAGTGGGGGAAATATATTGAGAAAGAGAGAGAAAAGGGACAGGAAGACATTTTATCTGAAGCAATTCATTTATCGGTAGTAAAAATAGCCATGGAATGCTGTTCCAATCTGCACAATCTGCCTTGTAATCCTCTGCTGTATTATTTAGAATATAGATTTAGACATCCTTTTCTCACATGAGTCTAATTTATGTCAAGAACAACTATATAAAGAAACTCTTGCACCATTTTTCTTTTAGCTAGTGTCAGGGAAAGTCATTCTTTTCTTCGAAGTTTTTGACAAATATGGTGTTTTAGTTTTAAGCTAATACTAAGTTGGTCAACTGACCAAAGGAGTTCATAGTGGCAGGATGTAAATTTCAGACATGTGTTTCTCACAAAGAGATAGAGATCTTTTCCAATGGATTTTCACTGGACTACAAATACAAGTTTCAACATCCTTCCAGATAGATTTATATATAATTTCACTTTACAGCAAAGCAAGGAATGTCAGAACTTCCTGTTGGTCATATGAGGGAAAGACTTACAGTAAAAGGTTGATCGAACTTAAAGAATATATTAATTAAGCAAGGGTTTCTGTTTTACATTAATTGCAGCCTCTATTTCATGGAATGATTTGCCTTTCCAGAGAAGGGGGAAAAAATAGATCTACTGTTATATATAGAAAATTCATAATCAGCTGGGCAGAGGAATTCTAACCAGCTCTTTAAATATGCTCTAATTATAAAGGCATGGGCAGGTTATGTTAAAGAAAAATTATTTGTGACATTTGTTAAAGAACAGTAAGGCAGACTATTCAGGAGACAAGGAGCAGGGTGGGGTCTGTGGATGGAAAATTACTAAGGGAAAGCACCAGAAGTAAGGGGGATTCTGGTCAAACAGACTTGACAAGACTTTTGCTGAAGGCAAACCAAGGTGATAAGATATGAGAATTGGCGGAGGCGGGATTTTTTTTTTGACATATTTAAAGTGTACAATTTAATAATTGTTGGTGAGAATACATCCATGAAACCATGTCCGTATTCAAGATAGTGAACACATCCATCACTCCCCAAACCTCCTGGTGCATTCTCATTTCATAGTCCTCCGCTCCAGCCCTTCACCATCTCCAGGCAACCACTGATATGCTTTCAGTTACTATTGATTAGTTTGCATTTTCTAAAATATTGCCTGCCATTTCGGTAAACAAAGGATTTGCAGCCATCAAGCCATCACATTACAGCTGCCGGGATGGTGAGCCCTGAGGGAACTCACGATGGAGACAAACACAGGCTGCCCACTGCCAAGCCCATCTAGCAGTCGGTAGCTGAAGCCACCTTCACGGTGCACCTGAGGAAACTCAGGATGAGAAAACACAGGATGCTGGCCCCAGGTAGCTGAGGTGCATATCAAAGGAATGATTTCAGTGAGGCCAGCCTCTTGCATCTTCCCATACATAGAAAAGCACTAAATTCCCTAACTTGAGATGTCTGGTTTTCTTTTATTAACAGTAATCCTTTGATGTTCTGACTACCTGGTCTTTTGTTGCAAAAACTTCTATATATCCTGGCTTCTGGGGGGAGGGCTTTGATCAGATATCCAGGGTGGTCAGATACCAAATACAGGAAAAAAATCCACTTTCTTTTATTCTCTTCACAACTGGGTGTCCTGCGATTCAATTCTGATGCAAGCTACCCAGAGTTAGTGCAGACCTCACAAGTCAAGGGCTCCGTCCCACAAGGCTGCTCACACATCAGGTGTCAGTCACAAGTCCTGTACTTCTGCCCAGATGGCTATAAATCAGGGGTTCCCATGACCCCCTCCTTGGGTTTGATTATTTGCTAGGATGGCTCACATAACCCGGGAAATTGCTTTACTTACTATTACCCATTTATTAGGAAGGATACAACTTAAGAACAGCCAAAGCATGGTACAGAGCTTTCGTGCTTTCTCTGGATGTGGCCCCCTCCCAGCACCTCCATGGGTTCACCAACCCGGAAGCTCTCCCAGCCCCATCGTATGGGGTATTTTATGGAGAGCTGGTTGATTAAAACATTGATCCTTCATGATTAACTCCACCTCCAGCCCCTCTCTCCTCTGCGGGTTAGAGGTGAGGGGTGGGCTGAAAGTTACAACCCTCTAATCACACAGTTGGTTTCCCTGGAAACCAGCCCCCATCCACTGGCCATTTCATTAACATCTAAAAAGACACGTATGACTTCAGAGATTCCAAGAGTTTTAGACGCTATATGCCAGGAAACTGGGACAGAAGCCAAATGTATATTTCTTATTCTATAATAAGGGTAGGGGATTTTTGGTAAATGGACCCAGCAGGATTCTTGCTAAAACTGGACTAACCAGGCCAAGGACAGTGGCCAAGGGCAAGGCCTTGTTAAATACAGGACTCAGAAGAGCCTGGCTAAAGTTTGTTTAAGGACAGAAACTTTGTCAGTTACTAACTGACATTTGAAATACCTTTGAAAAATGAAATTTCATACACTGGGAGACATTATATGTTCCATGAGAGAGGGGGCAGTGGAAAGTTGGCTCCTGGCATTGTCCCTGACACACAAGTAGATGCTCAGTAAATATTTATTCAATGAATAAATTAATGCTACTTTTAAAAAATGAGCAGTATTTGTTGTATTTAAGAGTCAACTTGGCCGGAAATTTTATGAACGTGGATTCAGTATCTCTACAATTGTTATCATGAAAATTAATAACCTCACTAAAATGGAGTCAAGAGCCACAAGGGGCAGCTCTCACATACGTGCCCTCACATCAGTACAGACCCCAACAGGAAGAGTGGTACCTTGCACTTCCGGGAGGAAGTGGTGTGGCTTTACTACCCTTGGCAGGATCCACCACTGCATCCCAGGTACAGAGCACGGTGATTGGTACGTGGCTGATGCCCCCAAATATTTAATATGTGAATTGATTAAAAGATCTGAGAAGATCTGGGCAGAGAAGGAAAAAAAAAGAAAACGGAACTTTCTCTACCAACAAGGTAATTTAGCAAAATGTTATTGTGTGGGAGCTGCTGTTGGAGCCCTGTTAGGGCAGCCTGCTCCGCCCCTAGAGCCCCATCCCCAACAATCTTCCCACCCCACCCCAGAAAACCACACTACAGGAAGTGGGGTGGACTCTGGGTGCTGCATCGCACCTTGGGAGATGCAGTCCCCATGAGTAAAACGCAGGACTCAGTCAGTCCTGCACCGCGGTTTGTTGCATTTCCTACATTCTATTGTTTCAGGACATCTGAGGCAGTGGTGTGCTCATAAATAATTAACAATTGGCTTTTTGGAGTGGGAGAAAAAACAAAACAAAACCTGATTTGTAGCATTTGCCTATTTCTGTGGTGTAAATACTACCACTGTAGCCAATTTCAAGCTACCAACATGAATTCACTGAACGTGGAGTTGGGAAGATTTGCACACAGTTGGTGCTCATAAACCCGTACAGACCAATCTACAATATCACTGGAAAGGCACAGGCACTCCAGGATCTCACAAACTCAGGATTCCAAGTGGCTTAGATATTTGCAGTGGGTATGACTCTCCTTACCCACACGTGGGTGTGTTCAATAACTTTACCCAGTCTCTGACTTAACCCTCAGTCTTCCCAGCTGATGGAAATATTAACTTTGGTCCTTCTTGTGTCTTTTATTCCCCTTCTCAGGGTCCTGTCAAGGGTGTTAATGCCAAGATGTAGCAGGTGGAGTGACGCCTCTGATCCTTGGCCAGAGGAAACATGCATGGACTCTGCATCTCCTGTTTGTCCTCTCAGCTCAGATGGAAACTTTTGCCAGTCTAAATGTCTACCTAAATAATAACTATGCCATTGTGTTCTGACACTTGATAATAACATCCAAGCTCTATGCAGTTCTGATGTGAGAATAGCTAAACAAAAAGATTTTTCTTCTCCCTTTACAAAGACCGTAGATTAGTAGAACAACATAATGGCCATTTTTAGTGCCAAAAACTAGAGCAGTGATTTTCTGCATCTTCAAAACTCATAATGATGGGCCTGAATCTTTGGATATTTTTCAGATGAGAACAGTCAACAAACTACCAAGAAGCAGCTTTTCTGTGATGAGCATGCAATTCCTTTATAAACAGGGAAAAATAAACTTAAATGTCATGATGCACAATTTTGAATGTACCACATGATCTTAATAAATGTAAGACAAAAACTGAACTAAAAAAAAAAAAAAGATTTGAAGGAAACGCATCCAACTGTTAACTAGGCTTGTCTTTGATAATAAAAATTTTTGCAACTTTTTCTTCTTTTCTACTACTTTTATTTCCAGCTTAAAAAAATACCTCAGCATTATTTTGATAATGGGGAAAAGAAATTTATTTAACTTGCAAAAGCAAGAGAACAAACAAATAAGTAAACCATGTTTCCACCACCACCAGTGAAAGCCAGAGAAGCCACGGGAGACTGGATGCTGCCTTGAACGCATGTCTAGGGGCCAGGGGGGAGTCTCCCCCACCAGGGTGGCAGCAAGAAGACCACTTAGAGAATAGTTTCTTGAGCTCTGCCAACATTGCCCTGACAGTCACTTCCTGCCACTTTAATCAGAAAGTGGCAGCTGCTGCCTGTTCCATTGGTTCCAGGGTCCACGGGTGTAGGTAGGAGTTGAAGGGATCTGGGGGCTGATCTAAGAAAAAGACATGACCACAAGGTGGCAATAGCACACAAAAGCTTTATCTTGTGATGCTTTGATGGTAGGGAAAGTCCCTCAGGCAGGATTTTGTGGGGTCCCTTCTTAGAAGGGGAGGAGGACAAGGGAACTCAGGGGGAGAGAGCACTTACACGTCTAGGTGAGACCAGAGAGGCTCTGCATCAGAGAACTCTGAAGGCCAGTGGGGACTTAGGGCATTAAAACTACAAGATCCTATCTTATTAATAGGTAACAGGTGTCAGGTTGGGTTTCATAGGATACACAAAGAGGTAGGTGTTAAATGGCTAAAATTTTGCTCATTTAGGCTATTTTTTAAATAGCTGGATATGTAAAATTTGAGTCTGGCAGCAGTGAGCTTTTGTGCTAATGTGTCTTAGCCTGCAGTGAAGAAATAAACAAGCTAGGGGCTGGTACACAGAGGCTGTCTTTGGCTCATTTTATGTAACACTAGGGTACCATCAGGGCAAAGCAAAAGCCCTGCTGGCTGGGGGCTAATGGGAACAGGTGCAGGGAGACTGGCCAGCTTCTCTTGGGCAATCACATCTCCATCCCCGCCTCTGAGCCACCAGTGCTGATGTCAACCCAAGGGACTGCCCTTTCCAGGGCTGCTTCTCCCTGACCAGAGGAGCAGGCTAAGGTCATGGTGGCAGGAGGAGAGGTGCTCATGGCCTGTGATACGTGGGACTCTCCACTCTGAAGTCAGTCCCTGACTCTTCATAAATTACTCAGGTCCACACACACGTGGGCCTGGCCTTTGGCATTTGCAACAGCATGTTGTTTACAAGAGACACTTGAGAAAAAGGACACACAGAGCTTGAAAATGAAAGGATGGAAAAAGATAAGCCAGTTAGATACCAGGAGAAGGCAAAGATATACATTTCAATATCTGATGAAACAGAATTTAAAGAAGATAGTGACATAAGGAGCAAAGAAGGATGTTTTATATTTGTATGTTAGTAAAAGGCACTATAAAATAAAAAGGTCTCTCTCTCACAAGCATACATGCATCAAACAATACAACCTCAAAAACTGAGATGCAACAATGGACAGAATGGTAGAGAAATCAGCAAACCAACAGTACTGGAGAGTTTAACATACCTTTCCCTGAAAATGATAGACATAGTAGGCAATATTTTAAAATTAAAAATAAAAAGCACAGACACCAAAGACCTTCACAGTACCATTAATAAGCTCGAACTATTAGATATATGTAGAATGCAATACCAAATAAACAAAGAATGCATGTTCTTTTCAACCAAATCTGAAACACTTACAAAAATATGCATGTATTTATCATAAAAGAAGTTCTAAGAAATTAATGTTTACCTACTGTGTTCTCCAACCACCGTGCAACACAATCATAAATTAACAATAAAAGGCTAGTTGTAAGATACCATATCTTTGTAAGGTTAAGAAGAAAATTGTAGAGTAAATTAAAACATATTTAAAACTAAATGAGGGTAAAAACACTTCATGTCAAAAATATGACACATACCTAAAATCGTGTCTAAAGAGACATTCATCACTTTAAATACCATTATCAGGAAATAAGCAAGTTAAAAGTAAATTGATGAAGTGTTCAACTCAAGAAGTTGAAAAAAGACCAACAGGGCAAACTAAAAAAATAATAAAAGGGAATAATACAGGTAGTTGCAGACATCAGTCAAACGGAGAATAAAACAACAGAGAAGATTCACAGAACCAAAAGCTGATTCTTTGAAAAGATTATTAACATAAACTATCTCCAGCAAGGCTGATCAAGAAAAAAAGAAAGAAGGAGAGAAAAGATGCAAATAATCAAAACGAAGAATGAAAAATAATTAACTATAGTCTAACAGGTTTAAAAATAATAAAAAGCATATTGTAAGCATATACACATTTTAAAATGTGGAAATCTGGTGGATGTGTTCCCAGAAAAAAACAAAAAAAGGAAAATGTCAAATTGGAGCAAGAAGAAATAGAACATGAATACACTGGTAATATTAAGGATGCTGAAATTGCCCTTAAAGATCTTACCTCTCCCTTTAACCCAGCTCTAGATGGTTCCACTGATGAGTTCTACCCAACTTTCAAGAAACAGTTAATTTCTATATTACACAAATTGTTCCAGAACAATTGTTCCAGAAAGCAAAAGAAGAAACAAGCTACCACTCATTTTATGTCATCTGCACTCTTGATTCTAAAATTAGATAAGGGTGACACCAGAAGAGAAGCCATAGGCCATTTCACTTACAAATATAGGATCAAAACCCCCAACTAAAATGCTCGCTACCCAAATCCAACAGTGCATTAGAACTAACTCATCATACTGAATTGGCTCTGGATAAAACGTTGTTTCATATCAGAAAATGAATCAGTGTTAAAGGTTTTTAAATGGCAGAACTTTTTTTTTTTAAAGACACATTTTTCATTTTCACCAAGAACTTTATTTTTTAATTAATTAATTAATTAATTAATTTTTAATTTTTGGCTGCATTGGGTCTTTCTTGCTGCACGTGGGCTTTCTCTAGTTGTGGCAAGCTGGGGCTACTCTTCATTGCAGTGCGTGGGCTTCTCTTGTTGCAGAGCATGGGTTCTAGGTACGCGGGCTTCAGTAGTTGTGGCACGCGGGCTCAGTAGTTGTGGCTTACGGGTTCTAGAGCACAGGCTCCGTAGCTGTGGCTTACAGGCTTGCTCCGCGGCATGTGGGATCTTCCCAGACCAGGGATCAAACCCGTGTCCCCTGCACTGGCAGGCAGATTCTTAACCACTGCACCACCAGGGAAGTCCGATGGCAGAACTCTTATTTAATGGAATATTCTTGATCTTCTCATTTAAGAAGGTAAATTGATTTGAGAGTATTATTTATACCACTATAGTAATTGATTAATGGAGTGCTGTCCCACAGATTTATATATTTACATATGTCCTTAAAGAAATAATTCTAGAAATTGAGTATATATAGGATCTTTGTACTATAACTTAAAAATCTTAATTTTCTCTTTATTTTTCTGTATTTTATTTTTGAAGATAGCCAGTATAAATAAAAGTGTAATTAAAAAAAAAAGAATCAGTGTAATTTGCCACATTCATAGACTTAGGAGGAAACAGCACAATTATCTCCAAACATGTTGAAAAAGTATTTGGTCAGATTTGACGGCTGGCAAACCTGGCAGAGAAAGGAATGTCCTTACTGAATAAAGGTTATATACCCCAAATTTATGACAAATATGCTCAGTGGAAACCTTTGGCTGCATTCTCTTTATGTTTGTGTACGACACAAAAATGTCTGTTATCAATGCAAATGCTTGCCATAAAACTGGAAGTCCTGGCTCAAATTGAAAAAAGAGGAATAAGAGATTAGTAGGTGAAATACAAAGCTATCATTCTTTGAGGATGATGTCATCTTCCACCTAGAAAATGAAAACAACAGATTAACAATTAGAATTAATAAGATAATTCTATAGATTTGCCATATTAGAGATTAGTTCCAAAAAATCAATGTAACTTATCAACATCAGCAATAACCAGCTAGAACATAAAATAAGAAATAAGAAAACATTTACAAAAGCACCAAAACATTTATAAGTATTTAGGGATTAACCAAGAACACCCTAAGCATCTCTAAGCACCAAAATTTAATAAAGGGCATAGAAAATAATCTAGATAAATGGAGAGAAATTCCATATTCTTATATAGGATAATTTAATGTTATAAAGATATCATTTCTTGCCAAATTAATCTATTGATTCAAAGCAATACCAACCAAAATTGCAGGGGGATTCTTCCCCACATATAAAACTTTACTGAAATATGGACTTGGGAGAAAAAAAAAGTATGTGAATAGCCAAGCCACCTCCAAAGGTTTCTGACTCAAAAACAAATCCTACAGGCTAGTTTTTCTTTGAAGCTTTCCAGTTCACCATTGTCACCTTTAGAAACAGAATATAAAGGGAGGATCTTGCCCTATCACATGTGAATACATATTACAAAGCCAAAATATAATTTTTTAAAAACCAGCCGGGCATTTGTTCAAGAGCAGACAAATAGGATAATGGAAAACCCCAGAGAGCTGAGAGGGGCCAGGAGACACCTTCCTGGAAGCTTCTTCACTGGAGAGGAACATTCAAAAGGCCCCAGGATTCATCCCCTCTCCCTCCCCAGCCCTGCTTCCCTTCCCCTCCCCCTCTCTCTTTGAGCCTGGCCATTTGCCTTTTCTCTGACTCATCCCCTTTCTTAGAATGCTTGGATCTAGAGATAAAGTGGTCTCATAGTTCACTTAGAATCCCATGATGGTTTAAAGGACCAAATTGTTTAAAGATCAGTCAAAAGAGGAAAAGATAGGAGGGAACTCTGGCCTTGACGCACAATCTTTCCACCACTTTTATCTGCCATTCGTTCGGCTTTTCTGCTGGATGTGTTCTCAGTCATTGTCATTACACTGGGGGCATTTGTGGAAAGAGAAAGGAAACTTTAATTAGCATATCGCGTTTCACGCTGATCAACTGTTGTTGGAAGGAGATGCCATAACTCATTGGCATCCCTACCTCCCTCCTCCTAGGGATGCTTGAACTCAGGCCGCGGTGCTGTATTAGTTTCCCAGGGCAGTGAAACGAGGTGCCACAAGCTGGGTGGCTTAAAACAATGGACATTTATTCTTTTAATGTTCTGGAGGCTAGAAGTCTGAAATCAAGGTCTCAGCAGAGCCAAACTCTTGCTGAAGGCTCTAGGAGAGAATCTGTTAGCAGAAGGAAAGAAATCATAAAGATCAGATCAGAAATACATGAAAAAGAAATGAAGGAAACAATAGCAAAGATCAATAAAACTAAAAGCTGGTTCTTTGAGAAGATAAACAAAATTGATAAACCATTAGTCAGACTCATCAAGAGAATCTGTTTCAGGGCTCTCTCCCAGGTTTTTGCGTTGAGAACAATCCTTGGCATTGTCAGCCTGTAGCTACATCACTCTAATTTCTACCTCTTTTGTCACACTGCATTCTCCCTTTGTGTCTGTGTCTCTTCTCCTCTTCTTATAAGTACACCAGTCATATTGGATTAAAGGCCATCCCTACACCAGTATGATTTCATCTGAACTAATTACATCTGCAACAACCTTATTTCCAAATAAGGTCACATTCTGAGGTTCTGAGAAGCACACGAATTTGAACGGGGGCACAGTTTAGCCTAGTACAGGTATACTTGTGTATTTGGTTGGCTTAATTTTATATAAGACTGACTTTGGCATTATCTAAATTATTAGGAATGCATCTAGTTCGTACATCAGTCAGTTGCTTTCCCCATAAAACCATGGTTAATGACACCAAATTATCAGACATTTGTGCATGTGGTCATTCTGTAAACCTTTATTATTAAGCACATGCCACATGCCAGGGATTGTGCTAAGGAGGACGTTGAGAAGTTCACACTCCATGAGCGGAACAAACACATAAACAAAAAAAATCGCAATAAATTAAAATAAATGCTAATATAAGGGGCACAGGGAAGGGAGTCTGGCCAGACCAGAAAAGGCTGAATGGAGATAAAGCTTAGCGAGGATGAGGTGGAACTTACAGCAAGTAAGGAGCTTGGGGCAGCAGGACCAGCACATGCAAAGGCACAGAGACATAAAAGAACATTCCTATCTGAGGAGCTGCACACATTTCAGGTTGACTAGAGAGGCGGAAGTGTCTGCAACAGCAAGAGATGAGTCTGGAAAGAGCATCAAAGACAAGAGGACAGATGAGGGTAGAGCTTCATTTTGTAGGTGATGGGGAGGGCTTTACGCAAAGGATTAAAACAAAAACACCTGAATTTTTAAAAATGCACTTGGGGAGTATAGCAGTGGGGAGGATAGATCGAAAGGAAGGGGATGAGGTTGGGAGACCTCAAACGTAACAATGTCTTTAGGTTATTCCAGAAGACAGAGGGTGTTGGCATGGTCTCAGGTAATAGCATTGGGAGAGGAGAAGAGGGATGGATTAAAGAGATTGAGGAGGTGACACTGATGGGGTTGTAGGGAGGAGATGGGGAGAGCAGAGATTCTGATATAACTCCCTGGATTCTAGTGAACATGGGTCACGCAGGTGCCACCAACGAAGGCAGACAACTTAGGCAGAAGAGGTTTTACAGAGGGTGGCACGGGCAGTGACTTCCAATTTTAATCTGGACACATCTTCCTTGGTGTGCAAGGTGAACTGGGGATGCTCAGGTGGACGGTTGGCTGTAAGAGTTGGGATATAGAAGAAACACAGGAGGTTAAAATACACATTTGAGAGCCATTGTGGTTTGGACATAGTCACGGGTGTGCACAGTGTGCAGAATTACAGAAGGAACATGGTGGAAGCTCAGAGAACTGAACACGTGCAGCCCATAAGAGAAGGAGCAGGTGAGACCTAGAAAACTGCTCAGGATGAGGTAAGAAGATAGGCGACAGGGACCTGGCAGAAGGCGATTCTCGGATTCAAAACTGCGGGGAGTGAAGGACACGGAACATTTTGGGCTCTGAGACGTGAGCCCCCCCCACACACACACACACATACACACACACACACAGTGCTTCTACAACAATGATCTCACATCAGAGAATTTAGCTTGCTAAATTTATAAAGTTAGTATTTTGATGCTGAGTGTTAATATATCTATTTAAATGTCGAGAACAGTTCAAAGCATTTCTGCTGAAAGAAATTAAATACTGAAGGAAATTTGCTGCAGCCAATGCAGTCCATAAAAAAAGCAAAGAGGACATTAATGTAGACTTCTTTTGTAGTTCTCTGAACCAGCTCCACACTACTCTGCCATAAAGGTGTTTCCTAGGATGAATTTGATCAGTGGTGGAGAAAGGACCCTGGTGAGGCCATATTAACAATCACAAGAATGACATTCAGACATATGCATGCATGAGTGCACACACACACACACACACACAGAGCTTTTAAAAGTTAATAAGTAGTTCATTCTTGCTTTTCATTCTTTTCCCTCCCTCCCTTCCTTCCCTATTTCCTTCCTTCCTTCCTTCCTTCCTTCCTTCCTTCCTTCCTTCCTTCCTTCCTTCCTTCCTTTCTTCCTTCCTTCCTTCCTTCCTTCCTTCTTTCCTTTAGAACAGCACCTACAGGCTATTTCCTGGTTTTGCACACCTGGGACACCAGGAAATGATTATGATTGCGAGGAAGTAGGGTCCACCCAATCCAGCTATCTATAGATAACAACTCCTATGGACGTTTTTAAAACCTCTATATATCTTTATGAAGATGAGAAATGACCCTTTAAACGGAACCCATGCTGATAAGACAAGCTCCTAGAATTTTTTTTTTAAGATAGGTTTTATTTTTCTTAAGTGAAGTATAGTTGATTTACATATCACCTGTGTGCAGAGACAGGGATGCATCCATCAAGAATCTATGGCCTGGGCTTCCCTGGTAGCACAGTGGTTAAGAATCCGCCTGCCAATGCAGGGGACATGGGTTTAAGCCCTGGTCTGGGAAGATCCCACATGCCGCGGAGCAACTAAGCCCATGCAGCACAACTACTGAGTCTGTGCTCTAGAGCCCGCGAGCCACAACTACTGAGCCCATGTGTCACAACTACTGAAGCCTGCGCTCTAGAGCCCGTGAGCCACAACAAGAGAAGCCACCGCAATGAGAAGCTCGTGCACCACAACGAAGAGTAGCCCCCGCTCACCGCAACTAGAGGAAGCCCACGCGCAGCAACGAAGACCCAACGCCGCCATAAATAAATAAATTTATTAAAAAAAAAAAAAAAGAAGAAGAATCTATGGCCCAAGTGGTGTCCATTTGCAGCTCTACCGTCCTGACGGGGAGGGAGTATTACTGAGCCAGGGTTAAAAGCACAGTTCAGCTGAGCTGCCTTCCTCTCCTGCAGGCTCTAGAACTCTCTCCTGCGTGGTCCGGCGCGCTCTGGCCCACCCTGTTAGTGCACAGATGTTTGACTGCCTTCTGCCAAGCCTTGGCATCCTCTTCCCCATCTGTCCAAACCTCAAGCTCTGAGTTCTGAGTCTTTATTAGCTGGTATATAAGAAAGACTCATGAATCCTCAGCAACCTCAGTGACCTTAACAACACGGTGCATCAACTTTCTGCGTCTAACTGGAGGCCCTATCTCTGCAACCTCTCACAGCTCTCGCCTCCCTATGGGGGATGAGGGTCCTTTCCTGGGAAGGGGTACTTCAGCTCCTGCCAGGCATTCACTGAAGATGACAACAGCCACGACAGTCCCTGCTTAATACCGCTAAATATCTATTCAGCCAGCATGGTCCTCCAAAGCCAATGGGCATTGTGGCTTAATTACGTCTTAATCAAGGCTGCACAGTTACCTCAGGAAACTCAAGTGTTTCTAGTGGGTGTGGCTTAAAGATGACAGATAGCTTCATCTTTAGACAGTCTATGAATTATACGGATTTTACTCAACAGGCTTCCGAAGTCGGTTTTTATGTATTCCTCTTATACACCTTTGCTGCAGAATCTTTACTTCCTGCTTCTGCCTGCATCCATGGACCACCGCTAGCTGATTTCTTCCACATGAAGCAGGTTCCGTGGTGCAGATCTGGACTCGGCTTTCACATGGGGGTGAGTGAGTTGCTACTCTTATAAGGATGGCGTTTCTTAGCAACAAAGGATTGTTTGCCCTGTTGCCTGTCAGTCGATTCTCTGCCTGCTGCTCTCAGCTCAGTTTTTTCAATCTAATCTTTGGCAAGAAGTATCGCTGATAACGCTGAAGCTAACACGTTCTTCGCGTCCCTGCCTCCCCCCCAAGAAAAACCAACTAACCAAAGTAACATGTTGTAAGACTATTCTAGTTGCAGTACTGACTCATAGAATTCATCAATATTATTTAATATTTTATACTGAACCCCAAATGTGCTTGTTGTTTAGTGCCTGGAACAATTATAGCCAAGAAAACTTAATATAATATAATATAATATAATGTAATGTAACATAATATAATATAATACATATACTTTACTTTTCACTTCTTTCTTTTACATTTTATTTTACTTCGCATTTCTACTGGTGCAAGTAGAAAATTATATTTTTCTTGTGCTCATTGACTGTTCATATTTCTCATCCTATGATTTGTTCAGTTCAGGACATCTGCGACCTTTGTCAGTAGAGATAAATTATCTTCTGGACCACCGTTAACCAGACAGGTAAGAAATTGTAATGTTTTACAATAAAAATATACTCATGCATTTCTTTAGGCAATTAAAAATTATATTTAAATGCCCAATGTCACTAAGAAATCAAAAAATTCAAATTAAAAAGATAGCAGGATTTTTTTTTTGTCCATCAGGGTGGCAAAATTGTAGAGATTTGTAATCTCCAGGGCTGGTAAGCAGTTGAAAAATGAGCATTCAAGTAGGCTCTAAAGTGATATAACTAGTGCAACCTTTTAAGAGAAAATTTGGCACTATCTATCCAAATTCAAGTGTGCTTGCAATGCAACCCTGACGTTTCTATTCTAGAAATCTATTCCACACAAACCCTCCCCCATGTACACAAAAGATGGGTGTTCAAAGGTGTTCACTGCAGCATTTTTATTATACTGAAAAGTGGGAAAGACCCTAAATGTTCTTCAACAGAGAGTGAATGTCTAAGTAAACGCTGGTGCATTCGTAGCATGGCGTAGTTCCACGCAATAGAGTTTTTAGCAATGATGGAAATGTTCTGTATTTGCTCTGTCCAGCACAGTATCTTTGTGATTGCTAAGCACTTGAAATGTGGTAAGCACAACTGAGGAACTGAATTTTAAATTTTATTTAATTTCAATTATCTTAAATTTAAATAGAAATAGATCCCAAGTGGCTAGTGGATACCATAGTGGACAGCATGGGTCTAGAAACAACCATTCAGCTACTAAAAAGGAGATAGGTTTATAAGAATGACATGGGAAAAGACAAAACATATTGTTAAATTTTTTAAAAAGCCAAGGGCTGAACGATTTTGTACATAGTATAGGTCAATGTTTTCCCAAATATTTGCATAAGCACAAATATATGTAAATAAACACATAGAAAATGTTCTGAATAATACACATTTGCAATATCTGGAGAAAGGAGTTGAAATGAGAGCCACAGTGAAGGAGACTTTCATACTCGACTCTGTGTTTGCATTTTATGGTAATGTAATTTGTGCCACTTGGTTAATTTTTTAAGTGGTTTCAGAAAATCAAGAAAGATGTAAGCAAAATTGAATAAATAAACTATAAGGCATATGCAATATTTTGAGTATATTCACATGGTCCTGATTCAAGGTCTATTTCAAATGTCCCATCGCCCTGACATCTTCATTAACCCATTCACCCAAATCTATTCTCTCTCCTTCAAACCCCACAGCCCAGCACCTTCCCCAAGGCCCCTGGCATATTCTGTCTTAGTTGCCCTCAAGGCTACTTCCCCGCAATTAGTCTGTCAGTTTCTTGAGGGTAAGACTGCGTCTTCCCCGACTTATTCACTGTACAATCTCCCTCATACCCAAGCACAGTGCCTTACATGTAAAATATATAACTTAATTATTCACTGAATTGGATTTTGAAACAGTCCTTTATGGAATCATTACTGATTCTCTCCTTTTAAAAAATATTCTTTTATTTCTAGGATTATCATCAGTACCATTTTCCTGGGCAAATTTGTACATCTCTGGCTGATGAGCTCAGCTGGTTAGAGCTCTGTGCTAACGAGACCATGACCCTGGTTAGCACTGCCCTCTTAGTTCCATGGCCACAAACTGCATCCCTAATTCCAACCAGCTGTCACCAAATGGCAGTTGTGTATAATAATGAATATCAGATGGGAAGGCTGGAGAGATCAGTCTAAAACTGTCACTGTTATTGTAGGTAAAGAGATGTATTTACATTTACATGCTCTATTAGGGTTGTTTCTGCTCTTGTCTGCCTTACTCATTTGACTGTAAACCTCATAAGGGAAGAAGATGTAGCCCATACATCTCTGTATCTGCTTCAATGCCTATCATTCCTTAGTGCATGTGTTCAGTAAGTGATTACTGAATTGAATTTTGCTAAGAATGAGTGTTTTGCTAGTGGTGTATTATTTTAGTACATGAGGTCAACTGGAAAAACAGCCAGGGAACTAGTGCTTTCGTGTACTTTCTATGTTACAAGGACCACAGTAGCCTTTTGAATCTTTACTCTCTTTAATCTGACAACAGCATGATAAATTATTCCATCACTATGTCATAAATAAGAAAAATGAGGCAAACAAAGTATAAGTTCAAAGACACCTAGATAATGAAAGAATGAAGTAATATTTAAACCAATTAATAATCTAAGCCTGTAAAAGTTATCATTATGATATAAAAACACTCAGTTTTCCAAATCCAGCTAACCCTAACTTATAACCAATGTACCTCTATTGTCAATGACCCAAAGTACCATAGTGGAGTCAATACAGCACGTGCAAGTCTTAAAAACAATCAACTGCATATGAGGTCATCGGATTTGAATTGTGCTATAATTCACTTTGACTTTGTATAACCATTGCCTGAAATTACAAGACTGTAAAATTGAGAGGCTCTATATCCTTAAGATAGAAAAGGCAGACTCAAAGAGGAACGGGACCACCTTTAAGACCACCTTAATAAGTAGTGTTGGAATAGGATGGCTTCCTTTATAGGATTTAGCAAAACCAAATATGGGAAGACAAGTTTTGTCTTCCTTTTACATCGGTTTCAACATAGGAATGTGATATGATCCATGTACACAGAAGGTCTTGAAAACTAAATTGACCTCTAGATCCAGATATCCAACAGCCTACTCTACATTTTCTCCAATTTCCACAGGCCTCTTAAATCTAAAATCAAATTTAACATCTTTCCTGAAAAATCTGTCATGGTAGGCAGGATAATGGCCTCCCAAAGATATCTACATCTTAATCTTCTTGGAACCTATGAATTTTACCTTACATGGCAAAGAGAACTTTGCAGATGTGGTTAAGTTAAAGATCTTGAGATGGAGGGATGATTCTGGATTATTGAGGTGGGTGGAACATAATTACAAGGCTCCGTATAAGAGGAATGCAGGAGGGTCAGAGTCAGAGAAAGAGAAGTAATGATGGAAGGAAAGGGTAGAGTGATGTAGAGCCATGAGCCAAAGAATGTGGCAGCCTCCAGACGCTGGAAACACCTGGAAATGGATTCTCCCCTGACATCTCCATAAGGAATACAGCCTTTTCATCCTATCTTAAACTTCTGACCTTCAGAACTACAAGAGGACAAATATGTGTTGCTTTAAGTCACTGAATTTGTGGTAGTTTGTTACAGCAGCCACAGGAAACTAGTTTGTCGTACTCCTTACGCAAGTCAGAAAAGCTGCAGGAAACAGACAACTCATTCAAAAAGGGTAATTGAGGACAGCTTAATAAAGAAGCCATTTTCAAGAGACGGCCACAGTAATAGAAGATCAACAAGGAAAGATGATGTGCCCTTGCATGAGCAATGTCAGGGAGCCATAGCTCTGCCAGACTGAAGAAGCAAGAGGTAGTTCCAGGCACCCAGAGTGCAGCAGGAAAGGGCTTGCAGCTGGTGTCAGCTTGCGGTCTGAAATGGAGGGAGCCAAGGAATAAACACCCTCCGCGGCTTCCTCTTCCCACCCTCTGATCTCTGTTGGTGCTGCCCCAGGGCCAAACCCAACCAGATATCACAGGGTGATGGAGCCCAGTTGAAACATCCACAGAAATCAACCCTACCAGGCACAGATTGGAAAGGGAAAGAATGGGAGAAGGTACCCAGCCTTCTACATTCTGGATCTTGGTGAATGGTTCCACCATCACCCAGACATTCCCTCTGGCGTCCAGGAGTCACCTTGGACTCCCCCTTTCCTCTCCTTCACCAAGTGCAGATTCAGCTCTTTCAGGAGGAGTCAAGGTTCACAGGATTTCTTATATCTCCCATGTGGCCCTCCTCAATGAACCTCCCATCAGAGCTAACACTGACATGGATAGACAGTTATCATTTTCCTCATGTATTTCTTTATGTCATTCCTATATCATCCCTAAATAATATAGAGCTCTTTTTTTTGTATGCTTTACACTTTATAAATAAATGATAATATAAAAAATAATATCTTACTGGATATAATATTCAGTAATTTGCTTATTTTTGTACACATTTTTGTTTTATATAATTGCATAAATCACATTTATGAAGTCCATCATAAGTATATAAACATATATACACATATTCATATGAACATATTCCTAAGGGTCAGATCTAGCTATTTTCACTGCTGTACAGAATCTCTTTGTGAATTGTAAGGGGTGATATTTATCATGATGCCCTTAAAGGAAAGTGGCTTGACTTCTCAAAGCACTAAAAAAAAAAAAAAAAGAAAAAAGAAAAGCTGAGGTATTTCCAAAATCTATTGTAACCAGAAGCAAAAGGAAGAAAAACAAACATTGAACAGCAGGAGGTGTGAGTTGAGTTTTATCACTAAAAATCACTTTATCTCCCTTTGAACAATCCAATTGCATTCCTAAGATTCTGCATTTTCACTAAAGACGCACTATAATTCTTCACTTGAGAAAACTCACATTTATCCCCACTGCTTGGAAAGTTTACAGGGTGATGAATTTGAGATATGGAAGCACTCTATAGCAGAAAATTAACTAGTAATGTTGCCAGAATTCAGAGAACTTTGAGCAATATAGCTAAGGCAAGGAAAATAATTTTATGAGGAAAATAAGCTGAATTTATAGGCCCCTTTCCTTACTTTGTTCAAGAACATAGTAATTTCAAACGATATATGTTTTTCATGATTATGAAACAAAATAATGCTTTGTGGGAATTTTAGAAAATATATTAAAATATTAAAGTAAAATACTCTCCCCAAAATAGCATTATATAATTCCTTCCAAAACTTTTCTATAAACACATTTGTTTGAGACAGGGGGCATTCTGTCAGTTACAATTTTGTTTCACTTGGATCTTTACACGTGGCATTGTGATAAGCATGTTCCCGTGTCATCAAATACTCAGCATAATTTTAAGTCAATGGGGATAACAGAGATGGCTTAATAAATGACATTGGGACAATATATTAACCAGTTGAAAAGAAAAGAAAACTCGATCACTAGAATTCTCTCCTTAATTCAAAGTAAATTCTAGATTATACAAAAGTTAAGTATTAAAAAATAAAAACATCAAAGCACTAGAATACAGCTTTAGGTGAATATTCATAATTTTGAAGTGGGGAAGCATTTTCTAAGAATGTCATAAAAAAACCTTTAAATAAAGAATACAGTTTGAATACATAAACATTAGCCGCTTTGTGAAGAAATCATGAGCAAAGTCGAAAGAAAAAATGACAGAAAGATAAAATGTTTGCAACCTGTCCGACAGCAAATGGGCCAAGATGCAAAGAACACTGACAATAAAAATTAGATGACTTGACGAGTCACCAAAGGATAACTACAAACTTTCAGCATGAAGTGGTTCAACTTCACTAATCAAAGAAAGGCAAGAAAAAAAGGGAAATACTTACCTGCTACCGGATCGCGGATGGTTGATAACACTGATTAAACGCAGCGTGACAAGGGTGCTGGGAAACGGGCGAGCTCATGGCTGCTCGCCTTTCATTGGCCAAAGTGAGTCACATGACCACATCTAATTTGAGGTGGGCAGGCAAGTTCAATCCTACTACCTCTAGAATAAGAGAAGTCAGCAAATTTATCAATAGCCCTAATGACTGCTGTATTAAGTGTTGGAATAGTTAGAGAATTTTTATTTTCATGTTTGTACTTTTTGTACTGTTATTTTATTTTTACAATTAAATCTATCTTAAAACAAAAAAGCTAGTGAAATAGCTTCATAAGCATAATTTTAAATATTTTTATAAGAATCCATTGTGTGGCTATATCAGAGTTAGTAACTCATTACCTTAATCTCAGACATTTGTATTTTTCTAAAGGTTTTACTGTTATACATAACACTATGGTAAACATTTTATTGCAAAATAGCTTTACTTGCATTTCATTAGGATAAATTGCCATCAGCAGAACTAGTGGATCAAATAGCATGAACATTTTCTGACTTTCCTTGTTTTCTTATCTTTTGTACAACAGAATATTAACTTTGTGAAATAAAATGAAAAAGCAGTGTAGTTTTATGAACTTTAAGGGTAATTTCATAAGAACTGGGGGAGGGGCAAATAAGACACAGTTAACAGACTTCCATCTTAACTAAGAAATCAGATCATTCACGTGGGAAGCAGGCCACCCTGAGGTCCTATCTCCAGTCTGCCACCTCTTAGGTACTTACATTACTTTGGGCCATTTATTAAATCTCCTGGAGCCTCAATTTATTGACTACAAAAGAGAGGTTAAAATGTCCACCATTCGGTGTCCTTCAAAAGATGAATGGATAAAGAAGATGTGGCATATATATACAATGAAATACTACTCAGCCATAAAAAAAGAATGAAATTTTGCCATTTGCATCAACATGGATAGACCTGGAGGGCATTATGCTAAGTGAAATAATGGTTACCAGTTGGGGGGGGGGGTGGCAATATAGGGGTGACGGAGTAGGAGGTACAAACTATTGGGTGTAAGACAGGTTCAAGGATGTATTTATTGCACAACACAAGGAATATAGCCAACATTTTGTAACAACTGTAAATGGAAAGTGACCTTTCAAAATCGTATAAAAAATAAATAATAAATTAAAAGAAAAGAAATATTCCATTAAAAGATTAATTTTAAAAATGCCCACCATTCAGTGATGTAAAATAAATACTTTGGAGAACCTATTAACATGCATTACGGACCTGCTGTATAATTGCCTTATGGGAATTGTTCCAGCTACTTTTGTTGGTATTTTAATAATATTGGCTTAAGCCTCTGTTGCCAAGGATGGAGAGAAAAAGGTGCTATGAGCTCTCCTAGACAGAAAAAGAATTAATAAATTGATTAAAGCACATTACTGTGTGCTCTTCAAAGCAACCTCCGTCTCCACTCCCCTCTAAAGGCCAGGGGAGTGAGCCTGTGTTGGAGAAAAGATTTTGAAAGGGAAAAGGGTGGTGGGTTTAAGACCTGCAAGTGTCCAAATTCATCCTCCAGCAAAGGTAGAAGTCATTTTCTCTAACTCAGTGGTTTTCACCTGGGGTGTTTCTACCTCTGGAAGACAGCTTTCGGTGTTGATATTAACACCAGCATCCGGTGGGCGGAGACCAGGGCTGCTGCGAAGCCTCGTACAAGCACAGGACAGCCTCACCACGGAGAATTATCCCGTCCAGATTGCCAGTAGTGTCAAGGTTAAGAAATCCTGCTCTAAATTGATGTATTCTAATATTTAATTCTATTTTTTCTGCTTAGCAACATCTCTTCTATCTACAAGTTTATACTCCCATCCTAATAACTTTATAATTTTGATTAGATGTCAGTTGACTATATTTCTTCTAATTGGTTATAGAACTGAAGGTCTTTACTGGCAACGAAATTTTAGAAAAACTTTAGAAGTTAAACAAAATCCAAGTGAAAAAAATGTAAATGAGGCTTTGTTTAATAAAAGGGATCAACTTGTAGTTGCAACCTATTTAGAAAATAATACCCATGCAAACACTGTTAATCAAAAAACATATAATTTGGACAAATCTATTCTCAGATGAAATGTCTATGTTTTAAAAGCTTTTATCACTTGAGAAAAGAAGAAAAATGTCAATAAACTAAGGATTTATCTTGAAAATCTAGAAAAGGAGGGGGGAAAAAGCAAAACTCTGAGGGAAGAAATGATGAAGACAAAACCAGAAATATCTGAATTACAAAAACAGTAAAAGTGTTAAATAAATCAAAAATTAGTTATTTGAAAAGGGCATGGCAATATGTAAGTTACCCAAACTTAGATGATCTTAAGATAACGTCTTGTGCTGGATAAAATTTCCAGGTCCCCCTACCTCCTCAAATTCAAACCCTGAACATTTGAGGAAAGACCCTGAAATCTGTATTTTATCAAGCACTCCAGTTGATTCTTATAAATGGGCAACTTCAGGGAATACTGAAAGTAACCACTCTTTAAAAAGGCTAATCAAGAAAAAAAGGAGAGGAAGCCCAAATAGAGAAGGTTATGAATATAACAGAAGTCAGAACCATATTTATGGAAAAGACTTTAAAAGTGTGAGTGAAATGTCATCTATTACAGGAAAATCTTTTTATTATGGCTCTGACCTTTGTTGCTATTTCCATTCTGATGACAGATATTTTGAATCTCCTGAATTTGTCCTCCATGACCTCTATTTATCTCTATATATTGTTCACTTATTTATTTATCTAGTTAATTTTGCTTTTCTTATTAATCTCTGCAGACTTTTCCTCTGAGAATTTTGGAGGCTCTGATCTAAACTTCCCCACTTCCAGTGATTTTTTTCTTTGAATTCAGTGGTTGTACTTTTCATCAGAAAACTTTCTTTCCTGTTCTCATACCATTCTATTCACAGGCGCAATATCCACTGAGAACGCAAATTAGGGAATCTCCAAAGCTTTCTTTCTGGTTCAAGAAGCCTATTTCACACCCAAGAATTAGGGATCATGATGAAGAGGGTGTTTGCTCTGAGTCCCTAGATTGATCCCTTTTGGAACCAGCAACTCCTTGCAAATGTCCAGTTGTATTTCTCAGCTTGCTTATCATGCAAGGAGTTCTGTCTATATTTGGGAGCACTGGTAGTGGAGTGGCTTCTGGAAGAGATGAGGACACACTGTGCAGGACACTGCTGGAAGTGTCTAAGTCCAGATAAGGGAGAAAGGAAAGCCATGACTTACCATGCTTTTTATATAGGTCAGAGGTTGCATTACCTATGGAGGCTTCATGGCTGCACCAAAGACTTTCTTTGCCGAGGAAGCCAGGTCACTGCCCACTTCTGCAGCTGCCATGAAGCCTCTTGATAGCAGCTGGGGGTGACAGCACCCGTGGTGTCAGGGTGTCCCTGCCTGCACCTGGAGACACTGTTGTGACGGGAGCCTCCAGTAGCCGTCTGCTCTGGAGCTGGACTGCCTGTTCCAGGACACTCGCCAGGAGGGAGGTTGGCTCCCCATCACTGCGCATGCCTCCGCCCTCACCTCTCTTCTCTGCAGCACGAGCCATAGGGTTAGATGGAGCCCTGCCATTGCCTTCCCAACAACGGTGGGGCCCACAAGTCCAGCAACCTGCCCCATGCCCTCCATCTGGTTTCCATCGCGTGACATTTTGCAGAGATCCCATGAAGTTTCTGGCATAGTTTTGAAATGCACAATTCCTGGTTTCTGGTGCTAATGCATTTTCTTCTCTTTTGGATTATTTTCTTTTTAAAAACAAAAATTATTTATTTATTTGTTTGTTTTTATTTTTGGCTGTGTTGTGTCGTCGTTGCTGTGCGCCGGCTTTCTCTAGCTGCAGCGAGCGGGGGCTGCTCTTTGTTGCGGTGCGCGGGCTTCTCGCTGTCCTGGCTTCTCTTGTTGCGGAGCACGGGCTCTAGACACGCAGGCTTCAGTAGTTGTGGCACGTGGGCTCAGTAGTTGTGGCGCACGGTCTTAGTTGCTCTGCGGCATGTGGGATCCTCCTTGGCCAGAGCTCCAACCAGTGTCCCTTGCATTGGCAGGCAGATTCTTAACCACTGTGCCACCAGGGAAGCCCTGGATTATTCTCTTGATTTAAAATTGGGGATGGAGGAAGGAGGAGGAGACATGTTAAATGCATATGCTTCGTTCAGTGTTTTAACTGAAAAGTCCACCGCACTCTACTCACAGGGAGTTTTCTTCTTTCTTGCTAAAAATTGAACAGAACAAGATAGAAATGGCACAAACATGTTTCTAAGGAAGCGAGATCTGAAATGTCCTGTGCCTCAGTCCCAGAGAAGCAGCATCCGGAGCTGGTGGAAGAAGCCAAGGACCAACGAGCCCGCCCCTCTGAGATGTGGAGCTCACTCTTCATGCTCCCATGAGCCTTCTTCCTACCTTTTTGAGGACAGTCAGTGGAAAGACTGTCTTCTCACAGTTAGACTCTTTAAACCAGACAGCTTTCCACTAATATTTCATTTTAGAAGGTTGAAATCTGGTTTCACAGGAAACTCATTCCACAGAGACTTTTCCCTTCCACTCAGATCCAATTATTGGAAACAAAGATGTACACAGCACCTCCTTTAAATAAAAGGAAAACTAGTTCAAACTCGGGGGCAGCAGAAAATGAAACCTCAGCCATTTGTCGAAAGGCCCATTAAGTCCATTATTTTCTGAAAGGACAGCTTTTGGCAGCCTTTTGTCAGTTCCAAATTTAGAGGTGCTCATTCAGGATGTGAGAGTGGAAATGATGAAGTTAAGAGAGGCTCCACTGATGCTCTTTTTAAGCCAACCCATGTGTCCTCATCAGGGGGATGCAAAATTCATTAGGAAAATGAGGTCTCCTTGGCTGAAAGCTGCTCCCTCTGTTCCCATTAGCATCCGCACCTCTCAGAACCACTCGATGATCTGCCTGCCCCAGAACACCTTGTAGCCCCACAGCTGGATTCTGACTGTAGCTGTAGTGACTCCTGAAGCACTGCCGGGGCCACTCCTGGCTTTTCTTCCTGGAGCTCCAAGGGATCCCTGTTCAGTGCCCTTCTCTTCTGTCCTCAGTCCCTGGCTCCTCCACCTTTCCTGAAGGAGAAAAATAAGGAGTGAGGTCATTGTAACTCACAGGGCTGGAGAATCTCTATCCTCTTGATGGGAAAGCCCTTCGCTTTTGCTCCTTCTCCCAGACTGTTGGTCTCTGATACAAATAGCCCCTCCAGCAGCATCGCTGGCGTTTGCAGGCGGGAGCCTTGGAGTTGGAACCCACAGTTTTGAACACCTAATCCCCAGCTTCCTCTCTGAAAGACCCTTGAAAAGATAACTGACTTCAGAATGTCTGACTCACTTATCCAAAGGGGCAATTGTGAGAATCAGAAAACATTATTCACGGAACACTGTACTGCGTTGAATAATATCCTCCAAAAATCCATGTCTACCTGGAATCTGTGAATGTGACCTTATTTGGAAACAAAGTTTTCGCAGGTGCAGTCAAGTTCAGATGAGGTCACACGGGATTAGGGTGAGTCCTAACGCATTGACTGGTGCCCTTTAAGAAGAGGGAAATTTGGACACACACAGGGAGAAGAAGGTCATATGACCATGGAGACAGAGATTGGAGTGATGAGAGTCACTGTTCCATAGGTTCAAGGCCAGGGAATGCCAAGGATTGCTGACAACCATCAGAAGCTAGGAAGAGACAAGGAAGATTCTTCCCTAGATCTTTTGGAATAAGAACAGCCCTGCTGACACATTGATCTCAGACTTCTAGCCTTCAGAACCGTGAGAGACTAATTTCTGTTGTTTAAGCCACCCGATTTGTAGTAATTTGTCATGGCAGCCTTAGCAAACTAATATAGACACCATTAGCATTGTACCTGGCAAATATTCTACACACAATAAACACAAGTTTTTTCAGTAGCTAACAATGTGTCTGAAACATAATAGACGCTCAAAAAATACTTGTGGAATGAAATGAGTAAATGTTAAAGCATCTCTTTGAAGCATATTTTAAGAACATATATAAGAATCTCTTTCTAAATTTAAAAAGCCTTTATGCAGAAAAAATATTTATACTAATATGGTATTTAATGTTAAAAAAATTTTAAATAAAGTCCAAGATTAGCATAATAATTAAGCAAATTATGGTACACCCATATGGCAGAATTACGTATAGAAATTTAAAACATTAATAAAGATTGTAATAATATTATTGAATATTATTGTAACATAAAATGTATTATTTTGATCTCATAAAAATTTTTAGCATCATAGAAAATAAGTTATGGTGAAATAAAATGAATAACTATGTTAATTTATATTAAAATATATATTAAAAGGCTGGAGTAGTTAGTTATCTATAGGTCATTGTAAGTGATTGTTTTTCTTTTTTGTATGTTTCTTTTCTATACACATTTGCTACAGTGAGTGTGTATTACATTTATGATAAAGAGAAACTTTACCTTTAAAAAAACAACTCAGGTAGCAAAATAAATACATAGATAAGTTATAGCACATAACCCCCTACTATTCCTTTTGTTGCAGCACGGATTTTGCAAACTACAATAACATGTGCTTCTGTCTGGTAACAGCATTTATAAAATGAATTACTTGGGACCAAGCTGGTATCTGCAGAGTGAAGAGTAATCGTCGATTGGTTTGAGAAGGCATGAGTCTTACAGAGAGCTGTGTTCCCATGAAATGATGACCAAGGCTCTGCCTCAGCTGGAAAATATATTGATAAGTTGTGTGGAATCAATCAATCAGTAAGTCCCACGTTAATGGTCATCGTGTGCCTGTTATTGTACTAGGAAACCGTAAGTTGAAAATAAACTGAACCAGAGAATTCTAGAATTTAAAGAAGATCAGTGGTCAGCCAATTCAACATCCTACCCAGAAAATGAATCTTCTCTACAATGAAGCTAGTGGGGCATTGTGATAGAACATAAATTTGGTGCCTCCAATAAAGTTAGTGTGTGCACATCCTTATGGGTTTCCTCCCCTTGAACTTGCTCTGGCCCAGTGACCTGTTTCAACCAGTAGAAGGTGGAGGAAGTGACACTATGCCAGTTCTAGACTTAAACCTTAACTTCTCTTTCGTCTAGGGGACGGCAGACATGATGTAAGAAGTCTAACTACCCTGTGACCACCATTTTGGGAGAAGCCAGCCTAGCCGTGTGTAGCAGCCATGTGGAGGAGAACCGAGGCCTCCAGCCAACAGCCCCAGCTGTGCTTCTAGCTGACGACCAGGACCAACCTGCCAGCCCTCAGTGAGGCCACCTTCAAAGTGGATCCTTTGATGCCCCATGAAATGTCCGTACCTAGCCCTGCTCAGATTACCGAATCCTGAGCAAATCAATAAAATGGTGGTTGTTTAAGCCACTAAGTTTGGGGATAATTTGTTACACTGCAGTAGATAACCAAACAGACATCTAGTCTCAGCTCAAACTCTTCAAGGAACAGGAGACTCTGTGCTTTATAAAGTAATTCATTCCATTTTATAAAATAGCAATAATTGCTAGAACATTCTTTTCTACATTTAACCCAAATCTGCCTTCCTATCATTCACAACCTGTCTCTATGGAGAGTAAGTCTACGTCCTCCTGCATGGCAGCTCTTCCAGTGTCTACAGGTAATCATGACCGTCACTCCCTACACCTCCCACCCTCATTTTACCCCCATGCCTGAGGCATGCATACAAGCCTTCTCTTTTTAGAGATAAACATCACCAGCTCCTTCAAGTCCCATTCTTTCCTTGAAAGCTCAAACTCTTACAGGTATATCAGATGCCATCTAGAAGCGCACAAGGGATTTTTCTTCACTTTTAAGAGAACACCAGTATTTCAGGCCATGGTTTGCTCAGAAACATTTTGTCAGAAAATTACTGGTTAGAAAAAATATATATGAATTATTATTTATGTTTGCTGCAAATGCAACCAGTAAAGAAGATGAGTGAGGTTGTTATCTATTTAAGGCAGAGAACTCTCTTTGAGTCATTTGGGTTGCTCTCAAAAGGCTTCAAAACCCAACTGTCCTTATGCAGACAAAGATTTTCTTTGATGTGGCAAGTCTGTTTCTAAGTTACTGCTGGAAACAGGCTGTGACGCTGGGAATTCAATTATTGACCCAACTTCATGGTCAGTCAGTGCTGGTGACTGTACCACAGCAGACATACGGAGCTCTACATTTGCCATGAGATGGCCAAGTGATGGATGGATGCAGCCAGTGTTTCTTTGGTCCTTGTTCAAGTAAGACTGTGTGTATTATAAGAAGATGACACCTTAGCCATTTTAAAGAGTCTATATAAGATGGGATGGCATTTGGGGGCAAAGTGAATGCACATTATTGCTCCAGATATTTTTTCCCTAAAACATCGCAGAATTACTGTATTGTACAGAAGGGTCTATATGGGGAGGATTGCCTGGAGTCATACAGCTGGGTTTGTCCCTCCAACTCTGTCACTCCTTGGCTTTCTTACAATGGACTAAATTATAATACAAAATCTCTCTGTGAATTAATTTCATCCTTTATGAAATTGAAATAAATACTTTACAGCATTGGTGGAAACACTGACAAACTCTCTGTTAAACATGTTATAAATAATAAAGTGGCAAATAAGTATAAAGGTCACTGCGTGTCCATGTAGACACCCTTTAACACACTAGAACTCTTCAAATTCCAACAACCTCACCTTTACTCCACTTTCTCACTATTAAGAATAACCCTAACCATAAGTTTGTTTTCTACATCTGTGACTCTATTTCTGTTTTGTAAATAAGCTCATTTGTACCATTTTACACAGGGAACTCTACTCAATACTCTGTAATGATCTATATGGGAAAAGAATCTATATAAGAGTGGTTAACTGATTCACTTTGCTGTACATCTGAAACTAACACAACATTGTAAATCAACTATACTCCAATAAAATTTTTTTTTAAAAAAAGAATAACCCTAACAAAGTTGTAATCCTCTCAGCGTCAGTATTTTCTGGAGTGGCTCGTGGGGTAGTGAGTGTTCATGCGTTGCCTCTAGGTTTTGGCTTTTCCATCAGGCAGCATATGCATCTATAGCAGGCTTCTTCCACTCTTTATACTCTGATGAATCCCACAGTTTTACCTCTGTCCCAGGCTGAGCCCCTGGCCCTCACTCATTTGACTGGCCACCCCTCATCTCTACTTGGATGGCCCCCAGCATCTCAAACCCATCATGTCCCTGAACTCAGACTCCTGACCTTCCTTCCCAAACCTAGTCTCC
Source organism: Eschrichtius robustus (assembly GCF_028021215.1). Lineage (NCBI taxonomy): Eukaryota > Metazoa > Chordata > Mammalia > Artiodactyla > Eschrichtiidae > Eschrichtius > Eschrichtius robustus. Next base: position 6,352,765 of record NC_090828.1, read on the forward strand.
TCCAGTCACGTTTGCCAGAAAAGACATAAGACACCCAGTTACATCTGACTTTTATATCAACCATGGTGAATATACTTTTAGTATAAGTAAGTCCAGTGTGCTATTTGGGACATACTTACACTAAAAAATATTTATTGTATATCTGATTGCATGGGACATACTTATATTAAAAAATTATTTGCCAAATATCTATGCAATCTGATAGACAGCAACTTTTTAGTAAAAGTACATCCCAAATATCATATGGCACATACTTATAAAAATGATTCACTGTTCGTGTAAAATTCAAAGGTAACCGGGTATCGTGTATTTTTATTTGCTAAATCTGACAAGCCTACCTCCAGAGTTCTCAGCCAAGGGAGGGGCACCTTACCTACCTTACCGTAAATATTCCATTAGCTCCCCATTGTCCTCAGGACAAATCCTCAGTCTGGGCTAAGGTCCTCCACAATCGGCTTTCTTCTTCTTTTTTTTTTTTTTTAACATCTTTATTGCAGTATAATTGCTTTACAATGGTGTGTTAGTTTCTGCTTTATAACAAAGTGAATCAGTTATACATATACATATGTTCCCATATCTCTTCCCTCTTGCATCTCCCTCCCTCCCACCCTCCCTATCCCACCCCTCTAGGTGGTCACAAAGCACTGAGCTGATCTCCCTGTGCTATGCGGTTAGAGAAATGCCAATCAAAACTACAATGAGATATCATCTCACACCGGTCAGAATGGCCATCATCAAAAAATCTAGAAACAATAAATACTGGAGAGGGTGTGGAGAAAAGGGAACACTCTTGCACTGTTGGTGGAAATGTAAATTGATACAGCCACTATGGAGAACAGTATGGAGGGTCCTTAAAAAACTAAAAATAGAACTACCATATGACCCAGCAATCCCACTACTGGGCATATACCCTGAGAAAACCATAATTCAAAAAGAGTCATGTACCAAAATGTTCATTGCAGCTCTATTTACAATAGCCAGGACATGGAAGCAACCTAAGTGTCCATCATCGGACGAATGGATAAAGAAGATGTGGCACATATATACAATGGAATATTACTCGGCTTTCTTCTTATTCTGCTGTTTCTCCGCTGTGCTCCACCCCCAGCCCCCCACCATGCACCCACCAACCCCCAAGCCCACTGGACTCAGTGTCCCTCGGGCACTGAATTACTTCCAGGGTCTCTGAAATGCACACACACTCATCTCCATATTTGCATCTGGATAGTGGATAAAGTTTACCCATTTCCAGATCTTTGCTAAACTATCTTAGATAGTGGGCTTCTTGGAGCCCCCAGGGCAGGGACTTCAGGCCCCTGGGAACTAGCAGCAGAGGGGTTCCTGTGTGATTGAGTTGCTACTGCGTGCTCTGTAACTTTGCACATGACTCCAAGTGTGCATGTCTTCATCAGGATTGTGGGAGGCTAGGACCACCGTGGGAATGTGGCTGTGCAGCTGGATCTTGGCTGACAGTGGCCTGTGACGGTTCCTCCCTGACCCTTGGATTGTGGCTGTGTGATACTGCCATTAGCACTGGATGACTGTGAAGTGGTGAGAGCCAGCAAGAGGGAGCACGATGTAATGGCTGAGAACACTGGTTCTCAAATCCTGACTTTATAACGTACTAGCTGTGTGACCATGGGCAAGTCTCTTAACATCTCTGGGCCTCAGCGTTCCCATCTATAAAATCAGAAATGTTAGTTGTCTCTAATTCTTTTTTTTTTTAGGGATCTGTTAACTAACTTTTATTGTGGTAATCATTTTGTAATATATACATATACCAGATTGTACACCTTAAACTTACACAATGTTTTATGTCAATTATATCTCAATAGAGCTGGAAAAATAAGTTTTAAAAATGAGAAGCAAGTTTTTCATTTTGATGAAAGCCATGTTATCATTTTTTTTTTCCTTTCACGGTTTGGGTTTTTGTGCCGTGAAAAATCACTGTCTAGACCATGATCACAAATATTTTCTCCAATAGTTTCTGCTAAAAATTTTATAGGTATAACTTTAATATTTATGCCTATCACCTACTTCAATGAATTTTTATATATCGTGTGAAATGTACATGAGCTTATCTTTGGGAAGCAACAAAACTGCCAGGCATGCCGCAAATGGTAACTTTCATGTTTATATCACTTCTAATTTTTCTAGCTCTGATCACCATGTATTTTGTTTGGCTGTTAACTTTCTATCTCTCCCCACTTTGGAAAGATTTTGGTGAACAGAATTTCTTACTCACCTTTGTATCCCCAGGGTCTGGAGGAACTGAACACATAGAAAGTTCTCAGTAGATATTTATCCTAGCTGCTGAGATGGCTGCAGAAACTTGCCTTGCAGATTATAGAATTGCTTTTCAAAGAAAGAGATCTTTGAGCTGCATTTGGAGGGATGAAAGGAGCTTTCCAGACAGAAACGGGTGATTAGAAACTCAAGAAGAGGAAAAATCAGAGAAGGGCCCTGAGAAGAGCATGGTGGGTGCTGCTGCCCGTTTGGGATGGTTTCAGAAGCAGCGTCGGAAGCACTGGGCGTGGTCCTCTGGGACTCGGATGTCCACTTGCCAGGAGGGGCCTTGGTTGTCCTGCAAGCATCAGCCAGTCCCTGCGGGATCTGAGGCAGACGTGAGTGTCAGGGGCGTTACCTGGCTGAGTGAGGAGATTATACCGAGGGAGGCAAGTGTAGAAACAGGGAGAAGAGCTAGGAAGTTGTTGCAAAGGAAGAATTGAGAGATGTCGGGAATCAGAATCCCGCCGCACAGGGCAGGGAAGGCCCCGTGCACTGCTGCGTGTCACGGAGGGTGCAGTCCCCACAGCCGGTGCCAGGAACGGTGCCCGCTGCAGGGAAGGGCTGGTCCTGGAGAGAAAGGGCACAGACAGGACAGTTAGAGCGACGGGGAGTGGTGGGTTTAAAAGGGGACTCCCAAAGGACCGAGAGCCTCGGGCTCTGGGCTGTGATCTCCTTGGGTCTTGGAGTCGCCTACACATATTTATCTATCAGGGCAGAGTTGGCAACAAGATTCACAAAGCCTCATTTCCAGACTTCTCTATGCTTCTGACTTGTGGGTTCTGGTTCAGGGGACCACAAGGAGAGTCACGAGAGCAAAATGAGTGAAGTTTGAGGAACAAAAAAGAAATGAGATCAATCCTAAGGGAGACTTAACGTCTTCTCCTCCTCTTATATCCAAACTGTGCGTGACAGCATCCCTCGAGAGGTGGCACTGCCTCCAAGAAGGAGGGACCCCCATGCTGCTGGGTGTGGACCCTGTGCTGGCCATCATTCTGGATGCTGTTATAACTCAGGGTCCCCTTTGTCTCAGTATTAGCCTCTGAGAGGAGTGTCATCAACCCATTTTACAGATGTGAAGGCAAAGGTGCAGAAAGGCCACGTGACTTGTCCAAGGCCACAGTGCTCATGAGTGGCAGAGTCGCGATTCAAAATCAAGCCAACATTTGCACTACACCATCATATAAGGAACTGCCTTGATAACCCTCTGCTCAGCATTTCAGAAGCTAGAGGTCTCGCCCAAGGCCATCTTTCCCTCAAGTAATCAAAGCCCCAGAGGCTTTCAAGGCTCCCAGGCTCCTTTGCATTTATAGTCACCTCCACAGAGAAAGTCACATAGACTCGGCCAAGGACGTGGCCAAGGTCATAAGAAGTTCACCATGTAGAGCCACAGTGCACCCCTCACTGGTGACCAAGATCTGGCCCCTAGCTGATCTCATTCCTGGCGGAGGCGGGTGCCCCGTGAGATGCACAGCCTCTGCCCCCGCGGCTTCTATTCTGGCCCCTGTCGTGCTCTGTCTTGTCTCCTTCGGTCCTCTCCCCTTTTTTTCTGAGATTCCAGGGTTTCTGAAGTGGACTTCTAGGTGAAGTGACCGCTGTGATCAGAAGCTAGAGGTTTTAAATGAAACAGGAAAAGAAATGGGCTCCATAAAGCAGCCATTAGCCACCGTCCCTTGCATTATTTATATGAAAAATATGCACGTTTCTTCCTCTAATTCTGATGAAACCCAGTTTTAGTAAGAACCGGGAGAGCAGAATTCATAATAAAGCCAAATGAGGGTGCAAAGTCAGGCGTTCCTTTTGTGTGTGTGGTTGTCAGTTGAGAGACAAAGAGCTTAAGATGTCAAGGAAAAAGAAGGAGAAACTATGTAGAAATGAGCAGATGCAAATGTAAATAGTTACTCAGAGATAAATGGATATGCCAGACACATAAGGCATAGAAGGTTTCAGGGGGGAAATTATAGCTCAGATCCAGGGAGATCACATAAGATATATGATATTGCAGGTAATTGTATTTTACTCTAATCCTCACTGGGAAAGAGACAGAAAGTTTGACTTCATGGCTCCTTCCCTGGTCTTTAGTTTCCTCTTGGCCAGCCTCAATTTTGGGTTATTTCTATGTTAATCTTGAAGTAACTGTGCACTTCTCAGTTATCCCATGAGCCTGTCCGTCATGGCCCTCACCTGGACAGGTGTGGCCAGTCTTCTGAGCTCAGCTGTTTACCTGGATCTGCTTTCCGAGTCCCTCCAGGACTGCCTGGCCGGACACAGATCACATCCCACCTCACTGGACCCTGTCCTCCTGACCTTGAGCTCAGTTTGCCGAATCTGCGTCTATGCCCTCCTCACACAAGTAGACATACATGTGTGTGTGCACACACACCCACAACACACGCAGTAGACACCCACAATGTATACACAATGTATACACATATACGCACACCCACAATACATATGCAACATGCATATACACACACATAACACACAGTACACACACAACACATATACACACACACAACGCACACACACAATACATACACAACACACACCCACAACATATACACAACACATATACACACAACACATACACCCGCAATATATACACCACATGTATATACACACAACACATATACACCAAAAACACACACCCACAACACATACACAACACAACACACACACAGCATCCACAGCACACACACAACACATACAAAACACACCACACACACACATACACAGATCATCGTCATCCTTCTCTGTGGGCTCTAGGACGTAAGCTGACCCGATGTCTCATTTCTCCCTTTGCCTAGTTCTGATCCTGGAACCTGCTCTGACCCCCCTGCCTCGCAGGTCAGGTCAGCTGAAATTCTTCACACCCATAGAGCTGATTCCTCACTCAGCTGTGACCTGGTCCTGCTACCACGGGGCACGTGGACAGCTGGTACTCAGGCCGTGTCTGAATGGTGGAGACGTTAACCTAGAGTGAGTCGAACCGTCTGAACAGAGACCCCTTCTTGACCGAACCCCGCTCTCCTAATGGATGCTACTGGGTCGGAGATTGTACCGCTAAGGAGTCACTGCACTGAAATTTTAACTGAAGAGCAGCTCTACCTGTGCATAAGGTAAAATATGTAAAAGTAATTTTTAACATTTATCTGCAGGGATTACAACCTCATGCTCTGGATCGTTCACTGGGATTCAGTAGTTGCATCGCTTGGTCGGCTCTCCACAACTGTTCATCAGGGTGGAACTGGCAGCACACCCGCGGGGCAGGTAGAGTGGCATCAGGGCCGCCCCCTCACTGATGCCAGCACATCCTTCACTGAACTCGGAAGCCAGTGCACTCTCCTGGCTACAGAGAGCATTAAAGTCTAGAACCCAGAAGAAGTTAATTCAGTCCGCTGGAGGACATAACTGTACGACGTCTGCGTCTATACGCAGGAGTGGCGGTAATTTTTACCACGTGTACTCTTGTCATTTATAAGACATGTTCACAGGCCCCCAGAGGATACGAGCGGAGGACGGGGATTCTCAGAGGTGTCTCCAGGGCGGAGGAGAGGGGGGAGGGCATGGGGTCTCCATTCTGTCAGAATAAGGGAGGGGACAGAGCACAGGATTCGGAGCCAGAACTTCTTTTGTACTCACTCAGCCTCTTGGTGCTGTGCCATCTTGAATAAGTCACTCCCTCTCTCCACAGACCCGGTGTTCTTGTCTGTAAAATAGGGGTAACAGCAGCCCCCTCACAGAGTCACTCTGTTAATTAACTGAGTTCTTGGGACGCAATCAGCAGCAGTGTCCAGGAAATGGTGCCGTTTCTCTTATCAGCAGTGCCAGTAGGTCACCATTCCTATTTCAGTTAGTAAGTTTCTGGAACCATTTTAATTAAAAACACTCCCCACGTCTTCCCTGGTGGCGCAGTGGTTAAGAATCCGCCTGCCAATGCAGGGTACACGGGTTCGAGCCCTGGTCCGGGAAGATCCCACATGCCGCAGAACGGCTGAACCCGTGCGCCACAACTACTGAGCCTGCGCTCTGGAGCCCGCAAGCCACAACTACTGAGCCCACGTGCTACAACTACTGAAGCCCGCGTGCGTAGAGCCCGAGCTCCGCGACAAGAGAAGCCACCACAATGAGAAGCCCGCGCACCGCAGCGAAGAGTGGCCCCCGCTCACCGCAACTAGAGAAAGCCCGCACGCAGCAACAAACACCCAATGCAGCCAAAAATAAATAATAAATAAATTTATTTTTTAAAAAAATCTCTCCCCAAATTGACCATCTTAGGGACTGGGTGACACTGAGTTGGCGGCTGGGCTGAGCTGGGGGGTCCCGGAGACCACGCACACGTCCTGGCAACCCCCAAAGGCTGGCCTCAGCCAGGATCCTCTGCTGTAGAATCTCAGCGCCTCTCCGTGTGGTCTCTGCAGCTTTGGACGTGGTGACTAGGGCTCCGAGAACAAGTGGCCCTAAGACAGGAATCGGGAGCTGCCTGTTTCTTACAGCCTTAATGGGGAAACGAGTACCAAGTCACTTCTTCCAAGTTCTATTGGTCAAACCATCCCACAGCACACCTGCGTTCAAGGGGAAGGGGCATGGACGCCGTGTCTCAAAGGGAAGCGTGTCAAAGAACCAGGCTGTCTTTAATCCACCACTCTCCCTTCTTCCCTCAGGTCTGGTGGCTAAACGTCACTCCTCCACTGAGGCCTGCCCCACCCCCCATTTTAAATGGTTGTTGCCCCTCCCTCCGTTCGGGTTCCCATGCTCCGAACCCCGGCCATGATTTATTTCTCTCCAGGAAGTGGTAACCACCTAATATTGTGTATTTTACCTACTTACATCTTTATTGCCCACCTCACCATGTTGAAATACAGGCTAGTTCGGGATCCATATTTTTGTCCATTTTGTTCCACGCGATTGCCCCGTACCTACAAAGTGCCCAGTACAGGGCAGACATTCAATACAGAGTTGTGGAAAAGATGACTACCAGCTGCTTTCAGTACACCATCAAATGCCCTTTGTCTCCATGCAGACATCTGATGGAAGACCTCAGGCTCTGGGACAGTTTTAAAAAGTGACCACATGTTCTTTGGCCTCCCTTCCATCAAGAGGCAGGATTGTGGCCCTTGGATCTGGGCAGCTTATGACAATAGCATGTGGGAAGTGACACTGTGTAACTTCTCAGGCTAGGCCAGAAAGAGAAGGCAACCTCTTCTCTTAGGAAGTTCCACCTGGAACCCAGCCGCCATGCTGAGGAGCCCAAGCCACAGGGAGAGGCCACGTGTAGGGGTCTGGTCAGTAGACCCCGCCTTTCAGTGGTCCCAGCCCAGGGCCCAGACATGTGTGGGATGGAGCCTCTGAAGATCCCAGCCCTTTATCTTTCACATCTTCCCAGGTGAGGCCCCAGATACCACGGAGCAGAGATGAGTCATTTCTGTCCAAATTCTGGATTCACAGAACCTGTGAGTATTTAAAAAAAAAAAAAAAACAGGTTGATGTTTTAAGCCACTAAGTTTGGGGTCGTCTGTTACACAGCAACGGGTAACCAGAACCCACATCTTTATTTTCTTAAATCAAATAAATGTGGTCAGACCCCCAACCCACTAAGCTTGTCAGGATATTCCATTTTAGTCGTGCTTTGGGAGGTCCTTTCCTGATCCTCATCTTTGAGTGTGGAACAGTCATTGGAAAGAATCTTCCATCCTGATTGCTTGGTGAATCATCCCTCCCGAGCAGGAGGCCCATCTTCCCAGGCAAGCCCAGGGAGCGTCACGCACCAATGTTCCCTGAACGGGGCTCTGTTCCAGGCTCTGGGACACAACAGAGAAGAAAACGGAGCAAGTCCCTGCCCTCTGGGAGCTTACATTTTAGACCAGCAGTAAATAGACAATCACTGACTAAGGTTTAAGCCTTTCCACTCGGTGGACCAGTTTTTTTTTTTGTTTAATTTTCTTAAATTGAAGTGTAGTCGATTTACATGTTGTGTTAGTTTCTAGTGCAGCAAAGTGATTCAGTTATTTTTGTTGATGCAGTCTATTACTTAGCACATACTCTCTAATTCTGCAAACCATAGCCCTCGATATGCGTATCAACTCACAAAGTAAACCCGGAAGGAAAATGTGTGAGATCATCAAATTCTCATAAACTGAGGCACGTGTGGCCTTTGACTTAGATTTCCTGTTCAGTGAAGCTTGGCACTCACTTTGGAACTGTTCTTTTTGTTCCCCTGACACTTGCATTAGAAGTTTGTCTGACCCTTCACCTCTCTGTCGATTGGTTAATGATCTGAAAACCATCAGGACTGGAAATTCAGGCAGCCTCAGTGTCATTTAAAGAGCTGTCACTAATGTGTGTGTGTTTTTATTTTTTTGAATTTTATTTCGTTTATTTTTTTATACAGCAGGTTCTTATTAGTTATCTACTTTATACATATTAGTGTATGTATGTCAATCCCAACCTCTCAGTTCATCACACCACCACCACCCCCCTGCCACTTCCCTGCCTTGGTGTCCATATGTTTGTTCTCTACATCTGTGTCTCTATTCCTGCCATGCAAACCGGTTCATCTGTACCATTTTTCTAGGTTCCACATATATGCGTTAAGATACGATATTGTTTTTCTCTTTCTGACTTTGTGTGTGTGTTTTTCATTTCAGGCTTTAATTGCCCATATGATTATTATTTTGTAATGAACTGGCAATCAAAGACACACAACAAAATTTAAGTCAGTGCTAGATTAATTTGTGGAAGAAATGAAATTTCCTACATTTGGTCCCTGTCTCTTCACTTTCGTCTCCAACCCAAGTATCTGCATTTCCTCCATTGTATGCTCTGGAAGCCCAGGGCTCCCCAGCTGCCAACCTGCCCCACATTCCCTTTTGTCCCTCCTTCTTCCCTAACCACCCAAGCACCTCTTAAGAGCCTTTCCATTTTAATTAGGAAAATAGCTCATAGAATGTGAGACATGGGGAGGGGGGGCTTTAGGAACAAGTTGGTCCAGTCTCCTCATCTTGAGGCTGGGAAGTCTAAGGACCAGAGAGGTAGCGTGACTTGCCCAAGGTCAGAATTATCTTGGAAGCTGGAGAGAAATCTTAGCGGGGCACAGAGTGTGGGGTGAGGGCAAAGGGGAAGGTGGGAGAAGGGGGGAGTGGAGGCAGGATTTCACATGTCTGACAGCCCGGAAGAATTACATTTTAGCCTTAAATCACACTCTGTAGGCAGTTCTAATCAAAAAGCAAACTCTAAATATAATTCATATGAAGTATGTTCCGGAAATCCTTTTTTCCTAAGTATGTGTTCAATTATTAAGACTCTTTCATTGGAGCTTGTATTCTCCTCAAATCGAGAAGAGAAGAGAATATTTCTCAGGGGCAGAAATTTGGGTGAGTTTTCTCTTTAACCTCCCTCTCTGAACTCTTTCTGCCTTGCTTGAATTCTTCACAGTAAGCATACATAATTTTTACAAAAACTAAAAAGGGCCTTTCTAAACAAAAATTGGAACAATTTAATAATATATTTTATTACCTTAATTATACAGGTAATTACAGCTTTGCAGACCTGAACTTACAGAATTGGGTTAAAAACTAAATATGCAAAATACAAAAAAGCAGTTTAAAAAATTCATAGTATAGCTCATGATTAATGTGAATGCCCCTTGGAGCAATTATAATTGTCCACAGGTATATTTTCACCTGAGCACACCCTAGTGTGGTCAGTTCTAGAATCATCCCAGAATGGAAAGAGCTCTTTTGAAGAGCAGCACAAATCTGCTGGGATTGATATGTTGTTGACCTGTAATTTTCAAAGACTTCTAGATTTATCCAGAAAGATGCATAAGAACTGTTTGGAATGGGGGGAGGGGGGAATCCAGATAACTCCCAATAGTAAAGCAATAAAATTAATTAAGAGCAGCTACTGCTGGGAAGTGGAAAGTAGAAATTTAATATTATTTTCCTGAATAATTTATGCTAAGCACTCAATACAATGCCTAATGTATAGGCAGCACTCCGTAGATATTGTCAATCATTATTATTATACGTTCCTGAGGACTACAATTCCCAAAACGCACTACTCCTCTTCCATTCTGCCTACAACTCCCAAAATGAACTGCTCCTCTTCCATCCAGCCCCACTGCCTACTCATCACCATTCTGGGAAAAGTGGAGATGAGAGCTGGTGGGGAAAGGAGAATGTAGCCCACAAGCGGGGAGAAGTAGCTGACCACACAATTCCCTTGATGGTGTAGACCCTAGATCCCTAAATTAGGAGATAGAGTGATTTAAAAAAAAAAGTCATCCTGATTTTGTTCAGGCAAAGCCTTGGAGTACCACCATTAGTTGAATCCCCAGAATTGTCTGTTTATTTGTTTGCCTGTTCGATTTTACCTAGCTCTGTTTTGTGTTACAATTGATGTCAATTCCTCCATGATCATGGCATTAAGATGTCTGCTAGTTAACAGTGTTCCACGTGGTAATGAGTTTTAGTATTTTGCTGTTTTTATGGCTGTGTTAGTGAGAAGTTAGAGGAGCGGCTGCATGATTTCAGACTGGAAATGAGCCCAAATTTCTGAGTGATTCTTTGAGTTATTTTACATTTAGAACAAGAAAGGCACCAAGTGTTGCATCAAAAGACATTACACAGTGTAAAAATTACATATGGTAGAGTCTTTCTCACGCCTTAAAATTATACAAAGCATAGATTATTCAGGAAAAGAATAAAATGGCTCCGACTAAGAAGAGGCCAAGTCCCAAATTTTCAGGTAACCATATTTTATCTTAGGAACAATTTTGAGAGGTAATAAGAATAATATACATTACAATTTTAATGAGATGAATATTGCTATATCTATAAATTGTCAAATCATATGAAATTGTCATTTTTGTAGGTCAGAAAATAGTTACATATTGGCAATTTCAAATGGTTCATCCTAGAAGCTGGATTTTTCACCAAACATTTATTGAGCACTTACTATGTGCAGGACTCTGCTGTGGGGCTCATACTTTTGAGGAAGACCTAGCACTAGCTCCCCAAAAGGCGACTTTTCAGAGATCCCACTGAGCTACTCTTAGATAGAGGTGCGGCTGACAGTTCAACAGGCAAGATGGACACCCTGAAAAGCTTTTGTGTTGTTTTTAATGTAGACATAACAGTATCGAAGCTCAAGGACACAACAAAAGGTGCTGATGTCAAGAGCTACCGTACATCACAAGGAACAGCCACAGTTGCTTTGGGGACACATTGCTAGCAGCTGTTTACTCTTGTATGGCATCACTGGATATGGGCTGCTGGTCGAGCAGCTACTGATGTGGCTGCCAGGAAGATTCACCTTCAACTGACAACAGTTTGGTTATAAAACCCACACCAAGAGCTGGTCTGTTAAGAGGCTATGATATCAAGTTACGCTGTGAAAAGCCACCATCATTAGCCATTGCCAACGGAAACCACCACCGGCAGAAGAGAGAGAATTCAGCTGGGAAGATGGGGCCTCCCCTTATCCTACTGTAACCCATTGGAACGGGACATCCAGGGAAAGCAAGAAAATGTTCTTTTATGATAACTTTCACTCTGGAAAAAAAAGACGAACAATTTGCCAAGGAAATCTATTGAGTTTGAAGACCCCCATTTTTTTTTAAGCAAGTCTGCTTTTTTATTTTTTTATTTTTTATTTTTTCATTGTTTTTGTTTTTTTTTAATTAATTTATTTCTGTATTTTTGGCTGTGTTGGGTCTTCGTTTCTGTGCGAGGGCTTCCTCTAGTTACGGCGAGTGGGGGTCACTCTCCATCGCGGTGCGCGGGCCTCTCACTATCGTGGCCTCTCTTGTTGAGGAGCACAGGCTCCAGACGCGCAGGCTCAGTAGTTGTGGCTCACGGGCCTAGTTGCTCTGCGGCATGTGGGATCTTCCCAGACCAGGGCTCGAACCCATGTCCCCTGCATTGGCAGGCAGATTCTCAACCACTGCGCCACCTGGGAAGCCCTCTTTTATTTTTTTTTATTTTTATTTTTTTTAATGTTTTAATTTTTTGGCTATGTTGGGTCTTTGTTGCCGCACGCGGGCTTTCACTAGTTGCGGCGAGCGGGGACTACATTTCATTGCAGTGCGCGGGCTTGAGTAGTTGTGGCGCACGGGCTTAGTGGCTCCGCGGCATGGGGGATCTTCCCGGACGAGGGATCAAACCCGTGTCCCCTGCACTGGCAGGCGGATTCTTTGTCACTGTCCCACCAGGGAAGTCCCGAAGGCCCCAAATTTTAAGGTGAAGGCTCAGATCAGCTACTGAGAGTTGAAGTGTAACCAGCCTTAGGATTCCCAAGGAAGACTGTGGGCAGACTGTATACAGTGTATGTTCCCTCATTGATAGGAAGCTTGCATCTGATGTAAACCTTCTCAAGGAAAAGACAGGCATTTGGAAATGCTTGCATTTTCTCAGTGAGTCTGTGCATTTTAATTTACCCTTAACTGTGCTCTGTGTCGCAAAGGTCAACAAACATCAAAAACCTTAAAAATGTTTAAATATCAAAGTGAGGTCGAGTAACCCATTGTGGTACAAGTAGGTGTAAAACAGATTAATTAAATACAATTAAGGAAATGTTATGGTAATTTAAGCTAACTAAAAAGGAAGAGGAGATGCTCTTTATTCAACCGTAAAATTATCAATGAAGAAAGTTTCATGAGCACCATCTGTTGAGACATTTAATATTAAACTTGATAAATAAGTCAAAAATACTTTGTCCTCTAATTAGAGGAAGATTCCAAACTGAGTCACAGAAAATCCTGAGATAATACAATCATTACTTTTTTACTTGGGAACATGAGATCTTCAAAACTTGGAATTGTCATTAATTCATGGAGAGCTGCTATGAGGTCCCCTTCATAATTTGGGGATAAGAGAAGTGTTTTTTTCTGATATCTCTCAAAAATAATCAAGGAAACCAGTGTGCTTCCACAAATCTCACAAAAAAATAAGAAGAAACCTCACTGAAATTGATCATGGCATTGATCATTGATGATTATAGATAACAGCTATAGATATATACATATAGATATATACACACACATATACATATACATACATACACACAAACTATGTCTATGTCTGTCTATTTATCCACACATGTGATACAAAGATAAAGTAATAATTGGATCTATTACATAAAGTAATAAATGGATCTATCCAGATCTTTTACATAAAGCAGCGTGCTTCCAAAAATGAACGGGTATAGGAAACCCAGTTTCTAATGGCCACAAATAATCTGACCTTCAAACTGAATTGACAGAAGAGCAAAGAAGGCTCATCAGACTCATCGTAACAGTCAACGTGACACAACTTGCAACCTAAATGTCCATTGACAGGTGAATGGATGAAGAAGATGTGGTACATATATACATACACAATGGACTATTACTCAGCTATAAAAAGAATGAAATAATGCCATTTGCAGCAATGTGGATGGACCTAGAGATTATCATACTAAGTGAAGTAAGTCAGATAAATACAAACATCATACGATATCACTTATATGTGGAATCTAAAAAAAAAAAGATACAAATGAACTTATTTACAAAGCAGAAATAGACTCACAGACATAGAAAACAAACTTATGGTTACCAAAGGGGAAAGGGAGGGGAGGGATAAATTAGGAGTTTGGGATTAACAGATACACACTACTCTATATAAAATAGATAAACAACAAGGACCTACTGTATAGCACAGGGAAATATATTCAATATCTTATAATAACCTATGATGGAAAAGGATCTGAAAAAAATGTGTTCGTGTGTGTGTGTGTGATAACTAAATCACTTTGCTGTACACCTGAAACATTATAAATCAACTATACTTCAATAAAAAAATTACACATCCTATGACATACCATATATAAAGAAGGCATAACAATGTTAGCTATTATTAATGGATTTTAGCTATTACTATAAAAACAATCGCACATCCAGCTCGTGCTATGCAGTTTGGGGCCGCTGACCTCTGCCTGGTAACCCCATTTCTTAGGTGCTTTACCATCTGGAGGGAACACAGGCGTGGGGATTCCAGGTGTCAGAAAGGTAGGTCCCTCTGGGGGCATCAATGTTCCTTTCCAACATTTCCAGTTCTTTCCTTCCAGGCAGTCCAAGAATTGTTCTTCCCTGCTCCTTGAAGTCCAGATGTGGTTGCATGACTTGCTTTGGCAGTTGTGAGTGGCAGTGGCATGTGTTACTTCAGGGGGAAACATTTAAGTGGCAGCAGGGAGACCCTCCAGTGCACTCGCTCTCCCTGTCTCACCAGTCGAAGAAATGCAGCGACTGCGGAGGTGACACCAAGCCACCGCACGGAGGAGGCCTGCAGTGGTCTTTGCACCAACAAGAACAACAGCTCTGTTGCTTTAAGCCTCCGAGGTCTGAAGCCATCACGGCAACGTTGCCAAGCCTTTTCTGACCGATACAAACCCCAACAGTAAATTCACCAAATTACAGGCTTTAAATCAATCTCCTGTAAGTGTAGTGAGGATGGATCAGTTTCCCAAGGCCTCGTCAATCTTGGGGCAATTGACAAAATGAAATGTCTAAATCTTTCAAGTTAAAGAACAGTACCTGAAACTGCAAAGACCCTGTTGGGGTCAAATCCCAGAAGTATCAGCCTTGTCTTGTTAACATTCTTCAAAAGGAAGATCAGGAAGTGGCTGCAGACCTCAGCTCAGGGAAGGCTCCTGACCACGAATGGAGGAGAAGCCACACGCCTTCTGTCTGCAGCAACTACACACAACACAAAGCAACATCACTGCAACTCCTGGCTGGCTCTGGGCAGAGTTTGGCCCCAGTCACAAAACTGGTTGACATCCAGATTACCTTTGACAGCCTTTAAATAGCCCACAAAGTACGATAGACTCAGGTTGGGTGTTTTTGTTTGTTTTGCATTTGTTTATATACATCCCTGTGCACCAACTGTTGTGCAATTGGAAGTGTGAAAATCTGAGCTAAACCATAGGAAGGAAAAATGGGACTTGTATGTGCAAATGTCCAGCTATTAAATCATTTTGCCCTTAAAAAACTACCAAACCTCTAACAATGGAAGGGAGACGGTGGCACAAATACCTGCTAGTAGCTGGGTTTGTTGTTTCAAGGACTAACACCCCCAACCCAAGGCCTGATCATGCCGTGACATAGAACTTGAAAACTTATGCTCAGTGAAGGACGCCAGACATAAAAGACCCCCTACGTGTGAACCTTTATATGAAATGTCCAGAATATGGAAATCCATAGAGAAGAAAGCAGACACGTGGTTTATGGTGAGAATGAGTGCTGGCTGGATTTGCATCTCAGCCTGACCCACATTCCTGGACCTCCCACCCCTCCGAGTCAGTATTTTCTGCTGTGGTCTCAGGGGCCACCTCTCCCTCCCGGGCCCCTGGTCACTGCTGCCCCAGATCTGGCGATGGAGTGTCACATTTCGTGAGGGCGAGGGTCTGAGTCCTTGCACAGACACAACTGCGGTGCAGCTGTGGGGTTGTCTGCCAATCTCCGCGCTCTTGGGAGACCGCATCACAGCCTTACATGAGAGGAGGAGAGTTTGGCCTTATTCTTGGCCTGAATTTCCTCCCCTCGTGAGCTGATTCTGCCAGCGCCGTTAATCTGTCCCTAAACCATGTGTTGGCCCACGGACGATGTTCATCTATCTTCACCCATGACACACAGTTCCTTCCTCTATTAAAACTATACTCTAATTGCAAAGGGGCTCTGCCTGGAAGTCCTCCAGTGCTCCAAGGCTCTGCCTGCATTCTTAGTTTGGCAGGACTTGTCTGAACACAAGAAACACTTGGAGCCGCAGGAAAGCCGAGCAGGTCTAACGGAGGCAGCAAACAAGGATACTGCTCTAAGTAAGCCATCGGAAGGTCCCCTGCCCAGAAGGGATTCTGCCTCCCCTGAAACATTGATGCCAGCCGTTAGCCCAGCACAAGTGAAGTTCAGGACCAGAGCGTTCCGCTAGACTCATGCTGGCCGATCTGTTACCTATAAGCTCTGGAAATCAGCCTCCGGGTGAGAGGAGATGGTGCCTGTCTGTGGCCGGCTAGTTCACGTCCACTTCCTACCCAGTCCCGCGAAACAGCACGGTGGCCTCCAGTGAGCACGTGGACGGACAGACAGAGGAAGTCCTGCCCGGGCTTGTGTCCAGCATTCTGGGGCTCAGGATGGGCAGGAAGTGGGTTTTCCCATCATTTCCCTGTATTTTATGTGGTCTTCATCTCCCAGGAAGTCCCCCTGGGGCCCCAGGGACATCACACGGCCCAGGACGGCAGAAAGAGGACAGCCCCGAGGTGTGGGGAGAACTGGGTAATACAGGGCTGTGCTGGGAGCTTGGGGAACGAGTCAGACTTGTCCTACTGACTTTGAAGGAAAGAAGACGCTCAGAAGGTCAAGAGAGCAATGACCAGATCTCCCAACTTGAGTTGGGGTGGCTTCACCTCTCCTCCCTCCCACGTCTTGGCCTCCCAGGGCCACACGCCTGGGTGGAGCCCCGGAAACCAGGGCAAGTGAGGTTCAGAATGGGCATCAGCGCATCTGGGTCTGGCCCTTCTTCCCATGTTCTCCTCTCTTTTTCCTCACAAACTTGCCCTTGTGGGGAGTCCGTGTGGAATAGGCTCCTCCGGCGCGGAGTCTTCATGGCTGGGACCCTCCTGAAGAGTTCCCCTGAAACCTAGATGTAGGGAAAGCGGAAAGGCCGGGGCCGTGCACCCGAGGCCGACGGCAGGCTGCCCAACACTCAGCATAACTCAAGGAACTTGGGCTCGAGTTTAGTATCGGGGAAACCACAGGGCTACCTCTTTTTTTTTTTCTGTTTTATTTATTTATTTGCTTGTTTATTTTACATATACATGTATCTATTCTTTTTCAAATTCTTTTCCCAATTAGGTTGTTAATAATATCGAGCAGAGTTCCCTGTGCTATACAGTAGGACCTAGGACCTACTGTTGGACGGACCTAGGGCTACCTCTTTATAGCTGTAGCCTCCTGTCTGTGCACCCAAACTCAGACCATCGTATTGAATTGACCTGAAAATTGTTTCATTTAATCACTAATCTGGCAGCAGAGTTGTATTTTAGCTTCCAGAGAGAATCGCCAGCCTTATTCTAAACACAGATTCATCACATAGAATTTTCCAGGCTTTGTGATGGAGGGCAGAATCCACCTTCACGCTGGTCACTCTATAATTAAGTTTTCCCACCTATCAGAGCAGAAACTCTGAAAAGGCTTTCTGCAGAGTTTAGGACTCTATTCTAACTTGACTTGTTGGGAAAGCAGTATCAGGAGTTATGACTTCCTGTCCGTTTGATCTCATTGTCTGAGTCTATAATCGAAAGGTGCCAATGTACGTTTACTCTGAGAGGTTAGATGCCCTGGAAACGCTTCACTGGGCATCTCCATGAACCTGTGTTAATTATTTACTAGTCTTAACAGGTTCTTCTTTAACAGTTTACTTGTTAGAGGTCATTGCCATTTCGGAGCCCCTGGATCTGGGTTAAGCCACTTGTTCCCACAGAGCTCACCTGGGAAGAAGGAATCACGAAAGCCTTGCCAACCGTTCGCAAGGCCTCTGGCTTCGTCTAGTTTGTCTGGCCACTGAACGGACAGCAGAAGGTCCTCATGTCTTCTCCAGCCACAGAGGAAACTTGACCCTCATTTCTTCATGGCGGCAGCTCACCAAGTCTTCTCATGGTGGGTCATCCAGCCAGATGCAACCCACTGTACATAGTAGCCAGGAGGCCTGAGCACTGCCCCCAAATGAAAGAAAAGAAAACACGCAAGAACTTGAACAAGCAGCATTGCACACAACTCACAAGTACGACACTGGACATTTTGCTAGAACTTTCTCTCCCAACAGTCCTTCCTCCTCCCAACAGTCCTGGGAGAGAAACAGTGCAACCCTTGGAGGCCAAGTGCACATGCTCCCTGGTAAAGGTGGCGATGCACACACCCTCTGTGCCCAGGCCAACACTGGGGACTTCTCCTTCCCCCAGACAGCATGGCTGCCTCTTCCTTTAGCACTGACCTTCTGGCTGACCTTTGCTGACCTCAGGGACGGCACACACTCCTCTGCGTTAGAAAGTCTCCTTCGGTGTTTGTGGAGGTGATTAATGTCCATAGAACTCTGAACACACACGACCGCCTGTTAATGAAAAGCAGAAATGAGAGAGAGGATGTGGTCTTCTCCGTCCTGAGTGAGTCAAGTTCTGGGCCGGGTGCCTCATCCTGAGTCACTGGGCTGCTTCCTGCTGCTTTCTCATCAGCTATGGGTCCTGGAAAACACATTGATGGTTTCCTTTCCTAAGCTCAGCAGAGGGTCTAGCTCAGCTCTTCACAGTTTAATAGAAAAGAATTCAATGTTTGTCGAATGAATCCAGTATATAAAATTTCTCTTTTTACAGATGATCTGGCAGATAGTAAGATCTCTTAAGGAGAAGGCGAAATAAGAATTGCTGTAACGTGCTTTGCTGATCCTGTGTTCTTCTGAGCTTCAGCCAACAAAGTAGCTAAGTAGGTGCTGCTGGTAAATGCGTTAACACCCTTGCTGTAGGTCAGCTGATCATCCTTGATGTCTCCACGCTGACTAGGCACCTTCCTGCTCCGCCCACCTCCTTGCAGAAACCAAATTAATCTACTATCACAGGGACCACACCACAACTCTCATGGGCCCTTTGCCTTTGTAGGTACCCTCCATTCTGATAGAATTTTTGTGGACCCAGTTATGGGCTGAAGTGTATGGCCCACCCCCAGCCCCACAAATTCACCTGTTGCAGTCCTAACCCCCAGGACCTCAGAATGTGACTGTTTTTGGAGATAGAGCTTTTAATGAAGTAATTAAGATAAAATGAGGCCATGAGGATGTCCCTAATCCTATCTGACTGAAGTCCTTATAAGAAAAGATTAGGACACACAGAGACGTCAGGGGTGAGCTCACAGAGGAAAGACCATCTGAAGAGGCAGCGAGAAGACGGCCGTCTACAAGCCAAGGAGAGAGGCCTCTGAGAAACTGATTCTGCTGACACCTTGATCTTGGACTTGCAGCCTCAGAACTGTGAGGAAATAAATGTCTGTTGAGTAAGCCACCTAGACTATGGCATTTTGTTATGACATTCCAGGCAAACTAATCCAGGCCCTAAAATTTTTCATTTATTTCTGATATGACAAAAAAACTTAAAATGTCTTTGACCCCAAACGTTGATCTTTTTCTGGTTTTAAAAGAAATTGGAACATTTCTGTGGGCCCCTTGAAGTATGATGGGCTTTGAGCACAGTGCCCCTCGTGCCTGATGGAGAAGTCAGCCCCACCATCACGGAGAGCACCTGGACCATTTTGCACTGAGACTGGTTTTCCCACTGATGCTGGTTTCCATCCCTGTGTTCCACGCAGGGTGCCCTGCACAGCAGCTCTCATTTCATTATGACCCAAAGCCAGACCGCTGGGATAAACAAGTTTTGCCATCTTGTAATCCAGCCTCCTCCGAGAACCTTTGAGGGCTGAGGCAATTTAGAAATACTTTGATAAACGCCGATTTAATAATCAGCAAGTAGGCCTCAGATAATGATTCATAGTCAGAACAATGTCGCCTCCAGGTGACTATGCCCCAGCAGTGGGCAAAATCTCTCAGGCCCCTTGATTAAACTCATTGATGCATTTGAAATCCAAGTAAGATTCCAGAGGCGGAAAGGACTTGTAAGAGGTCACAGAGAGTGTTTCACTTAGCATGAAGCAATTATACAAATTTTATGTGCGACTTTGATGAGACAGAGGGGTTATTCATTAGATCAAGAAACCACTTGAGCTCTCTTTATTACCTTGCCATTGTCCCCCAGTTCGGCAGGGCTTGGGCAGGGCTGGGGCCCAAAGCAAGGGGATTCTGTGGGAAAATGTGGGCCCATCCAGTGTAGAAGGGGGCTGGGCATGTCAGCCGGGGGAGGCATCTACAAGAACACAGAGGCATGAAAGAGGCTGGCATGCTCAAGGCAGGCAAGTGGGTGGGACTGAGTCAGGGATGCAAAAAGAGAAGAGAGGACCTAAAGGCAGAAGGGGCTAGACTGGTCCTGGGGGGCTCTTAAGCATCCCATGGGGCTGAGCTTCACAGAGCCCATTCCCAGGAGATCCTGATGTTTCCATAACAGGAGATGTGAAGCTGTGTGTAGTGGACTGAATAATAACCACCTCCCCCCAAAAGATGTCCATGGCCTGATCCCCCAAATCTGTAACTATGTGACCTTAAATGGCAAAAAGGGAATTTGCAGATGTGATTAAGGCAAAGGTTTTGAGATGAAGGGATTAACCTGGATTATTGGGTGGGATCAAGACTCAGAGGAGGAGATGTGAAAAACAGAGGCAAAGATAAGAGACAGAGAGACAGAGAGACAGAGAAAAAGAGAGAGAGAGGAAATCAAAAATTCTTTGCTGCTGGAAGATGGAGGAAGGGGTCGTGAGCCAAGAAATGCCAGTGGGCTCTAAAAACTGGAAAGGCAAGAAAGAAGAGCCTCTTCTAGAGCCTCCAGAAGGAACACAGTCCCGCTGACCTATTTTAGGATGGCCTTCCAGAACTGTAGTAGAATACGTTTGTGAGGTTTTTTTAAGGCCACTCAGTTTGTGGTCATCTGTTACAGCAGCCATAGGAAACTAATACATGTGTAAGAAATGGCATCACATCTGACCCTGAGCAGGCACAGCTGTCCCCTCTGGAAATATGATCATTCTGCCCAAGGGTCCCCATGACCAGCCAGCCCACAGCCAAATCACTGTACTAGTTTTTCATCTTCAACAGGAATCTTAGGAAAGGCTGTCTCAGGGGCTGCTAGCCCCACACAATTTTAAACCAGAAGTCCACTACTGCAACTTGATAGATTTTTAATAATATTCAAAACAAGAGTAGTTGCCATGGCAAATACCATAAACATCACTTCAGCAACTCAGAGATGCTATTGCTTAAATAAGTAATTGAGGTGTTGGCTGTTTTTGCTGCCCTGTAGGTAAACACTGGCTGTACGTGATCTTTTTTTAAGACAATTGACCCTAGATGTTTACTTCTGTCCCTTTTAAATATAATATCCAATGCTTCCAAGGAAATGCTTTTAGTCATAAGTGAGTTCTGTATTCTTCACTTAATCAAGTAATTCATGTTGTCCCAGGGTCACTGGGGAGAAGTTAAAAGATGAGAGTCTTCAGCTCGGTTCATAGAAGGAATTTCTCTGAATTAGGTTTGGGGAATGGAAGCCACAGACTGGACCATTCTGTGGATTAAGCAGGATGGTGTGAGATACTGACAAGATCTTTTCTTGCCTTCAGAAGCTATTCAAGAATGAAGCGCTTGCCATGAAGATGACACACGTCTCCGGGTTTCACCTCTCCAGGGCCACCAGCAGAGAGGAGCCGATGTGCAGCATGAAACTCTCTGCTGTCCCCATGGAACGAGAGGCCAAACTGGTCAGAGGCTCCTGCCATTGAGAGCGGGGCCGGGAGAGTCAAGGTTGATTGCCTTTTGTGCAGAAAACGCTGATGCTGAAGAGCCAAAACCATACTTTCCTCCTCATCTCTCCATGGGACCTTCCCCTTAAACCGCCTTTCCTTTGAGAACCAGGATAGCATCACTAACGTCAGAGAATGGTGAACAGCAGCATGTCTATACTCGAAATTCAAGAAAGAAAAGGGTTGACTGTTCTTGGCCATAGTAACCACCACAGTCAGTTTTTATTTTTTTCATTGAAGTATAGTTGATTTACAATATTTCAGGCGTACAGCAAAGTGATTCAGTTATGTGTGTGTGTGTGTGTGTGTGTGTATTCTTTTTCAGATTCTTTTCCATTATAGGGTATTATAAGACATTGAATATAGTTCCCTGTGCTATGCAGTAGGTCCTTGTTGCTTATCTATTTTATATACAGCAGTGTGTATCTGTTAATCTCAAATTCCTAATTCATCCCTCCCCTCACTTCCCCCTTTGGTAACCATAAGTTTGTTTTCTATGTCTGTGGGTCGATTTCTGTGTTGTAAATAAGTTCATTTGTATCATATTTTTAGATTCCACATATAAGTGATATCACATGATATTTGTCTTTCTCTGTCTGGCTTACTTCACTTAGTATGATAATCTCTGGGCCCATCCATGTTGCTGCAAATGACATTATTTCATTCCTTTTTGCGGTTGAGTAGTATTCCATTGTATATATGCACCACATCTTCTTTATCCATTCAATGGACATTTAGGTTGTTTCCGTGTCTTGGCTATGGTAAATAGTGCTGCTAGGAACATCGGGGTGCATGTGTCTTTTCGAGTTAGAGTTTTCTCCGGATATATGACCAGGAGTGGGATTGCTGGATCATCTGTTAACTCTATTTTTAGTTATTTAAGGAACCTCCACAGTCAGGTTTTAAACTTGTCTCCATCGGTGAAAAACATCTTCCTCCCATCGGTGGGTACACTTTAAGAGCCAGTCAATCAGTAACAGCTAAATCCCAATCAGTAACCACCGTTCCACACTTAAAGGACAACTATTCCTTTGAAGAAAGTCCTCCAATCCCCGAATTCATGCTTCTCAAATCCTATATAAGATCAGCAGCTTGCTTTTTTACAGACTCATGGGTTCAACAAGCGTATCTCTCCCTTTCTTAGAGAGCAATGCTCTCAACTTTGGTTTCAGATATCAACAGTAGAGGTTGCCTCTTGCTTGAAAGTAGCTGAACCACTAACCCCACAAAGTCAGCGGTATGCTGGTAAATTTTTAACAACCAGCTCTCCAGATGGAAATAAAAAGTTCTGATGTGTGGCTTTTGCCAATTCCCGTGGTATAAATACTCCCACCAAGGCTATTTCAAGATGTCAAGGCAACATCGATCTGCTCACAAAATTCCTGAAAATTTAATAATCGGCTCTTATGAGGTGGTTCTTGCCATCCCCATCATACCACTGACTTAGTGCTGGGGATGGAAAGGCTCCATCATTATCCAGTGGTAGAGTGGGTATCATGGAAGGTGGATGGGCTTGAGCTACACTGTTGGCAGCACCTAAGAGGACTGCCTACTTGGCAAGAGAGCCCAGAAGCAGGAGGTCAGGAGATGGACCACAGTGGTGGGAGCTGAGGGGTAGATGAGGCTATCAAGTCTTAGCTTGATCTCCCGTCCCTGGGCACGTGGATGCCTGCCGCAGAAAGAGAACTCATGGCTGCTCCAAGCAGACAGAGGACCATCCATCAACAGTCACAGGTCCAGCACCTTGCTTCCACAGAGAGGGTGTTGCCATATATGGGAGCCATGGTTCCACCAAACCAGGAGGGGACAGCTGATCCACACATAGAGATAGAGAAGGGGACAGATTTTCTCCTTTCCCTCCTTAGTGCCCCAACCCCAGGCCAGGAAGAAGGAGGCCAGACCCAACAGCCTCCATTCCAAGCCATTAGAGCCTGCCCAGAACTTTAAGTCAAATATGAGATTGAAACTAGTGAACAAGACTGAATCTCAATAATAAAATGAGATTTCTTCAGTAGGTGAGCAAACCTGGAAGGTTATGAGATCCAAGTAAAGTTGTGGGAAGGGAGCCTGCCTTTCCTGCAGGGAAAGGCAGATGGGGCTCGACAGAGCCCAGATACAGTCAGATCCTGTGGAAAGAGTAAGGTCCCTGTCACAGCACTGCACAGGGAAAGGCCCCCAAAGACGAGTCGCTGAGACACCCAGCCGTCCCCAAGATCCCTGCCTCCATTCAAGGTCCAACCTCATTTAAAATGCCCTACAGACATTGCTCAGAGGGTTCAGGTTGTTGTGCGTGTTGGTGCCATGAAGAGTCCTCCCTCCTCATGGCACCAACAATGGAGCCATTCAGGAATCGAGGCTGCTGACAACTGCCACCTTCCCCGCATGGCTTTCAAAGTCAGAGTCACCCTTGGCATTGACGTCCAGCCAGCAGATGGTCCAAGAGCATGGAAGTTAGGACATGGGGAGCTTCACCAGGCCAGACATGGTACACATCAATTCTGCCCAGATCACATTGGCGAGATGCAGTTATGGACACATTCCTCCACAAAGGCTGGGAAATGTGACCTCGCTGAGAACTCAGAAAGACAAGGAGATGGTTTAGGTTCTCAGCCAGCAGTGTGTGTCACATCTGCATCCCTACAGATGCAATCACTCCTAATATTCTAGAGTTTACACTTTCACACTTTGTCTTATGCACATTTTTGTCCTTTTTAACAGACTCATGGACTGCTTTATAAACTGCTTATTTCACGAGGCGGATTATAAACATCTTTTTTAGTCCACTGATGCTTCTATATCATGAATTTAATGATTACACAGTAGGCCATTGGACGTAGATGCCGTAATGTAATTAATCAGCCTATCATGCGACAAGGCCTGACTTGTGTGGGTAATTTTTTCTTCTCCTCTAATTAAAAGTCTCATTTATTTTTATTCTTCTTTTAGTAATTCAAGTGCTTGATGTTTTGAGGTTCAACAGTATTTCCTAATCACTCAGACTACCAAAAACAAGCATGGCGTTTAGTGTATTGTGGGCAGGTGGGAGGGGGTGAAGCACAGATCAAATAATCACACACCTCAGTGTACGATGACAAACTAAGATGTTATTAAAGGGAAAGAACACAGTGCTGGGAGGGGATCACAGAAGAACTTGACTGAATGATGGATGGGCGGGAGGGCTTGGTCATGGGAGGCTTCCCTAAGAAAGTGGCATTTAGCTAAAATCTGAGGACTGTCTCAAACCTCTTAAATCGCTGGTCTCGAATCATCTTGCCAGGAGTTTAAAATTTGATGCTTACAACACTTAATTTGAAAGAGAATATATTTTGAATCATAGCACCATCTGCGAAAGAAACATGAGTTTAAATTCTGCTTTCAAGGTTAAGTCTCCTAGCAGAGGCCAGGCATGTAGGAAGGTGTCCCCAAGCTGCCTTATGCCTGCCTGCCATTCTTGGAAAGAACTGAGAGGGGAGAAAATTCCATCCATGCCAGCCAGGGGCCTTTGGGCCCAGAAACCAGACTGAGTCCTGAATGTCCCAGTCTGTGACCAGTGCCTCTGGGTGGTGTGACTTTGCTGCTGAGCTGGCCCAGTGGGGCTGTGGAGACACATTCAGCCTGTCACTTGGTAAAGTTTTACCAGAATTAAAAGGCTTTAAGTGGCTAATAGTACTGGGCTGTGGAATTCTTTTTAGTTCCCATTCAATATTCACACCAAGACCCAACTAGTGTCCAAAACCTGACACCATTACGTAGGAAAGAATTCACTTCAATGAAATGAATCACTAATTGCAAACATAACCTTCAAGCACTTGGGGCGGTGGTGGTTCTAATTTCTCAAGAACAAAGACATGGCAGTTCGACAGCTTTGTTGACTGTCACAGAAACTTCCCATGAAAGGGGGTCAGTTGCTTCATCCCCGGGAGGTCTGAAGGTTTATTCTGGCCTTAAATGGGGCATGAGAGGCGGAGCCTTAGCAAAAAATGAGTCCTTCCTTATAGTAACTTTATCTTCTGCCTTCAAAGTGTTCACAATAGAAAGATCTTGCTGATCTTAAGGCCATTCAAAATTTTCTGGAACACTCTCCTTAATGTGCAGGAATCTTCTAGAAAATGGTCTGACTGACTCATGCAAAGCAGGCAAAGCCTGGGGAAGCAGCTGTGTGGGTCCCCCTAGCACGTGTGTCAGTGGCCTCACTCACAGGCCCTGTGCCCCACTCTCCCAGGTGGGTCCACTCTGATGCTATAGCTTCAAGGCCATGGAAAGAACCCTCTGGTCCATAAATGAATGGAGTTGAACAAATCTGTCCACACTGGTCATTTCAAAAGCAACACCAAATGATATGGAGTAATGAGCCTAGACCAGGAGTCCTGGGTCTGAGTCCCAGCTCTGTCACTTACTAACAGTGTGACTTTGGACAAGCTCCCTAATCTCTCAGCCTCAGTGTCCTCATCTGTAAAATGGCAATGATGACGAGATCTAACCCACAGTCTTAGTGGGAGGACTAAAGACGTTGCTATACGGAAAGTACTCAAAATAGTGCTCGGTCGGTGGTAAGAGCTTAATAGGTGTCGTTACTATTAAAGCATCCTTAAAAACCGTCTGGGCGGATGCAGGGCCGCCCTGGACAGCAGGCTTGGAGCACAGGGTCTCATCAGGCTTCACAAGCCCTTCATCTCCCAGGCTAGTGGGACAGATTCCAAAACGGCTGCAGAGATGGACTTCCCCATCCCTGGCCGCACACAGCGCCCCTGCCCTCCCCCGCTTCCCAGCCCTGCTCGCCGGCTGTGCCCTGCAGCCTCAACTGTGCCCCTGATCATCGTCGGGGGATGTGGTGTCAGAACCTTGTGGTCCTCAGGCAAAGTCCTTGGCCCCATTGACCCTCTCTGGTGTCCTGCCCACGGTCAGGAAGACAATGCCCACCTCTCCGGGTCGCTGTGGGGATGGCACCAGCCAAACCCAGGCTGCCGCGCCCAGGCCCTGGTTGCTGAGCCCGTATCCATGCCAGGTGGCCATCTAGTGCCCGAGAAGAGGAACTGAACGGCTCCCATCTCAGGAGGCTGGGGATTCCGGGAAAGTAGGACTGGAAGATTCCACGGCAATTGTTTAATCCCAGGGGCCACTCATTTTAAGAATCCCTTCTAAAGAATCCCAGATCCGCCTCTAGGGGACTCGTTGTGCATTTTTGAACAACTCGGGATGCTAGGGCCCTATTCCACAGTTGTCCCGTTCCTTATATTTTTTAAATTGCTCCTTTACCCCAGCGTTTCCAAAAACGACTAGCAGTTGGAGGTAGAAAGGGTAGGGCTGGGCTGGGCCTGACTCTTGGTGCGTGTATCCTTGTTGCCAAGCTTCCATTTTATTTTCATTTCTTTTCCCTGGTTATTAAGCACCTCCATCGTTCCCTACCTGGTACTAAGGTCTGGGAATAGAAAGTAACAGAAGGCACACAGTCTCCGCCCTCGTGGGGTGAGGCAAGGCCGGAGAGGAGCAAAGTGCAGTCATTGGACGGGAAGTGAGGAGGGCTTGGACCGGGGTCCTCATCCCCCCTGCACATCACCATCACCCGGCAGGCCTGGAAACTCATGACCAGGCCGCCACACAGACTCTCAAATTCAACTCTTCTGGGCCAGTCATAGTGCTTTAAAGGTCCATGGTGCATGATTGCCCCACAGAAGGCGGGCTTAACTCCCATTCCAAACTGGTTAGGATAATAAGACTGGGTCCCAAGAGGACAGGGAAAAGTTTATTGCTCACATCCCAGGACTTCGGGGAGATCGGGTTGGCTGCAAGCCAGTCCAGGAGCTTGAGGGGGTGATGGGGGTGGCTCTGGTAGGGGCAGACAGCAGGTTGGGGTTCCGGCGCATGGGCCAGGATTTGAACTTCCCGCTGTGCCAAGGGAAGGGTTCCCTCAGCCTTCTTACCAGCCTGCCTGAATGTGGGCAGATGGGGAGGGAGTGGATGGCGTCTGAAGACTCTCAGTGGCCAAATATCACTAATGGAGGCTTCCTTTATTTCATTTCCCCAGGCAGCCAAGGCTGAGAACCGCTGCCTGAGACCACCAGTGTTCCCCCACCCCCCAAAGAGAAGATTCATCGAGGGAACTTGTTAAAACACTGATTCCTAGGCCCTCACCCAGCCCCACTGGATGAGAATTTCCAGGAAAAGAGGCTGGGAATCTGTGCCTCGGTCCAGAGGATGGTCACCCTCTGGGAGGTGTGAGGAAGCTGGGCTAGATGCTGGCCCCGGGAATGCTGACGGTCACTTCCGCTCTGAGTCCCTTCCCAGTTGACAAAGGGTTTTACACAAGCTGTGTCACTTGACTTTCACGCCAGCTGAAAGGCAGGGAGGCAAGATGTTCACGTTCATTTTCAGAAGAGGAGCCAGGAGCTCAGGGACGTCAAAGGACTCAGGAATCCACGACGCTTGTTGAAGGCCTGGAGACTCCCCTCTCAAGTGACACTCCCATGGGTACCAGCGGCTCTGTCCTGGGGTGGGGGTCCCAGGGGAGACTCCCTTTAGCCTTCTGAGCTTGCGTCTCCCACTGGGTGGGCCCTGTCCATGTCCTCTGCGTTTCAGATCTCGCCATTTTTGAGCTGATAGACACAACTACAAAAGCTCGGGAGTGTCTCCTATGGTCATGAGCCAGGGAAGTGAACAATCGCAGAACGAGCCTCCTAGCCACTCGGCCCCCCGTGGTCACCAGCCCTGTCACATGAGGAGTCAATTGGATTTGGAGAACTTATGGGTGTAATTCACCACTCTTAGATAGAGTGTGTCCGGCACTAAATCAATGACTTCACACACATTCTTTTGTAGCAGAAAACCTCGGACGGGACCATTCTTGTTCAGCCCAGGAAGTAAGCTACCTACTTGTAAGAAGTTCGTTAATCTGGTCAGTTGAGAGGTCTGTGAGTTCCTGCTGACCTACCACGTGGTCCTGGGCACTGGGCGGAGGGAGGGGTTGACTGTAAAATGACCAGAGCACGCTTTGTGTTTGGAAGGAATCAAAATCTCGTTGGGTTAGAACAGCCACTTTTGAAAACAGTTTGGCAGCTTCTTAAAAAGTTAAGCACACACTTATCATATAACCCAGCAATTCCACTCCTACGTATCTACAAGAGAAATGAAAACACGTGTCCACACAAAAACTTGAACATGAATGGTTAACAGCATTATTCGTAATAGCCAAAAAGTAGAAACAACACAAATTTCCACCAAATGACGAATGGATAAGCAAAGTGCAGTATGTTCATCCAATGGGAAAGTTCTTGACACTGAAAAGGACCAGACTCCTAATAGGTGCAAAAACATGGATGAACTCCCAAAACATGGTGCTAAGCCAGACACAAAAGACTACATGTAGAACGATTTCATGTATTCGAAATTTCTAGAAAAGGCAGAACAGGGGCAGCAGAAAGCAGATCAGTGGCCGCCTCGGTGAGGCTGGGAGTAGGGATGGACCAACATTTTGGACTGGTGATGGAAATGTTTCTAAACTAGATTGTGGTGATGGTTACATGACTGTATAACTTAATTACCTCTTTAAAGATCCTATCTCCAAATACAGACACCTTCTGAGGTAATAGAGGTTAGCCCTTCAACACACGAATTCTGGGGGAACACAATTTGGCTCATAACCACCATGTCTCAGCAGGGGCCTTGTCTTGCCTGCTCCCCTGGTTACTCCAAACCTGCAGGTCCTGTCTGTCCCACTTCCTCCCTCCATGGCCCCATTAAATTCTGAGTAGCTCGTTCATCTCACTAACAATGAGGCCCACCCAGAGCCAGTTAAAGAGCTGTTCAGTGATGGTCATGGAAGATAAGAAGGGAAAGAGAGTAGCTGACGGGAAACTAGGCGGTATCCAAAGGGAGGAAGAAAATGTGAAACGATCCGGGAAAGATGCTGCTAAGAAGGGCTAGAGGACATCTGTGCGCTTCTAGCCAAGGAGACGATGGGGCGGAAGAAGGCTGTGAGCAGGCGCCGAGCAGCAAAAGCTCACCTGAACTCTGCGCCGATGAGGACGAAGAACCAGCCCAGGGTCTGCAAGTGACCAGTTCTCTGCAGAAGAGCACGGAATTGATGGAGGCCATGCAGAGTCTTACGAAGATCCCAGAAATCCAGGCCACCCTGAGGGAGCCGTGGAGTTATGACAGAGACGGGGATCCTGGAAGAGTGTTCCAGGACGCTTTTGAAAGCATAAACAGGAAGAAGTGGAAGAAGTGGAAATGGAAATTGACAGAATTGTGTTTGACATTATAGGAGGGCCTTGGGCAAAGCTCCTGGTAAAGGGACTGACACCCTTCCAGAGCCTGGACCTGCAAGAGCGATAGGGACGCAGAAGGGGGAGGGGGGGGCAGAGGTGTTGTAGGCCATGCAGCGTCCCGCCCCCCACCACGCTCCGCAGTGAGGGGCCAGCAGCTGTGCCCACCCACAGTCACTCTCTGAAGCAGCCACCCTTCCCTGCACCTCTGTCATGAGGCATTGCATTCTGGAGAAGGTGCTCTGCTAATATATCTCCTCTGTCCGCAGAGGTTGTGAGAGGCTGTCTTAGGTCTCAAAGGGATTGTTCTTGTCAGGGGTGATGTAATTAAGTACATTATTTTTATGGGGATAAACAGAAGTCTCTTGCTGTGGGAAGGGCAAAGAATTCTGTCTCAACACAAAATACTTCTGAGAATAGAGTTGATTGCCTGAAAGTTGAGAACGCTGTACCTAGTTCCAATCCATTAAACACTATATAAATGGATTTTAATACATTTCTGCTTTACAAAAAAGCAGTGGTCCCCAGGAGTAGCTGTGCTCTACCTGAATCTGGTCATAGCATGAATATTCCAGGTGCCCAGCATATAGTAAACAGTAAAGAATGGTAATGATATTAGCAGTGATGGTAAGAGTTGATGTTGTTATTGCTCTGCTTTTACCTGCAGTCTAGGACCACTCTGTTTTCTTTGGCCTCCTTCTACTCCTGATGCAGTATGCCCTTGCCTGTTTGCGCCCCCCTTTAGGTTTCTATCTCCACCTGACTTCTGTTTTACAGAAGTCTTTCTAGGGGGATTCTCCCCCTAGAAAGTTCTGTTTCTTTTTCAATTCCTATCTCTGCCTCAGTCCTACTTTGTTTTTTCACTATTTCACCCTCAATTTCTCTTCTATGTTCCAAAATCCTCCCCTTGAGACTTTTGGTTTAAGTACCCATGAATCCTAAGTCATTTATACTGGACATAATTAGAAAAAGAAGGGGCTGAGAACCGAGAATGTGGTAGAGTTGATGGCTCAGACATGGTGAAGAGGTTTACAAAGAGCCTTGGAGAAGATGAAGAAAATGAACCCAAGCTTTGGGCACATACCTGAGCAGTCTATAGATGGGGTCCATAGCCCGGCTTTGGCACGAAGCTCTCTCATGGGCACAATGGGAGCATATGACCCTTTGTCTATTGGGCAGGGCTGAGAAATAACAAATGGGAACCAGGAAAACCCATTTCTGGGCTGTTCACCTCAGTGGGGACCTTAACACCTATCAGTGCCTAGTTACCTTGGAATTCTAACAGTTAACTACACCCTCTTGCTTTGCACCCCTCTTCTTCTTGGTCCCATTTGAGCTGGAAGTGCCACTGCCATCTCTCTCTACCAAACTCATTCCCATAATTTCTGTTCTTCGTCTTCCCTCACTCAACTTTTCACCCTTCCTCTGCCCCCAAAATATTCCATATCCTCCAGGATGGGGGGAACAATTTCATGGTTAATACACCAACCAAAGAATGAAACACTTCACCAAATGTTCCTTCTCCATTCTTGCCTTAACACAAGCCTGGCGTACCCTGGGGTTAATGTTCCCCAAGACTCTTCTGGTGGAGACTGATGGGTTTCTGACACCACCATACTCCCCCTCCTCACTACTACATCCAGGATATAACCCCTCCTTCTTTATAGCCAGCTGCCCACCAGACATCTCCACCTGGATGTCCTATCTCAACTCACCGTGGCCAACCTTAACTTATATTCTCACTCCCAAACCTGCCCCTCCCACTGTGGTCCCCATCTCAGTGCATGACTCACCACCAGCCCAGTTGCCAAGCACAGAACCCACAGCCCATCCTTGACTCCCCTCTTGCCCTTACGTGCAGCCAGTCACTGAATCCCACTGGGTCTGCTCTCCAGATGTCTACCGTCTTTTCCATCTCTCTCTACCCACCCTATAATCACTGCACTCATTCAGGGTCCCATTACCTTTCCCCTGGATAAACCCCCTAACTACGTAATAGCTTTCCCAGCCTCCCCTCTCCCCCTCAAGATCCATTTTCCGCCCAGCCAAAGATTTCTAAAATGCAAATCTGATCATGTCATTTCTCTACTTAAAACATTTTAATGACTCTCATTGCCTAGAGTAAAATTCAAATTCTTTACCGTGGATTATAAGGTCATTCATAATGGAACAGGGATAAAATAAAATCTATTTGGTAAGTATTTATATTCCTTCTCCTCTGTGAGCCCGCCCACTGCCGTCCACACACATGTACACCTTCTAATGAAGGAGGCTACCGTGATCTGGGCTTTAATTCACTGCTCAGGGTGATGAGTGAACCACAGAACTAGAAGAAACCCAGATGCCTAGATTGATTTGCTTCAAAAACGAACAAGAGCAAGTTGCTAAAGAATTCAAAGACACGCTCCTGGTACCCAGAGAAGCTGGGTTTGGACCTCCGGCTTTAGGCTGCCCAGGAAGGGCAGCCCATCTGGTTGCAGGGCCTTTGGTCCAGGGGCAGTGCTGAAAGAGACAACGTTCCAATGGGAACACATTACCATACATATCAAAAACAAGCCAAAGGGCTTCCCTGGTGGTGCAGTGGTTAGAAATCTGCCTGCCAATGCAGGGGACACGGGTTCGTGCCCCGGTCCGGGAAGATCCCACATGCCGTGGAGCAACTGGGCCCGTGAGCCACAACTACTGAGCCTGCGCGTCTGGAGCCTGTGCTCCGCAACGGGAGAGGCCGCGACAGTGAGAGGCCCGTGCACCGCGATGAAGAGTGGCCCCCACTCGCCGCAACTGGAGAAAGCCCTTGCACAGAAACTAAGACCCAACACATCCAAAAATAAATAAATAAATAAATTTATTTAAAAAAAAAAAAAAAAAGCCAAAGCCTCTGCCTAGAGAGCTTGCATAATTATTTTAGATGTGAAGGGAAGCACATATGTGGGGCTTAAATGTTTAATAAACTATTTGCTTGAAAAGTGTGTCTATATTCTCAACTCTTCTTTTGGAAATAATAAAAATAGCTAAATATCTCAGGCACTTTCTCTATGATGTGCATTTTACACATCCTCTCTCTTTAATGCTCTTACCTGTATAATGTCTCTTTTACTGGTAGGGAAATTGAGACTTAGAGAGGTTATGTAAAAAGTACACAGCTAGGGGCTTCCCTGGTGGTGCAGTGGTTGAGAATCCGCCTGCCAATGCAGGGGACATGGGTTCGAGCCCTGGTCTGGGAAGATCCCACATGCCGTGGAGCAACTGGGCCCGTGAGCCACAACTACTGAGCCTGCGCGACTGGAGCCTGTGCTCCGCAACAAGAGAGGCCACGATAGTGAGAGGCCCGCGCACCGCGATGAAGAGTGGCCCCCCCTCGCCTCGACTAGAGAAAGCCCTCGCAGAGAAACGAAGACCCAACGCAGCCAAAAATTAAAAAAAAAAAAAAGTACACAGCTAGTAAGTGGCAGAGCCAGAACAAACTCCAACCTGCCTGGTGCCAAAATCCAGACAGGTGATGGGTGTGCTGGAGCACCTGATATCTCTTTTGAAGCAAGGCAGATGCCTTGTGTTGGATTCTCTAGGAGCAAAGCCTGAATCAGGGACTCGGGTGCATGTGATATATTGAGAGGACGCTCTTTAAGAGACACTTGTAAGGAAGGAAGCAGCAGAGGAGGGAAGGCGGAGGAGCAAAGGAAGAACATGTCCTCGGGTGAAGTCTAGCCATCGATTAATCTATGGAGTGAGGGGAAGGGTGTCTCTGGAACATAAAATGCTCCTTAGAATTGTGCCAGCTGGAAGCAAGGGAAGCTGGCTCTTATACTCTCTGTATTAGTCAGCCATTGAGGGATGGCTGTCCCAGAAGGTAAAGAGAATCTAGCAGATTCTACTACTCCAAAAATAATTAAGCAAACAAACAGTGGAATTTCTCAAATCCTCTAAATCTAAGTTGGGGATAAAAATGCCTTTCTTCCCTGCCCATCAAAACAAGTCTGTGAGCCCCTTAGGAGTTCCTAAGGCACTACACTGCAATCACAAAGAAGTGGCCAGTGATAGGCAGAATCCTAAGACGGTCCCCAGGATCCCTGTCCCAGCATCGACGCCCTGAGTAATCCCTCCCCTGGGTGCCAGCAGGAAGAAGCAGGCAGCTGTGCTGTAAAATGGTGATGGGGAGGGCCATAGAGCAGAAGACTGCAGGAGGTATCTGGAAGCTGTTGAGAGCAGTCCCCTGCTGACAGCCAGGGAAAAAAGAAAGCAGAAGCCTCTATCCCACAGGCATAAGATCAGTCCTACTAATAGCAGGAGGGGGCTTGGATGCCAGACTCTTCCCCTGTCAAGCCCCCAGATGAGAACACAGCCTAATCAACACCTTGACTGCAACCTTGTGAGGCCCTGGGCAGCAGACTCACCTAAGCCATTTCCAAATTCCTGTCCCATGGAAACTGAGATGATAAATGTGTTGCTTTAAGCTGCTAAATTTGTGATGATTTTATAGGCAGCAATTGAAAATTAACATAGGGCAACATTAAGTAATGGACTAAATTTGTGATTCATGTGATAACTAGCATTTATACGTGCTTAAATATATTCCAGAAATACAAGGACTCTTATTATACCTGTAGAAAAAGGAATTAGAAAACTATTATCAAGTGTGGCATGATATGTTCAACTAGCAACGTGTAGTTAAATGCTGCAAAGTTCATTTTGGGACTCTTTACAAAGCTTTATACAGATCAGCTCAAGCACATCAGCACACAACACATCATAATTTAGCAAGCCACAAAGATTTTGGTTCTCTAATTTGTTAATAAAATCCCACAGTTCACATCTCAAATAATTGCTCTATATTACTTACTATATAATTATAATAGCTTTATATTTGTTAACAGTAGAAAGTTTCCCATTTATTTAATTTTATTTATTTATTGTAAAGAAATAACACTTAAATGTCAGGGTTAGAATAACAAAGTTACACTAGTTGTATTTTAAATGGCTTCGTCCTACTTCTTATTTTAAAAACCCATAAAGATCGTCAAATATAGAGAGAAAAAGCCAGAGATCAATTTCGAGGTGAAGTTTCTGCCATAGTGTAGACTATGTAAATGGACTGGAAAGATACACTCCATCTTCTGAACTTAAAAAAAAAATAATTGATTATCTACAATTTCTCACTCCTTTTTCTTTAAACCAGAAAAA
The DNA here is from genome assembly GCF_028021215.1 of Eschrichtius robustus. Classification (NCBI taxonomy): domain Eukaryota; kingdom Metazoa; phylum Chordata; class Mammalia; order Artiodactyla; family Eschrichtiidae; genus Eschrichtius; species Eschrichtius robustus. The sequence continues at coordinate 6,387,970 of NC_090828.1, forward strand.
CAAAACAAAACAAAAACCCCAGAAGCCAAAAAGCCAGATAGGCATCAGTCAGCTCTGCAGACACTGTCTCCTGGAATAGGTAGGTCCAGAGCCCATCGTTCTCCCATCAAGCCCTCTCCCCATCACCTACTCTCTCCCACTCCAGTTCTCAGACTAGATGTCACAGCGGGCAGCAGGGAAGGCAAGGGAGGGGATGTGCTTCCTCGGATGCTCCAAACTGCAAGTAAGGGTAGCTTCACGCCAGGACCCCTGTCTGCAGGGGAAGCCAGGACTTACACCAACCTCACTAGTCAAAGAACTTCAACTCACCACCAATTTAGTTAAGAAAAATAAAATGACTGATGGAGCAGGACAGGAGTCAATGTTACTCCTGCACTGGCAGGGATCGGAATTTATCTTTACTGAAGCTTATTCTAGACCTGGAGCTGTGCTCATCTGGCTGAGTCAGGGTCTGACTCCACAGCCTGGGCATCTAACCATAGGGCTCCAAGAACTGGGAGTGCCTAAAAGGCTTTGCAAATTGGCCATGGGGATAGATAGATAGATGGATAGATGATAGATAGATAGATGATAGATAGATAGATAGATAGATAGATAGATAGATAGATAGATAGATAGACAGACAGACAAGACATAGATCAAGCTGCCTTTATGTTTATATCTGAGAGCTGGAAGCTGCCAGCCTCCCAGAGGACAAGGAGAGGGGCAAATCCTGCTCCAGCCATCCTGTTTGTTGGCAAATGCTTAGCCTGGATGGAAGTCTTCTCATTCCTGAATGAATAGGAGGGAAAAACACCCAACAGCCTCAGCCCTCTGTAGCGTCCGCCTCATGAATATGCAAATGATGATGCAAGTAATTAGCATCAGTAATTAGAAAATGTGTTGGAGGTACTGACGACCTCTCCCAGACACGCAGTTCCCATCCAGAGCAGCAGAAAGATTTGTTCGCAAATTACTTCCCACCAACTCTATTAGAAATTCATTTCTGGGCCATTTATTTATTTATTTATTTATTTATTTATTTATTTATTTATGCTGCACAGGATATTCAAGAATCAATTTATTGCTATCTGGAGATGACTTTCACTGATGAGGACAAAGACATTTCCCTGTCATTCTTCACACGTTCGTTAGCATCTGCTCATTTTCCCCAGTGGCTCTAGGGAGCTGCCTTTTTTGACTCCCTGTTGTGTGATTTGCAAATGTAACCTTTGCATCTAAGATCTCATATCCTCTCCTTAGGAAGGGCCTGGGTGTCTTGCCGGGAGACCCGCTGGTACCAGGACACGTCTTCTCTTGCCATCTTCACCTGTGGCGTCAGGGAATCTTGACCCCATCTTTGCAGCCACCATGCCCCTCCATTCCTGGGGGACCCGGAGAACAGCTCTGGGTATCAGAACAGTTTTCTTTTCGATTATCAATGTTCCGGCCCCCCCCCCATTAATTCATGCCCTGGAATCCTAGTTCTGGGGCCTTGCACAACATGCCTGGGCAACGCCTGGAGTAGAGAAAAGGGAATACAGCTTTGATTCAGAAGCCAGTTGAATTATTTGGTACAAGGCATGTTCTCCCTGAACTCATTTCTTTATCTGTGAAGACACTGTCTAGTCTACATCACAAACATTTTAGAAAATGCTGTCTCCCAACTTTACATAAATACTATCCCTTCTAAAAGAGTTGAATCACTTTGCTTTTATTATAATATTTCTTATAAATATGCAAGCAGAAAGGCCCCAGAGGGAGGGTCAGTGAGCCTCAGAGCCAGGTGTTGGTGGGGGGAGGCTGAGGCTGACAGCTGGACTTGGTATGTTTAGTGCCTTTCTATCCTCTACAACAAAAACAAATTGACAAAATGATTAAGGGAGCGCCCGGGAAAGCAGGTCACACAGCTTGGTGTGGAGGCTGGAGGAGAGGGACAGGGAAAGCAGCAAGTGACTGGCAGGGTGAAGAGCCTTCTTGAGCTCAGGGACCCCAGCCAAGGACAGGGGGCGCGGCACGTGGTGGACACCCACCCAAGACTCTAAGCGCAGCAGCAGGATCATGGGAGAACCGTGCTGTCTTCCCACCATGGACTCCCACCATGGAGGAATCATTGAGCAAGAAAACACCAGGAAGAGACTGTTAAGCCAGCAGGTGGGTGTTCAGAGCGTAGATATTGATGGCATTCCCATAAAGTGGTCATTTTGATGGGTGCAGCTGAAAAACCCATGGCCTCCCTTCTTACCAATTACTCTTATTTTCAAAAAGATATGCCTTCGAGTATGGAAAAGTTAGTTTTGATTCCTATGATCTTGGTTTTATAGAATGATCTAACATATACTATTTTTTGTTTGCTTTTTTTAATGTTTGCTGTGTTTCTTTTTTTAAATTTTTATTGGAGTATAGTTGATTTACACTGCTGTGTTAGTTTCAGGTGTACACATTACTATATATATAATAGATAACTGATAAGGACCTACTGTATAGCACAGGGAACTCTACTCAATACCGTGTAATGGCCTACATGGGAAAAGAATCTAAAAAAGAGTGGATATATGTATATGTATAACTGATTCACTTTACCATACACCTAACATATACTATTATTTAAAGAGAGAACTAAAAGATTGCCTGCCATATCAGTAAACAAAGGATGTTTGCAGCCATCAAGCTATCACGTTACAGCCACTGCAGCCACCCTGGATGGTGCACCTGAGGAAACTCAAGATGAGAAAACACAGGATACTAGCCCCAGACAGCTGAGGTGCATATCAAAGGAATGATTTCAGTAAGCCCAGACTCTTGCATCTTCCCATACAGAGAAAAGCACTAAAATCCTTAAGATATCTGGTTTTCTTCTATTAACAGTAATCTTTTGATGTTCCGACTACCTGGCCTTGTTGCAAAAACTCCTATATATCCTGGCTTATATCCGCTATCTGAGATGCCGTCTCCCGAACTTGAAGTCCTACGAATGTCCCCGAATAAAACATAACTCTCAACTTTTAGGTTGTGAATTTTTTTCCGTCAACAAAAGTCTTTTAAATTTTATTATTAATTTTCCTTCCCCCTCCTAACTGAATCAAAAAAGGCGTATCTTCACTCCTTTCTACTTCTCACCCAGAGGAACACATGTCCTTGGCAAATATGTTTTCAATGGATAAATGAGGTATTTAATAAAACTCCAGGATTGCAAATAAAAATATAAAATCCAGTTAGCTCAAATTACCTCTTCATAGACCTTTATATTAATCAGATTTGACTATAAAAGTCTGCATCCTCCAATCAGGAAACTAAAGAAATGAGATTGTGATAGGGCTCAGGGGGGTGCTTTAGATGTTTCATTTCTCCTCCTCTTTTCTGGTTCCAGCTTTTCCCAGGCTCTTGCTGTTTATTGTTTGTTTGTTTGTTTAGCAGTCTGATACAATCAACCAAATGGTACCGGGAGGAATTCCTTATGATGAAGGATGGACACTATATTTTCCGCACCAATCAGAGTTAGCCCTCCATCACAACACAAGATGAGGTTTCTCAGCTACGGCCTCATTCTTTTTCCCATTTTTCAACTGCCTGGTTTTCTAGCTCTCCCTTTCTCCAAAGATTCCCTAATCATTTATATAATTCCAGGATATCTTTGCAATATTCACATTACTGAACATCACAGGGAGGGGTGGTCTCCGAGGGAGGTCTGCCATCAGAGCTGTGAATTTTGATCTTTTTTTTCCTGACTTGTAAATCATGGAGATGTGCTCACTTGCATAAATCGATAGGAATGTATATCTGATCTTTTATTTCATGATATTGTGTACCTAATTCATTAGAGAGTACCCATGTCTTCAGCATTTCACATAGATGTTACAGAAAATAATTCATGTCTCCATCATTTTAATATTCAAAACAAGCTTAACATGGGCACTTTTACACTTTGAGATTTAAGCCAAAAGTCGGGATAAAAGCAGAAGAAGGCTAAAAGTGAGAAATAGAACAGAATTTGCTTTATTGGTCATCCTTTGTTGAGGGGCTGTGTGTAGGACTGGGAGCTGGAGGCAGGACGCACAGCGTCCATGTCAACCTCTCCAGGGACTCTGTCCAAACGCAAGCTGTGTCTCATACAATCATCTCCTCATTTTGCGTGGAAAGGGGTGGGGTTTGTGGGGAGGAGGGAAAAAGTTACAGACACCTCAAAATCACCCTTCACATAATAACTCAGATGACTCCAGAAAACCCAGGCCAGATTAACCTCCTTTAAAGCCCAGAAGGGAGGGAGTAAGCTCATCTCCCCTCCAGACTCTGTCATCAGGCAGCGCCTGCTTAGGACTGATTTCTGCGCAAAGCCTGAAGATCAAACGCTGGGAGGTCAAGGAGTGACTACACTGGTGGGGTCAGACCCCTCACTTGGTTCAACTAAGGCAACTGTAAAACATGTTCTAGATCACTCGGAAGCTTGGTAGAAACAAGGACCTCTACTTGGGCAAGCGTGAGTACGTTATGGATATTATTGATAGTGCCTAAAGCTAGCTGAAGCAATATATTGACTTAGTAGAAAACAGTAATTCCTGGATAAACAAGGCAGTTGTTGATGGTCTAAAACTAAAATAATGAAAAACAGCCATTGCTGCCATTTCTAACCCCCTTCCTCACTCTGAACACTACACTAAATGCTAAATGCTTTGCAGCTATTAATTTATCCTCTATTTGGTGGGCATATATACTCCGTGTTACCCAGCAGGAAACTGTGACCCAGGGAAGCCACCCAGTTCTCCTGAGGTCACGAAGACACTAGCACCAAAGCGCAGAGGCCAGCGAGGCGTATGGGACCCTCGTGCCAGTGCCCATGGGAAAGGCGGCTCTAGGCTGGCGGATGCTCAGAGAGGTTCCCACTCCAGCCCCAGGCACGGGCCGGCTCCACTGACTCAGGAGAGAGTCTTGACACTGTTAATTGTGAAGAAAACCAAACTTCTTCAACTAAAAGAATGCTCCTTTATTCTGATATTGCCCTTCTGAAATTGTCTTTTATGATAGAATGTCCTTTCTTTGGTCAACTGATGGTGTTAAGACAAAGTGGTTTGTTTCTTTTAATGTCATTTTTAAGAAATGAATATCTGTCAACATATATGGTCTCCCAAATACATATCGATAAGCCATTGTGAGCCACGTTCTCCAAGGGTCTGTGAGGGACACAACCAGCATCTGCCTCTATCATGTGTCAGCAAAGGAAGGGTGGAGTCAAGGGCCCAGGACAGGGCGAGGAGGCGATGTCCACCATTGTCCTGGCCTCAGGGCTGTTCTCAGCCAGTCCTTCCCCATTGTCACCTGGTCAGAGGGTAAGGTTTACATTTCACATCCCATTCCTGGGGCCAGGAGCCCAGGTCCCACCCTCTACTCAGAGGTGGGATTACAGAGGCCTTACCTGTGGGACCAGAGGACCTATCAGTGGGGTCCATACCCAAGGAAGCTATGTGGTCGCTGCATGCCTTCCACTCTGCCCTCAGGCTTCCCGTAGGTCCTCCTTCGTCTGCACAGAGAGGATTCTGCCCCTTCCTCCTCTTTCTACCCAGTGACCCCTTTCCAGCATCTTCCCTTCCCCCCAGCTGACCTTTCTAGTCCTCAAAGTGGAAAACTGGTTCTACAAAAACCCCATGGCTTTGTGCTTGGGTTACTTTCTTCAGAAGTTTCTTTGAGTCTTTACCTCAGTTTGGTGTAGACTGGGGTGGCCTGGGGATTGGGGAAAGAGCGGAGGAGAGGATTAATAATAGTCCAGCTGTGCTATGGACTAAATGTTTGTGTTCCCCAACTCCAAGTTCATTTGTTGAAGCTTAAATCTCCAATCTCCAATGTGATGGTATTTGGAGGTGGGGACTTTGGGAGGTGATTAGGTCATGAGGATGGAACCCTCATGAATGGGATTAGTGCCCTTGTGGAAAGAGGAAGAGACTTGGGATCACTCTCTTTTTGCTCTCTGCCATGTGAGGACACAATGAGAAGACTGCAAACCAGGAAGCAATTCCTCACCAGACACCAGACCTGGGGACTTGATCTTGAACTTCCAGCCTCCAGAACTGTGAGAAGTAAATGTCTGTGTCTAAGCCCCCTCGTCCACGGTAATTCATTATAGCAGCGTGGTAATTCATTATAGCAAATACTCAATATAGAGTATCTGCTGGCAGATTCTGAGCCTTGCCCAGCACTGAGTGAAGCACTGGACTTCCACTCCTCCATTTAGTCCTGACAATAACTCTTTGTGGGAAGTTCTATTACCCTGACTTTGTAGATGAGAAGGCTGAAATATAACGACCTTTGGTAAATTTGTCCATAGGGTCATAGTTGGTGCATCAGGATCATGTCCCAGGTCCGTCTAACTGCAAAGCCAGTTGGCCTCCATCCATGCAAACAGCAGGTGCCAACACCTGTGCAGTGCAGGGTACTGGGTCAACCCTCTTCCTTCTACCTGGAGGCACTTCCTTTATGCGTAACAAGGTGCCTCTCTTCAAGGCTAGCTGAGCAAGTTTAACTGTGCCCCATCCTACACAGAGCCCCTCCAGAGAGGATGTTTCCATGGTGAGAAAATAGAAGGTTTTCTCTCTCTTCCTTAAAAGAAAGTCAGGGGTCAGCAATCCAGGCTGGTACTACAGCTTCGTGATGATCAAGGGCCCAGGAGCCTTCTCTATTCCTGTTCTACCTGACTAATACCTGGCTTCCATTTTATGTTTGCTTCATAGTCCAAGATAGACAGCTACTAGAGCTCCATCAGTCTGAATTCCAGACTATAAGGAAGAAGGAGGACAAGGAGTAGCAAAAAGGGGGCATACCTCTCAGTGGAGCTTCTTGGAAGTCCCCTGCGATTCTTCTGCTTATACCACATTGACCAGGACTTAATTACATAGCCACGTCTACCTGCAAAAAGAGTTGGGAAATGTCATCTTTATTCCAAGTGGCTAAAATCAGGGTTATTTCTCTGATTTTCTAAAGAAAGGCAGTAGAATCAATATTGCACAGGAAAATAGCAATCTCTATCACAATTGGCAATCTTTATAAGATCTGATTTATGCATTTACAAAAAAGATTGGCAAATTAAAAATATCAACAAAGCAAAGAAAGCTGTATCATACTAGAAGCTACCTAATATTCCCAAACATGTTGGTTTATCTATTATAGCAGGGATTGGGGAAACTTTTTAACAGTTGAAATATTTTAGTTTATTAAACAATTTTTCAACAATGCAAGTGAGCATTGTGACAAGTAGTTTGTAAATATTAGTATAAACTTAGATTGTCATGTTTTACCAAACACTGAGTGTTACAGACTTTGAAAATACAGTTCAAAGAGAAATGAGAGATATTTTTATTGTTTTTGAAAGGAAAAGAAATACTGTATTTATGATGTGAGAGAAATAATAAAAGTTTCAAAGCAACTTGGAGAGAAAAAAGGAGTTATGCCAAAATTAATTTCTGAAGGATTTTGAAGTCATAAAAGCCTTCTCTTTAGACGGGAAGAAATATTGGAGAGGCAAGGAGAAGTGTGACTGAGGATTGTGGTATAACTGTGGTTAGTGGATTAAGAGAACAGGATGAAATCAGTACATATTACCAATGTTTGGATACTTACTACAAAACTAAATTTTAATTTTTAAGGTAACTGTTACTGAAAAAAGAAAAAATATATATATATAATTATATTTAAACAGAAGGGACCATTAGATAAGGTATAAAAAATTACATGTGTGCAATAATTTTACAAATTCATTGCAAAACACAATGCCAGAAATTCAATATACCTAGAACTCTCAAATCACTTCTCTGTTGCTATCTATCTAAGTGATCTTGGCTGTTTGTAACACGGTCTTCAAAAGTAAGTTACTGTGTTGTCAGCACTATTAGATTTGGGGTTGACCTAGCCAATCATTACAGTGAGGGCAGAAGGCTCATTTTTAATTCTACTGCCTAAAAATAAACTTACACAGCTCAAGGAGGAACAGAGGTTAGAAGCTCACTGACCTGACAGATTCCTATGGAGTGGAAATTGTAACCAAATTCATGGATCCTGAAGGATTCACTGCTGGTGTACAAAACTTGGCTGCTGAAACTGAGAAAAGGTGATGGTTTATTAGCTTAATTTCCCCATGAGAATTTTATACTTCAGTTACTGCGAGTTAAAGTTAGAAATGTAAACTAGAACTCCAAGATCACTCCTGTGGTTACAATTGTGTCTCTTTCCTTATTTCTATGAAGTAAAATTTTAAAAATTAAAAGTTTATTTTATGAAAATATTTTATACTATCCAAAACAAATACTGGATGTTTCTAACCAAGATGGATTAACAGAGACACTCCTGCCTTTAACAACCAGAAGATGATCAAAATATATGACATAATGTATTTTAGAAAGTGGATAATTGGAAGCACAGGCTCCCTGAGAGGGAAGAAACATAAAAAGCCCCAAGATTTCCCCAGCTTATGGACTAGAAACAGTTTTCAGTCTGCAGGACAGAAAAGGGAACCCAAACAGAGCCCAGTGGTCTCCCTGAGTTGAGGAAAAGGAGACTGAAGTTTGGAAAGAGAAAAGTGGCTAGAATTTTCCTGGTAAAATACTAGAAGGGAAAGAGCTACCAAGAAAGAGTGAGAATTCTGGAGACTGCCAAAGAAGAGCCTTCAAATCTTGGGCTGAGTGTTGACCTGTGAATATGTGAGAGGAAGCTGAGTCTAGGAAAGAATCACCAAGAAGTGAAGGCAGAAGGAGTCCCTGAATTCACGTAGGGTTGGGAATAGCTTGTGTTCCCACCATGCAGAATGGAAAGACCTTGAGACCTATGGGGCATTGGGTAAAATCCTCAAAGAGTATTGCTTTAGTAGTGGAGCTACTTGTCTGGGCATTAGCTCTAGACTAAAAATTGCACTGGATGATCCCTAACAAAGCTTAAAAGCAGACTCAGAAATATCTAACCAATTCCAACTAATTTAACCAAGTGATAGAATAAAACTCGACACTAGTAATGGAATACGAAAAATCTAGCACTCAAGAACAAAAACTCGACAATGTCCTGTGTTCATCAGAAGCTAATAGACAAACAAGGAAGCACGAGAAAAATTAATCAATAGAAACTGAGCCAGAAATGAGAGGGATAATAAAACTTGTGAAAAAGGATGATGAAATGGCTATCATAAATAGTCTACATATGTTCAAGAAGGTATAAGAAAACATGAGCGTGATGAGGCAAGAACTATAATATATCAAAAGACCCAAATAGAACACCTGGAGGTGAAACATAAAATATCTGAAATGAAAAATGCACTAGATGCAATTAACATCAAATAGGTGCTACAGAAAAAAAGACAAATGTGAATACAAAGCAACAGAAACTATCCAAAATGAAACAGAAAGAAAAAGGACAAGAAAAAAAAAGTTCAGACTATCAATTACTATGGGACAAAGTCAGCTGGTCTGAGACACATACTTGGAATCCCAAGAGAAAAGGGCAGAGGACAGAAAAGATATTTGAAGAAAAAATGGCTAACTCTAAAGTTTTCCAGATTTGATGAAAACTATAAACCCCCAAATCAAAGAAGGTCAAGCAAAATTAACTTGAAGAAAACCGTAACAAGGTACATAATAATAAAATTTCTAAAACCTAGTGACAAAGAAAAAATATATATTAAAATCTGCCTAAGAGGAAGGATACTTCATGATCAGAGAGAAACAAATAATAATGACAGCAGAATTCCCATCTGAAGTTATGCAAGCCAGACGACAGTGAAGCAATATTTTTTCTAAAACACTGAAAGAAAAAAAAACTATTAACCCAGAATTCTTCACTCAGTGAAAAAAAAAAAGCTATTTTTTAAATAAAGGCTTTTTCAGAAAAACAAATGCTAAGTGTATATATTTGCAAGAAATATTAAAGGAAGTTGTTTGTGCAGAAGGTACCAGATGAAAACTTGGTTTTATCAAAAGGAAGAAAGAGCACTGAAAATGATCAATACTTGAGTAAACATAAAAGACATTTTCCTACCTTTAAAATCTTTTAAAATATAATTACCTGTTTATTAAAAATTAATAACATATTGTTGGCTTGATAACATATTTAAAAGTAAAATATATGAAAATGACAACACAAAGTGTAAGAGAGAGAGAACAGAAATATACTGTTGTAAATTCTTACATTATATATAAAGTGATATAATATTATTTGAAAGTAGATTCTGATGTTGTGTAACAGGAAATAATGTAGTGTTGCAGGTCAATTACACTTCAAAAACAAACAAACAAACAAACTCATAGAAAAAAAGACCAGAGGTGGGGAAGGTAGGGAGAGGGGGAATTTGATAAACGTGGTCACAAGGTACAAACTTCCAGTTACAAGTTAAATAAGCACTAGGGCTGTGACGTACAGCATGACAAACATAATTAACACTGTTTTACGTTATCTATGAAAGATGATAAGAGAGTAAATCCTAAGAGTTCTCATTCCAAAGAAAGAAATATTTTTTCTATTTCTTTAATGTATCTGTATGAGATGATGGATGTCCACTAAACTTATTTTAATAATCGTTTCATGATGTATGTAGGTCAAATCATTACGCTGTACACCTTAAATGTATACAGTGCTGTATGTCAGTTATATTTCAATCGAACTGGAATGAATGAATAGAGAGTCCATAATCAGCTGACTGTCAGTAAATGAGACTATCCTAGATGCAGAACTGAGGCTTCCTTGATGAAGGAGAAATTCTGCCTGTGGACAGCAGCTTCAGCTGGTGCTTGAGAGCTCCAGTCTCCCCTTCCAGACGATCACCTCTACAACTTCAGATTTGCCCACCCGGTTCCCACACTCACATAAGCCAGCTCCTTGCAGCAACCCTCTTAATATCTACCTCCTACTGACTCCCAGTCTCTAGTTGAACCCTGACTGATATACCTATCAGTTAAAGGGCAGAGACTTTCCAAGTAGATAAAACAGCAAAACTGAACTTTATGCTGTCAACAAGAAATCCACTTTAAACATAAAGACACCAATAGGTTAAAAGTAGAAGGATATAGAAAGGATATATCAAGCAAACACTGATCAAAAGAAAGCTAGAGTGTTTTTATTAATAGCAGACAAAGCAAATTTAAGAGCCAGCAATATTAAAAGGGATAAAGAGGAACATTTCATAGTTATAAAGTTCACCAAGAGAGCATAGCAATTTTAAATATGTATGCATCTAATAACAGAGCTTCAAAATACAAAAACTGATAGAAAGGAAAAAACAAAATTGACAAATGCACAATTACAGTGTGAGATTTCACTTCTTTTGTACTCAATAAAAGATTTTTAAAAATAGAGCAAAAAATCAGTAAATATGTAGAAAACTTGAATAAGGGATCAAAATAGAAATTAAAATGTTGTTTAGACATAGCCTCAAAAGTCACACACTGTCACTTCTGCTATATTCTACTGGGCACACAGGGCCAGTACCGATTCAATGTGCAGGGTATAAACAGGGTATAAATACCAGGAGATGAGAATCGCTTGTGGCCATCTTAGAGGCTGGCTATTACAGAATAATAAGACGTGAAATGTCATGGGTGAGATCATCATTATCTAAGATTATAAAGTATGATATACTAATATACTTGATAATACAGTGAAAGAACAATAGCCAATCTCAGAGGTGATGTTTTATAAGAACATGTTAATCAAAGCAATGCTGTTGTTGCTTTTATATCATAAACAAAGAGATAACTGGAATCAATGCACATTGGTTATAAAAACATTTCTACAACAAGTCAAAATTGATTTTGATACAATGGTGGCACGGCCTGTGACAGCACTGCTAATAAGAGGTGGGGCGGTACAGTTGGGAAAGGGTCTTAGCAAACTTGCTGAAATATATATTAAAGACTATATAGGTATAATCACTAGAAATATATGTATTTTTCATGCACATCATTTGAGATTTTTTGTTGAGAAGCCTAACAAGAATCAGTGAGGCAACCCAGAGATTAGCAACAGCCTGAAGCTGATGTCATTGCCAGGTGGAGAAACAAAGGGAAGAGGTGGTGCTACCAAAGCACAGGGATGGGGTCCTGCGTTAGAAGCTGGGTGTGTCTGGTCTGAGCTGGATCCAAGGAGGAGCCATGGCCCCTGCCATTGATGCCACCAAAGGCAGAGAGAGAGGAAAAGAAATCTTTGGCTTTTCCCTTCCTTCACCCTCTAATCTCTCAACAGTGCCTGCCTTTAGCCAATTCTATCTGGAAGCCAGTGGATAGCTTCTGTAACAAATTAGCACAAACTTACAACTCACAATGACACAAATTTATTATTGTACCATTCAGAAGGTCAGAAGTCCAGAATCTGTTTCTCTGGGCTAAAGTCACAGTGTTGTCAGGGCTGGTTCCTTCTGGAGGCTTGAGGGGAGACTGTTTCCTTGCCTTTTCCAGCTCTAGAACTACGTCTCTTGCATTCCTTGGCTCCTAGCCGTTTCTTCCCCCTTTAAAGCCAGCAGCGTAACATCCTCAAATTTCTCTCTGACTTTTTGTTCCCACTTTCTGCTTCTGTTGTCACATCTCATTCTCTGACTCTGACCAATTACAGCAGACCCATCTGGATACTTCAGGGTAAACATCCCATCTCAAGATCTCTTAACTTAATCGCATCTTCAAAGTCCCTGTTGCTATGTAAAGAATTACATTCACAGGTCCTGGGAATTAGGAGGTGGACATATCTTTGGGGGGCCAGTAGTCTGTCTACCACAATAAGGGAGCCTGGGAAGTGTCACCTGCAGGGGTCAGGGCTCCTGGGTTATAGACAAGAAAAGGATTGGGAAAGGAATGGATCTTAGGGCAAACAGGCTCAAAACAGGCACTCATCTTTTTCTCCAAATTTTCACTGTTGAAATCTTACAAAAAAGTTTTCATTTCTTTGTCTTAATCTCCCTGTGCACTATTTATGAATTTTTGTCTTAATCTCATCCCCTCCCCAAAACAGAACAGACATTTGAGACAATGCTGCTGAACTGGACTTGATTCACTGGCAGACAATGATAATGGTAAGTTTTTCCTCTGGGTTTGAGCTTACAGAAGCTGAGTGGTTTTTTAAATCATATTTTAATCTTTCACTCATTCCTCCCCTTCCAAATTGTACATGTTTGATTTCCTGTTTGGGGTTTGCCAAAGAACAAAAGGTGCAATCCCAAAATACTGTCATTTAAGACATTTAAAATCTTTATAGTGTTGTTACAATAACAACGCTTGGTCTTGTTAGCAAACGTGGATCCCAACTTGTGAGGTGTATGCAGTTCTCCAGTATCTCTCCATACATCACCCTCCTACCTCCTGTCCAGGGGTCCACAATCTAGCATCACACCCCCCACTACCCTCTACCCACCATCTCCCGCCAAAGCACTGCCCAAATATGCAACTTAGAGGCTGGTCCCTGAGGAAGAGAGACCTTGGCACCTCCAGTGGTTCTTTGGCTTAGGTCAGTATCACTGTTTATGCACACGTGGAGGACCATAACCCAGAATGGCCCCTGGCATCCTATTCTTTGATCAGACCAAGCACATGATAGGGTTCGGCTGGTAAACAAAGAAGGTCAGTTAATGGCTACTCTTCAGAGAGCAGAGGAAATCTTCAATTAGTGACCGCCATCTGCATTATTTATTGCCATTAGGCGTAGCCATGAGGGGCCAAAATGTAAGACTTGCAATTAATTGCAGATGTCTAAAAACAAAACAAGACACAAACAAAACAAACAAACAAAACACTAGACTGTAAACTCCATGAGGGCAGGAACTCTGGTAGTCTTGTTCACCACAGAATCTTCAGCATCTAGGACAGTGCCTGGCACCTACTGGGCACTTCAACACATTGAATGAGTATACTGCCTAATTTCACTTAAAAAAAAAAAAATTATTTGCTGAGACATTACTCCATAGTTCTTTGGACTGAGAATCTGGAAACTTTACTCATTGCTAGGAGCCATTCTGTCTTTCCCCAAATCATTTATATGGATAAGTTCAAAATACAAAAGAATTTGAAAGAATAGTAAATTAAACATTCATGTGCTCACTATCTAGGTTCAATAATTGTTAACAATTATTTATTGGCATAGAGTTGCTTGTAGTGATCTCTCATGATCCTTTGTATTTCTGCAGTGTCAGTTGTTACTTCTTTTTCATTTCTAATTCTATTGATTTGAGTCTTCTGCCTTTTTTTCTTGACAAGTCTGGCTAATGGCTTATCAATTTTGTTTATCTTCTCAAAGAACCAGCTTTTAGTTTTATTGATCTTTGCTATCGTTTCCTTCATTTCTTTTTCATTTATTTCTGATCTGATCTTTATGATTTCTTTCCTTCTGCTAACTTTGGGGGTTTTTTTGTTCTTCTTTCTCTAATTGCTTTAGGTGCAAGGTTAGGTTGTTTATTTGAGATGTTTCCTGTTTCTTAAGGTAGGATTGTATTGCTATAAACTTCCCTCTTAGAACTGCTTTTGCTGCATCCCATAGGTTTTGGGTTGTCGTGTCTCCATTGTCATTTGTTTCTAGGTTTTTTTGGGTTTTTTTAAATTTTTTTAAAATTAATTTATTGATTTATTTATTTATGGCTGTGTTGGGTTTTCGTTTCTGTGCGAGGGCTTTCTCTAGTTGCGGCAAGTGGGGGCCACTCTTCATCGCGGTGTGCGGGCCTCTCATTATCGTGGCCTCTCTTGTTGTGGAGCACAGGCTCCAGACGCACAGGCTCAGTAATTGTGGCTCACGGGCCTAGTTGCTCTGTGGCATGTGGGATTTTCCCAGACCAGGTCTCGAACCCGTGTCCCCTTCATTGGCAGGCAGATTCTCAACCACTGCGCCACCAGGGAAGCCCCTCTAGGTATTTTTTGGTTTCCTCTTTGATTTCTTCAGTGATCACTTGGTTATTAAGTAGTGTATTGTTTAGCCTCCATGTGTTTGTATTTTTTACAGATCTTTTCCTGTAATTGATATCTAGTCTCATAGTGTTGTGGTCAGAAAAGATACTTGATACGATTTCAATTTTCTTAAATTTACCAAGGCTTGATTTGATTTAATATATTTGATTTAGTTCTCTCAATATTACATGTATTTATATATGTATAAGTGTATATCATATATATTTTTATATATGAGAGTAGGCATGTGTATCAGAGTTCATCAGAGAGGAAGAACCACTAGAAGTCTATATATCGGCATATCTGTATTTGTTTCCCTGTATCTGTAAGGCTGCTATCTTTGTGTCTGATGCTGGAGGTTGAAGTCCATGGGCAGGGCAGGAGTCAGAAGGATAGACTGATGTAAAATGGGGGTGATCAAGGCTGGAACCCCACAAGGGGTGGACAGATGGCGAGTCTTCAGAGAGCAGTGGAAGTCTGCAAGTCATAGACTCACGTCATTCTTACCACCACCAACCTTAGAAAAAGGAGTCCTGCAGAAGCCAGGGCCCTACCTCAAGAACTGAACACACATCTGGCCCAGGAGTTGGAGAAGCAGGAGGACGATCTTGGGGAAGGTGGAGTGGTTGCAGGCCTAACTGCCTTCTCATGCCGACAAGGTGAGAGGTGAGCCACTGCTCAGGGAGGATATGCAAGAACGACAGAATGGCTGCCGCATCCTTCTGCCCTCAAAGCCTCCCAAGAATGTCATCTGTGGCCCACCCTAACAAGAAGCCTACCAGAAAGGGAATTCTGGGAAATGTAGGTTCACCTAGCCAAGTTGAGACATTGCAAAGCCACCGTTTCAAATTGTTTCAAAAATATTGCCATTTCACCTATTAAATACTTCAACTTTTATCCCAAATTCCATTCTTAAATGGCAGGAGAGAACAGCCATTTGAGGAACTTATAGTGGCAAATGCTCAGCTTCCATGTGTCGTATGGAGTGAAGTGTCTGAAACAAGCCCCATGCACCACTGCAGTTTGATTTTACTCTTATTTAATAAAATATCTGCTTTTTAAAAAAGAGTTTGTTCAATTCATCTGGCCTGGTCTAACATTCATTTCTATTTTGCTCCATCAAGCACAGAATAAGATTATCAGAACCGTTCTGACAACTGCTAAACTTTTGTTTTCTTCAGGAAAAACAAGTTAACGTGAAATTTCTGATGGAGAGCCTGCTTCCCAACTAACAGCTTGAGTTTTAAAATGAGCCCATTGACAAATGGCTTTTTCTTTCATTCTCAAGCTGTTACAACAAAATTTCCATCCCCTGAAAAGAAAATATTTCAAATCTCTCTTCTTGAAGATCTGTGTTGGAGGGCTTATGAAATATCCCTGTCTCCTGTTTTGTTTTCATTTCTTGGCACTCCTTGGGTAGGTCATGCTAGAGTGAAGACTAAAACTATTAAAAAATTTATGTATTGTCTCTCATTAGAGTCAGAATATCCGTTCAGCTGCTGAAACTTTAGCTGAATTACGAGAAGCAGATGAAGAATTTGTAGCAAAGCAAAACTCCATAGCAACAAGTAATTAAAGTTGACTATAACAATGACATTTGCTTGGTTTTTTTTTTTTTTTAATTCTTAAGAAAGATACAGCATGAAAGAATGTCTCAGAATTTTGAGGCATATAAGCTGGCAACAAGTAAGAACCATTCATGTTACATTCAGTCATTCAAAAAATGGGTGCATATTTTAAGCTTCATAAAAACTTTTCTTTGAGAATTGCAACAAAATCAGCTCCCCAGTTAAGCCCAAGTTGAATTCCATGCGTATGTTTCTAATCTGCTTGCAACCCTGAGTGGATTCTCCCCCAGTGATTCTCTCCTCTATCTCTGGTGGTTTGGTTTCCAGACTAGTTCACAAAAGCTTGTTTTACCCACATACACCCAAATTACAGGTCTAATCATACTCTTTCAACTACTTCTCGCTACATTGTTTTGAGGAAAGTGAATTCTGAATTCCAAGTTGTGATGCCAAGAACACATCTTCCCCAAACCCAAGAGCCAAAACAGGCAACTGTAGTGGGTTTAAATTTTACTTAGTAAAATGTAACTCTAGGTTAGCACTTCCCAAAGCATCCCTTGGGAAGCTTCCCAAATGAGGGGGGAGGGGAAAACTGATCAAATAAATTTAGGAAATTGTAGGGGAGGAATAACAATTTTCCCTCTACCCGTCTGAGTAGAGACCCCTGTCATAAAAGACAGATTAACAAGAGAAAAACAAACTGAAGCTTATTAAAATGTATATCTCATATATATATATATATACACACACATACATATATGAGGTACACATTTATATATACATACATGGGAGATACCCAGGGAAAAATGAGTAACTCCTCAAAGTGGCCTAAACCACCAGTTTAAATGCCATCTGTAGCTAAAGAAAGGTGTGTGTGAGGTAGGGGAGGCCAGTTACAGAGAAGGCCCTAGGAAACCCACGGTAACGAAGGTAAGGTTGTTATGAAGATTCAACTCAATGCCTTCTCCACTGATAGAAGTTTCCTGTGAAAGATTTAGAGCCATCCTTCTATTCCTGGTACGGAGAGGGAGACACCCTTACAAATAGAGATTTCCTTTATATATGGAAATTTCCCTTTCAAAAGGATAACTTCTACTCCATTTTCAGAACTTCTGCTGTGTCAGCTCTTTCTCAAAATACTCAACTCAAAACAATCCTTATGCCAGAGAGACATATTTTGGGGTGGCATATTTTGCTACTCTTCAAAATGCCGCATACCCTCTCTGTCTTAGAAATTTTCAGGTCTTATTGGTGTATGTTAAAAAGTGATTAAAGAAGACGGTTACGTGATACAAATAAAATTTATTCATGAAGTGGACAGTCTCCATTCGGAGAACTGCAAAGTGGGCAGAAGGCAGGAAGCTTTTATGGGATAAAGAATAAAGAACAAGGAAGAGAAAAACAGAAAATATCTGACTGACTGAGACCATATAGTAACCTCGTCTGAGGTGACAAGGAACAAGGAAATAAGCATAGAGCTCAGAGTCGGCTTGGTGTTTGGGGGTTGGCTGACCCAACTGATACATTGCTCTTCTGGTCCAGTGGATCATTTACAGAGACACTAAAGTTATGTAAGTTTCAGTTTGCCGAAACGTGGCACCCCAGGCAGGAGTGGCTCCATCTTGGGCCTATTAATTAAAATATTAATTAATATTAATATTAATTCTCCCAGACATTCTACGGTAAAGGCAACTGCTTTACTTTTTTAAATCTAATGTTTCCCAAAGATATTTGACTCCAGAACCCCTTTTTTTCTAAGGAAGATCTATCAATGAAACTTAGCAATGTCAAGGTTCTGAGAAACCAGAGCTCCGTGGAATGCTGCCCTACGGTCACTCCCTGGGGTGAACGGAATCATTGGTTCTCAAACTTAGCTGCACCTTGGAATCACTGGGGGTGGGGGTCTTAACACCCAGCTGATGCCCACGGGTTCTGGTTGCCCGGGCATGGGTATGGCCTGGACATCAGGATTTGTTCTGGCTCCCAGGTGATTCCTAAGAGCAGCAAACCTTCTAACTTGTTCCAGGGGGCAGACGTGAGGCCAGAGTTGTCTCCTTTACCTCTGATAATCAGTGTTGATGACCCCCACACAGGCTGTTCCCAAGTCTGCCCAGCCAGCATAAGATGCCTTTCAAGGTTACAAGCAACACATTGCAGATGATGATTTGTAAAACCAATTCTAATTACCAACAAAATTTAAAATTTCACAAAAAGTACCATTGTTTTGTCTTCTGTGGTGCCATCTTCTAATTCATGACCGTGAGGATGTGACCAGGGCCACATTATGACTTTCATGGGCCCCTACTCCACAAAAAATATTAAAACTTACATTTTACAACTCTACTGGGATTAAAGACAACTATAATCCTGGCTGGATTAAAAACTAAACCATTTTATTCAACGCTAAAAGTTCTTTTTCTTTTTTTCCTTCTGATTTTTACAAGAAATGTAAACATTTTCCTGGGCTCCTAAAAGTGTCACGTACCTTATGCCTTCTATACCTAATGAAGAAGCCAGCCCCGATGCGACTTCATTAAAGGAATGTGGAACCACATGTTAGGTTACCTGTGGTACATCGGTAACTTGTAATGGGGCGTGTAATAGCTTGTCATTGGGTTTGAGTGTACAGAACTCAAAGTCACTGTCAATCTGAATTGCAGATTTATCTATTTGCCCAAAGGAAGAACAGAGACCCTGGAGCAATAAGGGCTGACATTTTAAATACTAAGGAGTAGGGGCCTTGTTTTGTTCTAGGTAGTAAAGCCATTTAGTGAGGTCTTGCTGTTGTAATTAAAGTGAAACCGTAGAGATCCCTGCCACTCAAAGTGCGGCCTTCATCCAAGGAGTGCCTGGTATCACCACTGGGAAACTTGTCAGAAGTACAGACGGATGGGGTGCAAGACGTGCTACCTCCAAATATGGAACCTTGGCATATTGAGTACTTTTAGCTGAAGGAGTTTGAGAAAACAGCAGAAACAGCAAGGTCACTTTGACCTTGACCCTCACCCTCCTCCCCTGGACACAGAACCCTCATGTGAAAGGTGCCTTCCCTATGCCCTGAGGAAAGAATCCTTCTCTCCGAAGGAACACTGAGGAGAATCTGAACAAAAGGGGTTGCTAATTTTCCCCTAGTTTGTACACTTACCTCGCACTTTTTGACTTATATTTATTCCTACACTACTGTTCACTCCTCATCAAACCCAGTACAAAAAGATTCAGGTTTAACTGTTTCTTCAGGTCTTCATTTCCTTATGAAGGTTCCCATGTTACGTAAACCTTACATTAAATATATTTGTGTGCTTTCCTCCTGTTCATCTGTCTTTTTCAGACCCAGCCAGGAACCCTAAAAGGGTCAACTTTTTCCTTCCCCAAAAAGAATCTCAAGTCCAAGCTCAGACCTAAACGAAACAGAATTTATATTTTAATAAGAACCCCGGGTGATTTTCACGCACATCAAAGTTTGAGATGCACTATGTGAATGAAAAATATTGCTTGCCATATCAGTAAACAAAGGATGTTGTAGCCATCGAGTCACCACATTATAACCGCCCCAACGGTGAGCCCTAAGGGAACACAGGATAGAGGCAGGATGCCCCCCATCTAGCAATTGGCTGCTGCAGCCACCCCTGAAGTTGCACCTGAGGACACTCAGGATGAGAAAACACAGGATGCTGGCCCCAAATAGCTGAGGGGCGTATCAAAGGAATGATTTCAGTGAGCCCAGACTCTTGCATCTTCCCATACATAGAAAAGCGCTAATCTCCTTAACTTGAGATGTCTGGTTTTCCTTAATTAACAGCAATCTTTTGATGTTCCGACTAGCTGCTTTTTGTTGCACAAACCGCTGTATGTCCTGGCTTCTCCCTTGCTTCTTTGGAGCAGTGGCTTAGAGCGTCTGAGAGGCTGTGTCCCAGGCCTAAGTCCTCAGTTTTGTCTGCCAAATGAAACATAATTCTCAACTTCTAGGTTGTGCATTTTTTTTCAGTTGACAACTCTATGAATAAACCATTTAATGAGGCATAAGAATTGGTGATTTATTGTTCCAACAGAAAGCAAGGGAAGAGGAGGAGGGATTTTAGAGTGAGGCAGAAAACCTACTCATTCAAGCCAGAAGTTGTAAAGTTAACTTGGTTTATGGTGGAGCTTGGGGTGGTCAAGGTATCGATAGTTTTCAAACAATACCAACACCACCAAAAAGAAACCTAACATAAAAATAGCACAAAAATTGTAAAAGAAGGTTGAGGTGCCCCAGTGCGGGGAATCTGACCCAAAGAGGGGTGAGGCAGCACCTCTTCCTAAGGGACTGCAGAGTCTTGGCCTCCAGGCTGGGATTCGAGGAGGAGGCCATGTGCTCTTGGGGGAGGAGCTGGGAGGAGCCAGAGCAAAATAAACCAACACAGAAGCCCCAGCCAGGGAACTGAGGACACAGACATCAGTGAGGCTGCAGCAGGGGAAATGGGAGACTCTGAGGATGGAGACAGCGTCCAGGGCTAAGTCACTGCAGGTCCTCCACTGAGGCTCAGATGCTATCTGAAATACCCTAGAACCAGGATTAGGGCAGAGCCATCAGAAAATGACACAGATGTAGAGAATGGACTTGAGGACAAGGGGAAGTGTAAGGGTAAGCTGGGACGAAGTGAGAGAGTGGCATGGACATATATGCACTACCAAATGTAAAATAGATAGCTAGTGGGAAGCAGCCGCACAGCACGGGGAGATCAGCTCCGTGCTTTGTGACCACCTAGAGGGGTGGGATAGGGAGGGTGGGAGGGAGACGCAAGAGGGAGGAGATATGGGGATATATGTATATGTATAGCTGATTCACTTTGTTTTAAAGCGGAAACTAACACACCATTGTAAAACAAGTATACTCCAATAAAGATGTTTAAAAAAAAAAGAAAGAAAGAAAATGATGGGCGAGTCCAGTGTGGGAGAAAAAAAAAAAATTTCCCTCTACCCTTCTAGGTTCCTGGCTTAGACTGCCTCTCCACCCCAGAGTTAAAAGGCAAGTTAACAGGAGAAAGGCAAACAGAAGTCTAATAACATATATACCTCCCGTATACGTGAGAGAGACCCAGGAAAACTGAGTAAAACTCTCTGAAATGGCCCAAGCCACCACACCATCGCCAGCTAAAGATAAGAGAAGATGCTAGGGGTTAGGGAGCCAGTAAAGGGAGGTTATCAGGAAAAGCACAGTAAACAAGGGTAAGGTGGTCTTGCAGATGTACGTCCTTGTCTTCTCCAGTGATAAGAGTTTCGTGACTTCTACTTGGTTTTCAGAGCTTTTTCTGTGTCTGCTGCTTCTTAAAAAAATAACCAGCTCAAGATAGTCCTTATGCCAAAGACGCATATTTTGGGGCGGCAAATTCTGCTCCCCTTCCCCGGCCATGGGGATCACAGGAGACTCACAGGGTAAAGACCACAAGCCCACAGTAGAAGTCACTTTGATCTGAAAAGGCTCCTCAAGCACCTCCTCCTCCACAGAACTGCACACCAGGGTAACATGGTGTCCTTGTAAAAAGATCGTTTGAATGTTTGCCACAAGAAAAATACCCAGTCCATCATGAAACCCCATACAGGATGCTACATTTCCTTTGCTTCTCCCTCTCAGCCTTTTTTCTGGTTTTGTGAGAGGTTAGATGGCTTCTCTCCACCCACATTGGTTGTCGTTGAGATGGCACAAGACTCTGTTTCATCTTCTGGCTTCTAATTGATAGAATAGTAAAGTCTAAAACGTTGGCCCATCTTTTTCATGTTATTTTTTTTAATGCATTATTTATTTTTTGAATATGTAATCAATACACCTGGGATAAAATTCAAAAACAAATAGAAAATGTTATGTAATGAAGAATAGATCCCTCATTTACTTTCTCCAGCTACATATTTCCCTTCTTTGTCTGCTGGTTTTCACTGATTCTATCATTTCTAATGCCCGTAACCAAGTGCTTTGGTCTTAACCCCACAGCGTAATGAATTCAGCGCTCACGGGTGGTCTTTTCCCTGTATTTTTTTCCATTGACCTTTCAACTAGCTGAATGTCATCTAGCAGTTTCTTTAAAAGCAACTCATGGGGATGATATTCTCTAAGCTCTTGCAGGTTCAAAGATGCTTTGCTGCTGCCTTTATTTGTCACATAAGGCATAGAAGGCTATAAAATTCTTGTGTCAATGGGTTTTTTCTTTAGGACTTTGTAGACTTTGCTCTGTCATTTCAAGGACTGATTGAGGCTGTGAGTGGTGCTCTGAGCGTGACTGATTTTCCCCCCTAAAAGCTCATTTGATCTCTTGGTCTATGTGTCCAAAGGATTCTTTCTTTCTTTCTGAAGTTCAGTAACTTTACTAAGAGGAGTCTCCACATTGATGATCCAATGTAAATATTTTCCGCTAGGACAAATATTGTAACCTTTCAAACTGAAGAGCCACTTCTTCCTTTATTTCTGGAAATTGTGCTTGAATTACAACTTTAAATATTGTTCCTGTCCATTATGTTGTCACCTTCTTTAGAGACATCGATTATGTGTGTGTTTGATCTCCTTTGTCTGTCTTGCTCATTTCTCACTTCTCTCCAATTCTTTTATAACTCTTGGCTCATATTAGTTTCATTTTTCCCGTCTTTCTCAATCCTGCCACCCATAACCTTTGCTCTGCTTTCAACGGCAGTGCTTTCTTTCTGTGCTGCTTCTAGTTCACTTTTCTATTATCGAGGTGGAAAAGTTTTCCCTTCCTTTCTTCTATGTTCTTTGGCTAGTCTGATAATTAAATTGACGTGAGACAGATTAACAGGAGAAAAACAAATTTAATTTCATACATACAGGAGTCCCAAAGATATGAGACTAGAGTAATGTGCCATCCTGAGCTAATGCAATGGAGCAGAGCTCTATGGTCCTTCCCCCGCCACCCCACCCCATGTCCTCAGCCTGCCTTTGTCTGTGGAAAAACTTTAACCAAAGAATAAGTTTAATCAGGGAAGTGAGAAAATGCAGAAACAAAGGAAAATAGTCGACGGAGACCAAATAATAATAGTCTAGTCAGTAAGCAAAGTCAAGGACCTTTAGTTCCTCTTCATGGGCTACAGATAATATTCTGAACCGTATCCTGTGAGCCATCTTGTAGATGCTGAAAGCCCCACCAGGTGGAAGAAGTTCATTACATGATGATCAGGCTGTACCATGACATGAGCTGCCACAATTCCGAGAACTGGCCTCAAAGAAATGGGAACAAACTGACCCTGGCACTGAAAATTAACCGTACTACTTAAAACAATCAAGATGACCAGACCACTGATCAGACCACTGCATGACTAATTTCAAGAGGATGGTCACAGCTGACTGTGCTGTTTCTGCATCCGTCTATAAAAGGTCTTGCCCCCTGATTGTCAGTGGGGGTGAGTCACCCTTTGGACAGGAGTCTGCCCCCCGGTCCCCCCCTCCCCCCGCCCCGCACCCGGTTGCCGGCATGCAAGACAAAGCAAACTTTCTTTTCCACCAACCTGGCCTCTCTATTGGCTTTTGAGCGGCGAGCAGCCAGGTCCCACTTTCGTTTACACTAAGGAATGGGATCGGGACCTGGGGCTCCAAAGGGGAGGAGAGCCATTCACAGGAGAGGAGAGGAGCCGATGCTTGGTAATTAGATGTTGCCCTGCCATACAGAGAGGCCATTCAGAAAAGAGAAATGTCCCCGTAGATGAACCAAGCAGAAGGTCCTCTCCTCCAAAGTGCCCCACAGAGACCCACAGCTCTACTGAGCTATTAACCAGGAGCCAAGTCTGAAACATCCACCCACCTTGGCCATACCCGCCTCACCTGCTCCCTGGAGGGTATCAGGGAAAGGACTTCAAGCAAGACTCCCTCTCTCTGTGTCTCTCTGTCTCTGTCTCTGTCTCTCTCTCCCCCTCCCACTTCCCTCCCTCTCCTGCACGCAGACCAGAGAGGTTCTCCTGTCTGCTGTTGCCCTGGACAGAAATGTTTGCCAGGGTCTCCACTACAATTTGATGGATAAGTAGAAAGATAGTCTTTCCAATCCGTCAGTAACAAAACAGGAGTTTCGATTCCTAGTAGATACTTGTGTTTCTAACTGAAACTATTCAGAACTCTGAGTACAGGGGATTGGATTATTTGTGCCATTTAAAGCCCAACCAAAAACTTGCCTCATTATCTACTGTATTCCCAGTGCCAAACACAGCACTTGGTATACAGTAGATGCTCAATAGATATTTTAAAGTGTGTATAAATATATGCATTAGTAGGCTTCCTCTGGGAAAGTAATTGAGTAGGTAACACAGGGTCAGTCATGTCATAAATTTGTGCTAAATGTCAGGTATGTTGCTGTTTTCCTTTTCCCTACAATCCCAGTATTTGAGAGGACAGAGATCTCACCACTGATTTCCCCAAGATATCACAAAAGGAAATGATAAGATCACCTAATTTCTCCAGTCTTTCCTTGAACCTATTTTGACATATTTCCAAAAATACATGTGTTCCAAAAAAAGATAACAAACACGTAGTCTTAATGGAGGTAACAGTTGGTATCAAGAAATACACTCTTTGTTCTTCTGTCTTTGAAGACTTAACTTGTTACATCATGATGGGCTATCTCTCTTTCCTGAGAACCTGAGACAAGCATCACTGGTCTCAGGAGCTTACCTGAGAGCCCCCCTGCTGCCTTCACACACCTACAGCCAGGACCAAGAACATCATCAGTTTATGATGGATCCTGCCCCAGGGAGCCTTCAGATGAGACCTCAGCCCTGGCCGATACCCTGAGCACAGGCTGTGAGGGACAGTGATGCAGAAAGCCCAGCTAAGCCACGCTTAGGTTCCTGATCCGCAGAAGCTGTGAGATAATAAAGATGTATTATTTCAAGCTTAGGTAATTTGTTACACAGAAATAGATAACGCATACAGCATCATTTGGAAGATCTCCTTTTCCCAAATTTCTTATATACTGTATTAGTTTTCTAGGGCTGCCTTAACAAAGTTCCACAAACTGGATGGCTTAAAACGGCAGAAATGTATTCTCTTACAGTTCTGGAGGCTGGAAGCCTGAAATCAATGTGTCAGTAGGGCCATGATCTCTCTGAAACCTGTAAGGACATCCTGCCTTACCTCCTCCAACCTTCCGGCAATTGCTGCAAGCCTTGGGGTTCCCTGGCTTGAAGCCGCATTACTCAGTCTGGGCCTCCATTGTCACATGGCCTCCTCCCTGTGTGTCTGTCTTCACATGGGCATCTTCTTACAAGGATACTAATCACACTGGACTAGGGCCTACTCTGTTCCTGTATGACCTTATCTCAACTTAACTAATCACACCTGCTATGACCCGATTGCCAAACAAGAATACATTCTGAGGTACTAGGGGTTCAGACCTCACATATCTTTTTTTTTTGTGGGAGGAAGGGGACTAAATTCAACCCCTAACATATAAAAGGATGCTTTTAACTAGCATGATGCCATTTTCTGAGTTACACAACTCAGAAACAGCTTAACCTCTTTTGACCACAACCTTTGCATGAAGGGTAAAGGTTTGTGTTATTCCTGATCCACATGTGACTGATTAAATAGAAAATGAAAAGTGAGAATTGTCAGGGGCATCAATCACTTGTAAATATTTAGCTGACACTCTAAAAACCCAGTGATGCAGGACTGCAGAATAAATGCTTCCTCCAGTGCCCTTTATAATATTTCCAGTTGACATGGTTATTGCTCAGTGAGGAAGGTGGCAGGGTATGAAAAGGATGCCATTTTGTTTTTACCACTAATGTGAGTAATAGAAGAGCTGGGAAGTTTATGGATGTGGAAGATGACAGTAGTTGAAGAAGAAATAAAATGTTTGGTGTAGTTTCCAGATGAGTGTTTTTATGACGGTAACAAGATCTAACATTTACATAACGCTCCACAATTTACATTTGTATATCATTCCGGGCCCCCGCCCGAAGATGTGCCTCTTACATAGTAGGCACCCAGCTAATCTAACTGATCCCTGTAACGAGCTGGGGTGCAGCTCAGTCAGGAAATGTGCTAGGCAGGGGTTATTATCTTCATTTTCAGATGAGTGAGCGGAGGCCTGGGGACACTAAGTTTTTCAGAGTGACATTGAAATGACATGCTCAAGGTCACTTCCAGGTGTTAAAACCAAGTTGTCTGATTCATGATATAATACCTTTGTCCTTTAATGTAATGCCCAGAACAACAACAACAGAAAGGTGTGTTATGGAGGAAGGAATCACAGGTTCTATGAAAACAAGACAAAGAAGAGTGCGTCCTTTGTTTCTGGACAAAGAAAAAGGTCCAGGCATGGTGGGGATGGGCAGACTACAGCTTTCTCTTATCTCCTTCTTTTCTTCCCTATAACACACAGGCAAGATATCCTTAGGATATCTTGGAAGCCCTTTCTGAGCATTACAACAGCAAGGGGCAGAAATATTCTAATCAAAAGACAAGACTGGGGCTTCCTTGGTGGCACAGTGGTTGAGAATCTGCCTGCTAATGCAGGGGACACGGGTTCGAGCCCTGGTCTGGGAAGATCCCACATGCCGCGGAGCGACTAGGCCTGTGAGCCACAACTACTAAGCCTGCGTGACTGGATCCTGTGCTCCGCAACAAGAGAGGCCACGATAGTGAGAAGCCCGCGCACCGCAATGAAGAGTGGCCCCTGCTTGCCGCAACTGGAGAAAGCCCTTGCACAGAAACAAAGACCCAACACAGCCAAAAATAAATAAAGAAAGAAAGAAAGAAAATTTTTTAAAAAGACAAGACTAAATGGGGAACAGGAATCTCAATTAGCTTGCCTGTCAATATCAAAGCTCTAAAATGTTATCAGCCTGGCAAGCACCTTGGCGCTTGAGCAAAGATCAAGAAGGATCTCAGTAAGTTGGGTCATCAAGATATGGTCTCCCAAGCAAACATTGCTTCCTTGATTTTATCCATTTTCTCTGAACATTAAAGACCCCATCGTCCCTCCTGACCCCAGTCCAGAGAGGTCCACCGATCCACCAAAGCATAGTGTACTTGGCAAACACATGGAAGGTCAGCTCAAGTGTATACAGGTTATGGGATGGGAAGAGCTGTGGGCTTGTCATCAGGAGACTGGGTCCCGGTTTCTGGTCTTTCTCTAAGTAGCTGATGATGGTGGGCAAGCACTTGAGGCATGACCTAATGGACTGTGGTTTCTTGCCTGAAATGAGATGAACTGAACTTGATAGCCTATCACACAACCCTAACAGCCAGCCCCAAGTGACTTACACAATGAAGCATGGGTCGGCTCTGGAAGTGCAGGTGTAGGGCAGGTCTGGGGCTCAGTTGAACCGACTGGCTCTGGCTCCATATCTCAGCTTCTGTCATCTCTGCCCTCTGCCGTGCATCAGCTTCATTCTGAAGAAAGATATACCCGAAAAGCAAGAAAATGTGTCCAGCAGCCTCCAGCAAACTCTTGGTTGCTTGTCCCTGGCCTGCATGGATTCACATGTCCATTTCTGAACCAGTCCCATGCTGGGCTCAGACCACGCTGACCCAGTTTTCCGAGGAGATAGAAGACTTCCACGTTTCCACTGCAGATGCTCTCCAAAGTTTCACTTGACCCTAAAGACTCAACAACTTTTATGAAATAACAAAAATATTTAAATCCCAAGTTAGAAAAATTAAGGAAACCCAAATGGTGACATAATATTAAGGAAATATAAATTTAAATAATTTAAGTAAATTGTCCCTGGGTCTTCTTAGGGATACAGTGGGCAACTTGAGGATCAGTGTGTACTGGCTTTTCATTAACTTCAAAAGGGTGTCATGTGGGGACTTCCCTGGCGGCCCAGTGGTTACGTCTCTGTGCTCCTGATGCAGGGGATGTGGGTTCGATCCCTGGTCAGGGAACTGAGATCCCACATGCCGTGCGGCATGGCCAGAAATTTTTTTTTAAATAAATAAATTTTTTTAAAAAAGGAAATATATGAGGAATTCCTTTAAAAAGGGAGTGTTATGTGGAAATACCATCTTTCTTAATGATAATTTTACTACTACGGGGCTTTCCTCCTCATATACGGTGCTGTTATCTCTTCCCAAAGAAGAGGCACTGGCACAAAGGTGCCAAGAAGAAGCAGGTGGGGATGCTACTCTGCTTCTGTTTCATACTTTTTGGTGTGTGTGCATGTGTGTGCCCGTGTGTGCTCATGCGCTGTGTGTACACGTGTGTATACGTGCGTACGCATTTATGTTTCTCTCTTAGAATCAAGGAGTATTATTCAATAGTTAATAACAAACTGATAACAAACTAATAATGAATCTCCTATTTGATTGTACTAATCAGCTTCTTACTAGACTCAATTTTTCAAGTCATTTTCAGATTCCGAGTCAGAATTATATAGATATTTTTTGTAAGCTTATGGCAGGCCACAATCTCTTATAAACTTACAAAGGAGACACCATAACTAGTTGGGTAATGATTCCATGATTTATCTTATTGTCTCTAATTATAACCTTGTGTATCAAGATAGTAGTTTGTATAAAAATCAGATGTTTTATTCAGCCAAACAAATAAGGTAAGCTCCTGGTACTGTCGCATCGGGTTAATAAGCTTGTGATTTGTGATTGTTATTCTGACTCCAGATACCATCTTTGAATGATGTACATAGGAAGGCTTCATGTGGTTCAGACACGCCTGCTTCAGTACTTACAAATGAATGTGCAAATGCCCTTCAAATGGGCCATTTAAACGTTAGCAGGAGGATAGAATCTTGGAAATCTTAGAGTTTCTTTAGCCCACTACCCTCATGGTCCAGAATATGTCACCAAGGTTAAGTGATACTCACAAACATTCCCAAGGTAAAAATAATTAGATGCCAGCAAAATACAAGTTGAATCCCAAATCCTTTGAGTCTAGAAAAATATAGTTTTCAGTGATGTTTTTTTCTATGCTGACTTCCTCAGAACAAAGACACCCAAAGACTTCTTGGGATAACATTACTTCCAGCATCTATCATGTTTATGTTTTTAAGTATTAAAGACTGAGGAGGAAGCTGACCCAAGCCACATTTGTTCTGGATGCTTAAGGATGATTTGCTATATTTCAGGGTTTGCTTTTAGAGTTGAGACCAATAAAAGAAAAGGCACAAAGAAACACATTTTAATGTACAGCTGGTGCCAAAATTGAGGGATGTGAGCTAATTGTGACTAAAATGAATCAGATGGGTGACCCAGACAGGCTAAGTACTAGGCTGTGCCTGGTTTACAGAAGGTTGTGTTTCATGCTCACAAGGACAGCATTTGTAAGTATTGCTATATAAGTGAGTCACGGGGTTATTACACATCTTGCACCAACTAGCATAAAATAACATTTACAGAAAGTACAGGCTTTGAATGACAGGCTTCATGCAAGACAGGCTCATGCAGAGTGAAGGGTGTATCCTTGGACCCGGTAGTTCCACCCCAAGGACACCTTCGTACGGAAATTATCAGATACTCAAAATATGTTCACGTGCATTTAATTCCTTATTATTCAGTTAGCTCAATTTTCAAATATTAAATATTTTACAATAGAGGATTGATTGGCTTCCTTATACTGCAGAATAGTGTGCTGTCATTAAAAACAATTACCACAATGTCTCATAGCATGGAAAAATGTTTATAATATAGTTAGTATTGGTTTTCTCGGGTTGTCAAAACAAATTACCCCAGCTGGGTGGCTTAAAACCACAGAAATTTATCCTCTACACTTGTAGAGGCTGGGAGTCCTAAATCAGGGTGTCACCTGAAGTGTCGGCAGGACCGGCTCCCACCCAAGGCTCTAGGGGAGAATCCTTCCTTGCCTCTCCCAGCTGCTGGAGGCTCAAGGCGTTCGCTGGCTTGGGACTGCATGACTCCAATCTCAGCCTCTCTTTTCACATCACCTTCTCCTCTGTGTGTTTCTGTCTCCCCCCTTCTTATAAGAACACCTGCCATTGGATTTAGGACCCACGCTAAATTCATGGCGATCTCATTTTGAGATCCTTAAATGAATAATATCAGCAAAGACCCTTTTCCCAAATAAGATCACATTCACGGGTTCTGTGAGGACATGTTTTTTTTGGGGGGGTGGAGCCCAGTTCCACCTATTACAATTAGAAAGGCAGTACATAAACTTTGTACAGTCCCACCTCAACAATGTAATAACATATTTATATACATACATATGTGTGTGTGTATATATATATATATATACACACACCTGTAACAGGATGTTCGAACGGGACTGGGAAACCAAAATGAGTGTGAAAAAACCCCCAAATCACCCCCAGATGCACAACTTCAAAGGGAATGAAGGAACCTGTGGCCCAACACCTGGGCCTCTTAGCAAGACCGGATTTGTAAAGGATGAGAGAGAGGCTCTGGGGAGGATACAGGTGAAGGGATCTCTTTGGAGAGAATGGTGGCCTTGCTGTGGGCACCCACCCTTGGGGAAGAGGAGAGAGGATGCTAGTCCCCAACCCATAGCCCAGGGGGAGGGTCAAGATGAAGCTGGGTGATACTGGAGACAGGTGTCTAATCCACAGCAAGAAAGAGGAAATGGACTGTGGACAGGGGTCCAACTGTCCCCAGGAGGTGGCAAGAGCAAGAGAAGAGCTGACCAAAGGCTTTGAAGGCAGGACCAGGGGAGGGCTGCCATGGGGGTGGGAGGTCATCCTGCTCTCCAGGGTTGATGGGCGCACACAACTCGTGGTTGTTTCCTGGGACCAGATGTGGACTAAGGGGGAAAGTCAGTGCATTGGTTTCCCAGGGCTGCCATAACAAAGTACCACAAACTGGGTGGCTTCACACACAGAGATTTATTCTCTCACAGCTCTAGAGGCGGGGCTGGTTCTCTCCGGAGACTCTGAAGGCGAATATGGTCCATCCTCTCTTTCTGCTCCTGGTGGCTTCGGCAATCCGTGGACTTCCTTGGCCAGCAGAGGCACCACTCCAACCTCTGCCTGGGTCATCACGTGGATGTCTTCCCTCCATCTCTGTGTTTTCTCTTCTTATAAGGACACCAGTCACAAGATTAGGGCCCATCCTAATCCAGTATGACTTCATCTTAACTACTTACATCTGCAGAGACCCTCTGTCCAAATAAAATCACATTCTGAGGTTCTGGGTAGACATGTATTTTTGGGGGAACACTATTTCAACCCAGGACAGCCGGCATGGGGTCATTTGGTTCAGTCCAGTGTGGCTGCATGGAGGGGTCAGAGGAACCTGGAGAAGGAGGTGGCGGGTGCTGCAGGATGCCCCAAGGCTGAGCAAGGGGTCACAGGGGCCATTTGAGATGGAGCTCAGGGCCAAGACCAAGGAACTCTAGGAGGGAGGGACCAGAGGGCATTTCTAAAGAGCCCCAAGTAGAAGAACAAAACCAGCCTTACCCTATGCCAGGTCTCAGGGCACAAAGTCACCCAGCCCCCTAAGAATTGTCCAGTCCCCCCTCTCTGCTTGCAGGGCCAGGATGAGAACGGAATACCGTGCCCCGGCCCCGTTGCCCACCGCAGGCTCAGCCGGGAGAGAAGATGGGGTGCTGGGCTCAGAGTTTTGACGACACCATGGGATGTAGGCCAATATGTGTACATTAGTATGTGAGTCCCATCCATGCCCTGTAACACGGCATTATCCTCATTAAAGACACGAGGCTGTTTTAGGACTAAAATTAACCAGAGGGCTTTTTTATGCTCTGAGAGTGATCAGAAAGGAAGTGGGGACAGCCAGCCTTCTCACTCTCGGTCAGAGGAAGATTCCACAAGAGATTTTTTTTTTTTTAACATCTTTATTGGAGTATAATTGCTTTACAATGTTGTGTTAGTTTCTGCTGTACAACAAAGTGAATCAGCTATACGTATACATATATCCCCATACCCCCTCCCTCTTGCGTCTGCCTCCCACCCTCCCTCTCCCACCCCTCTAGGTGGTCACAAAGCACCGAGCTGATCTCCCTGTGCTATGCAGCTGCTTCCCACTAGCTGTCTATTTTACATTTGGTAGTGTGTATATGTCCATGCCACTCTCTCACATCGTCCCAGCTTATCTTTCCCCCCCGCCGTGTCCTCAAGTCCATTCTTTATGTCTGTGACTTTATTCCCGTCCTGCCCCTAGGTTCTTCAGAACCATTTTTTTTTTTTAGATTCCATATATATGTGTTAGCATACGGTGTTTGTTTTTCTCTTTCTGACTTAACTTCACTCTGTATGACAGACTCTATGTCCATCCACCTCGCTACAAATAACTCAGTTTTGTTTCTTTTTATGGCTGAATAATATTCCATTGTATGTATGTGTCACATCTTCTTTAGAGATTTTAAAGGGAGTTCGAGAGACAAATGTACATGGGTGGGATTTTCCGTGAATTTTATTTATTTATGTTTTAATGTGGAGCTTCCTTTTACAACGAACGACACTTCCTTGAGAATGTGAGTTTTGCTACCACAAAAGCTAACTATTAGAGTGGAGAATGAGTGGCCTTGGAATGAGAGGTAGTAACCACACCCACCCTCTGAGCCACCGGTGTTGAACTGGGTGATGTCCCAGCAGGTCCTGGCCCAGCCAGGGGACACAGGAGAGGGACCCGCTGTGACGAAGCAGAGCAAAAAGGAGGGGGAGGAGAGGGGGAGAAGTGGGCAGGCTGCAGCGGCTGCTGGGGCCTCGCAGAGCTCTGCCTCTGAAGCAGCAGCTACAGCCCCTGTGCTTCTGCCTACAGGCTGACATACATTTCCCAGTTTCACCGTGACCTAGTTACCAGGCCCTGGCGACAACACCAAGCCGGCCCGCAGAGTTGTGCTGAGCCAATCCTGCCACCTAGTGCCCACAGCTCCGGGAACCTAGGGAGGTCGCTTGTTTTTCTTTCCCTTCTTCTCTTTATTCACCAAGCCATGACCTCCCCAGTACCCTAGTTCAGAGAAAAATAAGGCTCGGATGTCTCATCTGTTCATGAATTTTGGTTTTTCTTTCAAGGTAGGCTTTGTTTGGCTTTGAGGGATGCCAATTTTCTGTTGAGTGATAGTAAAGAGAATATTACTTGGACACCAAAGAAAGAATGCCAGGGTCCTGGGCAAGGAAAACTTGCAATAAACCCCAGCTGCTCATCTCACTTCATCAGCTGAGAAGTCCAGACCTTTGGTCTGGGGAAGAAGAAAATAGACGGGTAACAGTGTGAACGTTTAACAGCATGCTTTGGGGTAAAACAGTTCGTCACCCTCTCCCGCCTGGAGTCCCTGTGGCAGATTCAGAGAACCAAGCTCCCTAGATCAGCCCCTGGAGTCACTTAATGCACATTTATCAGAGGGGCAGGTGGGATGCAGGGGGCACTGGCAGTGGCTTTGTAAGAAGCATGCGTGGCAGCCTCTGACGGCCAGAGTGGTCCATCAAGAGAACAGTCTTGCGACGATGCCCTTTGCTTCACATCTACTGAGAGAACTTCAAACCCATTGATTGACTTTCCAAAGATTTAATTCTTTTTTTCATTTTTTTAGGGAAGGGAGGGCAGAATTCAGAAAGCTGGGATTTAAGCCCTAGGTTTGCCTCTTACCAGCCATGAGAGAAGTTTTTTTCTAAGCCATCTTTTCCCCAGTCAGTCAAACTGGGGTAGTATCAGTAGCTACCCAATAGGGCTGTTTTAAGAATTAAGGGATGGGATACGTGTAAAGTGCCTGACTGGTCTGCAGCGTTCAATAGGCGACGGCTGTTTGGCAATTTGACCATGGTTGTAGGGTAGACTAAATAATGTCCTCCCCAAACATGTCTATGTCCTGATCCCTAAAGTCTGTGAACATGGTACTTTACATGGTGAAAGGGATTTTGCAGATGTGATTAAGTTAAAGATCTTGAGGTGGAGATACCCTGAAATATCTGATATACATTTCACAATGTGTGTAGAAGTGGCACAATGATATTTTTATGGAGAGGCTCACTGCTGTTGGTCTTGTTCCCAAAGAGGTCAGAGCTAGGAGAGAAGGCTAGTGGTGACCACATTCCTCCACCCACGGTTGAGGGCAGGGCTGCGCCATTCAAAGGACAGCCACGAGGTCACTTTGTTTGTTCTCAGGAACAACATCGCCTGAGCGAGCAGAGCACGTGGGTCCCACACTCAGCCCCCATCCTTCGTGAAGTCTCAGTTGTGGCCAAGAGCCAGTGAGCCAACTTTCCCACTATGCAAAGTGAGCTTTCTGCCAAAGCAGGAATCGCCAAGAAAGTACCCAAGGGACTGAGGTCTTTGTCCCCCAAGCCGCTTACTTAGAAAAGGGCCCCAATTGGTGACCCAGTAGAGAGAGGACTGAAGGATCTGAGAACCCCTAAACCCAGACGTGGTCCCCCCGCAGTGAGACTGAAACTGACATCGGTTACCATGGCTTCCACGAAGTGTCAGGATAATACACTAAGTCATTACCGGTCATTTGTACCTTGATTCCAATTTGCCTTTTTCTTCCTGTTCCTTTGTGAATTGCTCTGCTTACTACAGCTTATAAATGCTGGCAAGGCTAGACCACACCTCACATTGATCTTCTATATTTTTCAGAACTTTCCTGGCTATTCCCATCGACTTGTTTTATTTCGACTTTAAGATCAGCTTGTCAAGTTATGAAAAAAAATTCTGTTGACATTTTAAATCAAATATAATTGTATCAACTTTGTAGATTATTTAGAAAAAAACTGACATGTTTAGGCTTTCGAGTTTTGCTTTATAAGAGTAAGATATATCTGGGGGAGGGATAAATTGGGAGTTTGGGATTAATAGATGCATACTACCAGGTATAAAATAGATAAACAACAAAGATTTGCTGTATAGCACAGGGAACTATATTCAATACCTTGTAATAAACTGTAATGGAAAAGAAAGAAAAGAATAAGGTATGTTTCCATTTACTGAATCTTCTTTTATGTCCTTTAATAGAGTTTAAGGGTTTTGTGTGTGTGTTCTGCATATTTCTTTTAAAATGTATTTGTTGGTATTATTCTTTTTATTGTTACTATAACATCTTTTGTCTTATATCTTATAAAATTGACTAGTATGTATGAGGTTTGGGGGTTGTCTTCCTACTCAACCGTCATATTGTTTTTAACAGGTTTTCAGTTGATATTCTAGAATATTCCATGCATTCAGCCATAGCTTTTGCAAATGGTATTAGTTTTGCCTCCTCCTCTTCATAACTGAGTGTGACCTATGGTTTCCTGCTCTACTGTCTTTATCTGGTTTTGGTATCAATATTGTGAAACCCCTTCTATCTTTACAATCTCTACGTGGCACCTCCCCTGCCTGGCAACCCCCAGCACCCTGGTCCTTACCTGAACATCCATGGAGGACAGGTGTGATGTCTTTAATGGTCAGAATAAGATATTAACCGCATATAAAGTAACCTACATTTCTGTAATTTGCCAATCTCTGAATTCATCAGCCTTTCCCAAACATTTGGGCTAACACATTCCTGTCACTTTATTCTGGAGGCAGAGAATAGGATTAAACAAACACTAAGCCTGCAAGGTTCAGTCTTTGCCTAGTGATAGTCATGGGACCTGAAGCAGGAGTCTGTCGGGTCGCGTATCTGGCAACAGAACACTCTGATTTGTGATGTCAGCGTGTACATGGGGATCGTTCCGGCCGGTCCCCTCCCTGAGCACCGCTACCTTGCGCTAGCTCAGCCTGGCACTGCCTTTCCTTGAGGGCCAGCAGGCCCGCGGGCAGAGACACACACTGAGTGAACTCTCCTCATGGCATTAGCTTCTCATCTAAAAATGTGAGAGTTACTCCTATTAAAAAAAAAAAGAAAAGATCAAGGGATGAAAGAAAGAGGAAAAGTAAGCCATTTATTATCGACTGGAACTGGTCAAAAGAAAAATCACACAATTTGTAAAGTATCTTTCTTCATTGGACCTTCTATTCCTTCCAATGCATTTTGCTGTTAAAAGAAAGAAGAAGGGGAGCATTAGACCCTGTGGCATTTCACACTCTTACTATGGAGGCACAGGGCCCAGGATTCCTGGGCGCTATTCGAAAAGGAATCCAAGAGGGCACCAGAGACTAGAGCAACTATGCAAAGCAGTCAGTTCCTTGAACAAGGAAAAGGGTGAGAGACACCTGCAGGGAGAAGAGGAGGTAATGGAGTCCAAGGAATGGAGATGAAGGCCCAGAAAGGAAGGTCAATTCCCAAAAAGGGAAGGGTCAGTGGGTCCCCGAGGAAAGGCTGCAGCCAGGTCCTGGACTCAGTCTGGTCTAAGGAGGTGCTGGTGGTGGAAGGCTGTGAGGGAGGGAATCAATCAAGCCACTTAAGAAGAGACTGGCTGTAGCTGTGGTCTTTTGAGGGCTGGGGTTGGAGGTAGGACTATTCATTCATTCACTCATTCATCCGTCTATCTATCCATTCAGTAAACATGTGTGCATTGAGTATCCACTGGGGCTTATGAAGATTAATAAGGCATAGCCCCAATCTCCAAAAGAAGAAGATAGAAATCACAGGCAAGTAGAGAAGACAGAGGCAGTCAGAGGACAGAATAGTAAACGCAATTCCAGATTCCCACGTGCAGGAAACCTTGAGGAAAAAGGTTTCTGCAGAAGACGTGTGAGCTAGACTCCAAGCACAAGCTGGGAGGCAGGGTTAGTGGGCCTGGGAGTGAAGGTCAGACCCAGACTGGGGGCCATGGAACAGTCAGACATGTGAGTCTTCCATGTGAAGCAAAGGCCAAGAGAAACCAGGGACACAGACAGGGACCCTACCATTGTGGGGAGTGCCTGATTTCTCGTGTCCCAAATCACTAGTGAGTTTAGATTCCACCTCCCAGGTGATCGGGACTTTGACCTGTAAGGACTGATGTTAAGATAACTCTGGTGACAGTACAGAGGTGGCTTTTGAGACCATCAGGAAGATGCTGACCACCCCAGGCTAGAGTGATGAGGCCAGAACATGGTGAGGAGGGTCAGAGCCAAGAAACATTTCAGAGGAAGGACGGGCAGGCAGGACACAGTGACAGCTGGATGAGGGTAGGGAGGAGGTCCAAGACAAATCCGTGTCCAATCTGGGGAGCTGGAAGCTGAGTTGGATACAGGAGGAAGAGTAAGTTCCGAAGGGAAGAATTCCATTCTGAGGATGTTGTGGAACATCCGGGTGCTGTTTAATCAAGCCTGGAGTTCAGGTTAGAGGGACGGTGTGTAAATAGTCCCCAGACAGGTGGGCCTCAAAGCCCTGGGGTGCCTGGGATGACCTGGGAGAGGGAGAACGGCGAGTGGAGGGAGAGCCAAGGCTAGAGCCCTGGTGACCATCACCACCATTCAAGGAGCCGGAGGAAGAAGAGAGATCCACGAAGAACAGAGACGTCTTGGCCAAGAGGAGGGCCAAGGAGGCCATGTCTCAGAGGCCAGAGGATTTCAGGGAAGAAGGGAGTTCTCATCAGCATCAAATTCTGCCACGAGGTTCAGCAGGAAAGGGATAGACAAGGACCAGGCAGGAACAAAGGGTGGATACAGAGCAGGGCAGAGCCAGTGCCCTGAGAGAAGGGAGAGGGGGGGTCGTGGAGGCAGCAGGTACAGAGGCCTTTTCCTTAAAGACCAGATGGAAAGGAACAAGAAGGATTACAGAGAAACTAGGGATAAACTAAGGGTAGGGAGCCCATTGTACAGTAGATACTCATCATTCACAGAGATTTGTCTACTTGCTCATATTTTACTTGTAACCTCCAAATCAATACTCCTGGTGCTTCTGAGTCATTCTAGGATGTTCACAGAGGGACAGAAGTTTGCCCACGTTCCCAAGCGAGCTCATTCAAGGCCATCTGCCCCCTGTCTCTGCTCCCATGTCGTAAATAAGTGTTCTCTTGTGGTCTACTTAGTGCCATGTTTTTTGCATGTCTGTACTTTTTCTTGGTGATTTTGCTGTTTAAAATGGCCCCCACGTGTAGTCCTGAAGTGCTCTAGTGTCCTGAGCGCAAGAAGGCTGTGATGTGCCTTGCGGAGAAAATACATCCATGAGATGAGCTTCCCTCAGGCACGAGTGACAGTGCCATTGGCTGTGAGTTCAGTGTCAATGAATCAACCATATGTATTCAATAAGACGTCTTTCAACAGACACGCACATAAAACAAGCATACTGATTACGGGACAAAATGTGACCAAAGGCTGGTAAGAACCTAACCGTGTATTTCCCGCAGGAGCAATGGTTCAGGATTTGCTGATTCAGCGTCTGCAGCAACTTTATAGAACATCACTACAGTGAGTAAGGAGAACGCACTGTGCTTGGTGGGGCAGTTGGTAGGCACGTGCAGCGACGGAGCATCAGAGCAGGGGGGGAGAAAATCCAGCCACACAAGGCCGGCTTTCCACCTCCGGGCGCTGGCTGGGCTTGTCTGTCTTATGTGTGGGGGGCAGGGAGGGAGGGTGTCTGGCTCCCCCAGTGGGTGGGCTGTCATGGAAGATCATGACAAGAGGTTGTGACTAATAAGCGTCATTTCTGAATATTGAAATCACTCAACAGGCTCACGGAAGAGGCCCAGGTTTTAGGGTCACCCCCCTACGTAGTCGCTGGCGGGCAGGTATGCTGTCAACGTTGCCAGTCAGTTCAGGTTTTTGCCTTCCAGGTGTGCTTTACTCCGTAGGTGCTTCACCCAACACATGACAGATGTTTCTTAAACAAAAGATCCTTGAGGTTTTGCCCTCTTGGGCTATTTTCTAAATGTGTAGATATTGACATGAGGTCAAGTAATCCAGGAAGAAAAAGAGGCGCCTTGGGGACAGACAGACATCGGGAGTTAATCCTAATCCAGCACCAGCTCTGAGAGGAGGGGCCTCCAAGGCCTCAGCTTCCTCATCTACAAAATGGAGATACAGTGATCAAACTTCACTTAGATGGTTGCAAGATTTATATAAGGCAACGTAGGTGGAAGGTCCAAACACAGACCCAGGCACCCTTAAGAGTTCTGATCTTCATGGGTGCAGGGCCAGGCACGAAGTGGGGATTCGATGAATATTTTTTGGACAAACTGATAAAATCAGGAGACTGATTCTTTTCACCATGCAGTTATTGACAAAAGACCTGTCTAAGAACTGCCTCCTTTGCTGCTCTTGGACACACAGCCTAGGAATTCCACACTAATTGATGATTGCAACAAAAAGGAAAGAGTATCACTCACGCTGCTGTGGTTTGGGTGACGGCAGTGTGGTTTGTGGTCTTCAGGCCACTACGTCATGCAAAAGTCAGAACTAGGCCAGCTATAAAGATCAAGAAAGTGTGAGACTCTCAAACAGATTTCTTTCGACATGAGAGCTGGGACCTGATTTTCCCCTGTTCCTATTTTAGGGTAGCAAATAAGAAAAAAAATCTCAGACCTCTTTGTTTAAATACTCCCTTTCACTACCCACACCTACATATTAAATGATTTTCTAGCAATCTGAAAGAATCCTAGAACAGTGGTTGTTAAATTACAAAAATACTTCCTCAGCTCCTAATTTGTTGCAGAAACTGAGCTAAGCTCTGAGGATTCTGTGATTCTCGATGAGCCAAAGTCTCTGCCTTCAGAAAGATCCCCACTGGAAGCATGTCACCCACAGTTTGAAAAGAGATGTCCTGAACTTGTTCCCACATTGGTTCCTCCCTTCCCTTCAACCTGAGGGAACCCTTATTATAGTCTAGGCACTATTTTTAGCATTAGGAACTAGACAACGGATATCGTTATTAATAACTTAGTATAGACATATTATTAATCGTATTTTTCATGTTATTAAACTAAAATAATAAAGATGACAAGGTAACACATCCTAAAAGAGCTCACGGTCTAGCAGGGGCAAAAGCAAATAAAATAAGAATCATAAATCTTTGGAGAACTGAGCCCGAGAGTTTAGGGACTACGTCACTCTCACAGCTCCTAAGTAGCAGAGAAAGCTTGGAAACGGATTCCAGACACAGTGGATTGGCCTCCTCACTGGACCCCCTGTGCTGGCCTTATCTTAGGATTCTAGGAAACTCAGAGCACAGTGTGGAAACCGGCCCTGCTGAGGATCAGGGGAGGGCAGGGATACAGCTGGGACATCAAGGTCAATGTCCAGGCCAGGGCGGCAATGTTTGGCCTTTAGTCTGTGCTGCCTTTAAGGAGACATTTTTTTAAGTGATCAATTTCTTTACAGAAGTCAGATCATAAATTTATATTGGGATATATGTATGTGCATACATATACATACATATATACGTTTATATATACGTATACATATATATATACACATCCAATATAATCATTAATAAATAACATACAGCCAGTCCATTGAGAATTCTACTTTCTCCCACTGAGGATGTTCTGTGAATCAAAAAGAAATGATTTAAGTTTCTAAAAAAAGAATATGCTGAGTCTGCTTCTTTGTAATGAGTACTTTCTTGATTTCAGCCTGAAGCTGGTTTTTATTTTTAGGGTGTGTATAGATTCAAAAGAAAACGTACCATTTGCATCTTTTATCCAACACAGCCTCACTGGTAAATTTCCCTTCGATTTTAGTAAAATGTCAGTTGACCTCTTTCAAATTCCGGTGGGTAAAAATTTATCATCCTAGGCTTAGTTGAATTTTTTGATAACAGAAGCTCAAGAACCCAAAGTGAGAGTCTGTCATCCACTCAAAAAATACTTCTAGAATGCTTGCGGGGTGCCCGGCTCTGTGCGGGGCCATGGGAGATGCCGGTGACAGAAATTATCTCCCTCCTCGCCTCGGGGGGGGCCTGGTGGAACCAGACGGAGCAGAGAGGGAACAGGTCACTGCAGTGCCCTGTGATGAGGGCTTTAGGGAGGCCCATAAAGGAATGTGTCTCTGACGTGGGGAGACCCCTTGGGGAAGAAACACTGAGCTGAGATGTAAGTGAGGGGGAGGAATTAGCCAGGTAGACGTTCCAGGTAGAGGTCTGAGCAGGAAGAACTGCAGGTATTTCAGTTTTGCAGGAGCTTCAGGGCTGGTGGCCTTGGGAGAGATGAGGCTGGAGAAGTGGGCAGGGGCCGGACCACGAAGGCCTTTGCAGGCCACGCTAGGGAGTTTGGACTTTATCCTGAAGGCATACAGTGTTATGTAAACTGTAAAACCCGTGAAAGCCCAAGCTTCATGATTAACGTGTGTGTGTGTATGTAAAAATGAATGTACACTGAATCCATACCTATAATTACATCCAAAGATTCCTTTTAAATGTGCCTTTCGTCATGTTCCTTTAGTACTTGGGAGCCTTTAAAAAGACAGAGCTGCCTTGGCTCCGGTCCCTAGTAGCTGGGGATTTATATATGCATGAGGCAGTGGTGCTCAGTGTGGGTTTGCAAAACCAGGACTCAGCCTCCAGCACTGGGGCAAATAGGCTGTTCTTCCTCCTGACTCAGGGTCTGCCTCTGCTTTGTTATATAAATGAAGTGAGCATTAGGGGGTTAAATGCAGAAGGATCAGAGTCTCCTCTGCATTCCCAGATAAACCTGAGGGCAGCGTGCAAGGTGGACAGTGTGGAATCAGGACCCGAGGCAAGATCTCAGGCAACAGGTCAGTGGTGACAGTGGTGAAATGATGGGCTAAAGCCAGAGAAAATGTGTGGACCCCTGTGGATGTCGGGAGAAGACGAAGGGTAAAGAAGGGCCAACGATTGTAATAACCTATAATGGGAAAGAATCTAAAAAAGAATATATATATAAACTGAATCACTTTGCTGTACACTGAAACTAACACAACATTGTAAATTAACTATACTTCAATAAAAATTTTAAAGAAGAGCCAATGATACTCTAAAATTTTGAGCTGGAGAAAATTCAGTGGATGGTGATGTCTTCTATTAAGACAGGGAGCTGAACAGGAGGCTAGTTGAGCTTCAGAAGCTCAGGGATGCTTACGGCAACTGCATCCAGTGGGCAGTTGATGTAAGAGCCTGGATCTCGGGATAGAGTAAGGTGAGCAATGTGTATTTGGAAGCAACTGTACATCAGTGATCAAGTCAGGCAAGTGGAAGAGATGACAGTAATCTATAGAAGAAGGAAAGGACTGGGCAAAGGAGACCAGACAAATGGTCACCAGGATTGAAATGACTGATCAAGAAAAGGAAGGCAGATTAGATGCTAGAGATCTGAAAGATTACTATCCAGTTTGCAAAACGCAGAAAAGTGAATGGGAGGTGGGGAGGTAGGGGCAGCAGTCATAGACCACAATTTTGTCAAGACGCTGAGCAGAGAAGGAAGAAGGGAGGGAAGGCAGCTGCTGAGATGGGGAGACTGGGTCAAAGAAAGGGGGCTGTTCTGTTTGTGGTTTGTTTTTTGTTCTTAGAGTAGAGAAATTTGATCACATCAACCACAGCACATACAAAAGCCATGGGAAAAAGATTGAGAGTGCAAGAATGAAGACACAGTCGAGGGTCAGTATCTGGGAGGAGAGAAGAAAAGGTGGGAGGCCAGACAGGAGCTGAAGAGCAGACTACAGACGTTGGAGGTATGGGAGCAGCAACTTTAAGGCATCCCCACCCTCCAACCCCCCCGCTGGTAGCTTCTATTTCTAAATACACGTGTTTTTAGCCGTGTCCCCTTACCTCAAGGCTGTCACTCAAAGCCAGTGTTTACTCTTGCTCTGGGCCACAGGTTCAGGTCCCTTCTATTTCCAGGAGGAAAGCCCCTTCTCATGATCTCTGAAGATAGAAAGGGGATATACAGGCTCTGTCATTCACATCAAAACCTAAGCCAACATGGACTCTGTGACTATAAATTAATGAGAAAGACTGTGACCAGCACCCCCAGAGCCCCTCCTGCCAAGAGGCTACCCAAGAACACGATGACCTCATCTTGCTTATCAAGTTCTCCCTCACTCTCGCCTGCACAGTGTGACAGCTGAACCCACTGCCGTAAGCCCTTGAGGGCAGGGACTGTCACATTTATCTTTCAGTCTTCTGAGGGATCTGCCCAGGCCTTGTCACACACATTTGTTGAATTA
Source organism: Eschrichtius robustus (assembly GCF_028021215.1). Taxonomy (NCBI): domain Eukaryota; kingdom Metazoa; phylum Chordata; class Mammalia; order Artiodactyla; family Eschrichtiidae; genus Eschrichtius; species Eschrichtius robustus. The sequence goes on from NC_090828.1 coordinate 6,431,289, forward strand.
AATTGAATTGTCACGTTCAAAGCAGTCTCTGAGATGGCTGCACCTCTGCGTCAATGAAGGTCCCAATGCCCAAAATGTTTTCAGAATTCAGCTCTGGAATTACCTTCCAAGGAATATAAAAAGGATCAGTCGCATTAATTTATATCCATATAATATTTTTTTTGTCCCAAATGACATTTTCTCAGTGTGGTAGCCAGCCTCAGAGATGGCCTGCTGGTATTCACACTCTCGGGTATTCTCCTCCCACATCGGACCAGGGTTGGTCTGCGTGATTAATAAACTATGCAGAAGTGATGCTATATCCCTTTCAAAATTAGGTAATAAAAGACTGTGCCTTCTGTCTTGGGTTCTCTGTTGCTTGCTCATTCTCCTCTCTCTCTCTCTCTCTCTCTCGCATCATGTTCTCTGGCAGAAGCCAGCTGTCATGTTTTGAGGACATTCAGACAGCCCAGTGGAAAGGACCATATGGTAGGAAACCAAAGCCCTCATTCCAATAGCCCCTGAAGAACTGAGGCCTGCCAACCACCATGTGAGTAACCTTGGAAGTGGATCCCTCAGTCTCAGCCAAGCCTTCAGATGAGATCACAGCCACAGTCAACATCTTCTCTACAACATTTTAGAGACCCTGAGCCAGAAACACCCAGCTAGGCTACTTCCAGGTTCCTGACCGTCAGAAACTGTGAGATAATAAATGTTTGTTGTTTTAAGCTGCTAAGTTTTGTGGTAATTTGACACACAGCAATAGATGACTAATGCACCCAAGTTGGTTATTAATCTGATTAACTTAATTTATTTCCAAAATTAAATCCAAGAGCACATGTTTTCCATCACTACAGAGATTCAAAAGAATGACCCCTAGACTCGGAAGTTAATTCCTAAAAAAATTGTTCAAAAATGTTCTCAGCAGTGGTCACATTGTTAGAATAACTATATTTCTCCCAAAGTGGCACATTGGAGGAGGTCTAAACACAGGCCTTTTTTTAAGCAAGCCTCAGATTGTAAGCTTTAGTACTTCAAATAAATTAGGAAAAAGCCTAAGGAGGAGCTCAATGAAAGAGCTCAATGAAACATTAATATCTGTGTTATTCATTTTAATGGAGAACTCCGATCAGAGGGTAAATTTCACAACTCTTCTGTAAAGCAGCAAGAAAAAAACAGAGGCTTTAGAGTCTGACAGGTCTGTCTCTAAGTCCTGTCTCTGCCCCTCCCTACCTGGATCAAAGTCCTACATTGGCTGTGTAGCCTTGGACAAGTTACAGAAACTCATTAAGCCTCAGTTTGCCCATCTACAAAATGGGAAGGAACATAGTGCTGCCTCTCAAGATTGTTGTGAAGTTGAAGGAGAAAACTGTCAAGCAATTAGTAGAGAGGTAGTATTTTGTGTCTACAACAAACAGCATGAGCTGTTACTCATTTCTTCTGTGTAAGCAGGTAATACACCTGGTTTACAGTGCTGTCATGAAGGTTAAATGAGAAAACTGATCGTAAAAGGGAGAAACTAAATAACTGTTAGTTCTGTCTGCTTGCTGAAAAGTACAGTTGAGGTTGGAGGGCAAAGAGAAGTTTAAAAGAGTTTGGGTTCCTCAGAAAATGCTCCAGATTGGGACAGGAGGCAGGTGAGTGCTGATTTCCTCAGCTAGATTTGATATTTTGCTTCCTGACAAATTTCAAGTGAGTTTTGATGCCTCAAAGTTAGCTTTTCAATGATTTGCAAAACTGGTTTATGAAGGACTGTTCTTTTTTTTCATTTTCCCTTAAAATATTTTGCATTTCAGGGGTTTATCTCTTATGACATGGCTTCAGCAGAGTCCGGCTTGATCAGAAAAGGATGTGTTTGGTGTCCTACAGAAGAAAACAGGACCACTTACCAAGTGACCGTTCATAAAATGGCTCACTTCTGGATCTGTCAGGAGTGAGACCTGTAACGCAGTAACAGTCATAAGGCAGGCCCCCTCTGCCCACTTCTGGAATGTTCTATGATTTTATTACTGATGCCACAAATACGCTTTTCCAGCAAGGAAGCAGTGAGAGATCACCAAAGAGTTTTGCTGCCATTGGCTCCAATAGAAAAAATCCTCCTATTTACCTATTTTGCCAATAGGCAGAAATGTTTCCTAAGCCATAGAACACTAACCCAAATGAGAGACCACTTCAAATGAGAGGCCACTTAAGAAGGGAAAAAAAGAAAGTTTCATGGCTGGAGGATTACAGAATTCAGCCCCAGCCAGTCAGATGAGGTTTAGTCCAGATTCTTCCACCTACACATTGTTGCATACCTGGCTCCTAAAACTGGTCATGCACCCAGGAGGGAACAAGCATGCTCAAGTTGGGGGAACCTCTTACGGTAAAAACCAACACCTGTCCTGCCTAATTGGCAGAGATGTTGGGACATGAAATGGAATCATATATGGAAAGGCTCTGCATAAATATAGAGCTGCCTAAATGAAGAGTTGTAACATTATTGCCTACTGTTAAGAAAGGAGGAAAAGCAAATGTTTATTTTCTGTGATTTCTGTAATTGTTCAAAGCTTATGCACAGATATTTCTAGTTTTAAATGACTCCCTGATAGAGAGCTTCAATATGAAGTTGATTCAAAAATATATATATATATATATGTATATTAAAAAGAACAGATCTCAACTTACCAAGCAGATAATTGTTTCTTGATGTAGAGGATCCCAAGATATCCCTCCAAACCATCTAAGTAAATGTAGGCATTAGTATATATCAGCACATGAAAGAGAGAAAAAAGGAGGACACTGCAAAATATGCAAATATTATCAGGAGGACTCAGATGTATTATATAATTTATTTTTAATGAAATAAGGCAATATATTATATTAAATAACTTTATATGGTATTGAACATGTATGTCTAAAAAAGCATGTGGGGAAAAGCAACTTACATGAAGTTTAAATTGTCTAAAAACGTTTCCACTGGACTCAAAATGACTCCTAATTGTTGTGGATGAGAAAGACGGAACCTCGTTATATGGACTTGCAAATCAACTGTTTTTAGGTCAAATTTGTGAGTTTTCTCTCTATGAAGTCCCCATATGTGTTCAATTAAAAAAAAATAAAAGTGTGCACAAGTAATCTTCATGAAGCCACTGAAAGCCCATAGTCACAAAGTAAGGTGGCTGCTTGACTCACAACCTTTCTACCAGGTGTCTGGGCCACCTACATGTTACCCTTTCCATCGTGAACAGACAGTTAGCCTGCTGGCTTTTGTGAGAGTGATTGGTCTAGGAGGTGGCACAGTTTAGTGGGGGAAAGAATAATCTTTTCAATAAACGGTGCTGAGACAACTGGGTATGCACATGCAAAAGACTGAGGCTGGACCCCTTCCTAATCAACATGGATCATGGATCTAAATGTAAGAATCACACAAACAACAAAAGAAAAAAATGGATCAATTGGACTTCATTAAACTTTAAAACTTTTGTTCTTCAAAGGGCACCATAAAGAAAGTAAAAAAAAAACTCACAGATGGGAGAAAATATCAGCAAATTGTGTATCTGATATGGAACCTATATACAAAATATATAAAGAAGTCTTACTACTCAACAAAAAAAGACAAATAACCCAATTTAAAATTTGGCCAAGGAATTTTTTTTTTTTTTTCTTTTTTGGCCACTTTGCACAGCTTGCAGGATCTTAGTTCCCCAACCAGGGATCAAACCCACGCCCTCGGTGGCAGTGAAATCGCGGAGTCCCAACCACTGGACCGCCAGGGAATTCCGACAAAGGATTTGAGTAGACGTTTTTCCAAAGAATATATACAAATAGTCAATCATTGCTCATTAGGAAAATGCAAATTAAAACAATAATGATGCACCACTTCACACCCACTAGAATGGCTAAAATTAAAAAGACAGACAATAATAAGTGTTGATAAGGATGTGTAGAAACTGGAACCCTCATACATTGCTGGTGGGAATGTAACATGGTACAGCTATTATGGAAAACAGCTTGGCAGTTTCTCAAAAAGTTACACATAGAGTTACTTTATGCCCCAGAAATTCCACTCATATGTAAATACCCAAGATAAATAAAAATATATGCCCACACAAAAACTTGCACATGAATGCTCACAGCAGCATTATTTACAATAGTCAAAAAGTAGAAACAGGGACTTCCCTGGTGGTGCAGTGGTTAAGACTCCACGCTCCCAATGCAGGGGGCCTGAGTTCCGTCCCTGCTCAGGGAACTAGATGCTGCATGCCGCAACTAAGAGTTCTCATGTCGCAACTAAGGAGCCCGCCAGCTGCAACCAAGACTCAGTGCAACCAAATAAATAAATAAATTTTTTTAAAAAAAAGATATGTATAAAAAAAAAGTAGAAACAACCCCAATTTTGATCAACTAATGAATGGATAAATTAAATGTGGTTTATCCATACAATGGATTATTATTCGACAATGAAAGAAGTACTGATACATGCTATAACATGTATGACCCTCCATACATGCTACCTAATATAAACCAGTCACAAAAGAACACATCTTGTATGTTTCTATTTATATGAAATGGCTGGAAAAGGTAAATCTATAGACAAAGAAAGTAGATTAGTGGTTACTAAGGGCTGGAGAGAATGAGGAACAGGGTAAGGCGTCTTGGGATTTCTTTTCTGGATGACGAAATGTTCATGATTTAGATAGTGATGAGAGTTGTACAACCTTATGAATATACTAAAAACCACTGAACTGTACACATTAAAGGGGTGAATTGTATGGTCTGTGAATTATTGGGTTGGCTAAAAAGTTCGTTCGGCTTTTTCTGTAACATCGTATGGAAAAACCCGAACGAAATTTTTGGCCAACCCAATTTATTTCAATAACAGTGTTATTAAAAAATAAAAAGAAAATGGGACACATGACCTAAGACAGGACAACGGGAATAATACCAAGAGGTACCTCCAGCTGGAGCTAGAGAGAAATGCTCTGTTTCCTCCTAAGTTTAGAGGATATGAATCTGGAGTAGCTTGTAGTCTTGCCTCCTGCTACAAGGAGAAAACTCATCTGCAGTAAGGGGAGGAGGGGCGGAGAAGGAAAAAAATGAATGTGGCACAGATAGTGTTGACAGTCACTAGATTGAGTTGTCCAAGAGGACAACTCCTCCCTCTCCTTCCTGGGAACGTGAGCCAGGGAATTATCTCATTTTGCCTTAGGCCACTTCTAGTTGAATTTCTATCATTTGAAATGGAAGAGAGTAAATAAATGAAATGCCTGTAACTCTCCTCCCCTGAGCTCAGAATTCCTGTTCACTCTTCCTCAGTTTCTCCTTTTGCACTGTTTTGGGTCTCATAGTTGAAACTCTAGCCAAACCTCATCTCATCCACTTGAAATCAGAAGGATTTGTCCAAAATCAAGTCCATTCATCATCCTACAGATGTTAGCATTTCATCGTGTGGTTGACTGAAGTGCCGTATGGAAATCGTTTACTCTCTACATACTTCTTTTTCAAAATTAAAAAAGTAAAAATAAAAACTGCCCATAATTTAAATATTTATTTGGTTAAGAGAGGAGAGTATTAGCAATTTTAGAAATTTATTTGTTCAAATCATTTTACAAAGCATTTATACTTATTAAAATTATGTAGTGGAAAACCCGAATGTTTTTGTATTAGAGACGCTTTCTCTCATTGTATGCTTACCAGATATTTTCCATTTGAGCTAAGTCCTATTTCGTAATCATTAGGATGTTTGGTCTTGTTCTCCATGGCTTCCATCTTTCTTCACATTAGATTCCTTCCTCTGGAAATTCTTTTACTATCTACATATGTTTTTCAAGTGGCCTTTATGTTCATTACTCTGGGATATTTTTTTTCAGTTTTCGTTCTTTTATTCCCTACTTCCAACAATGATTTATTTGTTCTATGTCTAAATCCATTCCAGTCAATTGTCTTTCATGTTTGTAGTATCATCATTTATTTCACTGAAAATGGTTAACAGCTGTCGTCTAATTTTTCTTCTGTTGCATGTAAGAAATCTATTTTAGAGTTGCCAGGAATTACTTTAAATCTCCATCTGCTTTCTTCTCTTTCTTTCGAATTGCAGAATCCTTTAATTTAAGGAATTTTTTCTTGCCTCATAATCCTTTATGATCTCCTAATCTTTGAGGCAAAGCAACCTGGGAGTTTATTTTAAAATCTTGTTTGTTTCCGGGACTAACTTAGCTTAGTATCAGAGTCTTCTTACAAAACTTGCGACTGGAAGAAAAGTGAGTAGTCTTCAGTCTGCAGTTAGAAAGTTGCAATAGGTTTGTGGGTTGTGCAAACAATCAGAATCAACTTTCCAAATCAGAGATGGAAGAGGGGTTAAATTAGGGGGCCACTTATTAACTTCTAATGTGCTAAAGGTCATAGAAGAACAGGCATCCATTTCTCTCGACATTCACCACTAACTCCTAGCTCTACTTGACACTCTCTCTGCCTTGCCAGCCTCCCAGTGCCCCCATCCATTCTTACCTAGTTCCAGTCTGTTCTTCATCTATTCTGTCACTTCCCTACTTATAACCCTTGAATAGCCCCAAGCCAAGGACCCTTGACATGACCCATGAGGTCCACCTTGACCAGGCTGGTGTCCTCTCCAGCCCCACCCTTTTGCCTCTCTTCTCATATTTTTCTCCCAGTCATGATGGATTTCTGTCCATTTCTACCCATCAGCTTAGCTTCTCTCACACATCAGGGAACGCCGTCATGCTCTCCCTTGTGCTGGGAATCTCCTCCTCCTTCCCCTCCACACCCTGTGCCCTTTGTCCTGAGGTCACCCACCCTCCAGCCCCCCGGGGAAAGCTCGCTCTGACCCCACACGCTATTGCATCCTCTTGCTACATGCTCCCGAAAGCTTGCCTGGTAGTCAGGGTAACCCCTGCATAATGGACACCCCCAGACTCACCCACAAACCCCACAAGAGCCAGAGCAGTGCTTCTCTTGCTCTCCACTGTCTCCTAGCTTCCCCCATATAAACCACAAAATCAATACGCACAAAACGCTTGTGACATGATGCTTGGTCCCTGTCACTTCTGGGTTAGTTTGGCCAGGCGTGCGCCACTGTTTCAGCTGTGAAGCACGCCTCACTTCCTGGATATTTCACTGGAGTCGAGGCCCTGGATACCTGAACTACCACCAAGGAGATAGGATCCGGAAATCTCCTGGGGATTGACCCTCAAACGTTGCCGGTGAGAACGAGATTGATCAATAACTTTATGCTCAACCGAACATTTTTGCAGAATTCTCCTTCCAACAGTGAAAACACCCCTGCAACAGGAGTTTCTCACTCCTTACTAATTCTAAAATGGACTTCCATATAAAATATGTAAGACCAGGGTATGTTCATAATAGAGGAACATTACTTTTTTGTGTAATTCTTGAAGTTGAAATTGTATACTCTTTTCATGTAATTTTCACTGCAGATTTAAATCTTGAAAAAATTAATAAAAATATAAGTAGAGAAAGATGTCATTGGACAGATTTGGCTGTATAATGGTAGAAACATTTTTTAAGTAGCAAAGATATTATCCATTATGAATAAACAAATAACGTAATAGTTATGTTTTTATCCCGAATTAGAGTCTAGAAACTTCCTCCTCATATCATATTCTTGACAATTTCTTCCTCATTTTTCTTGTATTCATTCAAGTATTGACTGAGCATCTACCCTGTATCAAACATTGTCCTGGATGACAAAACAAACATTCCCTGCCCTCATTTGATGTACCTTCCAGTAAGGAAAGCAGTCAATACACAGACAAATAAGTAATATAATTCCAAGTCAGAAATGTGTATATTACTGATTTCACAGTATTATTGCAGATGAATATCAGTGCAATTGAAGGAAAAAAGATGTGTCCTGCCATTTACCAAGCATCTATTACGTGTCAGATTCTGGACCAGATCTTTCACGTCCACTGACTTACTTGGTTTTCTCAACATCCTATCAGGTGGTCTTTATTACTGGCATTTAACAGATGAAGAAGCTTCAGATCATGGAGATTAAATATCCTGACCTAGGTTGCAGGCTGGTAAATGAACGCTGATGTATCAAAAATGCCCCTCCTCATTCCACTAAACCACAGAGGCAGTGAGATGCATACTTAGATCTAAAACTTTGCAGATTTGCTCATTGTTATTTTAAGCTCACATCCTAAATCTAAGGAAAAGAGAGAGAATTGGAAGAAGTAAGGGATATTGAACATGAGATTGCAGGTGTAAAAGGGAGATGCCAGCTGAGTAAGCAGAGCTATACCTGAGTGACGCTCCAGCTACTCTATCACACCAGCCTGCCTGTCACAGACCCAGGCAGACCCTAAGAGGTAGGTATTGTCCCAAAGGATGCCGAGCCCCTGCACTTACCTCTTCACTGCTGTTAGACTCGGAGCTGGAGGACCAGTGGCAGCGAACCCACACATCCTGCACCTGCTCAGCAGACACCCGCACGGTGCTTCTGCAAACAGCTGCTGGCTGGAAAAGGGGAATCAGTGAGTTCTATGCCCGGCAGCTGGTAAAAATGGTTAGGACCTATCTAAGAAATCAGGCAACACCATAGGGCATGACACAATAATGCAGACAGAAAGGAAAAATTCACAGAGAGGGATTAACCAAAATGGCGGGGTAGAAGGACGTGCTCTCACTCCCTCTTGCGAGAGCACCAGAATCACAACTGGCTGCTGGACAATCATCGACAGGAAGACCCTGGAACTCACCAAGGAGGATACCCCACGTCCAAGGACAGAGGAGAAGCCACAGTGAGACGGTAGGAGGGGCGCAATCAGAGTAAAATCAAATCCCATAACTGCTGAGTGAGTGACTCACAGACTGGCGAACACTTATACCACAGAAGTCCACCCACTGGAGTGAAGCTTCTGAGCCCCACGTCAGGCTTCCCAACCTGGGGGTCCGGCAATGGGAGGAGGAATTCCTAGAGAATCAGACATTGAAGCCTAGTGGGAATTGATTGCAGGACTTTGACAGGACTGGGGGAAACAGAGACCCCACTCTTGGAGGGCACACACAAAGTAGTGTGTGCATCGGGACCCAGGGGAAGGAGCAGTGACCCTGGGGGAGACTGAACCAGACCTACCTGCTGGTGTTGGGGGGTCTCCTGCAGAGGCGGGGGGTGGCTCTGTTTCACCATGGGGACAAGGACACTGGCAGCGGAGGTTCTGGGAAGTGTTCTTTGGCTTGAGCCCTCCCAGAGTCTGCCATTAACCCCATCAAAGAGCCCAGGTAGGCTCCAGTGTTGGGTTGCCTCAGGCAAAACAACCAACAGGGAGGGAACCCAGCCCCACCCATCAACAGTCAAGTGGATTAAAGTGTTACGGAGCTCTGTCCGCCACAGCAACAGTCAGCTCTACCCACCACCAGAGCCTCCCATCAAGCCTCTTAGATAGCCTCAACCACCAGAGGACAGACAGCAGAAGCAAGAAAAACTACAATCCTGCAGCCTGTGGACCAAAACCCACAGTTACAGAAAGATAGACAAGATGAAAAAGCAGAGGGCTATATATCAGATGAAGGAACAAGAAAAAACCCCAGAAAAACAACTAAATGAAGTGGAGATAGGCAACCTTCCAGAAAAAGAATTCAGAATAATGATAGTAAAGATGATCCAGGACCTCGGAATAAGAATGGAGGCAAAGATTGAGAAGATGCAAGAAATGATTAACAAAGACCTAGAAGAATTAAAGAACAAACAAACAGAGATGAACAATACAATAACTGAAATGAAAACTACACTAGAAGGAATCAATAGCAGAATAACTGAGGCAGAAGAACGGATAAGTGACCTGGAAGACAGAATGGTGGAATTCACTGCTGCGGAACAGACTAAAGGAAAAAGAATGAAAAGAAATGAAGACAGCCTAAGAGACCTCTGGGACAACATTAAACGCAACAACATTCGCATTATAGGGGTCCCAGAAGGAGAAGAGAAAGAGAAAGGGCCAGAGAAAATATTTGAAGAGATTATAGTCGAAAACTTCCCTAACATGGGAAAGGAAATAGCCACCCAAGTCCAGGAAGCGCAGAGAGTCCCATACAGGATAAACCCAAGGAGAAACACGCCGAGACACATAGTAATCAAAATGGCAAAAATTAAAGACAAAGAAAAATTATTGAAAGCAGCAAGGGAAAAACGACAAATAACATACAAGGGAACTCCCATAAGGTTAACAGCTGATTTCTCAGCAGAAACTCTACAAGCCAGAAGGGAGTGGCATGATATACTTAAAGTGATGAAAGGGAAGAACCTACAACCAAGATTACTCTACCCGGCAAGGATCTCATTTAGATTTGATGGAGAAATCAAAAGCTTTACAGACAAGCAAAAGCTAAGAGAATTCAGCACCACCAAACCAGCTCTACAACAAATGCTAAACGAACTTCTCTAAGTGGGAAACACAAGAGAAGAAAAGGACCTACAAAAACAAACCCAAAACAATTAAGAAAATGGTCATAGGAACATACATATCGATAATTACCTTAAACGTGAATGGATTAAATGCTCCAACCAAAAGACACAGGCTTGCTGAATGGATACAAAAACAAGACCCATATATATGCTGTCTACAAGAGACCCACTTTAGACCTAGGGACACATACAGACTGAAAGTGAGGGGATGGAAAAAGATATTCCATGCAAATGGAAATCAAAAGAAAGCTGGAGTAGCTATACTCATATCAGATAAAATAGACTTTAAAGTAAAGAATGTTACAAGAGACAAAGAAGGACACTACATAATGATCAAGGGATCAATCCAAGAAGAAGATGTAACAATTATAAATATATATGCACCCAACATAGGAGCACCTCAATACATAAGGCAACTGCTAACAGCCATAAAAGAGGAAATTGACAGTAACACAATAATAGTGGGGGACTTTAACACCTCACTTACACCAATGGACAGATCATCCAAAATGAAAATAAATAAGGAAACAGAAGCTTTAAATGACACAATAGACCAGATAGATTTAATTGATATTTATAGGACATTCCATCCAAAAACAGCAGATTACACGTTCTTCTCAAGTGCGCACGGAACATTCTCCAGGATAGATCACATCTTGGGTCACAAATCAAGCCTCAGTAAATTTAACAAAATTGAAATCATATCAAGCATCTTTTCTGACCACAATGCTATGAGATTAGAAATGAAATACAGGGAAAAAAACGTAAAAAAGACAAACACATGGAGGCTAAACAATACGTTACTAACTAACCAAGAGATCACTGAAGAAATCAGAGAGGAAATCAAAAAATACCTAGAGACAAATGACAATGAAAACACGACGACCCAAAACCTATGGGATGCAGCAAAAGCAGTTCTAAGAGGGAAGTTTATAGCTATACAAGCCTATCTAAAGAAACAAGAAAAATCTCAAGTAAACAATCTAACCTTACACCTAAAGAAACTAGAGAAAGAAGAACAAACAAAACCCAAAGTTAGCAGAAGGAAAGAAATCATAAAGATCAGAGCAGAAATAAATGAAATAGAAACAAAGAAAACAATCAAAGATCAATAAAACTAAAAGCTGGTTCTTTGAGAAGATAAACAAAATTGATAAGCCATTAGCCAGACTCATCAAGAAAAAGAGGGAGAGGACTCAAATCAAGAAAATCAGAAATGAAAAAGGAGAAGTTACAACAGACACTGCAGAAATACAAAGCATCCTAAGAGACTACTACAAGCAACTTTATGCCAATAAAATGGACAACCTGGAAGAAATGGACAAATTTTTAGAAAGGTATAACCTTCCAAGACTGAACCAGTAAGAAACAGAAAATATGAACAGACCAATCACAAGCAATGAAATTGAAACTGTGATTAAAAATCTTCCAACAAACAAAAGTCCAGGACCAGATGGCTTCACAGGTGAATTCTATCAAACATTTAGAGAAGAGCTAACACCTATCCTTCTCAAACTCTTCCAAAAAATTGCAGAGGAAGGAACACTCCCAAACTCATTCTATGAGGCCACCATCACCCTGATACCAAAACCAGACAAAGACACTACAAAGAAAGAAAATTACAGACTGATATCACTGATGAATATAGATGCAAAAATCCTCAACAAAATACTAGCAAACAGAATCCAACAACACGTTAAAAGGATCATACACCACGATCAAGTGGGATTTATCCCAGGGATGCAAGGATTCTTCAATATACGCAAATCAATCAATGTGATACACCATATTAACAAATTGAAGAAGAAAAACCATATGATCATCTCAATAGATGCAGAAAAAGCTTTTGACAAAATTCAACACCCATTTCTGATAAAAACTCTCCAGAAAGTGGGCATAGAGGGAACCTACCTCAACATAATAAAGGCCATATATGACAAACCCACAGCAAACATCATTCTCAATGGTGAAAAACTGAAAGCATTTCCTCTAAGATCAGGAACGAGACAAGGATGTCCACTCTCACCACTATTATTCAACATAGTTCTGGAAGTCTTAGCCACGGCAATCAGAGAAGAAAAAGAAATAAAAGGAATACAAATTGGAAAAGAAGAAGTAAAACTGTCACTGTTTGCAGATGACATGATACTATACATAGAGAATCCTAAAACTGCCACCAGAAAACTGCTAGAGCTAATTAATGAATATGGTAAAGTTGCAGGATACAAAATTAATGCACAGAAATCTCTTGCATTCCTATACACTAATGATGAAAAATCTGAAAGAGAAATTATGGATACACTCCCATTTACCATTGCAACAAAAAGAATAAAATACCTAGGAATAAACCTACCTAGGGAGACAAAAGACCTGTATGCAGAAAACTATAAGACACTGATGAAAGAAATTAAAGATGATACCAACAGATGGAGAGATATACCATGTTCTTGGATTGGAAGAATCAACATTGTGAAAATGACTATACTACCCAAAGCAATCTACAGATTCAATGCAATCCCTATCAAATTACCAATGGCATTTTTTACGGAGCTAGAACAAATCATCTTAAAATTTGTATGGAGACACAAAAGACCCCGAATAGCCAAAGCAGTCTTGAGGGAAAGAAACGGAGCTGGAGGAATCAGACTCCCTGACTTCAGACTATACTACAAAGCTACAGTAATCAAGACAATATGGTACTGGCACAAAAACAGAAACATAGATCAATGGAACAAGATAGAAAGCCCAGAGATAAACCCACGCACCTATGGTCAACTAATCTATGACAAAGGAGGCAAGGATATACAATGGAGAAAAGACAGTCTCTTCAATAAGTGGTGCTGGGAAAACTGGACAGCTACATGTAAAAGAATGAAATTAGAATACTCCCTAACACCATACACAAAAATAAACTCAAAATGGATTCGAGACCTAAATGTAAGACTGGACACTATAAAACTTTTAAAGGAAAACATAGGCAGAACACTCTTTGACATAAATCACAGCAAGATGTTTTTTGATCCACCTCCTAGAGTAATGGAAATAAAAACAAAAATAAACAAATGGGACCTAATGAAACTTCAAAGCTTTTGCACAGCAAAGGAAACCATAAACAAGACGAAAAGACAACCCTCAGAATGGGAGAAAATATTTGCAAATGAATCAATGGACAAAGGATTAATCTCCAAAATATATAAACAGCTCATTCAGCTCAATATTAAAGAATCAAACACCCCAATCCAAAAATTTCTCCAAAGAAGACATACAGACGGCCACGAAGCACATGAAAAGATGCTCAACATCACTAATTATTAGAGAAATGCAAATCAAAACTACAATGAGGTATCACCTCACACCAGTTAGAATGGGCATCATCAGAAAATCTACAAACAACAAATGCTGGAGAGGGTGTGGAGAAAAGGGAACCCTCTTGCACTGTTGGTGGGAATGTAAATTGATACAGCCACTATGGAGAACAATATGGAGGTTCCTTAAAAAACTGAAAATAGAATTACCATATGACCCAGCAATCCCACTACTGGGCATATACCCAGAGAAAACCGTAATTCAAGAAGACACATGCACCCGAATGTTCATTGCAGCACTATTTACAATAGCCAGGTCATGGAAGCAACCTAAATGCCCATCAGCAGACGAATGGATAAAGAAGATGTGGTACATATATACAATGGAATATTACTCAGCCATAAAAAGGAACGAAATTGAGTCATTTGTTGAGACGTGGATGGATCTAGAGACTGTCATACAGAGTGAAGTAAGTCAGAAAGAGAAAAACAAATATCGTATATTAACGCATGTATGTGGAACCTAGAAAAATGGTACAGATGAGCCAGTTTGCAGGGCAGAGGTTGAGACACAGATGTAGAGAACGGACATATGGACACCAAGGGGGGAAAACTGCGGTGGGGTGGGGATGGTGTTGTGCTGAATTGGGCGATTGGGATTGACATGTATACACTGATGTGTATAAAATTGATGCCTAATAAGAACCTGCAGTATAAAAAAACAAACAAACAAAACAACTAATACTAAAATTTCATTGGGTTATTTGTATGGAAATATGTTAATATAAATGTTTCAGACATTACATGAAATTTCTAAAAATCTTATATGTTCTGGTATAATGTTATAAGTCATAATCCTAGTTATTACCTTAAAATGTATATCTCAGAAATAACTAATTTTATCGTCAACTGCATTATTATGAACTTTCATCAAATTTTTAACTGTGGTCATTTTTAAGTCTTTTGTCATTTACAGACAGTTCTGTGTGTACTCTGATGCTATTGCAAATATGTTCCTATAAAAGGGTTTCATCTTTAAGAAATTCATGGAAAAGACTCTGACAAGTACAGGTTTCTGGTAACTGACTGTACTGCTGAACTGAATGAATAAGCAGAACTGAATTTTCAGAACTCTAATGAAAAACTGATGAACTCATAAAAGTGCTAACAAAAGATCAAGATGAAAAAAAAAATTAATTACATGGGACTGAGTGAACTGATGAGGATGAGTATAATTTTTGTGACTTTCTGTCTGAATTAAAAAAAAAAAATCCAACAAGGACTCAGAGGCAAAGAATATACAAATCAATTTTCACTGCAAAGTAAAGGAGCTGTTACAGTGGAGGATTACTGGACTGAATGTCAATATTATGACATAGTATGAGTGTGTTTCATGTTTGGTAATTGCAATCATTGTTGCTTTTGTTGTGGTCATCCATGTACAATGCTTGGTGTCAGTCTATTTATCTCTTGTAAAAATAAAATACAGTGTGTGTGTGTGAAAAAAAAAATTGCACAAAAAAAAAAAGTAAAAAAAAAAAAATTCACAGAGACATTTCATTTTTCCAAAATGAAAATTTCTCAAGACCTAAGCAGAAACAAATGATGATTTAAATATCTCTTAGGCTTTTGCTAAGCTAACGTTCCCTTCCTGAGCACTGAGTGGGCTCCCTCGAATGGTTTCCCTTTTGAACAACAAGAAATGGGAAGATCTCCCAAGGACTCTGCTCTGCTCTCCCTTGGCCTCAGATTTCATTAGAAACAAATGCTAGTGACACTTGGGTTTGGGACCTTTGTGAAACAGAGCCACAGTGAAAAGTCTCACGAAACAACAAAACAACGGGTCCTCTTTTCAGGATTGACATCCCTGTGTAACGACCCAGACATCACAATGAGAAAGTAACAAAACCCTGAGACCTCGTACATCTGAACGAGAACACCTCGGAGACTGAATTTGGGGTGGCTCCCGTCCCGGGGGTTAACCAAGCATGGGGCCATGTGCTGGTCACTGGGGAAATGAAACTGACCACACTGTGGTCCTGACCCTCACGGAGCCCAAGCTGGTGGAGGAGACAGATTTTATACAACAGTCAACTATAAAACAGTGCACCTTGCACCAGGAACAGAGCTGGCATTTTAAATTCATTTAAAATAGAATTTGAAATGTCTCTGGGATATTTCTTGGCTATTGGCCTCTTCGTATTCACTTTGCCTGGAACCATCATTATCCCTATTTTTAAACAGCAGAAAACTGAGGCAGCAGGGGTTAAATAATTTGCCAGGATTACTCAGGACTGTGGACTCCAGAGCTCAAGTCCTCGACTACTGAGTCACGCTGCCCCTGCCCAGGGGACAGCATGGACACAGTTAGTGGTGCCTCCAAGGGTGTCCAGAAGCCAGGCAGTGGCCAAGCCCTCGGTGTGGCTTTGAATCAGGTCCCAGTGTTGTAGGAAGACAGGTGCTCCCTCGCGTTGTTTTCTGGGCTGGTGGCCTTTCCCCCGACTCTTACCGCGTAGTAGCCCCTCTGGAAGTCACAGGTGGCGGGGTCTTCCCTAGAACCCCTCCTGCACGTCGTCTCTCGGATGCCGAACTCTATGTCCATGGTCAAGCTGTCCTCATCCAACATGTTGACCTTCGTGAAAACAAAGCGTCAGTTTGCCACAGATGTGTTTCTGAAGGTCACACGCTAGAAATGTGTCTCCCTGCACGAGGAGAAAAAGTGACAGAATACCCCACCACTAAAGCTTTCAATTGCAATCACCCAGTTCCACACCCTCATTCTGAAGACCAGGGGAAGAAGTGCTTTACCAACGGCTCACAAGACTTTACTGAGACAATAGGACCAGAACTTGGGTGTCCTGACTCCACGCTAAGCACTGCTGCTGATGACTTACATTTACGATGAAGCCTCAGGATTTACAGATTCCGTATTTGCAAATCTGCCTACTTGCTAAAATGTACGTCTACCCCAATCAGTACTGGGTGCCGTCACAGCCATTCATGAAGACACGCTGGGCGGCAAAGAACTTGAGTCGCCAGATGCACATGGTCCCGACCGGGGTCAGATAAGGCGACGCTCAGCCTCTGTCTCAGCAAGCGGACCGTACACAAGTCAATTTCATGGTCTATTTTGTGTCACGGTTTTCTCATTTTTGTGCTTTTCCTTGGTGATTTTGCTGTTTAAATTGGCCCCCAGGCCTAGTGCTGACAAGCTGTCTAGTTTCCTAAGCACAGGAAGGCTATGATGTGCCTGACGGAGAAAGTACACGTGTTAGCTGAGCTTTGTTCAGGCCTGAGGGATAACGCTGGTGCAGTGAGCTCAATGGTAACGAGTCACCATGTATATTAAATAAGTCTTTAAGTGGAAACACACATAAAACAAGGGCACGTATTGATCAGTTAACTGAAATACTGTGACCAGAGGCTCTCAGAAACCTAACCCTGAATTTCCCCAGGATAAACGGTTCGGGATTCACTAACCCAGCGTTCTCAGAGTCTTTATGGAATATAACTGCCTCAAATAACAAGAATCAACTTATTTTAAGTGTCAACGTATTTATGGGATTCAGATTTAATATCTAATATGTAAAAATGATCAATAAACAGGGTCATAAATAATGGCAAGGCTGAGTTTTTAGTCCTACTTGTTTTTAGAAAACTCTGCTTGTATCAGCACTCCTCATCCTGTGTCAGAAAGAGACACAAAGACCCCCCATCCCGAGCTTGGAGATAGACACTTATTTCCAAAGCAAAATCAAAGTATTTTAAGTGTCATTTTCCTAAAAGAATGCTCCATACTTTCTTAATAACGCCTGAAATAAGTAAGTAGCAAGTACATCTCTGCTGTACAGTGTTAACCAGCCCCGCTTCCCGGTTGATCAGTTCGGATCTATGAACAAGATTACACAGTTTTCTACTCCTTTCCACCAAGGGTGGGATACTGGGGGTACCTTCCAAACTTCCTGATGGGTGTGCTGTTCTGATGACACGGACATCTCCTGACTTAACTAAATGCCCACTGTGTGTCCTTCACCCGAAGCACAGCAGGGAAGACCCCACGGAGCTTAGATTCCACCTGGGGCAGGGTGGTGGGGCACCACACAGCAAACACACTAAGGAAAACTGAACAAGGACCTTTCAGGTGGCTATGGGGTTAGGAGCAAAAAAGCAACGTGGCAGTGGGGATGGAGAGCAGATAGTTTAGACGAGGCGCCTGAGAAATCCTCCCAAGGGAGGCGTATTTAAGCTGGGACTTCAAGGATGGGAAGGAGCCCATCGTGTGAGGAAAAAGCAGAGCCAATATCCTGGGGCAGAACAAGCCCAGCGGTGGTGGTGAAGCAAAATGAACGTGAGGAAAACCAAACACCCTGAAGTTGGAAAGGAGTGTGCCAGATAGTTAACGGTCTCGTAGCCCATGGGAAAGAGTTTTGATTTCATTCTCATTGCAATGAGAAGTTCTCAGAGGCCTCTAAGAGGTAAGATCTGAGTCACCATGGCTGCTACAAGGAGAGCACACGGGGACAGGTGCAAGATGGCAGCAGGGAGGTGGGCTCCACTGCCCGACCCCACCCCAGGCTCCCAAAACTCCTTCCCTTTGAGTTCTTGAGCCCATCCTTTGGCAAATTTGAGTCAACCCACACATTCACCTACTGCCCAGTGGGGAGAGAGGTGGTGACAGCACTGTGACAGCACAGACCTCTTTCAGGTAGGGAGTAACGGGATAGTTTGCTTTGGAAATAAGTGGCCAGCTCCAAGCTCGGGAGGGGGCGTCTTTGTGTCTCTTTCTGACACAGGATGAGGAGTGCTGATACAAGCTGAGTTTTCTAAAAACAAGTAGGATTAAAAACTCAGCCTTGCCATTGTTTATGACCCTGTTTACTGATCATTTTTACATATTAGATATTAAATCTGAATCTCTTAAAAAAATTAAAACCTCTTCAGCTGGAGCTCATCAAGCTGGCTCTCCCCCCCAGATCATCCTTCCACAATTTCGTAAAGCAACCTGATGAAAGCAAACTGGCAGGACAAAAGCTTAGTTTAAAAGATGAAAATGCAGGGGGTTTGAGTACTGATAATTTTAACTGTGAGATGATTTTGCAAACTTTTTGCATCTCTAAGCACTTTTAAGCATCCTTTCCAGAATATGGAGAAAAGTCAAATAGCTCTGCTTTTTCATTTGAATTCACTTTCAGCCAGTGAATTTCTGCTCTGTGTTCTTTGAAAAAGGTGGGACAACCCAAATACTCAACCATAATGAATCAACTGGTGAAAACCCCAAACCCAGCGTTACGGCTGAAATAAATCATGGTCCTTTACAATCGGTGTTACAGTGTGGTCCTGTTTTTTTAAAAAAATATATTTTATACCCACATATGAAGAGAAAAAATCCAAAAAGACATCCTGCCACATGTTCGTAGTGGGTGTCTCAGAGGGCTGGATAATGAATGTTACTTTTGGTTTTCTCTTTCTTGTTGTATCCTGTGACTCTTTATAATGAGTATATTTTGATTTTTTTATTTCAAAAAGAAATAAAAATATACAAGCCGTAAAAAACCCATAACAATTCCTTTTGGAGAGTACAATGTTTAATGTTATGTGTGAATTTAGCTGGGCCACAGTGTCCAGATCTGTGGTCAAACATTGATCTGGATGTTTCTGTGAAGATGTGTTTGGATGAGGTTAAAGTGGTGTACTTTGAGGAAAGCAGATTACCCTCCTTCATGTGGGTGGGCCTCATCCAATCAGTTGAAGTTCAGACTAGAACAAAGACTGACCTTTTTCTCAGCAGGAAGCAATTCTGCCAACAGACAGCCTTCAGGCTTGAACTGCAACGTCAGTTTTCCCCTGGGTCTCCAGCCTGCCGGCCCACCCTGCAGATTTTGGCTTTACCAAGCCTCCACAATAGTGTGGGCCAATTCTTTAAAATCAATCTCTCCCTGTCTCTGTCTCTGTCCCTCTCTCTTCTCTGCTTCTCTGGAGAAGCCTGACTAACACAGTGATCATTTAGGTTTTTCAAACTAAGCCCTTATGATTGGACAAAAAGTAAAGCTCAGGTATAGCTGCCTAGCATAACGTAGAAAGCCAAAAAGCAAAACGTGCAAAGAAGAGGAAAAGTAAAAATGGACAGAAATGGGCATAGACACATAAAGGATCCCAAAGCTTCCGTGGCTTTGCCCCAAATGTCCCAGAATCCATCTACTCCTCACCCTCCCCACACTAAGAGGCTTAGTTGCCATTGGTCACCATCTGCTTCCCACAGTTGCTGTCTGGGCTTCCTCCTGGCATCCACTCCACACAACAGCTGCAGAGATCTTAGAAGGTCTTCTTGCACTTTATTTAAAACCTCCCCTCAACTACCCCCTGCAGGAGGTCCTCCCACGGCTGGAGGTTCTCGTCACTGAGTGAGTCTTAGCTAAAATATGGCTCCTCTCTGGAGACTTCTGTCCCATCTGACAGCTACCCCAGCCCAGGCCCAGGCCCATCCATCATCCTGTTTTATTTTCTCCACAGGACTCTCCACTCTCTGAGACTACCTTCACTTTTTTATATAATTTGCACCCCGTTCTCCCTTCATCCCCTCCCCTCCTCTCCCTCCCCTCTCTCTCTGCAGTGGTATCTGAGCTCCATGGGAGCACAGCCTGGTCCGGCCTCTCTGTTCCTCACCCCCAGCACAGGGCCTGTGTCCACCTTTCCTTTCTCTGCTTGTGTACATTGAGGGAACAGTCTGTGTGTGCCTAGTGTCAATGTTGGAACAAGGAAATCATCGTGGCTGAAGTCACATTTCCCCATGCTTTCCCATCCTTTTTAAACTTGGAGCCCAAGAGTTAAGTTACGTACAATCAATTGCAAGAGTATTTGATCCAAGTCCCTGGTAAAACCCAGTGGTCCTTAACCCTGACTACACTTTAGAATGACCAGGAAACATGTAAGAATATGATCCCCACCCTCAGGGGTTGGGATTTAATTTGTCACCATCCTGCCTGGACATCAGGAGTATTTCAATCTCCCAGATGATACTGATGTGCAGCGGGGTCAAGAACCACTGGGCTTATGAAGCAAACTCAGGGATAAAGTAGCGGGGCCAGACCCCTCTCCCTAAGCCCACTGAACTCTCCCCCAAACCTCCTGCACATACACAAACATGACCAAACCACTTATTTCCTTCGGACATACTCCTAGAAATGAAACTATTGGATCAAATGTTATAAATATTTGCTATTTTTAATGTTTAACGTGTTTATAAACATGCTTAACAAATTGCATGCTTGCAAAGATAATTTTACCAAATTACATTTTCTCTAGCAGTGTTTGAGATTTCCCTTTCACCTATTCCGTGGTTATTTTCATTCTGATTTTGTTGGCTGTCGAAGAAGTGACATATTTTTCCCAATGTTTCGAGCTCATTTGTATTACTATTTTGTGAATTGTTTTGCACCCTCAGGGCCAGTGATCTGATCTGTTCCCTCATCTCTTTCCTGAGGACTTTGCTTAGCTCTGAGTGGAGCTAATGGCTACTGTTATGAAGGGAATTGGCATATTTGGGGCCATCTTTAGGGCGCTTATAGAAGGCATGACTAACGCATACAATAAAGCAAAATGTGAACCACTTCTAAGAAGAAAGATGTATCACTAGGACAGATCAAAGTAGGAGGATTTTCCCTCCATTGGGAAAAGAAAGGAAGTTTTCATGGAAGGGACATGGTGAATGTAACTTGGCCAATGAATTTGAATAATGAGAAAAAGCTGGAAAGAAACAAGAATAGGCAGAATTCCAGATAGAAGAGCAGCGTACAGGATGTGGAGGGGCACCTCCTTTCTGTGTTCTCACTAAGGATCACACGCCCACATACATAGGTGTGTTTCTTTGCAGGTGCCTGTGTGTCTGGGCTCAGGTGTCTGATACCAAGATGGCCCAGGCACTGGAATGTTCTCTGGATGACTACACCTCACGCTAGCTCGTCTCCACTGGCCAGATTTCCATGGTGTCAGTAACCGGTTCTCTCAGGACCTGTCCTCTTAGTCACTTAATTAACTACTAACTTTCTTCTGTAGCAAGCACTAGCTAAATTACAAGTAAATCTAAACTCATTTGCAAGCTTGGCAAGAGGACACCGATTGCCCCACACCACGCGTGGATTTCATTAAATGCAAAAGATGGAAGCCCAAACAGCCAGTGTATGAGGGAGGGGTTCTTTATTCTGTCCAGTCCTCCTCCAGAAGGAACTCGCCCTCCGACCTGGCAGCTGACCACACGTATCTCGCCGTGCTCCCACACCGCGACAGCCAGGCCAAGTGACCCCAGTCTCGCCACAACAGCCTGGTTCTGGGCTAGCTAAAGCATCATCTTCGAGACCAATGACCCAATTAGAAAAGACAACTGGGACAATTCAATTAATTTCCTGGGAATCTGGAGATAAGAAACTGAGCTAGTTTATGAAGGAGATGGGTCAAGATGAATGTATTGTATTTGGAGACTGGAGCTATGGAGCCATGAGCTGTGTGCCCTTCACAGGAGGAGAGGGGACAAACCAGGTGTGTGCTAAGGTGGTGCCCGGCAGGGATGAGAGAGGTGAGCATGAAGGTGGAACGAAACCAATGGCCTTCTGGCCTCTGTGAGGAAGCGGCCGCTGCCCGGACCCCTGGCCATGTCTCCACAGTTCGCAGTTCCCAGGCGGCCTGTCTGCAACGAGTTCTCATTTGTAAGACCAGGAACTTTGTAGAAGCTCCTCACCTCCCATCTTAACCTAAACTCTCTGGCAGGTATCTCTGCTCCCCCCCTTGCACAGGACGATGAGCAGGCAGTGAAATCACCCGGGGCCCAGCCGGGAGGGCGGCGACCTGCAGTCTAGTTTCTCATTTCCTTGGAAGGATAATTCTGTGTTTCTTTCTTTGCCAATCACGGCCTTAGTCATTGGAAGCCCATGAAAATTCATCTTTTCCCCATTTCCCCAAGCTAACAGGAAACAGACTATTACCAAATTGACAAAGCAAAGTGGATTTCTTTGGCTCCAAAGCCAGAATTTATTTCCTATAAGTATTAGGAGCAGAACTGCTGAACTTGAAAAAGTCTCATTTCTAATAAACAAGCAGTTTTTAATAAAACATCTCAAAAGGAACCATGGGGGCTTTGGGTCCAGAAGCAGGATGTGCAGAGGGTAACATCTGGAAACAGGAAATGAGGCCAGAGGGAAGAAAAATGCAAGAAGAATCAGGCATCCGAAGTAGCTTTGAGAGCTTTACGACAATAATTATAATTAAATCCTTTCTCTATCAAAAAATAAAAAAAAAAAGAGTGTGAAAGAGATGAGTAGCTATTACCTTTTTACACTGGAAAATTTTTAACATGTAACCCAAAAAAGGACAAAAGAAAAAACCAGAAAGCAGTATAAAGAGGACTAGAGAAGACATACCGGGCACTTACTCTTCTAATTGAGCTTCTGAACGCCCGAAACAGATAGGGGCTCAGCGACTGGGAATTCACTTTTGCCACGGAGGCGCTGACAGCTTCCCTCAAGGAAGATGGGTCATAGTCATACACGGGAAAACCTGGACTCACAAACACATGGGGACACAGTGAGACAGGGTGCATGGATGAGGACAGCTTCACATCATCAAGGGAAGGTGGCCTGTCCCAGAGCTCCTTACCTGCACAGTAGTGGAACCAGTAGTTCGTTCCAAGGACAAACATAATCAACACCTTCATCACCATCTTTTCCAGTCTGGGAAGGATAATTTCAGTTCTGATCGATCCCGGGAGATTGTGTCTATGTGTTTGGGGGTGACCAGTCGTCCTGAAAGCAGCTCTTTATCAAGTGTGACCTGGTTTGCTCTCTCTGACTGAAGCGGATTGCAGCTTCAACAGAGACAATTGATCCTGCAGTCAATATTTACTGCTGCCTTTTCCTAGGGAAAGGGTACAGTTTGAGGCCACTTTTGAAGTTTGGACCTCAACATGGGACTTTAGCCCGCAGCAAAAGCCATCAAGAGGCGGGGACTCCACATGCGCTGTTTGTTCTTCTCTATTTTAATTTCATCCACATGGACTGCCTATTTCTCTTTATTTTCATTTCATTTTTGGAGGGAAGGGATGCAACCTTACTTTCAACAAAACAGTTAATTTTACATTATTGTCTATTTAATTCCCTCTCATATTACTAAAGATCCTGCAGTTGACTGTTCATAAAAATCGTGTGGTTATTTCATGATCAGATTGGAAATCATGACTGGAAAGGAGAGAATTTAATCTGAAGGACTTAAATATGCCAAACAAGTTCACGTGCAATAAAAAATAGTGACATGCCTCTGTGTCCACCAACCCTCTCTGCTAATGGGCGTTTTCGCATCTCACCTGGATGATAAGGTATTTGCATATTGATGAGTCTCATGCACTATAAGATCCCAAGGTAGTTTGTGAATCATTAAAAAGAAGAGACACTTTATAGTAAATACAGGTTGTGTTACATGCAACTCATGGTGCTCTCATTCCTTGAATTCACGCATAAGAAGCTGTATTGTCCTGGGGCTCAGAAATACCTGGATCAGAATCCTGGCTCCATACCTGTCAGGCATGTACCCTTGGACATGGTATTCAATGTCTCTGAACCTCAACTTCTTCACCTATAAAATGGGCATAAATGGTTAGATGTAAAGGTGTATCATTAGTCAGGGAGGCACAGAGAGAGAGAGAGAGATTGATTTTAAGGAATTGGCTCATGCAATGGTGGAGATTTGGTGAGTCCAAAATCTGCAGCATGGGCTGGCAGGCTGGAGACCCAGGGAAGAGTTACAGTTTGAGTCCAAAGGCCACCTACTGCCACAATTCCTTCCTGCTGAGGAGATCAGTCTGTGTTTATTCCGACCTTCAACTGATTGGGTGAGGCCCACCCACAATATGGAGAACAATCTGCTTTCCTCAGAGTCCACTGATTTAAGAGTTAATCTCAACTAAAAATTATCACAGAAACATGCACAATAATGCTTGACCAAATATGTGGGCACCATGGCCAAGTTGACAAATAAAATTAAGCATCACATAAAAATTAAATAACAAACCTTGGAAGAATGCTTGGCAAATTAATGGCTCAATAAACAGCAACTGCTGGTAAGGATTCAATTCAATAAATATTTTTTAGTATCTGCTCTGTAAAAGGCAAGAGGTCCAGAGAACATCAAAATGAATGAATCATCTAGGTCACCCTGCTTAAACAAGGCAAATATAAGTGCCAACAAGGGAAGCATAAATTGTTATGAGAATTCTGGGAGACGGTGGAGACTTTGGCAGTTTGCTCAGTCCTCCTGACTTTGGTGGTCTTGTGTCTCTTTTGATTGACAGATGCAGAAGAGCCCAACAGGAGAGAAGGAGACTCTGGCCAGGAAGAAGGAGCAGACAGGAAACCACTGGGAGAGAACTGCAGCCATTTACCAAGGATGTGGTGTGGGGCAGGGACGTTCACCAGAGGCAGGTTGGGCCTTGTTACCAACATGGAGGAGGAAGAGGGGGGCGGGTGGGGGACAGGGAAGAAGAGATGATGGGTAGATTTAACAAGAAAGATATGCCTTACAGGAAGTGGAGTGATACAAAATTTTAATTATTGCTACTACGTAAGGCAATTTTTAATCAAAATGTTCCCTTTGCGTTCCCTGCTCTCTGCACAAAGGTTTAAAATCATGCTTCTGACTTTACCTACTGTCTGAATCATCAATATTTACTGCCCTCACCCAAAAGGTGTTCTTCCTACAAGTCTTATTCATCAGCACCTTGGCACAAAGGTGTATTTAAAATCCCCAGAAAATCTCAGTGCCTAAATGCCCATTGGCCCATGCAGCATCTCTGGGTCCAGCAGCTCCTGGCCTCATCTTGGACCACCTTCCTTCTTGCACACAGGTGTCCTGGAGTCTCCTGACCACCCACCTGAACTTCACACCTCCTCTCCCCCCACTTCAACTCCCTGCTTCTTCCCTCCTAGCACTTAACAAAAGGGATAGTAATCTTGCTTGTCTGTTTGCTATTTTCTTTCTCCTACAGTAGACTATAAGCTCCATAGGACAGGAAACGTGCCTGTCTTGTTGATGCCATACTGCAGTACCCAGATAGGAACACAATTAAATATTTGTTGAATGAATGAGTGAATGAATGAATGAGTGAGTGAGCACACTGGGTCTCTCTGAACCTCAATCCGAGTCATTCTGTTTGAAGCCTGCACTGATTTCTGGTGCATAAAATGTACACAAATCAATGCCTATGAGACGATGACCACTAAGATTTGTGATTCTGTTACTCTTAACCTGGTTTGAACTCAATTCCATTAAAGTCTTCCAGATTTAACTAACCACACCATCTGGTTCCAAACTCCAGGGTCTCATTAAATGAGCAGTGATAATGAAAGTAATTGCAAAAGAGTATAGGAGATTAAGGAGACAACAATAAAATAATGTTGCCAGCACAGGGCTATTGATTTTGCTTGTAGCTTGCTGATGCAAGGATAGACCACTTTATTTCTCAAATTCATTTGGTTATAATAAACGTTGACACCGGGCATGCAGAGCAGCCACCGATTAGTGCTAAAAAGCGATTACTACTAAAAATGCCTCTGCAGAGCTCCGTCATGACTGGTAAACCTAGAAGATTAAATAGAAGCCAACCATTGAAATTCAAGCCATAATTATTTCTTTCATTATTCTTTTTCCGATCTGCAGAAATGTACATAGCAATAATTCCAGCAGCTTTCTGCTGTTCTAACAAAAATTATTTAGCTAAGGTGTTAAAAATTCTGTGTCACCACACCTCCTTTAGTAGCTCTTTGGAACACTTCAGAGAGGGAGACTCCAGGAATCTGTCCAGTGAGAGGAAGAGCTTTGCTCACTTTGATCTACTGGATTTAGCCAGCATTCTGCTCTAGAGATCAAAGAGAGCTTGAAGCCGTGTGGCTGACAGGGTCTTGGTGCTCCTGCCGGGTGTCAGGCCTGGACCACCAGAGACCTCCCAGTCCCACATAATAACAATCGGCCAGAGCTCTCTCAGAGACCTTTGTCTCAAAGCTAAGACCCAGCTCCACTCAACGACCAGCAAGCTCCAGTGCTGGACACCCCATGCCAAACAACTAGCAAGACAGGAACACAACCCCACCCATTAGCAGAGAGGCTGCCTAAAATCATACTAAGTTCACAGACACCCTAAAACACACCACCGGACTCGGTCCTGCCCACCAGAAAGACAAGATCCAGCCTCATCCACCACAACACAGACACCAGTCCCGTCCACAAGGAAACCTACACAACCCACTGAACCAACCTTACCCACTGGGGGCAGACACCAAAAACAATGGGAACTATGAACCTACAGCCTGTGAAAAGGAGACCCCAAACACAGTAAGTTAAGCAAAATGAGAAGACAGAGAAATACACAGCAGATGAGGGAGCAAGGTAAAAACCCAGCAGACCAAACAAATGAAGAGGAAATAGGCAGTCTACCTGAAAAAGAATTCACAGTAATGATAGTAAAGATGATCCAAAATCTTGGAAACAGAATGGAGAAAATACAAGGAACGTTTAACAAGGACCTAGAAGAACTAAAGAGCAAACAAACAATGATGAACAACACAATAAATGAAATTAAAAATTCTCTAGAAGGAATCAATAGCAGAATAACTGAGGCAGAAGAATGGATAAGTGACTTGCAAGATAAAATAGTGGAAATAACTACCACAGAGCAGAATAAAGAAAAAAGAATGAAAAGAATTGAGGACCGTCTCAGAGATCTCTGAGACAACATTAAATGCACCAACATTCAAATTATAGGGGTCCCAGAAGAAGAAGAGAAAAAGAAAGGGACTGAGAAAATATTTGAAGAGATTATAGTTGAAAACTTCCCTAATATGGGAAAGGAAATAGTTAATCAAGTCCTGGAAGCACAGAGTCCCATACAGGATAAATCCAAGGAGAAGCATGCCAAGACACATTTTAATCAAACTATCAAAAATAAAATATAAAGAAAAAATATTAAAAGCAGCAAGGGGAAAACAACAAATAACATACAAGGGAATCCCCATAAGATTAACAGCTGATCTTTCAGCAGAAACTCTGCAAGCCAGAAGGGAGTGGCAGGACATATTTAAAGTGGTAAAAGGGAAAAACCTACAACCAAGGTTATTCTACCCAAAAAGGATCTCATTCAGATTCAACAGAGAAATTAAAACCTTTACAGATAAGCAAAAGTTAAGAGAATTCAGCACCACCAAATCAGCTTTACAACAAAAGGAACTTCTCCAGACAGGAAACACAAGAGAAGGAAAAGACCTACAATAACAAACCCAAAACAATTAAGAAAATGGTAATAAGAACATACATATCGATAATTACCTTAAATGTAAATGGATTAAATGCTCCAACCAAAAGACATAGACTGGCTGAACAGATACAAAAACAAGACCCATATATATACTGTCTACAAGAGACCCACTTCAGACCTAGGGACACATACAGACTGAAAGTGAGGGGATGGAAAAAGATACTCCATGCAACGGGAAATCAAACGAAAGCTGGAGTAACAATTCTCATATCAGACAAAATAGACTTTAAAATAAAGACTATTACAAGAGACAAAGAAGGACACTACATAATGATCAAGGGATCAATCCAAGAAGAAGATATAACAATTATAAATATTTATGCACCCAACATAGGAGCACCTCAATACATAAGGCAAATGCTACAGCCATAAAAGAGGAAATTGACAGTAACACAATAACAGTAGGGGACTTTAACACCTCACTTTCACCAATGGACAGATCAATCAAAATGAAAATAAATAAGGAAGCACAAGCTTTAAATGACACATTAAACAAGATTGACTTAATTGATATCTATAGGACATTCCATCCAAAAACAACAGAATACATTTTCTTCTCAAGTGCTCATGGAACATTCTCCAGGATAGATCATATCTTCGGTCACAGATCAAGCCTTGGTAAATTTAAGAAAATTGAAATTTAAGAAATTTTCGATTTTAAGAAATTTGAAAATTGAAATCAAGTATCTTTTCCAACCACAACGCTCTGAGACTAGATATCAATTACAGGGGAAAAAACTGTAAAAAATACAAACACATGGAGGCTAAACAATATGCTACTAAATAACCAAGAGATCACTGAAGAAATCAAAGAGGAAATCAAAAAATACCTAGAAACAAATGACAATGAAAACACGATGACCCAAAACCTATGGGAGGCAGCAAAAGCAGTTCTAAGAAGGAAGTTTATAGCAATAAAATCCTACCTCAAGAAACAAGAAAAATCTCAAATAAACAACCTAACCTTACACCTAAAGCAATTAGAGAAAGCAGAACAAAACAAACCCAAAGTTAGCAGATGGAAAGAGATCATAAAGACCAGATCAGAAATAAATGAAAAAGAAATGAAGGAAATGATAGCAAAGATCAATAAAACTAAAAGCTGGTTCTTTGAGAAGATAAACAAAATTGATAAACCATTAGCCAGATTCATCAAGAAGAAAAAGAAGACACAAATCAACAGAATTAGAAATGAAAAAGGAGAAGTAACAACTGACACTGCAGAAATACAAAGGATCATGAGAGATTACTACAAACAACTCTATGCCAATAAAGTGGACAACCTGGAAGAAATGGACAAATTCTTAGAAAAGCACAACCTTCCGAGACTGAACCAGGAAGAAATAGAAAATATAATCAGACCAATCACAAGCACTGAAATTGAAACTCTGATTAAAAATCTTGCAACAAACAAAAGCCCAGGACCAGATGGATTCACAGGCGAATTCTATCAAACATTTAGAGAAGAGCTAACACCTATCCTTCTCAAACTCTTCCAAAATATAGCGGAAGGAGGAACACTCCCAAACTCATTCTATGAGGCCACCATCACCCTGATACCAAAATCAGACAAAGGTGTCACAAAAAAAGAATACTACAGGCCAATATCACTGATGAACATAGATGCGAATATCCTCAACAAAATACTGGCAAACAGAATCCAGCAGCACATTAAAAGGATCATACACCATGATCAAGTGGGGTTTATCCCAGCAATGCAAGGATTCTTCAATATATGCCAATCAATCAATGTGATACACCATATTAACAAACTGAAGGGTAAAAACCATATGATTATCTCAATAGATGCAGAAAAACCTTCTGACAAAATTCAACACCCATTTGTCATAAAAACTCTCCAGAAAGTAGGCACAGAGGGAACTTACCTCAACATAATAAAGGCCATATATGACAAACCCATAGCCAGCATCGTTCTCAATGGTGAAAAACTGAAACCATTTCCACTAAGATCAGGAACAAGACACGGTTGCCCATTCTCATCACTATTATTCAACATAGTTTTGGAAGTGTTAGCCACAGCAATCAGAGAAGAAAAAGAAATAAAAGGAATCCAAATCGGAAAAGAAGAAGTAAAGCTGTCACTGTTTGCAGATGACATGATACTATACATAGAGAATCCTAAAGATGCTACCAGAAAACTACTAGAGCTAATCAATGAATTTGGTAAAGTAGCAGGATACAAAATTAATGCACAGAAATCTCTTGCATTCCTATACACTAATGATGAACAATCTGAAAGAGAAATTAAGGAAACACTCCCATTTACCACTGCAACAAAAAGAATAAAATACCTAGAATAAACCTACCTAGGGAGACAAAAGACCTGTATGCAGGCTTCCCTGGTGGCGCAGTGGTTGGGAATCTGACTGCCAATGCGGGGGACACGGGTTCGGGCCCTGGTCTGGGAGGATCCCACATGCCACGGAGCAACTGGGCCCGTGAGCCACAACTACTGAACCTGCGTGTCTGGAGCCTGTGCTCCGCAACGGGAGAGGCCGCGACAGTGAGAGGCCCGCGCACCGCGATGAAGAGTGGCCGCCGCTCGCCGAAACTGGAGAAAGCCCTCGCACAGAAACGAAGACCCAACACAGCCAAAAATTTAAAAAAAAAAAAGACCTGTATGCAGAAAACTATAAGACACTGATGAAAGAAATTAAAGATAACACAAACAGATGGAGATATATACCATGTTCTTGGATTGGAAGAATCAACATTGTGAAAATGACTGTAATACCCAAAGCAATCTACAGATTCAATGCAATCCCTATCCAACTACCAATGGCATTTTTCACAGAACTAGAACAAAAAATTGCACAATTTGTATGGAAACACAAAAGACCCCAAATAGCCAAAGCAATCTTGTGAAAGAAAAACGGAGCTGGAGGAATCAGACTCCCTGACTTCAGACTATACTACAAAGCTACAGTAATCAAGACAGTATGGTACTGGCACAAAAACAGAAATATAGATCAATGGAACAGCATAGAAAGCCCAGAGATAAACCCACGCACATATGGTCACCTTATCGTCAATAAAGGAGGCAAGAATACACAATGGAGACAAGGCAGCCTCTTCAATAAGTGGTGCTGAGAAAACTGGACAGCTATGTGTAAAAGAATGAAATTAGAACATTCCCTAACACCATACACAAAAATAAACTCAAAATGGATTAAAGACCTAAATGTAAGGCCAGACACTATCAAACTCTTAGAGGAAAACATAGGCAGAACACTCCATGACATAAATCACAGCAAGATGCTTTTTGACCCACCTCCTAAAGAAATGGAAATAAAAACAAAAATAAACAAATGGGACCTAATGAAACTTAAAAGCTTTTGCACAGCAAAGGAAACCATAAACAAGACAAAAAGACAACCCTCAGAATGGGAGAAAATATTTGCAAACGAAGCAACTGACAAAGCAATCTCCAGAATATACAAGCAGCTCATGCAGCTCAATATCAAAAAAACAAACAACCCAATCCAAAAATGGGCAGAAGACTTAAATAGACATTTCTTCAAAGAAGATATACAGATTGCCAACAGACACATGAAAGGATGCTCAATATCACTAATCATTAGAAAAATGCAAGTAAAACTACAATGAGGCATCACCTCACACTGGTCAGAATGGCCATCATCAAAGAGGTCTACATACAATAAATGCTAGAGAGGGTGTGGAGGAAAGGGAACTCTCTTATACTGTTGGTGGGAATGTAAATTGATACTGCCACTATGGAGAACAGTATGGAGGTTCCTTAAAAAACTAAAAATAGAATACCGTATGACCCAGCAATCCCACTACTGGGCATATACCCTGAGAAAACCATAATTCAAAATGAGTCATGGCCCACAATGTTCATTGCAGCACTATTTACAATAGCCAGGACATGGAAGCAACCTAAGTGTCCATCATCGGATGAATGGATAAAGAAGATGTGGCACACATATACAATGGAATATTACTCAGCCATAAAAAGAAACGAAATGGAGTTATTTGTAGTGAGGTGGATGGACCTAGAGTCTGTTATACAGAGTGAAGTAAGTCAGAAAGAGAAAAACAAATACCGTATGCTAACACATATATATGGAATCTAAAAAAAAAAGAAAAAGGTTTTGAAGAACCTAGGGGCAGGACAGGAATAAAGACATAGATGTAGAGAATGGACTTGAGGACATGGGGAGGGGGAAGGGTAAGCTGGGACGAAGTGAGAGAGTGGCATGGACATATATACACTACCAAATGTAAAATAGATAGCTACTGGGAAGCAGTCACATAGCACAGGGAGATCAGCTCCGTGCTTTGTGACCACCTAGAGGGGTGGGATAGGGAGGGTGGAAGAGAGATGAAAGAGAGAGGGGATATGGGGAAATATGTATACATATAGCTGATTCACTTTGTTATACAGCAGAAACTAACACAAAAATGTAAAGCAATTATACTCCAATAAAGATGTTAAAAAAAAATTCTGTGTCACTAAGTGAAGAGTAGAGTATAGCTTTTCTTATGCAGCCTCTGGAAATTTATTTAAAATTTATCACAGGAAGCTTAATGAGCAATTGGGAAAAGGTTGAATAAAGATGGGTGGACATCCATATTATAGACTAGTACAGTTCATTGCTATCATCTTGATCATTTCTCTTAAAATAGTTTCTTTTCATCTTGCTCATCTCTACAGTAATATTAGTTGAGAAAAAAATCACTAAATTTAGAGCAAGTATAAACCAAATCTTCATCTGATTCATAAACCACAGATTTTGCAGCTATCTTCTAATTTCTCATAATAGCCTGGTTTCTAAACTCTTGAACTCCATTGTCAAGAGGATGGCCGATACTCATCCTTTTCCATGTTCTGGAAATGTGAATAGTATTGTTACTTTTACTTTATAGGGGACAGCATGTTTATTTGAAAGCAAAGTAGTAGAAATCAGAAGTTCTCAAAGTGTGGTCCCCAGACCAGCAGCTTCAGTATCACCTGGGAACTTACTGAAAATGCAAATTCTCAAACCCCAACCCAGACCTACTATATCACAAACCCTAGGGAGAAGACCAAGCCATTGGTGTTTCACAAATCCTCTGGGGGATTCTGATGCACACTCAAATGTAAGAACCACTGGTGTAGAGCAATGGTTCTCAGCCGGGGGTGAGTTTGTCCTCCAGGACATTTGACGTCTGGAGACATTTTCAGTTGTCAACAGCTAGAGGAGAGGGTGTCACTGGGCATCTAGTGGGTAGAAGCAAAAGATGCTGCTGGACACCCTACAAGGCACAGGCCAGATTCCCCCATAACAGAGAATCCAAGTCCAAAATGTCAGTAGCTCCAAGGTTGAGAAATCCTGGTGAAAGGAAAGAACCTTGATCAGCAACCCTGAGTTTTAATCACAGTTTCCTATTCATTTTCATTTATTATTTTATTTTGTTTTCAGGGTTTTACATCTTACAAATGATTTTATTTTTATTTTAAACCCACTCAACTTGGTTTCTACTAGTGTCATCTTTAGAAGTTCTTCCTCCAGCTTAGAATCACATAAATGTTTACCTGTGTTATGATTTCTCTTTTTACATTTAAATAGTTAATCCATTTGGAATGAATTTTGATATAAAAGTTGTGAAGTAATGATCTAACAATTTCTTTACTGTATTAAAACTCTTTGTACCTGGAATATACAAAATCACTTCTATTTCTTGACCAAGCCATGGCTAAGAGGATGTGCTTCACCAGAACAAGGGAATTAACTAAGCAAAAGGAAGGATCAGTTTGAATCAGCTTCATTCTCGTGTGCCCCAAAATTTAATGCCAGATTAAATAAGATGGACATTTATTTCTCACATTAATAAATAAATAAAAGTGTGGCAATAAGCAGACCAGTGCTTGTTTCGTGGCTCTGTAATTAATTATTAGTGACCTAGACTCCTTCAAGAGGCCCTTGTCATTATGATCCAGTATGGCTGCTGGGGGAGTTTGGGGGAGAATGGATACATACACATGCATGTATGGCTGAGTCCCTTTGCTGTGCACCTGAAACTGTCATAACACTGTTAATCGGCTATACTCCAACATAAAATAAAAAGTTTTTTAAAATGGCTGCTGGAGCTCCAGCCATCACATTCTATTCCATGCAGCATGATGAAGGAAAAGACAAAAAAGGGTGAGCCTCTTCTCTTTAAGAACACTTTCTAAAGGTCACATCCATTATGGTTTACATCTCCTTGGTCAAAAATAATTTACAGAGCCCACCTGCTGCAAAGGAGGCTAGGAAATGTAATCCATTAACTAGGAGAATAGATATTGGAGTAGTAAGAATAATCTTTGCCATCTTGAGTTGCAGGAACCAGAGGTTTTATGCTCCACAGTATTGAGATGAAGGGGATCTCCAGGAAGACCATTGTGTAGGGGGCTGGAGGCAACCCTTCAATGGAGAATCCCAAAGAAAAGAAGAAATTAAGAGTCCTTGACAAAGAAAGAGATTTATACTTTTAGTGTATTTCTGATGGGTACAGAGAAACTTAAACAAACTTTAAATGAGGCACTGTTATTTCTAGGGAAAACAAGCATTTGTTCAAGAAAGATGTATACGTTAAGAAAACTTTTGTTACAGTGCGGTAACAAACATCCCCCAAATCACAGTAGCTTAAAACAGTAAAATATCTTTTGCTTATGCTCAGTATTGGTTGAAAAGGAGCTTTACTCATCATAGTAACAAAAGGACCCAGTCTGATGGAGCAACCATCTTCTTGAACAATGGCAGTTAGCAACGACGAATATAAAGAGAGCCGTGGAGAATTTCACACGGGCAATTCACACTCTGGAGCTATCAACCAGATCCAGTCTCATGATTCCACCTAAGTTCAAGGGAACAGGAAAAAAGTTTTGCCATGTACCCTGAAGATAGAAACCCAAACATTTGTCACCCCAATATTTGACACAGAGCACTAGTGACAACCACAAAAGGAAATGCGGTGTTGCTGGGAATGATATTTATATGGTCACAATCACATACACACTGAACAAGAATAGTTGGAAGGATGGAGGGTCAGAGAGGTGTTTATTGCATGGAGGTGAGGGTGGGGACAGGGAAGAAAAGAACTGAGTCCTCATCTTCCATGAGATGAAGTCACAAGAATTAAGAAATAGCAGTATATGCCAATTATTTAGAAATATGAAAACAAAAAAGCAGAACAAATAGGCAAAAGGCTTGTAAGTGTTTGCCTCAGTGCTTAGGGTGGGGTAGGGCAAGGATGGCTATTTTTCACGACAAACCTAGTGAAGCTTTCTGGCTTTTTAAAATATGTCAAATATTATTTTGGAAAGGAAAGAAATTAAATTTAAAATGTCAAGGCTAGGAGGAAATACCTCAAATATTTAATAGCGATCATCTCTTTATCTTTTAAATGCACAACAATTCCACATGTCATCCTCTGCAGAAAAGGAATGAATGCGATGATTTGCCTTACTGGCATTTTTGCCACTCAACTCCAGGTACTCAGACCTGGAGCAGATCCTTTGTCTGTTTCCATTTTCACAATCAACAGATAAGCACCCCTTAAGAGCAAAGAAAACTAAAGAACTCAGTAAGCCCCACTGAATGATGATTTGCAGACTTTTACCTGTCCATTAACCATATCTGACCCTGTGCCAACCCCTTGGAAGCACAATACCATTTCTATGAGAATGGAAGGAATCCAGATAATTTTAAAATAACACACTTCCCTTTTAAAAATGTAAATCAGTGGACATGTTTGCAGGCTCAACCATTGAACGCACTCCAAAGATTTATCTAAAAGCTTCTGTGATGCTTCCAAATTCTTGGGATTGCTTTGTACCTCTCTGAAATGAATAAGAAATATTACTTTTTTGTTTCTACTTGATAAGGTATGGATATTTTCAGAATAGTCATGTTCTAAGCATACGTTTGTTTGAAGGATTGGAAGAGAAGGAGCTCTTTGGGGCCAGCACATCTCTGTGTTCCTGCCGGTTCCTGGCGGGGCAGCCAACCCCAGGTGACGGAGCCTGTTAAACTCTTCTTATTGACTCACATAGATGTAAATAATAATGACAATCTTGCACCTTCTCACCAGATGCCCTGAATTGCGCTTGTCTTCCTTCTAAAGACTATGAAGAAGGTGTTGGTGGGAGAAGACTCAAAACAGGAGAATAAAGAATTTGTAATTCCACCTCTAGACAATGTCCTGCCTTCCAGGGCTAACCTCTTGCTGTCTAATCCTATCAAGCATGGTAGAAACCAAGAATTCCCTCTGCCTCCCTGCTGGATTCTGAGATGTTTCTAATCTCGCCTCTCACCCCAGGCAGATGGGAATCCTGGGCCAACTGGGGAAATGGTCATGTTCTCAAAGAGACAAAAAAGAAAGTACATGAATGATTTCCAAAGTATCCCCCCGCCCCCATTTTGATGCAGGCACTTGGATGTTTGCCTTGAACCAAGGACTGTGTCGAACAATCACATCCCCACCGTCACCCCGTGTGGGATCCTAATGGGGTCCCCTTTTGGCAGACAAGAAGCCTAGGCCCATTTAGTAGGGTTATGCTGGCGGTGGAGCTGGGCCCTTCGCAGTGTTCTTATACTGCCGTCCACTAGGTGCACTTGCCGTGGCCCTCGACATGATAAAGACTCTCCCTTAGAGACACCACAAGAGGTTTGTACAGGCAGAGCCTGGTAAGCAAGTTAAGTCAGGAAAAGACTCAACAGAAATTGTAAGGACTTTCTCCTTCCTTTGACTAAAACCCCTTTCCTGGCCTTCTTCACGGCCAATCACTTAGCCGACGGGACTCGGCTCAGGCCCCAGCTCACTCTGACCACTCGTGTGCCCATGCCCAGCCCCTGGGCCCTGCAGTGGCTCTCCAGAATTTCCTCTGTTATCATACCGTTCACTGTGTTAGGATCTTAAGTTCTCTTGTCTGCCTCCCTCGTTAGAGGGTGAGTCCGCTGAAAGGCAGCAATGTTGTCATTTATTTCAAATAATTCAGTAGCTGATTTGTTAAATGAATGGGTGAGTGAGTTCAGACGAGGAAACAAGTTTTATGACTTGTCCATTTTCAGACAACTTGTTTGTCCTGAATGAATCTAAAAGTTGTCTCCTAACTTCTAATCCAAGGCTTTCTCTTCTAGACTTTACTAAACCTTGAATGTGTTTCCTCTTTAAGAGTCCTCTATAAAATTTGGCTAACAGTGTAGGAGGAATTAGTTTAACCACTTGAAAGGGAAGAGAATATAGACCAAAGACCTAGGAGGGAAAAAATTACAAAACCAGAAGGAGAAAAAGAGAACATATAAGAAAGAGAGGAAAACATTGCTGACTTCACAGTGTCACCCGGGGATGCCGTTTGTGTAAAAGGGATAAAGGGATGGTACTCAAGGCATTCACGCTTCATTTGTTCACATGTTGATACTGAACTCCAAGAAACATACAGAAAGGACAAAATAGAATTACTCTAGTTAATGTCAAGCCCTGGGAAAAGTCTGAGATTTCACCCAACATGTGACTGGCGTGGATGCTGGGAGAGGACCCAAGACCCCTGTGTCAGAGACGAGGGATTCATCAGTCACAGCAGTAGCCAAAGTATCAGCATTTCTTGCTTTGGTTACCTGAGCCCCAATTCCCACAAGACAACGTGAAAAGAATCAGGTGATACTTACGCATGTGGTCAATCACATTACAGAAGAAGAACACTGATTTAGAGAGCCCGAGTCTTTCTAAGGGGCTGTGGGCTGCCTGCCCTTTTCTCCAGAGGAAGACATTGTCTTTATTAAACTTAGTGTGCCTGTTCTTTGTTCTGAAGGGAGAAATTATCTCTGTCTCCAAGGCTGTTTGTCATACGATAATCCTTGAATAGTCAGAAACAAAGGCGGAGGGGCAGAAAGAAGAGAAACCAATGGGTAACTGTCTCCCAGCAATTACCTGATTTATCCATTCGCTCACCCACTGAACATCATTTAGCAGTTACATGCGAGGCACTGAGCTGCTTGCTGGATATACATCAGGGAGCAAACCCAGACGCGGTTCCTGACGACAGGGAGATTACAGTTTCCGCCAGGAATGTAAGTATACATCCAAGATCACATAAATATATGCAAAATGGCAACAATGACGAAGACCCCCAGAGGAGGGCTCAATGGCACCACAGAGTTATATGTATCATAGTGGGAGCTACAAAAGTGTGACGAGGCAAGGGAGAGACTCCCAGGCAGATGGGACAGAACAAGCAAAGGCCCCGGGGCCGGAGGGAGGATGTCAGCCCTGAGTGGGGAAATCACACAGTTTTCCCAAGACTGTTGACTGTTTCACGCTTGTTGTCACAGACTAATCATTAATAGCATCCTTCTTCCCTCTCAATAGTGTCAGAGTTCAGGGAGCGTGTATCAGACGATGCTGTAGAAAGATAAATGGGACCAGAGCAGGCTTTAGCCTTGCAGTCTCTGCTAACAACCTGGGTCATTATCCCAAGAGCAATGGGGAGCTATCTGAGGGTTTTGAACAAGAGCATCACATGAGCAGGTTTTCATTTTGAAGAGATCACCTTGGTCTTGATACAGAGAAGAATTTCGAGGAGGTGACCAGGTGATCCGGGAGGGGTCAGAATCTATGACTGCAGTTCAGGCAGAGAAGACAGTGGCTTGGATGCGGGTAGTAAGGTGAGACAAAGTTAGATTTAAGTGGAGAAGGAAGGACGTGGTTAGACTCAAGATACTCAGGGGGTACAAAGACAGGCTATGATGTGGGAGGAAAGAGAGCATCAGTGGTGATGCTAGGATTTCTGTCTGGCACAATCGCAGGAAACATTAGTGAAGGTAAGGAGAAAGTCTAGCTAGGCAGTGCGATGAGCAGGTATGAGCTCAGGTGGGAAACACGGGCTGGAGCCGTACACCTGGGAATCAGCATCATCTGGATGGTAGCTGAAGCTGTGGGTGTGAAGGAGGGGACCTGGGCACAGGAGGAGAGAGCCGCGGATGGAGCCTAGGAAAGTCAACGTGAAAAGAGGAGTAGAGCAGGGCAAGTTTCAAAGGCCACTGAGAAGGTGCTGACAGAGGCAGGGAGAAAACCAAGACTGCGGTTCCAGAAAGCCAAAAGAAGAGAGGTCACAGGAAAACGCTGCCGGATGGAAGACACGGAGCCCAGTGATGACTCCTGGGAGATGAGGGGTGTGGGGCCGGCTGGAGGAGGCTCAGCCATGCCCAAGAGGGAGGGAAATGGAGGCCGTAAGTCCGGGAACATCTGTGAGATTTCAGACTGTGAGAGGGAGGAGACAGGAGGCCCGGGGGAAGACGGAGGGCAGGGGTGCTCTATTCTGAGGATAGGAAAGGTGGAAGCAAGTGGAAATACTTCCAGTGAGAAGGGAAAAGTGAGGAGGAGGAGTAACCAATCCTAGAAGGTTTCTGAGAAGCACGGGGGATGGAGTCCAAAGCGCAGGAGGAAGGAATCGACTTGGAAGAGACAAAGGGCAGTGGGAAGGAAGGAGAAAAGCCTGCCCAGTGGGCGGGGGTGTCTGCAAATCTGGAAGAGGGGGCTGAGTGAGCACCCATGGGAATGAGGGTGGGGGGAGTAGGAAGTCAGGCTGTTTGCCAAGAGCAAAGAAGGGGATGGAGGTAGAGGGGGAGCTGGAGGTTTCACGGTGGTCTGAGGTGGCCACTGCAGAGAGTGATGGGACGGAGGAAAACAAGGAGGGCTCCAGATGGTTTGTATGTGCGTGCACACATATGCACACGCACACATGCACATGAACACCCATATACATGCACACGTGCACATGCACACATGCATGTGCACACCCATACACACGCACACATGCACATGCACAGCACACCCATACACATGAACACATGCACATACACACACGTACATACACACATGCACACACATGCACATGCACACACACACCCATACACATGCACACGCACACACACAGGCACATGCACACCCATACACACGCACACATGCACATGCACACCCATACACATGCACACACATAGTGCACCCATGCACACCCATGCACACGTGCACACGCACACATGCACATGCACACACATGCACATGCACACCCATACACACACGCACACACGTACATGCACATATGACCATGCACACCCATACACACATGCACACCCATACACATGCACACACGTACATGCACACATGCACACTCTTGCACACGCACACATGCACATGCATACATGCACACACTGGCTGGCCAGGACCCAAAGTCCCTCCACACTCCGTAAACGCTCTCTCACGTCCAGGCCTCCCTCCTCCCTTCTTCTGGCCTGCCTGGTGTCTGCCCCTTCATCTTCCCATCCCCGGGGTCACTCCCACAGGAGGCGGCCTGAGGAACCCTCTGAAGACTGGGCGGATGGTGAGAGGGCAGAACACTGCCAGCACCCCACATTTCATCTCCATCCTCTCGTCCCTGTCACACTTACAGAAATAAGTTCGAAGCAATCGAAATGACCAAGAAGAGAAAGCTCATCAGTGTTCTGGCCAAAGCTGAGCTCTGCTCACCTGTCCAGGGAGCAGCAAATGCTGGTGTTTCAAAGAGGGGAGAACCTGGGTAAGGGTTTAGCTCAACTTCGCCTTTTTCTAATAAGGAGGCCGAAGCGCAGGGAAGTTTAAGGGCTGCATCTCAGCCGCGGTGTCCGCATTCTTTGATAATTAATCTGAGCACGCTGGATACAGAGGCAGTGAGTGCTTATGCAAGTGAATTTATCTCCTTTCTCTGAACTCAAAAATGCTTGCATCCAAGTCAAATGCACCTCAAGTCTGAATACGAAAGGCTCTCTTTTTAATCGGGGGAGAAATTGTGTCACTTCATTTCAGAAGGATCCAAAGAGGAAAGCTCATGAAGAAGGGACACAGCCCAGGATTCTGGAGCTGGAACGCAGCGTGCTCTCAGGAGTGGGAGGAGATTATTCTCCTGATCTGGAAACATCTCTCACTTGGAATGCGAGTCTCTTGCTTCCAGACACTCCAAGGACAGCAGGGGTCACAGCCTGGGGCTTTGATGGGTAGAGAGTGGGGGGGAAGCCTGCAGGGAGTGAGGGTGCTGGTTGTGCCTGGGCTGTCCCGTGGGAGCTGGGCTGTTAGGGAAACCCACGGGGGTGCTGCGGCCAGCGCCAGGACTCCCGAGTGTCTTCAGTTCTGGGTCACTGAAGGCACACGGCTCCTTAAGCATCCATAAATTGCCTGATCTGCCTGAAAGAAACTGACAGTGGGGCTTGAAAGAAAATCCATTTCTGGAATAATAAGAGAGTGCTGCAGCTTCCGCTGAGCAGATTCAAGGCAAAGCCGAGGGCGCCCAGGGGATTTTCACTTTGCAGGGGGGTTGTCTGTGCCTGGAGGTTGAACCAGGGGATGTGAGAGGTGAAATTGGAGGCAAAAGCCCTCTCCATCAGCCTAGAAGGGCAGCCTTGCTTCTATTCTTCACCCATCTCCGAGAAAAATTAAGTAGACATCAGACCCATCTGCCAGCGCCGAACTGAAAGAAGGGAGACAAAGAGGAAGGAAGGGGCTGGAAGAGCCTTGGGGGGAGGATGAAGGGCAGGAGGAAACAAGGACAGAGACCATCGCTCTTTAGCTCCGTTGAGCTGGAGTCACAGCAGGGCTGTAACACTACGTATTTGTTCTTTTGTACTCACTTAAAAGCAGAAAGGCAAATGGCACATGAGGTTTCACTTCCATCCACACAAAATTACTGCAAACACTGTTCCCCCACCTCATCACTACGTGTATATATATATATACGTATACATATGTGTGTGTGTGTACACATTATACTAACTCTCTTAATTTGGGAGCTATATCCTTTTGGCTTATTTTTAAAATAAAAACAAGTGTTCTTCTGTGTGAAGAATTCACCCTGGGGTTGAGGGTGGGAAGGAGCCGTTGAGGATGTGCCCTAGTTCCCCCTACACCGGCTCCCCTGCACCCCTGCAGGAAGCCCGCATCCTCTTTATCTGTATGATGATGGCTCCCTGGAGGTGTTTGCTCGTTTTCATTTTTCCCCAGCAAAAACTTTCCTGCCACGTGAGTGAGGGCAAATTTTACAGGATCACCACATGGTGAAACATTGTGCCGAGAACACAGAATTCAGAACTTAAAGGAAGTTAATAAGGGACCCACAGGTACAAGGCTAACATCGGTGGGTCGGGGTCTAAGTATACTCCAGGGTCAGGATATGAACCCCGGCGAGCTGGTTCAAGTTTATGCCCTCAACCACTCTCCCCCTCCTGCATGTGTTCCCTCTGCCTCAAACCAGCCCCACGTGTCCTGCATTAACCCTCTTTATCGCTTTGCTGGTTCTGGGGATCCCTCCTGCCCCCTCCCCCAGAGCTAGGTTGGGAACCCCTCGTATCTGCCCCCTGGACCCCTGTACTACAGCCCTGGTCATCACCCAAGACTCAGGACTCCCTGCAGACAGTAAGATCCCCGGGGACAGGGTTAGGGTGATATCCAAGCATGGTAAGGCACACAGTGTATGTGTCTGAGTGCACAAATCAATGAAATGGTGAAAAAGACCTGGTGTTTGTCCTACAAGAGCTCTAATCCAGTGGGAGGACAGATCCCTACACGATGACCATGACACCTTATGGACAGGCTGCAAGGGCTGCAGTCAAGTTTATAAATCAGGTTCCAAACTCACATGGGGAAGGACCGGTGACCTCTGCCTGGGGTGCAAGAAAAGGGCAGGATGGTGCTTAATTG
Source organism: Eschrichtius robustus (assembly GCF_028021215.1). Lineage (NCBI taxonomy): Eukaryota > Metazoa > Chordata > Mammalia > Artiodactyla > Eschrichtiidae > Eschrichtius > Eschrichtius robustus. Next base: position 6,474,085 of record NC_090828.1, read on the forward strand.
GGGATGAGTCATATTTGAACCAGCCAAGAAGGGAAGAGGAGAAACACTAATGAGGAAGCCCCTGGGCACGTGGAGAGTGGTGACTAATTCAGTCCAACCGCACAGGTGCCTGATGGAGCTCCAGCAACAGACCAGGCGTCATCTCGATGCAGTGAGCCAAACAAACTAGGAACACAAAGCCCTTCCCTCCTGAATGTCACAGCGAGGGAGGCAGGGAGACCCAAAACAGAGCATGGTGGGAACTGTTAACCACAGATGCCCGGCCAGGATGCCCGGCCAGGCAGGAGGTCAGTGAGTGAGGTGCCCATCCTCCAGCTCGGGGCTGCTGGAGGGGGATGGCGCTGGCCAGGGCCTGTGGCCTCGAGAAGTCCCTCCCTAGCACGCAGGTGACCCACAGATGTTCTCATCTTCTGCACAGCCAGGAGGTAGAAGAGTTGGGAAGCCCTCTTAGGACAGAGCTGCTCTGGGAGTGGAGGATCAAGGCAGGCTTTCTGAAGAAGGTGATTCCCAAGTTGGGCCCTGATGATAGAGTAAGAGTTCACCAGCAAGAAAGGTGGAAGAGATTTTGAACAAAGGAGCAGCTGAGAGTGGTGACAATAAAGAGTGCTAACCTTCACTGAGCAGCTAGGAAGTGCCAGCCAGGCCCTTAGCACCTCTTCAGTTATCTCATTTAATCCTCCCACCCCTCTGAGGGGAAGGAGTCATTTTACAGATGAGTAAACATTTTACAGATGAGTAAACTGAGGCACAGAGAGTCTAAGTAACCTTCCCAAAGTCACACAGCCAGCAAGCAGTGAAGCTGTGGGATTCACAGCAAGGTAAATGTGTCCTGTATTTCCAAACTATGGCACTCCACTGCTACCCATTAGAAGACCCATTAAGGCACATGACAAAAGAGGTGAAAAAATCCAGGGGGAAGGCAGGACCACATAAGCAGTGTGGCTTTCCTGGGATGCAGAATGCTGGGCAGCCAGTGGTAAGAACCGGGCTGGGAGGAGGACACAGCATTCAGCTCAGAACAGGACAGCCACATGGAGTTTGGGGACAAGGCAGGGAGGTCACATCATGTGTCTGCAGAGGCGGATGAGGGGCAGGCTGCCCATGTCATAAGCTCCCTTTTTGGGATTTGGGCAGAAATTAAATGGGGAGCCACCGAAGACACATGAGCAGGGGGCAGGATGCTCTGTGGGGAGCATCAAGAATATAGCTCCCAGGCGGTGCCGAGAATCAGGAGGAGACATGAGGGCAACGATGGAGACACGTGTTGGAAGGATACTGCTGTGGTCCAGTGTGACAGGAGCCCGAGGGTGGCACCCAGGCATGAAGTGGTCCGTAGTCTAGATGACCATGTGTGCCCTGTCTGCTGCCGTGATTGCTTCCTGGTTTGTATATTTCTTTCCTGACCATTGGTACCCTCACAGGGAGGGGCTCCCAAGAACTGCACCCTGCACACCCCTTAGCACGCCCCTCCTAGCCTGCACCTTTTTGCTGTGTCCCATCTCAATAAATCTGCCTCAGTTTTCCCCCGAGCGACTTCAGACACCTCAGCCCTGCGTGTGCACATCCATTAGTGACCCGCTTTAGACACTTGGGCCTCACTCTCTACTCCAGGGAACTTCTCAAGGCACTTATCTGATACAGACACGGAGGAATTCGGGGGAAACCAACCTCCTGCCTCTGCCGCACAAGCAGGTGCCTCTTGAACCCTTCCACCCACGCAGGTCTCTCCTGGGCCTGCAACCCACTGCCTTTGCGCTCGGCATGCTGTCTGTAGCATCAAGTTCCTGCTTCTTAAATCAATGTCCTCGAATGCATCGTAAGACGGTGGAGGGCAGAGCCTCCTGCTCCGTTTTGATTTTTTTTAATTTTTATTTTTTACTTATTTTATTCTGGGTCCCCAGGAAGTGCTCACAGTGGACACTTAGTGACAACACATTGCACATTATGAAAAAATGAGGGAAATTTCTCCTAGTCAAACAGGACTTCTGCCGGGGGAAAAAACATTGAGTAAAAAATTGAGGCTATAAATGTGTGCGTGCAGTCCCAAAGCCCCAGCTTGATCCTAAATGAACTATGGTTCAGAAACATCTGCTGAGGTCTGATGGATGGATGGGATGGGCCACCGAAGGCTGCTTTTCCCCTCATGATTTTCATCTTCAGGAGAATAAAGGCGTGCATGGGATGGGGGGTCGGGAAGGGCAGTGGGACGTTTGTCTCCAATATCCAGCTCCAGCTCGACCAACGGCCCGACTTCTAAGCCTTTTCCTTTTGAGACGGAGGCCATGGGCAGAGGCCGTCTCCATGACAACCACACAGTTCAGTCCCCCACATGGACCAAGAAGGGGAAGGGGTGGCGGGAGGGAGACACACTTCCCCAGTTCTGTCTGGAACCAAGGTGGCTTTGGAGGACCCTGCCTTCAGCAAGGAAACCATGTACCTCAGTCTGGGCCTGAGGCTCCATCACCACATGGGGCTGTGGACAAAAGACACCATGTTGGCCCCAAGACAGATCCTGAGGCCACAGGAGACCCCTGTAATCTCAGAAACTGCTATGCATGCCTGAGGGTTGGTGACATAGGGGGCTAGCTCCAAGTCACAGAAGCTGGAGACCCTTGGGCTACAGATGGGTGCCTAACCATGGGATCCAAATCTGGCCCTGCCGGCAAGAACCAGAACCACGGGGGACACATTCTTCTGCTTGCATTCGCGCAGAATGTTCTAGCCATCTGCTTAGCGAAGTCAGCTCACGTAACTCTGGGAATCAAATCCCCATAGAAATGCATCTGGACAAAGGAAGGAATTATATTTTTTTCACTCTCAGTAGAATGACAAAGGCAACCCATGACATTTCCTCTTGGTTGATTCATTAACCCACTCATTTAAACCAAGCTGCAGCGTTATCAGCAGTGATGTACACGTGCACAGGACACTTTTAGTACCAGGTACAAGACAGAGCACCTGTGATGAGAGGTGCATCCAAGACGTGCTATTTTCATGAGCTGCACCTAAAACAATGAATTGGCCTACACAAAAATCATGAAGAGTCACCTTGCAAAAACGTCTGCCAGACAAGCTGAGCTGCAAACACTGGGCAGTTCCCTCTCCAATACAAGTGAATGCCGAGTATTGTTCAAGTTATCTGTCATCAGTGTCAATGGGAGAATTGCTTTTACTCATGATACTGATGTGCACATGGCCTATTTCTTACACTAACAAAAACACAGTCAGTGGAAATGTGAATATAGGGACAAGCACAATTAAGGGTATCAGCCAATAGTTATGCTAAGTTTTGTCTTCTGGTAGGTTTTCAATTTAATTTACTGATTTTATTCAAATTCACCACTTGAATTGAAGGTAAGAGGTTAGGACAGTTGTCACTCTCTGCACAATATGTTCAGTGCCATATACTTTGTTTTTTCCAGTCACCGTGGAGATAACACAAGCCTTTTCTTGGTGGCTTCAGAAAAGGCAGTTGCCATGGTGAAACAAACGTGAAATTCTCTAACAGAGAAAACTTGAAAATTCCTTTCGTTGACAATGTTTGTCATTAATTTTATCGCATCTACTTTCAGCATCCAAAACCATGAACTGATCAATCCTGTTACTGAATAAGATGCCCTGTTAGACCATTAACGAGGTCTAAGTAAAAAGACACCTTTTATTTGTGTTCATTCCCTGCAAACATCATGAATATTGTGAGTAGTCATTTTAACTACTGCCCAGACAAAACAGAAAAAGCTTTTTTGGTTCATGCTTTTGTAGTTTTTCTAATTAGATAATCATTTAACAGCTTCCTTCTAGGATTTTCTTCTTTAGCCACTGAGTATATTCTATTCAAAGTGGAAAAACTAATCATGGACATTTAAATGACTTTATGTACTTCCAAGCGCATCTCTTTTGGGCAAAGATAACACCACTTCCAGACAAAGCTGGGACTACAAGTGTTCAAGAATATAATCTTTCCAATTCTATACTAATGCCTTCACCATCTATAATACTGAAGTAAGTATATTGGTTTCTTCCTAAACTAAGGATTAAATATAATATTTTATCTTAAGAGTTCTAGGTTCATGTATCTCATATCTTATATCAAGTTAATAATTCCTATTTGCTAAACATTTATGAAAAAGCCTTGTAAATAGTTTGATAATCAATACATATTCCTGGGAATCTAGCCATGGGAAATTTTCCCAACTGTGGAAAAAGATTCTGGCACAAAGATGCTCATCCAACTGGCCAATGAGAAACCACCTTCAATGACCAACATAGTGGAAATCATTAGAGACTGAACAACATGCAATTGTTAATGTAAAGTTTAAGAAGATAGTGAGTATAAAGAAAACATCTTCGATAAAATATTAACTGAAAAATTGTATATAAAATTGTATACGTGGTATGATGACATTATGTAAAATTTTAAAAGAGAAATAAAACATGCATAGAAAAAAAACAGACTTGGAAAAACATCCTGACTTGTTAGCAGTGATTACCTTTAGGTTAGTGAGACTATATTTTCTACTTTTCCATGTAGTCTGTGTTTTCTATAATACCCATGAATTTTCTATAATATCCACAAATTATTTTTAATAGGAAAACAATAAATAGGAGGAGAAAGAGGAACACCCAGTGAAAACAAAATCAGATGCACCTCTAAGGATTTCATTTTTAGGTGCCTTTTCACATTGTTAGGAAGGGGATATTCCCTTCAAGTGGAGTTCCTGGTGAGTGTGAGACAGGAAGATGCTGTTTTATCACCTGCTTTAATGAATAAAAGCATAATAAGAAATGAAAATAGTTTCTCCTGAAGAAAGCAGAGTCTTCTTGCTGCAGCATGTTTTTAGAATCTGACCTGACTGGGGAGACTTTTAACAATACACCAGCTAATTAGTCACACTATACCAAAAAAAAAAAAAAAAAGAAAAGAAAAGAAATAATGGAGAATCAATCGGAAATAAACAAAATAACAATACAGGAGGAAAATCATGACGAGGTTCCAGTTCCTAGGAGAGATATTCTCTAATATGCGTGGGTCAAAGGAGGAAGAGAGAAGGAAACAGGAAGACACAGTACAGTTTAAACTATCAACAGCAGGTTCTGGCCACCGAGACTCAGAAAGTAATAGGGCAGCCTTCAGGGGAAGCAAGTTGTAGGAGATGTTCTTCCTTTACATCCATCTTTCGTGTGAAATCAGGAACACATTTTATTCTCAGATTGAGCACACTGGGGTGATTAAAACCATTGCTGTGCACCCAGGGGCCTGAACAATTCTCATTTAGACGGGAACAAAACTTCAGCAGCATCCCTTGAATCTTTTCCATTTAGATGTCTGATACCACCTGTGAAAACAAAGGAAGAGCCCTGTGTTAAGAATGATTTCCCACTTTCATTCTCAGGATACGACGTGCTTCAAAATACATTGGTAATATACTGGTAACGGGTCCAAATGTACTACCAAAAATTGAGAGATTGCCTTTTGGTATTGAAGTAATTACAAGGCCATTTTTTCTCTTAAAGATGTGAGTTCTGACCAGTTTGCCAGTGTGAACAGAATGACTCTGGTTGAATGGTTAAGACTTCACCTCAAAGACACAGAAAGTTTCCAAGTGCTTTAGTTGCTGAGCGATTTCTGATAAGTAAAGGATGAGTTGATAAGAAAGTTAAGAACTACAATAATTTATCGAAATGAACTAGAATTTAACTGCAGCAAATACAAGAATCAATGGATTATTATGTAGGGATCAAACAATTTCCAGTGCCCTCAGGGAAGTACTCCCCCACCCCCATTCTCAGGGAAGGTATAAGGGTATGAGAAAACAAAAACAAATAGCTTTCTCTCACCCTGGTTCTTACTTCCTTTCAAATTTAGTGTGGCAGAAAAGAAAATATATACGCAAACGTCCCGTCCCAAGTTACTGGATCAAAGGATGATTTGAGATGGAAAGCCCAGATGGGCAAATTGGCAAAGACCTGTCCCCAGATGTCCACTCCTGCCCTACTTCCACTGGTGCCAGCTCACACCCACTTAGGCTGGCATTCTCTTTCTTTGCCTCCACCCCCAGGAAAGACACCCTCACCCCTCTAGAGAAAGAAGTATCAGAGAGACAGTACAAGAATAATATTTCAGCAACATGTACCAGTGGGGAGAGGTAGGGGAGGAGGGCAACATAGGGGTAGGGGATTAAAGGTACAAACTATTAGGTAGAAAATAAGCTACAAGGATATATTGTACAACACAGGGAATATAGCCAATATTTTATAATAACTATAAATAGAGTACAACCTTTAAAAATTGCAAATCACCATACTGTACACCTATATTATATAATATCATACAGCAACCATACTTCAATTTAAAAAATCAAAAAAATATATATTTTAGCAGCATGTAGGTGGTTGCCTATAAAATTACATTTTCAGTGAACCTCTTAAGGATATGCCAAACAGATGACATCACAAAAAGAAAATGGATCTTATATCCAGAAGTAAAAAGTATACCAACAAATTGGACATGCCAAATGCATTGTTTCTAAAGATGCCCACTCGCACGTGAAGTAACGTCCTTCTCCCAATTCATCTTCATTCACCAATTAATGAACTCTCCATATAGTAATAATAATTTAAGTTTAAGCAAAGATCAAGTTGCTAAGAAACCAGTCTGTCTGCTCATTTTCCTCATAGTCAACACTTTTGGAAAAAGAAGGAGAGATGACGAGATGAGAGCTTTAAGAGATGGATGCGTACCGCTCATTTTGAATCTTTTCTAATTATTACACCTCTAAGGGTTTTAAAAATCATTTTAAATTGTTTTATCTCTTCCTAATTGTTTTTCCTATATTTCAGTTCATTCATCAAACAAAATAAATGCTTCAAAACTCAAATTATAATTTAAAGTATAATATTGTGTTCATGAAACACCGTGATGGAAGAGTTGAAATACATTCTTCCTAAATATACAAGGTGTGTTTTCTTGAGCAGCTTGGAAGACTATACCTGCCTTCACAGAAAATAAATATGCAAATAAATATGCAAATGCAATATGCATCAATCTTGCTCTTACAAAGTCTTCCAGGATAGAGGGCTTGTAACACGATCTATAATTGTCAGAACTCAAGGAAAAGTATTGAGCTACCAGATATACTGAAAGGACCCTAACACAGTTACCCCTATAACACAGTCACCCCTATAACACAGTCACCCTGTGAGTAGAAATTCTGCAGTGTGAAGATTTATGCAAAGGCAAACATCAGCGTCTGAGCCTCATCACGGTCTGAACACGGTACTGCCAGCACTTAGAAGGCAGTCAGTAAACGCAAAAAGGGAAGGGAGGAAAGGAGGGAGGCTTAATTGTTTCCATTCCTTACCATTCACTTTCTCAAAAAATTCTAATCAAATGGATCGCTCATTGCTGTTTTCTCCTAGCTTTGCAAGTCCCTAACAACATTTTGTTTCAGCATTTGGACGGGTAACGGGAAAACATAATTAAAGCAAATGGTAAGATATGGAGCAAAGCCTTGGCTTCAATTTTGTCTGTTAACTGAATTACGTTTTTATTGTGCAAATGAGCTATTGCTAAAAACCTTGAAAGCCTTACTAAAACATTTCTGGTAGTAAAATGTGATCAACATGCATTTGATGATAGCAAATATCTAAAACAAACTAACCAAAAGAACCCATACATCTGTACATTCCTTATAGCAGTAAACATAAATGATGTATCAGGAGAATGAGGTACATGTCTGAGGCATGGATCCGTAAAGATACCCATGATCTAGAGTTAAGTAAGAAAAAAAAATTACCAAGTCTTAGAATAGTGTGACCTTGACTCAGTTAATGCCAAAATAGCTGTATAGTTTGGAAGTTCGGGGGTTTTTTTCTTTTTTTTTTTAAAGATCCAAAAGGATACTGTAACCTACTGCTAGCACTGTTAACCTCAGGCAGGGGAGCAGACAGGGAAAGTAATGTGAGGGCGGCTTCTACCTGTTCTTTTCTATATACCTATATTGTTCAAATTTTTTACACCATGCCTTATTTTCAAATCTGATCATATGTGAAAGTAACTGAGAAAATATCAGATTTTTGAATTAGTCTTAAAATACGTAAATTTTCAGAGCAAAAAAAAAAAGCCATTAAAATTACTTACCTTGCTAGAATTAGATTTTTCTCCATTAGAGTCCATGCAGTTTTATTTGATTTTATTAGCAATCTCTTTCAGAAGACCCTTGAGATCATTAAGCTTGAAAGGGGAAAAAATAAAACTGGTCTTAAGATCAATTTTCCAACTTTAAATTTTAAATTATGACTCTATGGCTTTTCTGTGAAATAGATGTACTATATATGAAATAGCAATTATGGTTCATGCCTGGAGTATGGCCGACTCCAGGTGATATTTCAGACTCTGTCCATTATTAATTTTCTGAAATCATATCACAAGCAAATAATCATTAGCACCAATTAGGATTAGCTTTACTCAAATAAAAATCACTAGTGATTCCTACATAGAAAGGATAGATTACAACACAGAGAAGTAATATATAGAAATAAAAATGTTATATGTAACTAATAAAATTATAAGGTATCAATAAAGTTTTGCTTTGATAAAAGTATAATATAATGAAAATAATGTGATACAATACTAATCAAGTTTTTGCAAATAAAGTGTCTCCCCTCACACACACACACACAAAAACAGTATAAGTAGCAAAACAATTTAAGTAAAAAGCATGATAAAATTATTTTCAATACATGCATATTTCACAAGTTTTTACACAAGATGCATGAAGATCACTTTAAGTTACAAGCTATATTTTTACACTTAATAAAAGCTGTAGACATAACGCAATCTCTGTACAGTTGGTTTCCAACTTGCTGTATCACTCACTCAAGGAAAACTTTCTGTTTAACTTAGGCTTATTTCCAGCATTAATCTCTTCATTTAACTCTTTTTTAAAAAAGGACAAAAAGAAACCATAAGGGCTAATGGTTGCCTAAAATAAAGAAGTCATAGTAAGATTCCTACTTACAGACTTAAGGTCAATGTGAATAACTTTGTTTTCTGGTGTAAGAATGAGACGGAGAAATTTTTTTTCACTGGAGGGGCTTTGGAGAGATTTCTGTACTGGTTGACAGTAAAAGGACTTTAGTATGATGTTTAGTAGGGTTTAAGACACCAAGAGCTTGCTCAAGAAACAAGTGGCCAACCCTAAAATTCTCCTTGGATAGAAAGGAGAGACTTTTTGTTGTTCAGAAGAGAAGGGGTAGAGGAAGGGGGAGGGAATAAAAAGGGGAGAGAGGGCAGGGGAGCAGGAGAGAAGGGGGGCCTGGGAGCAGGAGAGAAGCAGGGAGAGAGGCAGTGAAATCCTGTGGGTGGTGGCCCATGTCTCAGTGTTGTGTGGTTTGACGTTTCCCTGGGATCTGCCCAAATTCAACTAAAACCTGCGAAAGGCATGGTGTAGGTGGACTTCTTGCAGGAACCAACAAAGGGGTGGAGCTCCACAGCCAGGGAGATGCAGAGGGGGCTGGACCTGCAGGCACTTCTCTGAGGACCCCACAGAGCCCTGGCTCGCACGTGTGTGTGGACAGCCCCCAACTGGGACTCCAGTCATCTGTGACCCCCTCGGCACCACGCCCACAACCGCCATGCTCAGGTCCACTGTCCCTACCAGAGGGTCACCCCGCCACACCCAGACACACACTGGCTGGGAGGCCTCCCTGGCCCCTGGGAGTCAGTTCAGCTGCTCCAGTACCTGGATCTCCAGCTGACCTCCGACCCAGGTCCCGCTCTGCCCCATCCCCTTGCTGCCCTCCTGTCTATGCTCTGCGTGCCCCAGAGCAGGGGCAGTGGAAAGTCTTGCAGAAGCTTGAGCCCAGCCCCAAGTGTACTTTCCATCGGCTCCCTCCAAAGCCACCTTAAGCGAACCCACAAGTAAACCAACTCAACACAACAAACAAAAATAGACTGTTTTCTCTACACACACACTTAGACAAGTCCCTAGCACCTCTATTCCCCAAACCAAACTGTGTAAGCCCCTCTTATGCGGCCACTCTGACCTCTCAGAGGGATCTTTGAAAGGCATGTTCCCAGATGTGTCCCCAGAGGCTTGCCCTGCATGGGAATAAAATCCAAACCTAAAGAGGCCAGCAAGTTCCTGCCAAGGACGACCCAGCCTCCCCCTTTCTTCCTACTCGGTGTTCCCCTGGTCCACGCCATCCCTCTCCAGCTGCCCAGAACATTCCATGCATCTCTGGCTTAGGGCCTTCACAGCTGCTGACCCTGGTCCCCGGTAACGCAGACACGGGCAATCTGGAACATACGCCTGATAGGGCTAAGAAAAGTATTATCGCTATTTAATCCAACATAATTCAGCTGGAAAATGCTCCTACACCCAAACCACTTAACAAGGGATCCATTCATGAAACTTGGGGCCCATGTCTGCTTTGACAGCACTTAGCCCAATGCCTGGCACATGGCAGGTGCTCAGTAAGTATTACGAGCTATGTAGCTTAGGTACCGATGCAGCAGACAATATATTTAAACATAAATATATGATGTAGAGAAAGTGAATAATCCTATAAGGCTTTATATATATTCTGTATTACATATTATAGTCATCTAATATACATACTCAGTGTTAGAATACTATCCCTTATGCTTCCTTTCATGCATTCTAACATTTTTAAAATTTTTAAAAATATCCAGCACTTTTCTTTCCCCTCTTCACTGATTATAATCGTGATATACATCCTGGCATGATTGTTTATGTCCAGATACTCAACTCTAAGAACATGGGAGTCTTCCCAGCCCCTCAATTAAAAATCAGTGCCAGGACAACATCAGAAGGAGAGCAGCTGTAACAAGATATACTCCTGTGTGATGGCGTGTCTCCAAAGATGGCTGCCACGTTTCTCCCTGCCCATGTGTCACTCCCACATCGAGGTGGAACGTGAACAGGTGGGGTCTACTGCTCCCCCACCTGGATCCCAGCCAGCCTGGGGCTGCTTTAATCAATGGATGCTGGTGGACGTGATGGCCTGCCAGGTCCAGGTCTCGCCTTTAGGAGCACTGGTGGCTTCTGTTTCTTCACGCTTGGAAGCCAGTCCCTATGGAAAAAGGGGAACTGCCCCGAGACCCCCAAGCCTCACGGATCAGAGATCACGTGGAAGAGAGAGGCCATGAGGAGGAGCGCTGAGGTGCCAGATCCTGGCCTCACCGCCAGCTGAAGCCAGCCCCGTAAACCCAGCTGAGACCACATGAAGCAGAAGAACTGCCCGGCTGAGCCCTTCCCAAACCCCTGACCCAGAAAAGCAAGAGTGAAATAAAATGGTTGTTTGAAGCCACTAAAATGTGGGGTTGTTTGTTGCACAGCAATAGGGAACTAAAGCAAACTGTGATGGAAACATTCGACTGTCAGCACAGAATGCACCATCATCCTGAGTGGTTGAGTCCAATATATGGAGCAAGCAGCTCCAGGGGAGGGAAGGAGAGGAAGGAAGAGAAGAGCTAAGGCGGGGGTGGGGTGGGGGGTAAGTAAGAAGGTACCAGGCATCAGCCCACCGTCCTGCACAAGACCAGAGTTCAGGAAGGGAGGCCCATGGAAACACGGCCTCAGATCTTTTAAATGCTGCTGGTAACTAACACATAAATACATATACGAGAAATTGTGAACCGAATAAATGATCATCTTAGAGCTCTGAGAAGAGCACCTTTTGTTCATTTATTCAATGCTCCTTGAGACCCTACTATAGGCAGAAAATTGGGTGCTGGAGACCCTGCCACCCCTGATGGGGTATCGTCAAGCCGTGGAACCGCACAGCCCTGGGGGGGTATGTGACTCTGTCACCCAGGACGTCATCCCCAAAATGCCACGGATATCACCTCCTCTTCAGAGCCTAACAGGGAGCCGACATTTATGAATCGATTGTCATTTCTGCTGAACCAAATCATAATTTCCAGCTACCCAGCTCAGGGTGGAGGTGGGCATACTCTCTCTACGTCTAATTCACGTGCGTATTCGTGCAGTCGCAATTCAAATGAAGTGGATGACAAATTAGAGTGGCAGCAAAGACTGGCATAGAGTCTCTAGGCTCCCAACCTGCTTTTCTGAGCCTTTCTGGTGTTCCCTGTCACTGCAAGCATCTTACACCCGAGAGAAAAAGAAAGGAGGGGTCCTGGGTTAGACAGAGACAGTCGTGGAAATGGGACTTCAGGACTATTCCCGTGGGGCTGGGAGCATCGGAGAAGCAATTCCATTCCAGCACCCCGGCTTTAAGCAGTGAATAAAGAAAGCTGAGTATAGAACAGGGTCACATCCATTTTTTTTTAAACAATTAACTTCATCTATTTTTGGACACTGGCTTCTAGCTGAAAGCTCAAAGATAATGGAGATTTAAAAAAATAATTCCCAAACTATAAACAGAAGTATACCTTTGTATCCAGCTGTCTAAAATGATGCCTCATTCTTCAAGGAAGTTAAAGAAAAGAGAGAGCGAGAACAGAGAGAGAGAGAGAAACAAAAAGGGCTATTAGGCTCCATTTCGCAGTCTTTTAAAGAACAAAATACAGATCATTTTCATCTTCAACTAAATCAACGTCACCTGCTTTTACCACTTTTACTTTCTTCCTAATACCCAAGCGAAGCAGAATTCCACTCTCACCCCAGATGGAAGGACAGCAAATAGATGCTACCTTTGTTGATGGGGGCGGGGGGGCGGGGGGTGGAAGATGACCTGTAAGGTCCGTCCCTTCCTTCCAAAACTAAGATCTCCGCGTCTAGGGATGGAGGAGAATGGAGGGCATCTGCTTTGTTACTCAAAGAGAAAAAGCATGCCTCGCATCCCCTGCTCCCAATAGCTGTGTTGAACCTAACAAAGGGATTCGTTGTTCTTATGTTTATGCTTTCTTTGTTAGACTGAATTCTGAGGTTTGTTTGGAGCTCTCTGTAAGAGTGACTTCTGACCATTAACCCTGTTAACCCCACTTTAAATACGAAGGGCACGCTCCCGGATGCCCTGCATCCCACATTCCTCATGGACCATCTAGGGAGTCAGTGACTTAGTTAGTTCTATGGGATGTTCACAACAACTCCATGCGACTCATAAAGGGCGTTCAGAACTTCTCAGGGACAACTGTCTGTAAGAGATCAACCAAAGGGTTTTGCCATCTTCTAATCTCTTGCTTCTTCCTCACAGAGATACATGTGCCGACCCTGCAAGGTAACTTCTGTTCCCCACGATCCTTGGGTCTTCCTAGAATCCACCTCTGCAGCAGTGGCACAGGGACCCACGCTCTTGTCATCTGGTCCCACGGCCCTGCCCTGCAGGCTCCAAATCCCTCTTTCTGCCCTTCAATCAGAAGGACAATCAGATGGCAGGTGGGTGGGTTTTGCCCTTCCTGAAAGGCTGACACACCCTTTTGCGTTTGTCACCTTCAGTTGCCTGAGCCATAACCTTTTGGTGCCATTCCTCTCTGCTGCAAATTCTCTTTACAGAGTTTGCTCAAATAAGCTGCCTGTGTTCTGCCAGCTCCTGTACACAAGGGGAGGCTCGCAAAGCAGGAATAAATGACTGGCATACTCCTCTGATGTGTCGCTGGCTTTTGTGTTGATCTTGACAAGGTAATTTTCTTTCATGACACCCTCCCACGCCAGAGTCATGTTGTCTTCATTCTTGAAACCTTGAATAATGAGACAAAGAAAAACATTCAGATTGTTTCATTTGCCCCCTTTCCCTCCTAAATCAATACCTGCTAGGCATTTTGCCATACTCTGGAACCAAGAGAATTAGATTCGTTCTGCACAGGCTATTCTGACTAATGCTACTTACTAGTGAGAGCAGCAGAACAATGGAATATCAATGAATTTCTTGCTAACAATGAGGAATGGGAGCTTGCATGAAATAGGAATGCAATCTTCATTCCGACTAGAGATCCATCCACAGCTTGTCTGTGTGTCTTGTGACTTAACAAAATCATTTCACTAGTGAATTTGGTTCTCATATTTCTTATGTGCTCCTGTTCCATTTTGATGACATCAGAATACTACTCTGATCATTCAGTTCGATAATTACTGATGGATTTTCTATTCTCAACCTAACACGGGGGTAGAAAGTTTGGAGGAGAGGAAAATCATGCCTGGACATCATTCTTACCCTCTTGAAATATGCAGTCTGGGTGTAGACCTCAAGGATAATTCTGATGTTTAGTTTTTTCCTCTCACCTAAGCCTGGTGTGCTGCAAAATTAGCCTGGGGAATGTTCCAGCAAGATTTTTAGTTCAATTTTTTTTTTTTTTACAGTGCCTTAACCTTTCAGATGGCAAGCAAACAAAGGAACAAATCAACCTGTCACCTGCGTTTCAGGTACTAGTGCAATGGACAGCAATCCTCCATATGAATTCACGGGGAAAGAAAAGCACATACGTTCATGCAGGTGTCCACTTGGAATAAATGTATCTAGTGTTTACTTTTAAATGTGTTCATCTACATGTTAGAGTTTAGGAACTGTTTTAACATCTTCCTAGATATAAAAAGAATTAATTGGGAGTCAAAGACATATGAAAGTGGCAGGATTGAAGCAACTCCTATATAGCAAATAAAGATTTATTTTTAAATGGTGGTTATTCACTTTAGAAAATAATTCCTAACGGAATTTCTTTCAAGTGGATTTTTCCTAGCAAAGTCATCTCCAATGTCTTTTCCTCAAACTAAATGTATGTAGAAGCCCAATAGGAGTACTTAATAATCAATGGAAAGGATAGATGTTCTTGAATTCAGGTGGCTAAAGATCAAGAATGACCAATGACCAAATGTCCAACCTCTCTCACTGTCAAGGAAATGCTGATTGAAACGATGACATAGCATTGTCACAACCAAACTGGAAAATTAGCAGAGTCTAAAATAATGACTGTACTCTCTGTTGGAGAAGATGTAAACAAACAGGTTTCCCACATAATGGGGAAATCTGTAAATTGTTACAGCCTCAGGGAATGAGGGATGGGAAGGGGGGCAGACATATCAAAAGTACATACACTGTATCTAGAAATTTCACTTCTAGAAAGAACTCAAAGGAAAAAATTACTGATATGCTCAAAAATGAATACATAAAACTGTTTCTTATAGTGTTATATAATAACAAAAGAGGAGAAACAATCTACGTGTTTAACAAGGGATTGGTTAAATTGAGTATGGTATACCCATAGGCTGGAATATTCCACAGTTAAAAATTGTCATAAAGATGTATATTTATGGCTATGGGAGATGTTCTCTGGGAGATTATTAGTTAAATGAACAAATTAGATTTTGAATGTGTATGCACAGAGCAATCAAATTATACACCCACACAAGAATAATAGAATCAATACCGATATGTTATCAACATTTATCTCTGGATGGTGGGTTATCTGCTCTTGCTCTTTCTTAGTTGTGCTTTTCTGTGTTTTTTGAACATTTTACAAATGAGCTTGGATTACTTTTTCAATCATGAAAAACAGCAAATTTTATAAAAATGCAATGACTGGGTAGCATATTTTTTACTATTACTTGACGATGTCACCAAAAAAGTACCAAAAATGGAAGTTTGGGTTCTACCTTTTCTGAAAGTTATTTGAAAAATCTTGCATTTTCCTCTAAAGAAGAGCAATTTTAAGCTTAAACCCCATGATTGTCCTATCACTGGAGGCAAATGCAAAGTAAAGGTAGGAAACGAATTACCATGAGAGGATTCGACAACCACAGGATGCTGTGGTTCCGGAATTAGGCATCCCTAAGGAGAAACAAATGAGCAGGTGGTGACCAGGTCCCCCCAGAAGTCTCCAGGGAGTAAACTGGGGCTCTTGGCTCCCTGTCTTCTGTCATCACTGCCCAGTGACTAAAGGATCCTGTCCTGTGGTCTCCCATTCTCCCTATTTCTTTATTCCTTCCTGAGACTAAGAACTGTTAGAAGAGAGCATCCATGGCTCGCTGTCTGTTTCTCTGATTGTTGTGAGAGCATCACTTTCCCAGGGGCCTATCAGGGACACAGGTGCAGATTAACACGTCTCATTTCTGACCTGTTCGCTTTCTCTAGTTGAAGCTCTCATCCACTTGCTGGCCAGGTTGTGGGATTTGTTTTCATTTTTATGTTCTTTCTTGTACTTAATCATTAAATAAGTTTGGGGGGAATGTAATGCATTTCGTTCTGCCTTCTCAACCCATCCTGAATCTGGAGGACTGATTTGTCCTTACCTATAACACCGAGTTTCCTGGTTCCATTGATCCTGGGCTGAACACAATGTACCTTTGGAGAGTGGACCTTCATCCCATACGGCCCCTCTACTTACCCACCCCCAACTGGAATCCCACTAGTGATAGGGAATTCACTGCCTCACAGGGTATCACATCATTTCCAGATAGCACTAATTGTTAGACATTGCTTTGCCTTTATACTGCATCAAATCTTCCTCCCCACAACTTTTATCCATCATTTGTTTTTGTTCTCTAGAACGATTCAGGAAGAAGTATGAAACTTTTTGCCAGAGCCTCTAGTCAACAATACATTTCCTAAATTTACTTTGCATTTGCCTCCAAATCTGTGGCATGGATTGGTCCCCTGAGCCCTCCCTCAGGTTCTATAGACACTCATCCATGACATGGCTCCAAAACAGACTCAAAGATAGTTCTGAGACACTTCATTACGCACCTCTGATCTTTGGGTGTGGTCTTTGAGTACAAATTCCAGGTCTCAACTTTCAATTCCCATCCCAGATATAAAGACTCTTCATTCTTTTAGTTAGAAATGACTCACTTTGTCCTCCATGGCAAAACGATGAGGGGAAAGACAGCAACTTATCCAAATTGTCAAAACACCTTTCTTCATTAGGAAAGGCATTTACATATGTGTGATAGCTAATGACATTCCCCAAAGTGACATTTAACGTCTTGAAATAATGCTGTTAAAAGAGTTGACGATGAGGATTCTTTAAACTGAGACACGAGATGGGGGTCGTTGGCACATTTACATTCTGAAAGCCAAACTTTAGGAGATCATGGCTCCAGGGATAACACAGAAGTAAGTTATGACTAATATTTAAGGTCATATTCCTGAGTATCTTTCCTCCATTTTTCTGTGTAGTTAAGGAATCCCACAAAAAATGATGGTTCTTGGCAAGTTAAATTTTTCTTAATTACCACCAATTATCGTGTCTAGGTTAGTAAAATTCGTATTTTTACTTTCTGAGTCATCAAAATATTGGGGATACACTAAAGGGACAGGAATGATTGGCCCAATACAGAACATGAATCCCATGATGGTAGTCAGTGACCATTTTATCAGGTGCAATAAAGAAAAGACCAGAGGGCAACACATAAACACACACCCAGCAGCCCCAGGGAGACACACCACAGTAAACAGCAGGAACAAGGCACAGACAAAGCAGACAAGCTCGAACGCATCCTGACAAAAATCAGTAAGCTGGAGACAAGACCAGCTTAACGGTATTCCTTTCACTGTTTGTACTGGATTCTCCCTTAGATTATCCCTTTCCCAAATTGCCCCCAACACCCAGTTTTTTGCTATTTAACAGGGACTTTTCTTTTTACCCATAGTGATCCATTCGGGGGCCACATCTCAAGATCCTGCCCCACTCTCCAAACCCTGAATTGACTGCTCTTCCCCAAGTCAGGAGAACGAATGTCAGGATCTGAGAAGCATCATTTTACATAGTGATCTGAGGGTGTCTGCTACTGGCCCTGGGAGTTTCTTTGTTCACTTCCATCTTGAGGGAAATTAGTTCAATCAGCAAAAGGGTGTTTCATGATTTATGTTACCATTTCTTGCACTATCATGTCTTCTGTCTGCATTTTTTCCTTCCCCTGGGACTCAGGGTATACACTGTGACACAGCAGGCAGAGGACGGGAGGCAGGAGACTGTGTGCAGCTAGAATCTGGCTGTGGGACACGGACCAGGGTCTTTCATTAGTCTCCCTGCAACCCTTGGCCCCCCGGACCCCTCCCACCTGTCCTCTGACCTCTGTAACTTCTCTCTCTGAACTCTCCTAACTCTCTGGGCCCCTCCCGGCATCTACGCCTTTGCCTGGCTAATTCCAACTCATCCTCTAGGTCTCAGTTTCAATGTCCCCTTCCTCCAGGAAGTCTCCCCTGACTCACTCTAGTCTGGGGTGTAAGTGTCCACAATGTGGCTCTCATGGCACCCTGCACATTCTCTAAATTCATGCTTCCTACGCTTCTCTATTAAGTCTTTCTCATTTTCTTTCTTCTCCTGAGATTATGAGCCCTGTCTGAGGGCAAGGTTAGCCGCTAGCACCATTTCCACAGTGCCTGGCTGCCGCATGGTGGGCGCCTGACGCATATTTGTTGAATTAATGATCCCCAGGTCCCTTTCACTCCCTGCCTGGCAGGCTCCCTGTGACACTAACCGTCTCGTCCCAGGGCTGGCATCCCTCCAGGTCATGGCCCATGAGCCCAGCTCCCACATGGCTGTGTTCACAGCTGTATCCACAGAACTGAGAGTAAATGTGTGTAAAGAAATGAACGCCTCCTGTAATACTTTTACAGTATTTCTCGTTCATGTGCTCAGGTAGGGAAGGCCCCTCTTCACGCTTTGCTTGTCTTTCCCATGCACTGTATCCATCCATCCCTGCACTCCCTCTGTTTTTAAACCCAGATCTGCAGAAAATGTGGGGTGGGTTTTACAAAAATCTTCCAAAGACAACGGTGGCAGGAAATGAGGTTAGTAGGCTCTTGCTTTTGGAATTTATAAGAACGCAGTGATTTTCCTTTTTTATCACTCTATTTAGACATTTCATGAGAATTTTTTCATTGGTTCTTGGTGGTTGTCTAGAATCTAAGCGATAGGACTAACTGGATAGTTCATAAACATTGAGGCACCCACTTCTATCCCAATTGCTGAAGGTCATTTTCTGGAACCAAGTTTGTACTTTTCTATACCATCCACATCTATCACAGATCCTGCTCAGAAAGGAAGTGCTCAGGAAAGGTTATTTCAAGGAAGGAAAACATAGCAGATATTCCAATTGCTCATGAAAATATATCATTTTAGAAAGTGGCAAAGAAAAAGCAGCAAAGGACTGAGAAAGATCAAGAAGCTGTTTCTTAAAGATCCGTGCTCAGTTGTCTAAGTTTCTGAGGCTCAAGAAAAGCACAGCAAATAGGGCTGTATATGTACAGAGGGTCAGCCTAGATATTGAGCATTTCCCTATGGTGAATACAGTTATAGCCATTATAGCTGAGAAATTTTCATTTTAAACTGTTCGAGGCATCAAAGATAATTCTGGACTGAGAAATGTTTTCATTTCTAGTGTGTCAGATCAATCTGGCTAGAGAAATGTTTTCACTTCTAGTGTGTCAGATCTAGGTTTAATATGGCAGGTGAGTTAATGAGAGATAAGCCCACATGCACACCGCCCCCAATGGCAAGGACTCAGCTCAGCTGTGATGCCTGGGTGGGGAGGGCGGTGAGAACCTTGCTTTCTCTTGATAGACCAGCATGGGAGCGGGGCGGGGTGGGGGTGGGGGCAGGGGGAGGGCACTCTCCGGAGATCAGCTCATCCAGCTTGTTCAGGGGATGCCTTTTGTGATAAATGGCAAAACAGGGCCACAGATTCTGCCCACCCCGTGTGCAGGCTGCTCTCCCTTGAGGTGGGCGGGCCTGTGACCTGCTTTGACCAATAGAATGTGGCAGAAGTGATGTCATCTGACTTTCTGAGCCCAGGGCCTCAGAGGCTATGCAGTTTCTGCTTTTTGAGGGAGTCTAGGCTCCAATTGTGGGACCCTGAGCTGGAGGAGACTGAGGCTGCTTGATGACAGCCCAGCCAACCCCACACATGTGAGCACACATGGACATTGGGACCAGCCAGCCCACAGCCTACCTGCCAGCAGCCGGACACCACAAGGAGCAGAGACCAGCGCAGGACTGACCCATGGAGTCTTGGGCAGATAAACGGTGGTAGTTTTAGGGAACCAGATTTCAAAGCGTTGTTTCACAATAAGACACAACAGATCTGCTTAGAGACTCAGATCTGCTTGTATTTCCCAAGAATGGGACTGAGGATGGAAATCCTGCAGGTACCAGGGCTGGGTCCAACCTGAGTCATTAACTCTGCCTACCTAGTCAGCACATGGGGACACTGATGACTTTTGTGGGCCCTGCTAGGGTGACCAGCAGCCCCTGAACTGACAGGGCTCCTGAGATGCAGGACTTGTAATTTTACAATAGGGATGGTCCCTGGCAAACTGAGACAAGTCGGTCACCCTAAGTGGACATCCAGAATGCAGGACCCTCAGCGCTAAGACAGGGACGTTCTGGGCGAACCAGGACAAGTCAGCCACCCTAGGCCCTCGGCACTTTTGCCATTGTGGGCCCCTTCCTGGATCAAGAAAATATGAAAAAGATTATATGACTGGGTTGGTATAAGGACAAGTATATACCAATAGGTTTTCTGTCACCTAAAAGTTCTTTCTTTTTCTTCTGATTTTTAAAAGAAATGAAAAGAGCTGTGTGGACCCCAAAGTGCCTGGGCCCCGTCGCCGTGCAGACGTCAGTCCTGCGGCTGCACCCCTATCCACCCACCAGGAGACGGAGTCCCCAGCTCAAGTCTGAGGTTAGAAGACAAAGTGTACAAGCCAGTGGTGCCCTTTCCATCTTTTCCTTTGTATCCAGACATCCAGATGAATGAAAATAGGCCTCTCCCTCCCTTGTGCTGAATTTGGTTGAAACAAGTTTGTGGGTGAGGGAGATCTGTGCGGCTCAGTGGCTCCAGGAAGGGGCGTTAAGTAAACCTCGGGTCGTGGGGAAGAGAGCCAGATGTGTGCTCCCTGCAGCCAAAACGATGGGGACCCAGGTGTGACTGAGAGTCAAGGGTCAGAGGTTCCGGCTCCCACAGCAGGGGCAAGGAGAGGGGCTAGGTGGGGACCTGTCTGCCCCGAGTTTGTCGGGGCTGAGGAGGTGGGTGACCACATGAGAGAGAGAACAACCTCCAGAGTCCCCAGCAGGGAGAGTCTGTGCAGAGCGCACCCCTGGAAACCAGAGGCTCCTGTGGGGCAGCGGCCCCCCGGAGAGAGCATCGCCAAGTCCCAGGAGCTGTGGTTGGTGTGAGGGGGCAGGCAGGGCATGGCTGAAGGACCCGCCAAGCGCCCACACAGCAGAGGGTCAGTTTTAGGCATGCACCAGGCCGGGGAGCACAGAGCCAGCCCAGGACAGCGCCACCATTTCTAAACAGGATTTCTGCACTTTCCCCTCCCTTCTCCCTGTGCTCCAACCCAGAGAAGGTCAGGAACAGCAGCTGGTGAGTGAGCAGGAGGGAAGGGAATAAGAAAGAGAGAAAAGCCAGCAGCCCATCCTTCCTGACAGCTCCACCGGCTGAGAGGGGGTTCAGGGTACGGGGAGTCTCCCCTCTGAATGACGATGAATGGGCTGGTTAATCTATTGGACTGCAGGTCCTAATTTCTAAATTGAGACTGTTTTACCAAGTAAAGTCATCATAAGCTTTTCTAGTTCTCTAAGAACAACCAGAAAAGTCATGACCCCTGCTGGAATCAAAGCTAAGATCTCCCAGAGAATAAATGTCACGGAAGCAACAGAGAGCAAGAACCAAGTCACATTTTGACACCATCCCGTGAATCCTGTTGTCTCAGCATCCTATTTACATCATTATTCTGTACATCCCAAAGTGAGGCCCCTGGAATAAGGCCGTCCTGGCAGATCTCGAAGGCTTTCTCAATCTACTCTTTCAATGCATATATATGTATAACTGAATCACTTTGCTGTCTAGCAGTAATTAACAAAACTTTGTAAATCAACCATACTTCAATAAAAAATAAAATAAAACAGCTATGATAACACTACCGTTAAAAAAAGAAAAGAAAAAACAAGAAAAAAAACCTGTGGGCATGGACAACTGCCCTAAGTATTGTAAAGTCTACTAAAATATTAATATTGTGCTCCGTAAATTCAAAAAAAAATCTACTCTTCCTCTCGAGTAAGTCACTGGGGGGCTCGATGCCTGAACTTTACAGACAGGCACCTGTGAGCGCTGAAATAACCGTGACTAACCCTTCCTGTTGAGATGTGGACCAGACACGCTTCCCCAAAATGAATCCCTGCCTTCAAGCCCCAGCACAACGGGTGAGCCACTCACAGCAGGCGGAAGACTCGGTGCTCCTCTCTTTGCAGCAGCACCGGAAGCATTTCTTGACCACCATGTAGAAGTAGGCGAAGACCACGAAGGGGAAGGGGACGTTGAGGCGGGTGCAGTATTCCTGCACCAGGAAGTACCTCTGGAACTTCCAGACCTGGTCGTTGTTCTCCTGGACGGTGCCCACGGTGTAGCTGGCGGGAGGGGAGAGAAGGTCAAGCCTCAGCTTTCCATAGGCCTGGCCATTTCATTGCCGAATATGGTGATATTGGTACCAAGCTCTCACTGCCATAGGAGAGAAGAATCTATGGTGGTATCGGGGCCTGAACAACTCAGGCACCCTTCCGTTCATGCTGGGCCAAAATTGGGTCTGGCTTTTGTTATTTTGTTGTTTTTTTTAAATCACAAAAGATTGTCCAATGAACTTTAAAATGATTCCTGCCTGCGAGGGGGCAGGCAGGGCATGGCTGAAGGACCCGCCAAGCACCCACACGGTAGAGGTGTGTTTCAAGACCTTTCAAGGATTCCCTTTTTCCGTTAGTCTGGTATTGTGTTTGATACCGAGAGGCCCAAGGTGGCGACTCTCGAAGGAGTAAGTTGCCTACATCACTGTGGGAGTTTAATTATAAACAATCTGGGAGAGCAGTTTGTTAATATTTATCAGGGGTCTTAAAAATATTTATCCATTTGACCCATTGATTTTACTTCTGGAAATCTAACCTAAGAATAAGGAGATACTGAGAAAAGAAAATATAGAAATGGATATCACACACGATGTCTGCCACAGCACTCTGGGTAATAGCTGCTCCCACTTTCCACCCAGCAGCACGAAACAACCGAAATGTTCAACACTAAGAAAATATATCACAAGTTATGGCCAATCAATGTGATTACACTATGCAGCTGCTGTTAAAAAATATGTTTATGACTAACTTTTATATTTTGGGCAAATGCTTACATGTGAGTGAAAATAATGAGGCTCAAACTTGTACTCACAACCCAATCTCACTATGTAAATCACAATTCACAGGGAGAAATAGATCCCATAACAAAGAATTAGGAAAACGTCTATTTATCCGGAAAATGTCTGACTGTACCACTGACTTATCTGTTACAAATTAAACCAAGATTGTTAAGTAGCTAACACTTGTTACATACCAGACACTGTTCTAAGCAGTCTACTTGTATGAGTTGATTTAGTCTGCAAACAGCTCTCTGTAGCACGTTAAGTGCTATTATCATCTGTGATTAACAGATCAAGAAACTGAGGCACAATAGGGGTAGGTAAATTGTCTGAGTCCCCCGACTGGCAGATGATGAAGCCAAAATTTGGACCCCGAAATCCAGCCCAGTGCCTATTTGCTCTGTCACTACATGATGCCACCTCATGACGTGGAGCGTGAATGCTTTGAGCCGTGCTCCATTTCAAAAGGATCGGGTTGGACTACTTAGTAAAAGATAACTGTGAAGCATTTTACCATTTGTTGAAGTTCAATCATCTGAGATACTTTTATTGCTAACACCAAATCACTCCTTCAAGAGCCAGAGAAGCAGCAACAAACCCCTTAAAATTGCCTAACAGCAAATCCTGACTGCAGATAGATTAAATTCTCCAAATTCTGGGTAAAAACATCAGAGGCCAAAACTTCAGAGGCCAAACCTTGCAGACAGAGAAATGGGATACATTTGTTGTGAGACCTCACTCTTACCCCTTAGTGCACTACAACCTAAGAGTTAAATATCTTTAGCCAAGTGAGAATCATACACTTGAGCAACTAGCCTACACAGATCATGGTTGTGGCTTTGCTTATAAGCTTGGTTCTGCTTATCTTGGCGTTTACTGATGAATCAGACCCGTCTGAGCTCTACAACAGGTCCTGGGGTCTGGTCAGGGCAGGCTTTCCCAGAAAGTGCCTCTTCAGCTGAGTGTGGTCTTTAAAGCAAAGGGAATTCATGTTTGTTGAGTATCTACTATACGTAAACTCCTTTACTAGGCATGTAAAATGGTTTCTTGACTGATTCAAGTGTCAACTCTATGTGGTAGATTTTCTGGGTGAAAAGCAAACAGTACTGTGATGCATGAGACTGCAGCAAACTGAATCTGGCAGTGAGCCTGCTGTGTCTTCCAAATGTAGGTCAGGTTGCTCCAAGGGGAATACCAAGCATCATTATTTGTCCTCGCCAGTCCCTGCTGATTCTGTGCCTGCAAAGGACACTGCAGGCTTCTGTCACTGCAATAAGAGAGGACGGCAGGCACGCCCAGGTTAATGAAGTCCAGGTGAAGAACCTGCCAGGGATCACGTTTTACTACATACTTTGCTCCAGGACAAGTATCACCATTCAAATGGGCCCCTAGGAGCATCTTAAAATCTTACGTGTTTAGCCAAAAATGGATCCTACTGACTGCCCCCTAAAACTCAGCAGACACCCAAATTGCATTCATTTTAAGGCATCGAATGTTGTTTGCTGAGGTTTTATCCAAAAGGAATTAATAGCTCCTGTTGAAGGGAGGAACACTCAGATGCTTAGAGCTGGGGAATGTGGCTTCTCCCTCCCTTCCTTGGGAGCTTCGAGTGGAACTGTGGTCAAGCAGGGTCCTAATTGGAAGAGATTCGCATTTTAGCTTAACTGGTTACTCAGAGGCAGTGAAAAACATTTTAAGTCTTCCAGGTCATCTAGAAAAGGAATTGGTAAACTGTGACCCAGGGGCCAAATCTAACACCCAACCTGTTCTGTAGGGCCCACGAGCAAAGAGGCAGGGATGGGTGCGGGGTCGCCGAGCACTGCTTCTTTCTGCACATCTGGCCAAAGCCAAGACCTTGGCCGGCCCTTACAGAAAAAGCCGCCAAGCCCTGGTCTGGAATGCACTTAGGCCAGTGCCCACAACAGGGGGTGGTGTTTGTATCATTCTTTATTTTGAAGAACTCTGCCTCCCATCACTGCCCCGTGTGCTCCTCAGGACAACCCAGCAGGTTCCAAGGAGCCTCCTGCTGGAACCTCTGGCTCCTCTGCACCTCTGGGTCCATGTGCATCCAGTGAGCAGAGCTCCTTTCCTGGGCAAACGGTAAAAGCCCTTATCCGCATCCCCGGGGGGTGTGGGTGAACTGGTTGATTACTGGACATTAATACCCAAAAGCCACTTTGCATAAATAACACATTTCCGGGGCTGGTCATGCTGAGGTTTATTTACTTACGTCCATCTTCCCCAGAGAGCAGCAGGAATGGGCAAAACGTGACCTGGAGGCGAAATCCAACCCCAAACCTTCCAAATTGTTCTTTTTCTCTAGAGTCAGATCCAGACTCGGCCAACAAGACATGAGGGTTCCCCAGGCAAGGCTGATAATTGGGCACTGCTTCCAACTGCTTTGCTCAAATAATTTTAATGTTTTTTAGACATGGTTTTCCGTTTCTAGAGCAGACAGGCTGAGCTCTGGTACCACTGCATCCTCAACCCCCTCAGCGAACCCAAATGTCCAGAGCGGCTCACGGGCCAACTCTCGTGTTCAGGCTCTCGCCCACCCAACTCTGATGGCTCTCACTGCCCCTGCCGACCACTGGCCATCTAGCGTCTCCCCTGAGAGGAACTCTGCAAGGTCCCCTTTGACTTGACATCTCCTGTGATATCTTGTGCCCTCAGCTACCCAGCTGGTGGGAGCTCTGTCCCCTAAGAGCAGCTGAACACCTCAGATAAGCACGAGAGGAAGAGGAAGCAGGAGAGACAAACTCTCAGACACCCACTGACAGTGAAAATGTTACCAAGAGATAAATGTTTAGGATTCAGATAGCCTTGTACGTGGATGAAATTCAGCAGTACGTTAAAAGAGTAATATGCCTGACCAAAGAACAAAAGGATGACTCAATATTAAGGTCATTTATATAATTCATCATTTTCATAATACATCATAGATCAAAAGGACAAATACCATTTAAACTGTTTCTAGAAAGTCTTCTGGCAACATGCAACGTCCATTTCTGATTAGAAGAAATAAAGAAGAAGAAGGAAGGAGCTTAATAAATAAGAAATAGGAGGAAACTTCCATGATATGATTAAAGGAAAAGAGAGGGGAGAAAAAAAAAAGAATTCAGTAAGGAGACGTGTTCCAAAATAAGTAAGCAATACTTCATAGCCTTCCTGCATATCAAAAAGTAGTTATTGAAAAAACATAATAGAAAAAATATCTCACTCACAACCACAAATGGCTAGAAAAAAAAATGTAACAAACAATCGGCCATATCTATGTGAATACAGCCATAAAAGTTTACTGGGAAACTATATGTATTTGAATAAATGGAGAATCACGCCATTTTTTCTGGCATTTTTAAAAGATGTCAGCTTCCCCTAAATGGCTCTACAAAGTTTACATCACCACAATAAAATTCATTAAAGAAATTTTTTGGAAGAGGAAAGAAAAAAGGATTGCAGAAGATGAGCCACATGATTAAATATATAAGAAAAGCCAGGAAAGTTTTGAGTTAGAATAATGAAGGGCACTCATACAACAGATGTTAAAATGGTTTTTTAAAATCAGTAATTAAAGCCATTTGGTAGTAAAAACCAAAATAGAAAGACTGATTAACAGAACAGAATGAAAAGTCTGCAAAAAATCCACAAAGAAAAAGGAGATGCTAAAACAACGGCAGAATTTTAGAAGAAATTGAAATACGAGAAACTTGCCAGCTAGACTGCAATCAGGTAAACCCCTCTTCCAAGCTTTTCACAGATTTCATACATTTTTCCATCTGCCATTCCTTCCCAGACACTGCAGCAATATCCAGTGAACCCTGATGACCCTGACTTTTTGCACCCACTCGGTGCCCCAGTGGGCACGTTAAAACGTTCCACACGTCCTGGTTCCCCTCCTGCTCTGCAGCACCAAAAAACCATCAACGCTAACAGTAAGAGACAGCCAGCGATTTCACTGCGCTGACTTTTGAAATGCTAACTTTGAGCATGTTTCTGTCAAAGTAACACAACTAAGATCGTGCCGTTGTCTGTGTAAAGACCCATGAAATCTCCCTTCACCTGCAGGGAAAAATCCAAATTCTTTAACACGGCATGAGAGACACTCCATAACCCAGCCCCTGCCGACCTGCCCCCATCCGCAGTCTCTAGTTCTCCCCAGAACAGCTTTATCTCCTCTGCTTCTCTCCCTCTCCAACCAATGCTCACAGGGTCCTCTGAGCAGATGTCTCCTCCATTTGCTGCTGCCCAACCCCAAGATGGGTCACAATTAATAACCCCGGCTCTGCACCAGAGTCCTCTGTGAATAGGTTTCTCGTGCCACTCGTATCGTACTGTATCTTTTCACATCATCTTATATGACTGTCTATGTGCCCATCTTCCGCTCAGAGAGCAGAGACTTTAACCTCTCTCTGCCTCCAACTCCTCATTTATGAATGATTATAAAGCCACACCTAAACAAAAATGATGACTAATTCAATGAGACTGCACATGTAAAGCACTTGGATGTGCCTAGCACAGAAAAGTATCAATATTAGCTATTGTTATTGTTACAATTATCTGCTCCCTTTTTCTTCTTTTCATCCCATTTCAGTAGCCTGCCTGGGACTGGTGAAGTCACCCGAACGTTTAATCTGTACCAGGAGATATTTTCTTTTGTCTACTTTTCTACATATTCATAATGAACATATATTATTCCTAAGATTAGAAAAATATTTTATTCTTAGAAATTATCTTAGACGGGGCATGTCTGATGAGTCCTTTCCAGCAGAAATGCCTTGGGTGAATTTATCTTCAGGACACGGTGCCTGAAAGCATTAACGTCTCCGTGTTAAGACGACCCCGAGTCATCTACTGACCTTAAGATCACTTCGTGCCTCTGATAAGCCACATAGGGCCTGCGATCGATAATTTTAATGTGCAATAATCGCAGATGTTTACACCCATTTCCTTTCCCTGCTGAATACCATCTAGAGAGCATTCCAACACTACTTTAAAATTCCCAAGTGTACATTTATGTTACAGTTCAAAAGGCTGCCATTGTGCATAGTTAAGCTCTTACGTGAATATTCTGATGTGGTGCCAGACAGAGGTCACAGCCCGGAGCTGTTGGCTTGGAGTGAACCCAGAATATCCATCACAACCATCAGAAACAGTGTCCTGACGAGTTAGCTCAAGGATGGCAAGGGGGCTGCTCTAGCTGCTCAGACAGGTATTAACAGAAAAAAGCCCTCTGCCTTAGCCCAAGATGAATCCCAGGGGAAGGGAAGTTCCCCAGTGGTCACACTTACACACTGAATGAGGCAACAGTGGGGTGTGGCCCAATGGCTCGGGCCTCGCAGGGAAGAGACCCAAGTTCAAGCCTCGAATGGACACAGGCAAGACGGACGGCAGTGCGGCCAGGGCCACCGATGCTGAGCTGCCCAACTTTCACTTCCTCAACCTGAAAATCACAGGCCGGACTCCTGTCCCTCTCAGCTCCAAATTCTATCATTTCATGATTGTCATGGGGATAATGAATTACAAACTGACATGGTCCTCAGGAATGGCTTTGGTGAACAGTTCACAGCACACAGACTCGGGAGAGCTCTAAGCATTATTCCACTCTGCTTCCTGAGATCTACTGAATTCGTGCAGCTCAAAGGCCATTGCATTGGGAGCTGTCGGCCCTTCTGTTTAATTTTTGTAGATATTATATTAGTGGTCAGTTTTTACAGGGACTACCCAATGTTCAATGTAAAGGTTGATAGGATAGGTTATCACTATAAAATAGGACCCCCAAATCATCTCATTCCCTCCCCACTCTTGCTTCAAGTTTGGGAATCGGTCCTCCCTTCTCTGCCCTCACGTGGATACATAACCACCCATCTCTGCCACTTCTCTCTGCAAGCTCAGACTTGGGGACCTCTGGCAGCCTGACATGGTCCAGCTTCCCGTAAGCAGTATAGGCGTCTGGATTCCTGAGTCCTTCCCAGGCCCCCCTTTAGGGGCGGTGATGGAGTTGGGGGGGTGCATATTCCCTGTTTAAGGCTGAGTGGGACAAAGGGCCACATGATCTCCATGGCCCAGGCACCTGGCACAGAACAGATGTTATACATCTATGTGATGAACCCCTCACTGGTCTGATATTCACCATTGACACTACTCGGTGAATAACAGACCAGGAGGCTATTCTCCTAACTAAAACTGAATAATGAACTAAAAGCAGAAAGAATCCTGTTCTTTTCATTCATGGAACAAACGCAGGAAGGGCCAGGTGCTGAGACAGACACTATCTCCACTCTCCAGAGCTTACGGTCTGGAAGAAGAGGAAAGTATCGCTGTTGAAGGGGGCCCACGGGGTCTCTCTGCACAGGGGGAGGGCACGAGGACCACTCGGGTGAAGGATGCTGCTGGACTCCTTAGAGGGCAAGAGGAATGGGGAGGAGACGGTCAAGATAGAATGGGTCATGCCGACAGAGGGGTGACATTTGCAAAAGTGTCAGACACGACAGATCACCCTGTTTAGGGATGGACAGGTAGCAGGGGTGAAGCCTGAAGGTGTTTTCAAAGCCCAGGTCGATGGCCTTGGGGGAAGCTGAGGAGGCTGAAATTTACCCTGAACACTATGGGGAAATACTGAAATCCTTCCAGAATTTTAAGCAGAGAAGTGACATTTTAGAAACACCACTGTGGCCACAGTGTAGAAGCTGGTCTAGAGGAGGACATCACTGTACACCTGAAGACCAGATGACCACTCACGGCTCAGCCCCTTGGATGCGTGGTGTCCCCAAAGGCACATGTTCCCCCCAACCCAGCCTCCCTCAAAGGGAGGCCACTGACCGACAAAGAAAGATGACCCTCGTCTACAATCCTGGTGCCCCTCAGGACTCTATGTGACGACTATCTTCTGATTCTTTTTTTCTAAATTATGGAAGTAATATGTGATCATTGTCTTGAGTGAAATATATACTTGCCTTTTAAAAATTTCTTGTTTTTTACTGTCAGAAAATAAGATTATGCCATAAAAATAAGTCTGCACTGAGCTTCTTGTATTTAACAAAATGTCATCCTTCCAAGTCAATAAATATAGATCTCAGCTTTTCTTTTTAAGGGCTGCATAATGTTCCGTGGTATGGATACGACATGCTTTGTTTTACCATCCCCTTACTGATAGGCATCAAACAATGATCTAATAAACGTTTTTTGCCTAGATATCTTTAGGAAAGGTTCCCAGACATGAAGGAGTTGGGCCAAAGGTTTGCATATTTTTTAATAGCTATTTTCAGGTCACTTTCCCAAAAGTGGGAGACAATTCACATTCCCAGAGCAGTGCCCATTTCCCAGCATCACCTCCAGCACTTCTTGTGATGTCTCTTCACCTGATGGATCCTAAACCAGCACCTCGTTGCTGGTTTCAGCTGACCTTTCCCTCCCATGAGGTTGAGCCCCTTCCTCTACAGTTAGTGGCCATTTGAATTTCTCTGAATTGCATTCCTCTGCCCATTTTCTACTGGCTCATCTTTCTCTCACCGATTTGCAGGAGCTCTTTCTATAGTAAGAATGAGAAGCCTTTGTTCACCTTAGGCAAACATTGCCCCCAGTCTATCAATTATGACATGACTTCATCTGAGGTATCCTGTTTAACGAAATTAAATTTGTTTTTCTTGTCCTTCATAGTTTCTCAGTTTCTGGTTTCAACTATGGTTTTTCTTCCACTCCAAAGTTTAACAAATAATTTTTTTTAATTTGTATTTTGTTTCTAAACTGCTTGCCTGTCTATGCCAGGATTCATGTACCCAGAATAACCCCCTACCTCACAACAACAGCATACAATTAAGGTACCCCCACTGTACCCACCACATGGGGTTCTTTGAAACGCTCCTAAGAAAGACAAAGGGGCAAGATAAACATGATTTTCTAAATGGATTAAAGAGAATGGCCAAAAGCAAAAAAAATTGTTTCAGTCGCCATCGTGTTCTCACGCCAACCTCATTAGACATGAGCCCCAAAGGAGAGTTGCTCTCCTGATTTGTACTTAAACTAAATATTTTAAAGCAGCAGCTAACTAAAAGCTGAGTCCCTTAAGCCCTAGAATCCACCCCACGGAGTCCACAGAAAATGAGAACCTGGGAGCCGAGCTGAGCCACAGTCATTGTCAGACCAGCATCTCGGCGCTCGGGGGAGGTTGCTAAATGGACACTAAACATGCAGTCTGAACGTGCTGGAGGTGGTTACAGGCACCTGTCTTCGGGGTCCAAAAACTTACGTTACAGCTTATAGGACTCGCTATATCTTAATATAGTCCCTTCAAGGCCTCTCCCCACCCCAGACCACCAATCCCCTATCATAAGACCTCTATCATAAGCTCCTCAAGGGTGGACCTTTGCTGCTTCACTCCTGATTCCCCCAGCCCCGCCTGGCACGGGGCCCGGCACAGCGTGGACCCCCAGCTGGTACATGGCCAAGCACGTACCCGAACATGGCGACCAGCAGGTTGACCAACAGGATGTTGGTGGAGAGCATGTAGATGCACACCAGGGGGATGGTGACCCACTCGGGGAAGCGGGGCAGCTTGTGCTCGTCCAGCTCCACGCACAGGGGCTTGGACTCATTCCCAGTGAAGGTGCAGTGGGAGAAGTCGTACGTGGTGCCTGAGGATACAGCAACAGACAGGCAATGTGAGGACCCTCTGGAGGGGGCAGTGCTAAAGCACCACAAAGGTGTGATGATCGTGCAATGTGTTGGGCATTGTTCCAAGGCACTCTATCATGGGTAAGCCTCAGAATCGTGCGTTCACCTACTCATTAAGTATTTATTGACTGAATAACAGTGCATTGAAATAATGCCATTTGCAGCAATATGGATGGACCTAGAGACTGTCATACTGAGTGAAGTAAGTTAAAAAGAGAAAGACAAATATCATATGATATTGCTTATATGTGGAACCGAAAAATAATGGTACAAATGAACTTATTTACAAAACAGAAATAAAGTCACAGATGTAGAAAGCAAACTTATGGTTACCAGGGGGAAATGGGGGGATACCTTAGGACTGACATATACACACTACTATATATAAAATAGTTAACTAATAAGGACCTACTGTATAGCCCAGAGAACTCTACTCAATACTATGTAATGACCAATCTAAAAAAGAGTGAATATTATGTATAACTGATTCACTTTACTGCACACCTGAAACTAACACAACATTGTAAATCAACTAGACTTCAATAAGAAATTTTTAAGTATTTATTGAGCAGCTACTAGGAGCCAGGACTTCACTAGGATGGAAGATAAAAAGGAAGGCAAGGTAAACATGGTCTTTGCCCTCAGAGAGCTTCCAACCTCTTTGGAAGAATAGGCAGATGATTGACCACACAAGTTGAACATTTCAGCCCCTGAGAAGTGTGAAGAAGGACACGTACAGTGTACTCTGTGGGCACAAACTGAGGCACCTCATCTGAGAACGGTTCCACAGGAAGGAAGCGTCTCTGAACTGAGGACAGAAGGATGAGTAGGAGCCACCTAAATGAATGGGGAGAGATGGGGTGCCCAGAGCATCTGGAGAGGGAACAGCACATGCAAAGGCCCTGTGGTAGGGGGACTGGAAAGGTCTGTTGAAATGAGAGAATAGGATGTGCAGTTAGCATGTTAACTTTTTTATCTTTATACTAAAAGCAACAGATAGCCATTAGACTGCTTGACGCAGAGGTGTGACACATCAGATTCTCTTCATTCAAGGATCACTCTGGCTGCAGCACAGATCACAAGGAGCCAGAGGGAGATGTGAGGAGGTTATGACTAAGAGCCATGCGGGCAGGCGCTGAGGATGGCTTAGGGTAGTGGTGGTGGGGATGGTAAAAAGTGGCTGGGTTTCAAAGACATTTAGGGGATAAAATCAACAAAACTAGCTGATGAACTGGAAGTGGGGGAGGAAGTCATAGGAGGCGTCAAGCATGTGACATCGAGGCTTCTGCTTTGCACATCTGTGCGACCGGTGGTAACAGATCCTAGAATGGGGACTTGCAGAAGGTCTGAGTCTGGAAGGAAGGATGGAGAGGTGTGTCTGAGAATCTCAGAGAAGGCAATGGATGTGAGTGTCTGGCCCTCTGGGAGTCGCTCTGGGCTACAGATCTTCATCCGAGCCTGTGAGTTTGAGTTCAGTCCTGCCGGTCGGTGAGACGCCCGGCAGAAAAGACGGTGCTACACCCATTTTACCTGCAACGGAACTGAGAGGCAGAGACGCCAAGCTGCGCCCCAGGGCGCACAGCACACACGTGGCTGGACCAGGATTTGAACCCCAGCTGCCACTGGCTCTTTAGGTTAGTTACCGTGAGCGGTCGCTCACAAGACTAAAACCACCGACACGTGAGATTGCTGTGAGGACAACACACACTCACTTTTCTGTAAAATGGCAAGTACAGTGTGCAGACGGGAAATAATAATAACAAGGTGCCTTCCCATCGTTGCACGGAAAAGAGCTGTTTCTAAGGTCTTGGAAGAGGCTGCAGCAGAAGAGGCCAGAAGGACCACACGAGGCCACGGAGATAATTGAGAAAACACCAAGCAGCTGAGAAATGAGAGCATAGGGCCAGGCACACATCGGGGCAGTTTTCCCGTGGCAGGACAGAACGTGACAAGCCCAGGCTACTGTCAGCATCCCAGAGATGCTCTAGACAGTTTATCCAAAACACACACCAGTTTGCACATGCCCGACACATGCCCTTATGTCAACTGGGTGTGGCCAAATCAATGCCATCTCTGCCACCATTAACCTGCCTCTGAAAGATAGCTGGCAGAAGGCTGATGCTGGAAGTTTAAATTCCAGGTTCCAGTGCAAAATTTTTCAATATTGCATTTTTTGAACTAAATGAGCACGCCGTCACTCTGCTGTACAGGACGGACTCGCGACACTCATTTCTAAACAAGTGAGGTTCCTTGCTCTCATCGGCCACGCTGCTGTTGGAAATATGAGAAACACTCTTTTCAAAAAGGTTTAAAAATTGCAGGCTGACATGTTGGAGACCAGCTCACAAGGTGGACGTAAGATCCTGCTCAGGAGAAAGGAATGGCCTTGAGGGTTAGTGCCCGCTGCCTCGTGCTGGCCAGATGCCAGCCGCCTGCTCCTAAGACAGTCCCCAGGGTCAGAGTGCGGAGCCTCGGAGGCGGGTTCTAGAAGCATCTGCCGCCTCCCAGCTGCCCCCCGCCCAGGCCACGTCAGGCTTACTATCCACGTCGCTGGGCACTTGGCCGAACATGGCCAGGTAGGGCTCATAGATGACCGAGCGGAAGATCCACTTCCAGCGGCGCTCGTTCTGCCTGAGGATCCCTTGCCTGGCCACGCCGAAGGCCACCATCCACACGGCAAAGAGGAACAGGAAGAAGAACACGTCGATCAGCTGTCACGGGAGGACAGGAGAGGGGAGTCAGGACTGCACCA
Organism: Eschrichtius robustus; assembly: GCF_028021215.1. Lineage (NCBI taxonomy): Eukaryota > Metazoa > Chordata > Mammalia > Artiodactyla > Eschrichtiidae > Eschrichtius > Eschrichtius robustus. Next base: position 6,508,613 of record NC_090828.1, read on the forward strand.
GGGCGGCCTGTCCGCTCCGCTGACCACGGAGAAGGACAGAGGCTCCGGGACCCTGGAACCTAAGGTGCCCAGCGTTTGATCACTAATTTTTAAAAATGGCCATCATCACCCTTGGGTCTCGGGGCATCTCCTTCCCAGCACTAAAACTGACAGATGCATCTTTGCTTGCAGGTCCCCAAACCAGCTCAGCAGCAGAGACTTTCTGAATGAGACCAGCCTGGGAGCAGGAGAGGGATCCAACTCTGGACCCCCGCTCCTCCTCTCCAGCCCACGTTCTGCAGACCCCTAAGCTCTTGCCTTAGTTTTTTTTTTTTTCTTAAGGAAAATAAAAGCTCTCCTTTTTAGACAAGAATGCACCGTTTTATCTTTTTTAATGTTTTGCACACATAGCATGACTTCATGGTGACTTGATGCCCCAGATATGCTTTGAATTAAAACCACAAACTCGAAGCTCAGCATTGGAAAGGAACCTCCAGATGAGCTCATCCAAACGCCCATCTGATTTAAAGACAGAAACACGGGAGGTTTGGGTCACGTGGAAAACAAGCTGAGAGAAGCAACATCGTCAGTGTGTATCTTTCTGTTATTTGTCCCCATGGAACGGGGCTGGTAGTGCTTTCCCGACGTCTGTATCGCATGGTTGTAAGATGAAAGTTCCACTCGATGCTATGCTTCTAGCTCACTGCATGTCTCCAGACAAACATATTAACCTTCTTGAACCTGACTGTCCGCATCTGTAAAATGGGTATAAAAGTCCCTCTCCCGCCTAGGCTCCTAGTGAGTTGTTAAGACTCAAGTGAAAGCACTTGGAAACATGTAAGATCTAGAGATCTTTCTTAGCAACGCACTGAGTCATGCTGTTTGCTCCTAACAGTGATCTTTTGTTAAATTTTAACCTGGAAGGGGCCCCTGATGAAAACACATCAAGAAAGTAAACCCTACTGATTGTGAAATGCAGCCATCACTCTATGCACAAAATCCTCCTCTCAACAATGAAAGGAACGCTGGGTGCAGCTGGAAGAAGGACAACTAACTACAAATATTCTTCATTCTTACCATCCTCTGCAACATTATAATCTTGGGTCCTAAATTTCTGCTGACCGTGAAAATGTGAATCAACCTTAGCGTGAATATAATGTAATCCAGGCAAAAAATCACTCGTCCGGAGTACAGTGAGGTTTTGTTAGAGGGGTAAAGCCTGTGGAAAGAAGAGGAAAGAAGCTGTGAGATGCTGACAAAATATTTCAGAGTTTTGCTTTTTTATCATTTTTATTTATTTCTGGATTTTATTTGCTAATTTTTTTAAATTTTATTGAAGTACAGTTGATTTACAATCAAAGTTTTGCTTTTAAAAATAACCAAACGTGAAGAAACAGCCAAAAGCCTGGGAACTGAGGGTAAGTGGAAATAGACCAGGGACATCACCGGCCCATCAGCCACTGAAAACCAAAGGCCACGTCTACTGCCCTCGTGGATTCCAGGAGAGGCAGGACACTTTAGTCCTTCATCCCAAATACTCCTGCAGGACCCAATCCCGACATCGCTAACTTCCTGGCTCACAGGCCTCTACAATGACCCCGACCACTTGGGACTTGACCCTGCCAGGTTCCCCTGAATGAAACTTACCTCGTTTGCACCAGATCATTTGAATAGCTAAACTCCTGCTGGCATGTTCATTGAAAGCCATATGTGCTTTCTAACTGGAATGCTCTAGAAATCACATCCAACCGTGATTCAAATGCTGGGCCTTTAATAACCAAAAAGGACCTACTGTATAGCACAGGGAACTCTGCTCAATGTTATGTGGCAGCCTGGATGGGAGGGAAGTCTGGGGGAGAATGGATACATGTATATGGATGGCTGAGTCGATTTGCTGGGCACCTGAAACTATCACAACATTGTTAATCAGCTATACTCCAATATAAAATAAAAACTTAAAAAAAAAATGCTGGGCCTTTAACCCAAGCAGAAAGGGAGGTTTTTTGGAGGAGGAAATTGAGTTCTTACCCCGCTCATATTGTAGAGTGAGCACTCACTGTAAAGCATCTCATTCTGGGTAGGTGTGAATATTAATAGTCAGGCTTCTCTGCTCCAATAGACCACGAGCTTCACCTTGAAGCTATTTGGGAAAGGCAGGCCGGAAAGGAGCAGGGCTGGACAAGGTGGGCCAAGGTTTGTATGCACCCCAATTTCCCTGTCACGTGGAGTCATGTTGCTTTTTGCCTTCAACCGTACTTTTCACCTGGTTTTTCTAATCACACGCTGTGGCTCAGGGATTGAGGAAATCTTGTAGCTGGGAGGGCAGGCTCCAGAACCAGCATTTAAGTTGAAGTTAAGTGTATGTTAGAAGATTATGTGGCCCCAAACGAAAACACTGTGCTATATTTAACACCTTCATCATTCTCTCCTCGATTTCTAATTCTCTCCCCAAATTCTATAAGCACAAAGAGAAAAACCATGAAGAAGCCTTTTTCAATTACAGATCACCAGGAGGGGGGAAGAGAGGAGACCCAGCTTTATGCCAACCAAGCTGTGTCTCTAAGAGGCAGAGACAATGGGCATTTGTAATAATCTCTAAATGGGGGCGGGGAGGGCACATGGCAATGGGACAGCCCCAGCCTAGCTCAGCCTCGGGCCACGTGATGGGAAGAACCGTCAGTAGACCAATTCTGGGGCTCGGAGGCACCGTTGCAGTAAGAAAACATTTTTTAAAAGGAATAGCAACCTCTTTTCTGAATGGAATTCCAGAGATAGGCTATATTCATAAAATAACAGGACCACAGTTCATCCTCTCTCTCTTATCTTGGGCTTGAAACGTCTTTCCTCCGCCTTTCCACCCAAGAGAATCCAAAAACACCGAAACTTGAAAAAGTGGTGAGGACTACTTACCGAAACACAATCCCTGCTATGAAGTAAAAGAGCCCAAGCGTATCCATGATGTTCCACAGGTCGGTAAAATAATTCACCCCATTCATGTACCACTGCAGCACAGAGAGCGACAGAGAGAGGACACAGCAGCTTGGAAATATCAACTGCTTCCAGATTTATTCTTGCTCACAAATTTCTTTCCATATCCTTTTTGAGCCCATGATGTGCCAAGTACGCCCTGCAACTGCCCTGTGCTGTTCCAGGGGGATTGGAAAGTAGGTTGCATGCTTGCTGTGCTGTTATTCATGTGTTGCTAACAAAGTCAAGAAAAAAAGACTCGTGGATCCTAACTGTTTTTTAAAGAGAAACCTTCAGAGAGTGAGTACAACCTGTGTGGGCAAAGGTGGAACCCCCCTCCCCATGGCTGCCACGTACAGTGGTGTAGGCTGTGCACTGCACAACTCTAGAGGGTGTTATCCATACTGCCGTCATCACAGATTGTGTGTTTACTGTAAAAATTTTCTGGCACATGGCAATAAAACATCTTATTAAAGAAACTTTTTTAAAAGTTTTAAAAACTTTTTTTTTTTTTGCACACAGGTGCTATGTGTGGCAGCTAGGAGGACAGACGTGGTCACAGAAATGACCAACAGGAAGAGTGTGCCTCAGTGATCCTTCCATCATGATTTGTATATATCAGTCATGATTTCTCAGAAGAAAGCATGTCAGGAAAACACTTAAAGAGGGATAAGAGTATCCATTAGAAGGCTGCATCTGGACAGCCTCTCTGGCAATCCCTACGCTGGATTTGGGGGATTCCAGGGTGGTCATCTAACCCTTTCATTCGTCCATCCACTCAAAACATATTTACTGAGAATCCACGGGGTTGCAAACACCTGTTCTGGGCTCCTGGGACACAGAGACATCATCGGATTGGGTGTGATGTCGACACTCAAGGAACCTACTGGCCCACAGCAAAGACAGACGTTAAACATGTTTAAAATGAAACGTGATAAGGGTCGGAGGGGAGGTAAGATCAAAGGTCCAAGTGAGCTCAGATAAGGAAACCACCAGACTTGTGCAAGGCAGGAAAACAACAGCAAAGATGTGTCATCAGAGGTACTTGGCACTTTTCAAATCTACTAAATGAACCGTCAACATGGGTCCACCTGCTATTAAGATATCTTATTTCCTATTCTGCACCTGAAACCAAGGCCTAAGAAAAAGAAACAAAGGAACTTGCCCTTAGGCAGAAAGCCAGCAAGTGATGGGTCTTAGGGTTCTGAAACGTGGTTTCCTCTCTCCAGCATCACCCTGCTTCTTTAGACAACCCCCCCACAGAGATCCCACAATCTTAGACTTGGAAGAGATTCAAGAAACATCATCGGTTTCTCAACAAGTACTTCTTTTCACTCATTTATAAATGCAAACAGCAACTTTAGTGGACAAAGGGGTGAGGGCGTTATGAAATCCAGTACCAAGGAAATATTAAAGTCCCCCAGGTGTGAGCAGCCCAATTTGACCGTGTTCCCCTGTGGGATGGCTGAACGCGTGGGCTCAGAAATCGAGTCAGGATCCCTAACTGTCCATTTGGGTGGGCCCGGTGAAAGTGATCACCACCCACCGAGAGCCATTTGCAAGGCGAGGGTAGTTGGGACAGGCTCTCCCTGCCACCTGCTTCCCTCTTTGAAACCCTGGCCTGAGAGGCAGGTAGGCACAGGGCCACGGGGCAGCCCCAGCCTGGCTCAGCCTCAGGCCACATGACGGGAAGAACCGTAAGTAGATCAAGGCTGGGGCTGGGAGGCACCGTTGCAGTAAGAAGACATTTTTAAAAAGGAATAGCCGCCTCTTTTCTGAATGGAACGCCAGCGATTGGCTATATTCATAAAATACCAGCAGCATATTTCATCCTATCTGTCAGGATTTGGGGATTCAAGGGCCTCAAGACTGAATGTGCTCTCCATGAAGGGACGCTGGGACTTACCTCATTTTAAATAAACATTCACAGTCTGTTTAATAGACCTAAGAGTTATTTAGCAACCATGTTTGCACTTATTGATTGCCTTGGTTAAAAATTCCAATTAACATAGCAACCTCTGTCTTCTGGGCAAGGGGACACAGGGAGACACTGACAAGCATGCATTTGACACCCAGACACTATCTGAAGCTGGTAACATCCTGCCTGGTTTTGCTTTTCGCTAACAAGTGTGAATTAGGTTAATTAAGACAGTACCAGGCCGGCAGAACTGATTGAGGAAACCAACCACACGAAGCATTCCAAAGGCCTGAGTCTGCAGACCCGAAAGGGAAACAGCGACCCCAAGTGTCAGAGTCCTGTAATGACAGGAATCGGCAAGGCTGTGTTGTGGAGATGGGGCTCACAGACCACACAGTCAGAGCTGCTCCCAGTCGGCAGGGGTGGCCTTGACCCCAGGCTCCTGACCTTAAGCACAGGCACGTCCCTCACTATCGCCTTAATATGCAGGACTGCTGAAGTCAAACTGTCCCTGACGCAGACGTAGAGAATGGACTTGAGGACACGGGGAGGGGGAAGGGTAAGCTGGGATGAAGTGAGACAGTAGCATTGACATATATACACGACCAAATGTAAAATAGATAGCTAGTGGGAAGCAGTCACATAGCACAGGGAGATCAGCTCGGTGCTTTGTGACCACCTAGAGGGGTGGGATAGGGAGGGTGGGAGGGAGACGCAAGAGGGAGGAGATATGGGGATGTATGTATACATATAGCTGATTCACTTTGTTATACAGTAGAAACTAACACACCATTGTAAAGCAATTATACCCCAATAAAGATGTTAAAAAAAAAACTGCCCCTTCAAAAACAAATTTTACGGGCTTCCCTGGTGGCGCAGTGGTTGAGAATCTGCCTGCTAATGCAGGGGACGCGGGTTCGAGCCCTGGTCCGGGAAGATCCCACATGCCGCGGTGCAACTAGGCCCGTGTGCCACAACTACTGAGCCTGCGCGTCTGGAGCCTGTGCTCCGCAACAAGAGAGGCCGCGATAGTGAAGAGGCCCGCGCACCGCGATGAAGAGTGGCCCCCACTCGCCGCAGCTAGAGAAAGCCTTCGCACAGAAACGAAGACCCAACACAGCCAAAAATATATAAATAAATAAATAAATAATTGTTCTATAAATACTAAATAAATAAAAAACAACTTTTACAAAGAAACAGAGGACACACTTGGACAAAGCTACACATCCTTAGCATCATGAAATACCACCCACTATGAAGGTGGAACAGCCGGGACTCAGCCAGACCCTGTGGGCATCACATCAGGCCTGGGGAGTAACTGGGAAGCATATCAGAAACCCAGAACCTCCCCCCAAGGCTCCTGCCCACCGTCTGTCCCACTCAATGTCCCCGCCTTGTGCCTCTCCTGAGCAAAACTCCACACACTCTGCCTGCCGGGGGTCCCTCTCCGTGCAAAAATGCGCCTGTCCTGAGTCTCCTTCTTGCATGACCCGAATAAGGGATGAGCAGCTAAATGTACATCCGAATCTGAAGGGAGATGCTTGTGACGTAAGGACTCCAGATTTTACTATCCCAAGGCCTCTAGGCCAACCTCCCCGTCAACTCAAGACTCGCTCATTCAGTGCTACTGGCAGCGCTCACCTCGTCTCCCTGAAAGCTCCCAGAAAAGACCCTGCCGGTCATCGCTAACTGGTAGAAAGTCCATGAGGACAGAGATATTTGCCTGTTTGGTTCATCGCTGTATCCCCAGGGTCTAAGACACTGCTTGTGGTAGGTGCTCAACAAATACTTGTTGAAAGACTGCGTGAATGAAGTGCTTGGCTTAAGCCAGGATGACTCTCCCTGCATCCTCCTTCCAGGCCAAGCTCTGCCCCTAGAGCAACCCAGGGTAAGTCGTCTCTCTAGACCTCATGCTCCTTTAGATTCCTGGAGGATACAAATGACGTTTGGACTCTGTGGCTTTAATGCAGCCAGGAGGCAGGGTCAGGAGCAGGACGAGGGGAGAAATGTTGGGAGCGTGAGTGAGGGGCAGCCAGAAGCAGGAGAAGAACTTTTTACTTTTTACCAGCCGTTCCAAGAAGCTGCTGCCAACAGCACCCTCTGCTCAAAAAGGGTACGCCTGAGCCCCCTCCTGCCAGGTTCCTCCCCACGTGCCCGGTGCTGGCTTCATGGTTCCCCCCTTACTCTCGGTCACGGCACATCTCTGGGGTTGAATCAGGAAGACCCTGCCTTGTCAATTCGTTTTTTTCAAAAAGATACACGCACTTGCCAGAAATGCGACAACGCCCGCTCCTGTGCTAGGCCCCGAGGATCAAATGTGAATAAGAAGCAAACATCTGGGCTTCCCTGGTGGCGCAGTGGTTAAGAATCTGCCTGCCAATGCAGGGGACACAGGTTCAAGCCCTGGTCCGGGAAGCTCCCACATGCCACGTAGCAACTAAGCCCGTGTGCCACAACTACTGAGCCTGTGCTCTAGAGCCCGCGAGCCACAACTACTGAGCCCGCATGCTAAAACTACTGAAGCCCGCACGCCTAGAGCCCGTGCTCCGCAACAAGAGAAGCCACTGCAATGAGAAGCCTGCGCACCGCAACAAACAATAGCCCCCCACTCGCTGCAACTAGAGAAAGCCCGCGCACACTTATTTGTGCTCATGACTTATTTGCCCCACTGGGCCTCCCCGTCCACAGAGGATGAGAGGTCTGCTGGTCTCTCAAACAGGATGAGACGCAGGGCTTTCCCCCTGCAGCCAGACAAACCCCTCCAAACTCACCCTTTCATCCTCTTCCTCTGCAAAAGCCAAACTTTCTCTTTGATGTGCCTTTGAAAGGTGGGATGAGCAGTTAAATGTACATCCGAATCTGAAGGGAGATGCTTGTGACGTAAGGACTCCAAATTTTATGGACTCCAATTTAAATCCAATTGTGTTCTAAGTTTGACCCAGCCAAAATTCAGCCTTGGCATTCAACCACGCCCATGAGCACAGCAAAGGAAGGGAGTCAGGGCCCCAGCACCCAACCGGTCTAGGAGGGAACACGTGCGACCCCATGCAGCGCCAGCTCCTATGACAATGTAACTCGGGAGGTTCCTAATTTAAAAGTTCTTGGTTAACTTTCTCACAATGGCCAGGGCCCATTCCCGTTTTAAATGCTGACTCTCCTTCCATCTTTCTCTGCTTCTCTCCAGCAGGATATTTTCACACCCTGGCTGCTGATACACAGAAGTCAAAAAAAAGAGAGAACTAGCAAGTAAAAGAAGGCCTCTGAGACTATATGGAAGGGGCTGTGGGTTGAATTGTGTCCCCTCCAAATTCATACATTGAAGTCCTACCCCCCAGCACCTCAGGATGTGACCTTGTTTGGAAGTAGGGTCCTTGCAGATGTAATTAGTTAAGATGAGGTCATACTGGAGCAGGATGGGTCCCTGATCCAATGTGATTAGTGTCCCTATGACAAGGGGAGACTTGGACAGAGACATGCACACAGGGAGAATGCAGTGTGAGCATGAGGTCAGGGATTGAGCAATGCATCTACAGCCAAGGAACAGCAGAGATGGCCAGCAAATCTCCAGAAACTGGGGATGGGCCTGGAACAGGTTCTCCCTCACATCCTCAGAAGCAACCAACCTTGCCCACAGCTTGATCTCAGACTTTTGGCCTTCAGAACAATGAGATGATGAACTTGTGTTGTTTAAGCCGCCCAGCTGGTGGTGCTTCATCATGGCAGCTCTAGCCCTAGCCCTAGCGAGCTAATACAGATGTGCCCTGGACTGAACTGTGACCACTTGAGCCAATGCCTGGGGCACCCCTGAGGCTGATCTGAAGTCATAGAAACCCTCTGCACGTCAGCAGGACCAGGTCCTGGGGTAGATTTGCTGGTAGACAGAAAGCCTGATAATCTTGCATGCTCAACACACTTCCACCTGTACTCCATCTCCAGCCAGCATCTGCACCTCCCACCTACTAGGCAAGCAAAGGCAGATCCAGGGCACTGGTACCAGGACTCCTGCCACCCCTCGTGCCCATGGCAGACACTTCTAATTCATTAAGATGTTCTCCTGCTGAAAATAGAGGCTCAGAATCTTTCTCAACCCAAGGCTCCTAGAAGCCACCAAAAAAAAAAAAAAAAAAGAGAATCTATTAGAGTTAGCATGATAGTTGAAACAATTTAGGAATCCTATTCTAGGCAGCAATTCTGTGGGGTCAAGAACAGCATCCTTTGCCCCTCCAAATATCTGGTATCACTTGGCACAGTACCTTGTATGCCATAAGCACCTAGGCCATACGTGTTGAATAGATATGTTTTTGGGTTTGGGCTCATATGGGACAAGAGTGACAGCAACAGCAGTTCTCAAATATTTTGTAAACTACCATTTTAAAAGGATTTTCTGGGATGACTTTTCATGATGGTTTAGGGATAGCACTGACCTTCACCATCAACATTTATTCATTCAGCAATTATTAACTGAGCACCTGCTACGTGCCAGACCCGGGCTAAGTTCGGATTAAGGATGGGAAGAGGATGCCAAACAATGCAGGTCCCAAGAAACTGGAGAAAACACCATGAATAAATGACATGAACTCCCTGAAATTCCCAAGGACGAATATGAATTTCCAACATTGTCAATCTGACACGCTGGGCATTGAGATGCCCTTAGCTGGAAAGTCCTTCCAATTCCCCTGCCACTCATGGTGCTGCCTGCCCCAGTGATGGTAATGACAGGATCACAAATGGCTCCTGATGATGGGAGTGGGTTTCTTGGTTTTTTTTTTTAAATGAAACTGGGAGGGAGGTTTTTTTTTTTATTATTATTTATGGCTGTGTTGGGTCTTCGTTTCTGTGCGAGGGCTTTCTCTAGTTGCGGCAAGTGGGGGCCACTCTTCATCGCGGTGCGCGGGCCTCTCACTATCACGGCCTCTCTTGCTGCGGAGCACAGGCTCCAGATGCGCAGGCTCAGTAATTGTGGTACACAGGCCTAGTCTCTCTGCGGTATGTGGGATCCTCCCAGACCAGGGCTCAAACCCGTGTCCCCTGCATTGGCAGGCAGATTCTCAACCACTGCGCCACCAGGGAAGCCTAATGGGAGTGGATTTAAAAGTCCAAGGTCAACCTGCTCTTTGAACACATTCCCGAGAAATTCATCTCCACCAATTAACGTTAATTAGAGAGCAAAGCTTGGGCTTGGAGATCTCATGGAAGAGCATCTTCCTGTTCATGGGTGGCCACCAAATGAGAACATTTATTTGGGGGCAATAATGACTTTGGAACTTGAGGATCAACTTCTGCTCCCCTTTGGCATTAGGAAGATGTCGCTCCCTGAGAAAAGGAGGGGGCGCCCCACGTCGGGGCTGACCTACCTGTCTCACTTCGTCACAGAACAGGACAAAGACCAGCGCGTAGAGGACCAGCTCTGGGGGTTGCGGCACGGGGTGGAAATCCATGAGCAGCACGTAGGCAAAGAGCAGGAGGAAGGCGATGTAGAAGACCACGTTCCAGGAGAAGACCACAAACGGGGAGGTGAAGAAGGCTACGTAGTGCCACAGGAGCTTCCGGTGCTTGTCGAGGGGCTTCTTCCTGCACCGAGAGGTGACAGCATGGTCACAGTCCTGGCCAACATCACTGCGTGGGCTACACCTCTCCTTCTGAACACAGATGAACACAGACCCACAGCTGGGCCAGGGACAGGTGGTGTCCAAATTGTGTTCTAAGTCTGACCCAGCCAAAATTCAGCCTCGGCATTTCGTGCTTAATAGATCCAAATTCTGCCTCAGATATTGAAGACATGACCCTACTTCTACCTCTTTGAAATCAAACCTGGGGGAAACCCACGGAGATCCCAGACCTAAAGTGCAGGGACTGGAGTGAACATCGTAATTTCCAGGCCTTATGATCCTTTGCACAAGAGCACACACACACACAGATACATGTACACACACACAGATAAATGTACACACACACAGATACAAGTACACACACACAGATGTATGTACACACGCACAGATGCTTGTACACACACAGATGTATGTATACACACACTCACACACACGATTATGTGCCTTGGTTTCATACCTAAATGATACAAAGCCACAGCCAACCAAGGGTATAATAAACAGACACAGGATAATCTTCCAGTTCTTGGTGTCTCGGGAAATCTCTCCGTACCATTGCTTGGAAAGAAAATTCTACAGGAAACAGAGACAAAGGACACAGGTCCTTATTAATGCAATGACATGCTGGATGGTGTGTGACCTTTCTTCCCAGCCCTCAAACCTCTCCAAAATAAATAACTCTCTGAATTGAGATCCTTATTCTTTTATATTAGTTACCTGCATTTTAAGGGGCTATGATTCAACCATATAAAATTCTGTTTGATTTTCAGTCCTTTTCTACGTTGGGTTCTGTGAACTTTAAAACAGAGGTGTATGAGTCCAAATTCACTAAACCTATGAATTTTAACCAACTCTAATTCTTACTGTGTAAGTTTAAACAAGCACCTCTGTAGCTCCTTTTCCCTGAAAGCTCACAAATTCACACGACATCCAGTGCTACCTGCGGGGCCCCAAGGATTCATTTCTGGAGGCAGACAGGTGACACCTGTCAGGAAACTGAAAGGAAGTCGGCAAGAGAGAGACCACTGGTGTCTCAACACCCACTTGAGCTGAAAAGGCATGCAAAAGCTTTCCCCAGACCGTATCAGCCCCTGAAAAGTGGAACAGGGCCTCCCACGAAGGCAGGAATTAGAAACTCGCTCTGTCTCTGACAGCAGCACCGAAAGTCAACACAGAAGGGGTGGGCATATGCTGGGTCACATGGAAGGACCCCGCGGCTCTCAGAAAAGATCATATTGGGTATTTCCTGGTGATCCGGTGGTTAGGACTCCGCACTTTCACTACCAAGGGCCTGGGTTCAATCCCTGGTCAGGGAACTAGGATCCCGCAAGCCGCACAGCACGGCCAAAAAAAGACCCCACAAGAACAAAAATATCATGTCAATCAGAAGGGACCGGTGTGTCTTCGTGGTAGAGCAGGGGGGGACCTGAGGCCTTCCCAGCACTGTCTGTAAGGCTGGGACCCAGGTGCCCCATCCATACCCCGGTGCATCCCTCCAGGAGAGGACAGCTTCCCCCGAGAGCCCTGCCCCGCTCTGCCTGGGCTTCTGGGGCCGGGCGTGTACTTGGCTCTTGAGGGGCAGCCCCCAGGGAACCGCAAACTGCAGTTGGTGGGTACATGCTTGGATGGGCAACACTGGGGCAGGCGGCACGAAGCTCCCAGAAGCCCCCAGAAGGCAACTTCTCCTTAGCACACCTGTGTCTGCTTCCTTCCCTTCTCTCCCCGGCCTCTCGGCCTCCACTCCCCTCATGCACCTCCTGGACTCACGTCCAGCATAAACCACTTGCAGTCAAATCCTCGTGTGGCGGTCCGCTTCTGCGGGGCACACCGAGACAAGTAAGGTCCAGTCTTCTTCCCTGTCCCAATCCTGCCGGGGTGATGAGCCCACCAGGCCATCGCTGAGCGGCACCACGAGGCCCTCAGTCACAGAAAGCTCCCGCGCCAGCTCGGGTTCCATGGCCACCAGTGACATCTGACCCCACACGTCAGCCTGCCCAGAGCAACCACACTCCCTGGTCCCGCGGGCCGGGCAGGGTGACTTTCCATAAACATCGCTGAACCGGCATCTGGTGGAAACCGTCGGGCCTGGTGAACTTGGACGGGAGCGTGAGTCAACCTCCCCAGGGCCCAAAGCTCTGGAACACCGGCAAGAGGGGGTCTGGGGGCTAAGAAGCTGTGAGCAGAACCATGAGCAGAGCGAGGCAGCCGTGGCAGCCGGCTGGGTCTCCCAGGCAACCCTGACCCCAGCACTGGCCTCCCTCCAGCCCACTACGACGCAGTGGCTAAACCAGAACAACAGCAAGGCCCCCTGTGTGTCCCTTGTCATCCATGGCCACACTCACTGAATCCACTTGGCTGCAATAGCAAACGGATTCTTTTGTAAACATTGTGCCAGTTATTGGCTGCATGGTATGATGGAAAGTCCGTAAGGCGGGCAATCATCATGGGGTCAAATCCCAGCCCTGCCACTTCCTAGCAGCAACCTGGGGAACGCTCCAGAACCTCTCTGAGCTCCTGAGTCCTCCTCAGTAAAATGGGATGATGTCGACCTGCACGCGTGCTGTGAAGATGAAGCGTGATCGCGTGTACAAGGGCTATGCAGACAAGTGTCAGTCCATCCATCTCTTCCCCGTCTTCCTCCCCTTCACACCAGACCCCTCCAGCTGGGATGGTGGGTGGAAAAAATCTCCCCTCTGAAACCTGAGATACCAGGTGCAAACTGCTGTTAATGTAACTTGGGGCAGAAAACGTCTACACTGGCTGAACCCACTTCATACTAGTTTCTCTGCTGCCATTACTACTAGTAATAGTTCTAACAGTAACAGCTACCATAAAGGGCTGGCCCCACTCACATATTATCTCATTGAATCCTCACAGCAACCCTTCCTTTACCCCCTATTATGCCCATTTTACAGATAAGGAAACTAAGGCTCAGAGAGTTCATGTAACCTGGCCCATCCCTACACCTAGTTAGAGATACGCTGGATCCAGAGACCCAGCTGATGGAAAGGCCCATTTCTGGGCATGATGTTTGGTGACTGCATGTTGTTTACCTGGACCCCGGGCTGAGCGATGAAATGCTGGTCCGTGGCCTCCACCGCCAGCTCCAAACAGCTGCTTCCGCCCCAGGCTTCACAGGAATAGACCAGGAGCTGTTCCGCCAAGTCCTCGTCGCTGCTGTAACACTCCGTGAACAGCTCTAAGTGACAGTGTCCCCAGAGAGAGGGAAACGGGAGGCAGGGCTGGCCAATACACAGAACTTTCCCGCCCCCGGGCCCACCAGCCACGCCCTGACTTCCACGAAAGCCTGGCTGCGAGCTTCCTGGATTATAAAAGGCAAAGAGAACACCAGTACAATATGATTCTCCACTGAACAAAGGGACCTGCTTTGGGCACCGCGCACACAGCACAGCGCCCCCTGGCAGCAGGTGTCCAGAAATGCCCACTGAATTGAGCTGCAGTGAACGTGGGGAATGCCCTCTTTGGTGGGGTTCAGCCACTGGGGAGGGGATCCAGACCCTGAGCCCCCCTCCATCTCATTTACCTTCTGTGCTTTCTTGGTGAGGTTCTTTGCAGTTAAGGCACAGTGCAAAAAAAAAGCCAAAATGACGTAATAAAAAACACTGGCCCAGGGCTTCCCTGGTGGCGCAGTGGTTAAGAATCCGCCTGCCAATGCGGGGGACACGGATTTGAGCCCTGGTCCAGGAAGATCTCACATGCCACAGAGCAACTAAGCCCGTGTGCCACAATTACTGAGCCTGCACACCTAGAGCCCGTGAGCCACAACTACTGAGCCCATGTGCCACAACTACTGAAGCCCGTGTGCCTAGAGCCCATGCTCCACAACAAGAGAAGCCACCGCAATGAGAAGCCCGCGCACCACAACAAAGAGTAGCCCCCACTCGCCGCAACCAGAGAAAAGCCCGCGCGTAGCAACAAAGACCCAACGCAGCCAAAAATAAAATAAATAAAAATTAAAAAAAAAAAAACCTAAAAAAAAACAACACTGGCCTACTGCATTGAGGGTGTGCTTATATTTTGAGACCTTATGACAAACAGATTGGTGTGCAGCTCCTCAGAGAAAATCTTTTAAAAGTCGAAATGCTCGGAGCCATTGCCTAGCTGAAGTCAATCCAAAAACAACGTAATACCTTGAAATTTTTAATATAGTAGAAGAAATAATCAGACACCTTTTCCCCAACACAGAGAGGTTAAATGAATGAACATTTCTTCATTAGATCAGACAACAGACAAACATGCCTGCATTTTGCAACGTGCCACCTTGCAAACTTAAAACTCCCCAGTGGAAAGAAGAAAACTGAGCCGGCCTAAAATTCTCTGTTGCTGTGAGGCAACTGGTCCGGGCCCTCTGAGCAGGGGCAACGGCAAGCTGTGTTCAAGGGCAGGTGAACAGCGAACAGAGGACAGATGTTTCAGGAGCGTCACACTCAGCGGGGCCTCTGCCCTCTTCCGCTCCAGGTGATGAGAAACATCGCCCTGGGGGGGAGCTGGGCAGCTCGCCTGTTGCCTTGTGTTATAGAAGCTCTGAGCCTCCTAAGTTTGGGGAGATGTGGGACCACCAACACCAGCCCTTATTCACGTGACCTCATGGGGAATCGAGGCACGGGGACCAACCCAAGATGCTGCTCTGGCTGCTGCCTTTGCCATTAGTAATAAACCATCTGTGTCCCTAACCCAGGGGTCTGGGGTCGTCTGTCAGTATATGTATAGGAAGCTGGCAGGCTAACCTGTTAGCTTGCACGTCAGGTAAAACCTCACACGTGTCAAGGTTTCTGAATAGCATCCCCCAAACAAAACACCCCAAGGCTTCCCTATGGTGCTGAGTTACTTAGACCTGGCCTGGGTGTGGCCCTGGGCAGCTGTGGGATGAGAGAGCCTATATTTTACCACCTTCATTCTTGGAAAAGTCAGTAAATGCCACCTGGCGTGGCTGTGCCGGCCACGGCTCCCATTCCCAGAGGCTTACCCACTGCTCGGGTCTCGTACTCGTTTGCCAACTCCTCAGACTCCCCTGCAGCATTGATGTCATTCTTCACCTTGGCCAGAGTCTTCAGAAGCTTGCTGGCTCCCAGGGCTGCCAGAGTACAGCCCCTGGTCTTCCAGAGGGGTGAGAATGTCACAGTTAATTTGTAATCCCTTGCAGTCGAGTCAACATCAAAGTCAGACAAGCACAGATTGACGGCAAAAGCAGGAAAAGGTAAAAATCTGAACTGTTCATAATGATTCCCAGTAAAATTTGCAATGTGCACCAAGAGTCTCGAACCTGAATACACTCACAGTCTTGAACATGGAATTAACATACAAAAAGAAAATATCAAGATAAATGCATCACTAATTATTAGAAAAATGCAAATCAAAACTACAATGAGGTATCACCTCACACCAGTCAGAATGGCCATCACCAAAAAATCTACAAATCATAAATGCTGGAGAGGGCGTGGAGAAAAGGGAACCCTTTTGCACTGTTGGTGGGAATGTAAATTGATACAGCCACTATGGAGAACAGTATGGAGATTCCTTAACAAACTAAAAATAGAACTTCCATATGACACAGAAATCTCACTACTGGGCATATACCCTGAGAAAACCATAATTCAAAAGGACACATGTACCCCAATGTTCACTGCAGCACTATTTACAATAGCCAGGACATGGAAACAACCTAAATGTCCAATGATAGGTGAATGGATAAAGAAGATGTGGTACATATATACAATGGAATATTACTCAGCCATAAAAAGGAACGAAACTGGGTCACTTGTAGAGATGTGGATGGACCTATAGAGTCGGTCATACAGAGTGATATAAGCCAGAAAGAAAAAAACAAATATTGTATATGCATATATGTGGAATCTAGAAAAAATGGTACAGATGAACCTATTTGTAGGGCAGGAATAGGGACACAGACATAAAGAACAGACATGTGGACACGGGTGGGACGGGAGGGTGGGACAAACTGCAAAATTAGGTTTGACATAAATACACTACCATGTGTAAAACAGATAGCTAGTGGGAACCTGCTGTATAGCACAAGGAGCTCAGCTCAGTGCTCTGTGATGACCTAGATGGGGGGGGGGGGGGAAGGGGGGGAGGGAGGTCTAAGAGGGAGGGGTTATAGGTATGCATAAAGCTGATTCACTTCATTGTACAGCAGAAACTAACACAACATTTTAAAGCAATTATACTCCAATAAAAAAAAAAAAGATAAATGCAGGAGAAGTTGATAGTTAGACGTGGCAATGGGAAGCCTGATGACCCACCATCATGCTGTAACAGCTCAGAGGGGGAAACTGGTCAAGGACACGAAGACTGACAACTGTAGTTAGTGAGAGTGTGTGTGTCAATCAATATTCAATACCTAATCTTAGGCTCTAAAAACAGAGAATGCAGCTTCTTTTCAACTGTTCATAAATCATTTATAAAAATCATTATGTGTGGAATCACAAAGAAAAATCTCAATCATTTCCCAAAGCAGGCTTTGTACAGGCCCTACTTCCTGCCCATAATGCAAGAAAGTTAGAAATTAATTTTAAATTAAACTTTAAAACCTCCTCCACTTGGAAGACAATCACACATCCACACAAACCTAAGAAGCAGGTGCCTCCTGGATTACCCACCAAGCCCAGAACTTTCCAGGGACCTCCCCTCCCAAACACACCCCTGTTCACATGGAAACAGGCACAACCATGTCCACCGACATCAAATATTCCATTTTACTGAGGACATTTTAGATTAGGTATGTGAGGTTTGAAAGGGTCAGAGCAATCACAACCAAGCATACATCTGCCGCAGACTTGGACATTTACCTGCTCCCAAATGACTTTGGAAAGTTCCTTCTTGTTCTGAAGGATGGCCCAGATGAAGAGTGCCTGCAGGGGGTGCCGAGTGATAGGAGACACGTCCTGGGAGGGATTAGAGCAGGGGGTCAGCACATGCAGATGGAGAATCACTTTGGCAGACACACTAGTATAAGAATGAAAACAGGGTCAGGATGCCCTAGGAGAGTGCCCCATGTTTGGAGGGCTCTGTAACTTGGTGTCTGAATCCATTTTCACAGAACAGTGATGTGAGTTTCAACAGAATCTTTGATCTATCATAAAAGACAATGTACAAGCAGATGGAAAGGTATAAAGGGTGAAAAAATGGGCTGACAGCAATTTAAAAACTGAATGACTTCTGACAGGCTGAAGAGAAAGCAGTTCCTTCTCATCATAGAAATCTCTTTCTCATCTAGAAAAATCGTTCTAACTAAATTCTAACTTTCCAATAGTTGAAGTTCAATTATCACAACGTAAAACTAAAGTTATTTCTTTGGAGTGTTATTCAAAGTTACAATTCCTAATACATCAACTAAGAATCCCAGCTCCTATTCAGCCTCCCATATCTTCCAAGGGAACCTTTTCAGATAGAAAACAACTCTATGTATATATTCCTTTTAATCTTCCCTACAGGTTTCACCAAGATCCAAAATGTTTCTGGCACAGTTATGGATACTGTGGAGAGTTTTAACATAAATAGCATCAAACAGCTTTTTAAACATTTCCAATTCCTTCAAACACCTAGCTCATTTAGATTTTTGCAACACACATATAATAAAATTCTAAAACTATAAAAGATAATGACCTAGTTTGAGTTTTCCCAGAAACAATCAAGCATTTGAGACAAGTAGTTTATTTTAGACATGATTCCAGGAAAACCACTAGGAAATTGAGGAAATGAGATTGGAAAAGAAAGGACCAACAAGTTGTCATGGTAAATAACCAGAGATTAATCCCACTAGGCAACCCTTGGAGCCAGTGTAGGACACAGGTCTCAGAATTATCTCCTCTGAGCAGGGGGGTTGCTGAGGTATTTATACACCAACTTCTGGCAGTCACTGGGCTCTGACCAGAGCAGAACTTCAGCAAAGAGTTGCAGGTTCTAGAAACTGGGCCTGCCTGTCCTTAAAATAGGAAATCTTGAGAGAATATAAGTGGTACCTCCACAACACCTTCTCAAATGGAAACCTGGATTATCTCTTTACAAAGATTCACTGCCCCTTTTATTCACAAAAGGAAACTCGGCAGTTCTCCAGTTCTTTGCATAGGTAGCAGAGAACTATTTTAGGCAGATCATGTCCAAAAGACTAAGACATGATCAGGCAGCCAGTCATTTGTCCCCATTCCCTGCTAGATGCCTTCAGAAAGTGTGTCACACCAAGCTTTGCAATTAGGAAATACTGCAATAACTAGTTGTAAAGATAGCACAAAGAACAAAGCAAGAAAATGCACCACTTGTTACCTCGCTAGGACTTGCTAGCTTAAATAAAGGAAGTAGGAAAAAATAACAACCCCAACATGTTAACTACATGACAGCAATGAGGTAGGGAGTAGGAAAGATGGAAGTAGAGAGATATTTTGAGGGAAGACTCAAGAGAGCAAAGAATTGAAGCAGACAACTGTGACAGTACACACATGGAGCTCTATGTCTATCTCATCCCTGCTATTCCTGTCTTCCTTCCGGAAGCCTCTTCGGAAGTTAGCAACCAGTTTCCAGACGAACGTGAGGAGGGTGTCATTATAGGAATTCTTGGCAATCTGCAGGTTCCGATACACCAGGGTGCTGAAGTGATTGGAGAAGAGCTCGGTGAGGACGTCATTGGTGAGAAACTTCTGCAGGTTCAAGCCATTCTCCAGAAAGAGGCGGACAAACTTGGGTCTGTCCTTTATGAGAGCCATAAACATGACTTCCTGAAGGTCAGCAGACTGAGGAGAAAGAGCAGAGAGAGAACGCACAGCCTAAATCCAATCAAGAAAACAAGGCACCTTCTTTCTCAGCCACATCAAATTTTCAACCATGAGGTAAATAAAACTTATCTTTTCAGTTGTAACACAATATTAGATTACAGCTCAAACATCGAGATGGGGGAAGCAGCGAGATGGAATCTTTGAAATCAGCCAGATGTGAGCTTGGATGGGAATTGGTCTCTTGCTATTGTAAAGTGGAGATAATGACACCCACGTAAGGATGATGTTGAGGGACTTCCCTGGTGGCCCAGTGGTTAAGACTTTGCCTTCCAATACAGGGGGTGCGTGTTTGATCCCTGGTTGTGGAGATATGATCCCACATGCCTCATGGCCAAAAGACCAAAACATAAAACAGAAGCAATATTGTAACAAATTCAATAAAGACTTTTAAAAATGGTCCACATCAAATAAAATTCTAAAAAAAAAATTACATTAAAAAAAGGGATGATGTTGATCAAGAATTGATCCCAGTGTCCGGCATAAAGGAAGCACTCGCTCCATTAGGGGGCAGGGGGCTCACGGTACAGCTCGCACCATTTCTCTGAGGTCTACACTGGACACCAGTTGTGAGCCAACCACCAGCCAACTCTTCCTTCTGTGCCATGGGGTCGCCCCACTGCCCTTCCCATGCCACGAGGCAAAGGCCTGGTCATGTTACATAACCATGAGTCACTGGAACACTTGACAGTGATACCTGGTTATTATTTATCTTTACCTCTACTGTCTGGCTCCTGATAATCCTTATCCCATAGAAGCTTATTAAGAATCTTAATAAAGATAATTAATGTGTACTTCAGACACAAACCCGTGGTCCACGGGCCACACCAGCTCTCAGATATGTTCTGATTGTCCTCCATACTATTTCTTACAATTTGATTCTGTTGCCAACATTAAAAATTAGACAGTTCATAAAAATCCACATTGCCAGCATTAAAATCCAGATTCACAAGTAAATACCAGAAGCTCTGACGACACAGAGAACCGTCAGTTGGAGCCAGCTGGGGCAGCTCCAGGAGCCTGGGCACTGTAGCCCTGGGCCCCCCACTAGCCTCGCTGCTGCTCACCCAGCCACTGTCCTCACTTTACTTGTCTGAGCGCTGGTTCAGGGGAATATCCGCTGCCAAGGGCAGCATTAGCGGTTTCTGTTTCTGTCTGATGTTGGTCTCTCCGGGATCACACATTGCCTGCAGAGGCAACTGCCAAGGGTCCCTTGAGTCCCCACACTGTGGCTCCAGGTGGGATAGGGACAAAAGGAGGTGGCTGCCCTGATAATCTGCACTGCTAACAAGTTCCCAGGTTATTCTCATGCTGCCCCGGGTCCAGGGACCACCCTTTGAGAACCACTGGCATACGGGGAAGAGAACAGCTTTGCAGTCAGACACATGTTTGTTTCCAAACCTTGGTTCTACCATTACCTTATGTGCGACCTCAAACAAGACTGTGCCTCAACCTCAGTTTGCTCGTCTGTAAAATAGGTGCTTGTGGGGATGAAATGAGACAACACAGGTCAAGATGCCTTCAGAGATTCAAGTTCGGAGCAGGCCCTCAAAAGAACATCAGAATGGCCCTCCTGTGGTACCCATGGAGCCCTAGCTTGTTAACCAGCAAAATGAGATAATCCCTGTGATGGCTGGCATGACGGCCAAGTGAACTAACACAGTGAAGCTGCTTTGTGCACTACAAAAGGTTATGCAAAGATTTTTAGTTATTTTTAAACAAAGACTTATATATGGCTTAATATGTGCCAGTGTTCTAAGCACTCTAGAAATATTATCTGATTTAATCATCATAACAATCCAATGAGGTAGCTAGCACTATTATTACCATCTCTGTTTTCAGATGAGCAGTGGTGTGCTGGTAAATACTTTACAACCAACATTCTGGAAGAAAATAATAAGCCCTGATTTGTAGTATTTGACCATTGCTACAGTGTAAATGCTCCCAACATGGCCAGTCTTTGGCTACCATGTGACATCATTGAATGCACAATTGGGACCCAACACAGAGTAGCAAGTACGGTGTTTCCAGAATGCAGATATAATTGACATAACCTCCAGAGTATAGATCAGAGTAAATGTAGTAAAATAGTTAGAAAGGGACGAGTTTGATTATTTATTGCCTTTGTTTTTAATAAAATTTATTTAGTTCTAAGAGTATAGTATTTGATTTTTAATGATTGTATTTAACAACTGACTCAAAAATCCCTAAAAATTTTAACAGTCAGCTCTTGCTAAAACCAGTATGAACTGACCCTAATTCACCACTGTACAAGGAAATTGAGGAAGGTTAAGTAACTTGCAGAGGTTAGGTCATACAGATGGGCTGGCTCCAGAATCCATACTCTCAACCATTATGTCCTTCACTCAACTATCTTTAGCTGAGTTAATAAAATTAAATGTACTATTCAATGCATGCCTGAGTTTATGTTTATTTGTACCATCTGATGTCACTTAAATAGAACATTTCACACACAGGGGTTCATTTCTGAATCAATTACCTAGATTTACATACAGCTCTGTTTTCCCTCAACTAACTAAAGGCTTGCCATGTGAGATAGGGTTCATTATACTGCAAAAACCAAAGATAATGTTTGCTAAAGGAATGAATAATTTAAAAACCTGTAAGCCATGACTTTATTTGGATTCTATTATTAAAATTGATCACATGTAAGGATAAATGAAGTCTTCATCTTTGATTATACAACGATAGGCCTAAAAGTGTTTTCACTGCCCACCAGTGACTGAAGAGCTTAAAACAAAGGAGCCTCCACCTTGCAGATCCAAGTGTGATGGTTTATAGTTGTTCCTACAAGACAGAGCTCCTAAGGCGGATCTCACTTTAGTTGTACCCAAGAGGATGCTGCTGGAAAATGCAGTCTTACAACTCTCATCAAATTCAAAGTGAGAAAAGTCATTCTACTGGAAAAAAGTACAGATTTTCTGGACATACAACTTCCATATTGGAGGTACTCATTTGCCTGGGGGAGTCCTGATTTTCTAACTCTAAGATATTCATTGTATGTCTTTAATCAACTTGTTCTATTTTTCTCTTATGCGTCTCACTGCTGACAATTCTCTTATGAGAACTTGGCTAAGAAGGTGGGGCAGGGCACAAAATGAGTACCGCTGTCTGGATTTTCAGTTGAGTTACTTCTGATAAACCCCTTTCAATCATCTTGCACTTAGTTTCCCCACATTTCTGTCCATCAACTCCCAGGAGGAAATCTGCACCTCAATACCTCGATGGAGAATCGCCTCTCACATCATGGGGGAAGAGCTATAAATTTTGGATGGTAATGGTGGATTGATGTTACCTTACATTAGTGTATTTGTTTTTATTATCTCTTTGCAAGCAACCTACTAAGTCAATGTTATTATCCCCTACTACAGATGAGGAAAGTGAGCCTTGGCAACACCGATGTACCAGGACAGAACAATCCTTTACAATATTCAAGAGCAAAGACCCTGTCAGAAATGGACCAGACCTGTCACTGGAATAACCCAGGAGGGCCTCCTATGTACCTCCCACCGGCGGTCATTGGTGAAAATCTCATCACTGGCTAGGTCCAGCTGGTTCCACTCCAGCAGAAGCTTCAGCTGCCCATTCCAGTTGTCCTTATCTTGTTCATTGGTGCTAAAGGCTGTAAGAGGACAGGGAAAAAAATCAACTCACCAAACGCCCAGAAACAAGAGAGTCAGAACCATTCCATATGGCCAATTATCACAGCCATTTATCAAAGGAGATTCTAAGCGTGTTCTCTTAGAATCAGACACTCAGAGCTGTCATTTCACTGACAGTTTATTTTCACTCAATCTTATCCATATTCTATATGTCCCAAAGTATGTAATGTGGATCAGTTTAGGTGATAATATCTTTCCATTTCATATCCTAACAGTGTAACTATGGTATATTGATATTTTTCCATAGATTCAGATTCCATAAATGGCACATTTCCAGGACCACATCTGACTTTTACTATATCTAAATCTATGACATAATGAGCCCTATTATAACAATATTCCACTTGTCTTTTTCAGAGCTAATAATTTCTGTACCTATGTATCTCTACAGATATAGTCCCATTTTAATAAATATCCTTACAACCAAATTTCTGACAAGCAGAGTAAGAATGATTCTAATGAATAGCTAATGCTTAAAGTGCACTTCTCTTGTGCCTTGCCCTGCTCTGCATGCCTTAAATATATTAATCAGATGGCTCAACTCTATGTGGTCTTTGCCAGGGGTCTATTTACTTCAAGTAATTCCACCTTGATGGGATTCTCAGACAGCAAAGTTCACACATGAGGATTTTAAAACTCAGGTTCATTCATAAGCATAGGAGATGTGTTAACCCCTGAAACTGGACGCAAAATGATCTATGTGTGTGTGTACGTGTGTACACAGATGTGGAATCCTACGACAAAGGTCTATAGCTTTTATCATATTCTCAAAGTGTCTGAGACTCAGATAAAGATTCTAAACCACTGTTAGAGACAGCTCTTTGGAAAGTACTGTGATCATATTTAACTGATATTTTGATGACATAAAAAATTCTTGTTCTGTTAAATATATACAACCAAGGAGATTTAACTCAGCAGGTCAATAATAGTTATTCCAACTTCTAATATAAGATAATCAAAATTAAGTGCAAGATTATATTTCTGTAAAGCTGTTTTAAAAAATAAATGGAAGCCATTAAAAGCCACAGAAAGCAACACAAAGCTGAAACTTCTACAGGAGCTAATTTTACTCACCTTTGTACAATGCATAGGAGATAGCATTGCTCACAATTTCATCCCCAGCTTCTTCTATTTTAATAACGGTTAATAGGTGAGAACTTTCGTGAATTTCTTTGAGCTGGCAAGATTTAAAGAGCAGAGTTGTCAGCCAACTGATTTCAGGCACAAGGAGCATAAACTCTCTTTTGGTGAGGAATATTTTATTCCATTTTTTTAAAGACCACCTATAGGAATGTTCCAAATCTCCTTCCCTCTTCTACAGCGCCTGTACCCACAGCATCTAATTTCTAAATTGGAATAGTGAGCCCTTGACCACAATGAGAATAAAGTACTGGCTCTACAAAGGCACATATATCAACAAGTCCCTATCAAAAAGCTGAGAGAGGAACTCTCCTACATTGTTGGTGGGAATGTAAATTGGTACAGCCACTATGGAGAACAGCATGGAAGTTTCTTAAAAAACTAAAAATAGAGCTACCATATGATCCAGGCATCCCACTGCTGGGCATATATCCAGAGAAAACCATACTTCAAAAAGATACATGCACCCCAATGTTAATTGCAGCACTATTTACAATAGCCAGGACATGGAAGCAACCTAAATGTCCATCAATGGAAGAATGGATAAAGAAGATGTGGTATATATATATGATGGAATATTACTCAGCCATAAAAAAGGAACAAAATAATGTCATTTGCAGCAACATGGATGGACCTAGAGATTGTCATAATGAGTGAAGTCAGACAGAGAAAGACAGATATCATATGATATCGCTTATATGTGGAATCTAAGAAATAATGGTACAAATGAACCTATTTACAAAACAGAAATAGAGTCATAGATGTAGAAAACAAAATTAGGGTTACCAAGGGGGAAAGGGGGGCAGGACAGATAAATTGGGATTGGCATATACATACTACTATACATAAAAATAGATAACTAATAAGAACCTACTGTATAGCACAGGGAACTCTACTCAGTACTCTATAATGATCTATATGGGAATAGAATCTAAAAAAGAGTGGATTTATGTATATATATAACTGATTCACTTTGCTGTATAGCAGAAACCAACACAACATTGTAAATCAACTATACTCCAATAAAAATTAATTTTTAAAAAAAAGCTGAGAGACTCATTGACTAGGGATGAGTGTGTGTGTGTGTGTGTGTATGTGTGTGTAACACATGGTAGGTGCTCAGTTGTTGAATGAGTGAATAAATGCGGAAAAGACAACAGAAGACCACAGAAATCATCCGAGTGTGGACATAGGGCTTAGATTATAGGAAGGAAATTTCAGTGTGAACAAAAGCCAAGACAATTTGGTGACTGACTAAAGAGATGAGGAATTCACTATATTATCCTTTGTGATTTTTCTGTAAAGTTTAATTTTAAGACACTTTTTAAGATTCAAGAGCTTGGGGAGAGGAAGAGCCCTTGATTCCATGGATTCAGGCATTGGCAAGCTTGGTGGGAGCTTGGCAAGGAAGAGCTCCTTCTGGAGAAGGAAACAAGTCTGGCTGTGGTTAGACTGAGTTCAAGATGGTGGTGGGTTTTCCTGGCAACATTTGGAAATGAGGGCCTGAAACTACAGAGAGTTTCAGCTGGATGGAGAGGGAAGCCTCAGGTCAGGCTGGAAGGGTGAAGATGTGGACTAAAAACGGCCCTTGCATATATCCAGAAAAGACAAATCTCTTAATTCAAAAAGATATATGCACCCCAATGTTCATGGTAGCACTACTTACAGTAGCCAAGACATGAAAGCAACCCAAGTGCCCATCAACAGATGAATGGATAAAGAAGATGTGTGTGTGTGTGTGTGTGTGTGTGTGTATATATATATATATATATATATATATATATATATATATATATATATATATATATAACTGAATCACTTTTCTGTACACCTGACACTAACACAATACTGTCACTCAGCTATAGTTCAATTTTTAAAAAAAAAGAAAAAAGAAAAGCTCTTGGATTTGGACTTTAGGAGGTGACCTCAAGGCTGCAGTTTCCTGGGAAAAATAGTGTCGGAGGCCCTAGTTCAAAGGACATCTGAGGGTGACGAGGAAATAAATGAAAACGGCAGGAAAACACAAGTCACAGTGGGTTTGATGGAGAGAGGAGGAGGGGCTGACAGCAGGAGGGGAAGAGCCCTCTCATTACGCTGGCAGCCTTTGTTCAGGCAGAGGAAAGGGGTCCAGCCAGAAATGACAGGAAGGAAGGGGTCTAGGTCCCAAAATTCTGGGGCACAGATGGGGGTAAGCAGCACAGACGGGGTGAGATATCCTTTCCTTCAAAATGAAAAGGAAGAAGGAGAAGGTGAATATGGATACAGAGCAAACTGATGGGACCCAGAGATGCTGCAGGGGCGCCTACCTCATCCCCCCTCCCCACCCACGTACTCTCACCTCCTCGGATCCTAACCCTCCACTGCAGCCGGTGTGACCTTGACTGAATACACTTGGATCACACCTCACCCTGCCTCAAACCCTGCAGTGACTTCCCACTACACCTGAACAAGAACAAAACCCTCAAAAGTCCTCCAGTTTCCACCCACAGTATCCGCCCTCATTGCCATCTTTCAACTCCTCAGTAGCCATGCTTACCTCACATCTCAGGAACTTTGCACCAAACAACCCCAGCCCTCACCCTTGAACCCCACCCATCATTCAGACATGGCTCCCACGCCACTTCCCCTTAGAAGCCCTCCCTTGAAAGGCCTTCCACACCAGGCCAGGCTCCCTTGGCTCAAGCCCTGTGTATCCATGCTAACTTTCTTCAGAACACCCTTTCTGGTTTGAAACTATACAATACATTGTATTGTAATCACTCAACATGAATTTTTTTCAATTTCTGTGTTCTCTCTGAGGACAAGCACTCCCTGTTGCATATACTATTCTTTCTGAAATGCCTGTTCCAATACCAGGCATACAGTATGTGCTCAATAAATAACAACTAAACAAATCCAAGTGTTTGAAATGAATGAATGAATGAATGATACCTTGGTTGGCTGATAGACTGGGAGACTCTGAAGGGTCAAGTTCTTGAGAAGGTGGGGAGTAGGTACAGCAGAATAACCATGAGAGCACTGCTAGGGGAGGAGGGCCTGGTCCCAGTGGGGAAGAATACAGGGTCTCTTGAAGAGGATGAGAAACCATGAGGTCAGGTTTGGGGGCTCTTTGTCCACATGATCAGTGAGGTCACCCACAATTACCCTGGGAGGTTGCTCAATTAATATTTGATTGGAGATTGGTTCAAGATGGCAGAGTAGAAGGACATGCACTCACTCCCTCTCGCGAGAGCACCGGAATCACAACTAACTGCTGAACAGTCATCGACAGGAAGACACTGGAACTCACCAAAAAAGATACCCCACAACCAAAAACAAAGGAGAAGCCACAATGAGATGGTAGGAGGGGCGCAATCACAATAAAATCAAATCCCATAACTGCTGGGTGGATGACTCAAAAACTGGAGAACACATATACCACAGAAGTCCACCCACTGGAGTGAAGGTTCTGAGTCCCATGTCAGGCTTCCCAACCTGTGGGTCCAGCAATGGGAGGAGGAATTCCTAGAGAGTCAGACTTTGAGGGCTAGTGGGATTTGACTGCAGGACTTTGGCGGGACTGGGGAAAACAGAGACTCCACTCTTGGAGGGCACACACAAAGCAGTGTGTGCATCAGGACCCAGGGGAAGGAGCAGTGACCCCATAGGAGACTGAACCAGACCTACCTGCTAGTGTAGGAGAGTCTCCTGTGGAGGGAAGGGGGCAGCTGTAGTTCATGGTGGGGACAAGGACACTGGCAGCAGAAGTTCTGGGAAGTACTCCTTGGCGTGAGCCCTCCCAGAGTCCACCGTTAGCCCCACCAATGAGCAGGTAGACTCCAGTGCTAGGTCGCCTGAGGCCAAACAACCAACAGGGAGGGAACCCAGCCCCACCCAGACAAGCAGACAAGCGGATTAAAGTTTTACTGAGCTCTGCCCACCAGAGCAACACCCAGCTCTACCCACCACCAGTCCCTCCCATCAGGCATCTTGCACAAGCTTCTTAGATAGCATCATCCACCAGAGGGCAGACAGCAGAAGCAAGAAGAACTACAATTCTGCAGCCTATGGAAGGAAAACCACATTCACAGAAAGACAGACAAAATGAAAAGGCAGAGGACTTTGTACCAGATGAAGGAACAAGATAAAACCCCATAAAAACAACTAAATGAAGTGGAGGTAGGCAACCTTCCAGAAAAAGAATTGAAAATAATGATAGTGAAGATGATCCAGGACCTCAGAAAAAGAATGGAGGCAAAGATCGAAAAGATGCAAGAAATGTTTAACAAAGACCTAGAAGAATTAAAGAACAAACACCTAGAAGAATTAAAGAACAAACAAAGAGATGAACAATACAATAACTGAAATGAAAAATACACTAGAAGGAATCAATAGCAGAATAACTGAGGTAGAAGAATGGATAAGTGACCTGGAAGACAGAATGGTGGAATGCACTGCTGCAGAATAGAATAAAGAAAAAAGAATGAAAAGAAATGAAGACAGCCTAAGAGACCTCTGGGACAACGTTAAACGCAACAACATTCACATTATAGAGGTCTCAGAAGGAAGAGAGAGAAAGGACCCGAGAAAATATTTGAAGAGATTATAGTCGAAAACTTCCCTAACATGGGAAAGGAAATAGCCACCCAAGTCCAGGAAGTGCAGAGAGTCCCAGGCAGGATAAACCCAAGGAGAAACATGCTGAGACACATAGTAATCAAATTGACAAAAATTAAAGACAAAGAAAACTTATTGAAAGCAGCAAGGGAAAAATGACAAATAACATACAAGGGAACTCCCATAAGGTTAACAGCTGATTTCTCAGCAGAAACTCTACAGGCCAGAAGGGAGTGGCATGATATATCTAAAGTGATGAATGTGAAGAACCTACAACCAAGATTACTCTACACGGCAAGGATCTCATTCAGATTTGATGGAGAAATCAAAAGCTTTACAGACAAGCAAAAGCTAAGAGAATTCAGCACCACCAAACCAGCTCTAAAACAAATGCTAAAGGAACTTCTCTAAGTGGGAAACACAAGAGAAGAAAAGGAGCTACAAAAACAAACCCATAACAATTAAGAAAATGGTCATTGGAACACACATATCGATAATTACCTTAAACGTGAATGGATAAAATGCTCCAACCAAAAGACACAGGCTTGCTGAATGGATACAAAAATAAGACCCATATATATGCTGTCTACAAGAGACCCACTTCAGACCTAGGGACACATACAGACTGAAAGTGGGGGGATGGAAAAAGATATTCCATGCAAATGGAAATCAAAAGAAAGCTGGAATAGCAATACTCATATAAGATAAAATAGACTTTAAAATAAAGAATGTTACAAGAGACAAGGAAGGACACTACATAATTATCAAGGGATCAATCCAAGAAGAAGATATAACAATTATAAATATATATGCACCCAACATAGGAGCACCTCAATACATAAGGCAACTGCTAACAGCTATAAAAGAGGAAATTGACAGTAACACAATAATAGTGGGGGACTTTAACACCTCACTTACACCAATGGACAGATCATCCAAAATGAAAATAAATAAGGAAACAGAAGCTTTAAATGACATCATAGACCAGATAGATTTAATTGATATTTTATAAGACATTCCATCCAAAAACAGCAGACTACACTTTCTTCTCAAGTGCACACAGAACATTCTCCAGAATAGATCACATCTTGGGTCACAAATCAAGCCTTGGTAAATTTAAGAAAATTGAAATCATAACAAGCATATTTTCCGACCACAACGCTATGAGATTAGAAATCAATTACAGAAAAAAACGTAAAAAACACAAACACATGGAGGCTAAACAATATGCTACTAAATAACCAACAAATCACTGAAGAAATCAAAGAGGAAATCAAAAAATACCTAGAGACAAATTACAATAAAAACATGACAATCCAAAACCTATGGGATGCAGCAAAAGCAGTTCTAAGAGGGAATTTTATAGCAATACAAGCCTACCTCAAGAAACAAGAAAAATCTCAAGTAAACAATCTAACCTTACACCTAAAGGAACTAGAGAAAGAAGAACAAACAAAACCCAAAGTTAGTAGAAGGAAAGAAATCATAAAGATCAAAGCAGAAATAAATGAAATAGAAACAAAGAAAACAATAGCAAAGATCAATAAAACTAAAAGCTGGTTCTTTGAGAAGATAAGCAAAACTGATAAACCTTTAGCCAGACTCATCAAGAAAAAGCAGGAGAGGACTTAATAAAAAAAAAAAATGGAGAAGAAAAGAAAAAGGAGAAGTTACAATGGACACCGCAGAAGTACAAAGCATCCTAAGAGACTACTACAGACAACTCTATGCCAATAAAATGGACAACCTGGAAGAAATGGACAAATTCTTAGAAAGGTATAACCTTCCAAGACTGAACCAGGAAGAAATAGAAAACATGAACAGACCAATCACAAGTAATGAAATTGAAACTATGATTAAAAATCTTCCAACAAACAAAGTCCAGGACCAGATGGCTTCACAGGTGAATTCTATCAAACATTTTAGAGAGGAGCTAACACCCATCCTTCTCAAACTCTTCCAAAAAATTGCAGAGGAAGGAACACTCCCAAACTCATTCTATGAGGCCACCATCACACTGATACCAAAACCAGACAAAGATACTACAAAAAAAGAAAATTACAGACCAATATCCCTGATGAATACAGGTGCAAAAATCCTCAACAAAAGACGAGCAAACAGAATACAACAACACATTAAAAGAATCATACACCATGATAAAGTGGTATTTATCCCAGGGATGCAAGGATTCTTCAATATATGCAAATCAATCAATGTGAGACACCATATTAACAAATTGAAGAATAAAAACCATTTGATCATCTCAATAGATGCAGAAAAAGCGTTTGACAAAATTCAACACGCATTTATGATAAACAGTCTCCAGAAAGTGGGCATAGAGGGAACCTACCTCAACATAATAAAAGCCGTATACAACAAACCCACAGCAAACATCATTCTCAATGGTGAAAATCTGAAGGCATTTCCTCTAAGATCAGGAAAAAGACAAGGATGTCCACTCTCACCACTATTATTCAACACAGTTTTGGAAGTCATAGCCATGGCAATCAGAGGAGAAAAAGAAATAAAAGGAATACAAATTGGAAAAGAAGTGAAACTGTCACTGCTTGCAGATGACATGATACTATACATAGAGAATCCTAAAGATGCCACCAGAAAACTACTAGAGCTAATCAATGAATCTGGTAAAGTTGCAGGATACAAAATTAATGCACAGAAATCTCTTACATTCCTATACACTAACAACAAAAGAACAGAAAGAGAAATTAAGGAAACAATCCCATTCACCACTGCAACAAAAAGAATAAAATACCTAGGAATAAACCTACCTAAGGAGGTAAAAGACCTGTACTCAGAAAACTATAAGACACTGATGAAAGAAATCAAAGATGACACAAACAGATGGAGAGATATACCATGTTCTTGGATTGGAAGAATCAATATTGTGAAAACGACTATACTACCCAAAGCAATCTACAGATTCAATGCAATCCCTATCAAATTACCAGTGGCATTTTTTACAGAACTAAAAAATAAAAATCTTAAAATCTGTATGGAGACACAGAAGACCCCAAATAGCCAAAGTGGTCTTGAGGGATAAAAACGGAGCTGGAGGAATCAGACTCCCTGACTTTAGACTATACTACAAAGCTACAGTAATCAAGACAACATGGTACTGGCACAAAAACAGAAATATAGATCAATGGAACAGGATAGAAAGCCCAGAGATAAACGCACGCACCTATGGTCAACTAATCTATGACAAAGGAGGCAAGGATATACAATGGAGAAAAGACAGTCCCTTCAATAAGTGGTGCTGGGAAAACTGGACAGCTACATGTAAAAGAATGAAATTAGAACACTCTCTAACACCATACACAAAAATAAACTCAAAATGGATTAGAGACCTAAATGTAAGACAGTACACTACAAAACTCTTAGAGGAAAACATAGGAAGAACACCCTTTGACATGATTCACAGCAAAATCTTTTTTGATCCACCCCCTAGAGTAATGGAAATAAAAACAAAAATAAACAAACACGACCTAATGAAACTTAAAAGCTTTTGCACAGCAAAGGAAACTACAAACAAGACAAAAAGACAACCCTCAGAATGGGAGAAAATATTTGCAAGTGAATCAACAGACAAAGGATTAATCTCCAAAATATATAAACAGCTCACGCAGCTCAATATTAAAAAAACAAACAACCCAATCCAAAAATGGGCAGAAGACCTAAATAGACATTTCCCCAAAGAAGACATACAGATGGCCAAGAAGCACATGAAAAGCTGCTCAACATCACGAATTATTAGAGAGATGCAAATCAAAACTACAATGAGGTATCACCTCACACCAGTTAGAATGGGCATCATCAGAAACTCTACAAACAACAAATGCTGGAGACAGTGTGGAGAAAAGGGAACCCTCTTGCACTGTTGGTGGGAATGTAAATTGATACAGCCACTATGGAGAACAGTATGGAGGTTCCTTAAAAAACTAAAAATAGAATTACATATGACCCAGCAATCCCACTACTGGGCATATACCCAAAGAAAACCATAATTCAAAAAGACACATGCACCCCAATGTTCATTGCAGCACTATTTACAATAGCCAGCTCATGGAAGCAACCTAAATGCCCATTGACAGACGAATGGATAAAGAAGATGTGGCAGGGCTTCCCTGGTGGCGCAGTGGTTGAGAATCTGCCTGCCAACGCAGGGGACATGGGTTCGAGCCCTGGTCTGGGAAGATCCCACATGCCACGGAGCAACTAGGCCCGTGAGCCACAACTACTGAGCCTGTGCGTCTGGAGCCTGTGCCCCGCAACAAGAGAGCCCGCAATAGTGAGAGGCCCGCACACCGCGATGAAGAGTGGCCCCCGCTCGCTGCACTGGAGAAAGCCCTCACACAAAAACGAAGACCCAACACAGCCTAAAATAAATAAATAAATAAATAAAATAATAATAATAATTTAAAAAAATAAAAAATAAAAAAAAAAGAAGATGTGGCACATATATACAGTGGAATATTACTCAGCCATAAAAGGGAAGGAAATTGGGTCATTTGTAGAGACGTGGATGGGTCTAGAGACTGTCATACAGATTGAAGTAAGTCAGAAAGAGAAAAACAAATATCGTATATTAACACATATATGTGGAACCTAGAAAAATGGTACAGATGAACTGGTTTGCAGGGCAGAAATAGAGACACAGATGTAGAGAACAAACATATGGACACCAAGGGGGGAAAGTGGCAGGGTGGGGGTGGTGGTGGGATGAACTGGGAGATTGAGATTGACATATATACACTAATATGTATAAAATAGATAACTAATAAGAACCTGCTGTATAAAAAAATAAATAAAACAAAATTCAAAAAAAAAATTTGATTGAATGTATACATTCATTAATTAATAATTCCACTCTTGGGCTTGGTCTTTTGGGAAATTTCTACCAACTGCAAAACCCCATACAAGTGCATAATCAAAATGCCAGGCTAATTTTTATTATTGTTGTATGTCTTCTGGTTGACTTGATTATAATTATGATAAATCATTAGCATATGAATATGAATTAGATGTGAATCCCAGAAAGAATAATATAATCACAGGAAGTGAAATGTGTCCAACATTTAGCCTGCTTCAGACGACTTTCCTGTATCAGTTTTCTTGAAGCAGAAATCAAAATCCTTCATAAAGGATGTGGGGACCCGTAAGGTGGCATGGCCCTCTGCACATGACCTGGTCTGGACTAAACAAGCCAACTCGCAGAAGGAGTAAGAGAAAAGTCACTCGAATGGACCCAGGGCCATCTTTGGTGGGTGAATTAAGAGTGGTCTATTCCTTCCTCTGTGGGCATCCTTGAACGGACCACCGAATTTCTTCCATCCATCACAGGAAGTTACCTTCAGGACATTGCTCAACACACAAGGTCTTAGGTTGATATCTACGCTTTGGGATTGCTCCCCTGATGTGTTTGGAATGACTCAAACTGTTTAGGTCTGAATACATGGAGAACTGAAGATAACTACTTTGGGTGATACATATTTTCCTCACCCACATATTTTCATGCAGAGGGACCTCCATCCAAATCAGGTCCCTAGGTATCCCCCAGCCCTTCGCTTACTGCTACTCCGGGTAGGGGAGTGACACAGCCAGTTGATGACTTTGGCCTTGCCCAGCCAGTCCTGTCCTGCTTCTCCGTTGGGATCTTCTCCTTGCAGGGTGCTAGTGCTCTGGTGTCTGCTATCAGCCACATGCCTAGGCTAGGGCTAGGCAGATGGGGGCCAGCAGTCATCCAGGGCTGCCTCTGTCTGGGTGGGGTCATCTGTCTCTTTCTGGGGTTCAGCATAAGGAGGCCCATGGTGGCTGCACCCCTAAGCCACATCTTTGAACTTGGCCTTCATCACCAACGAAGCTGATATTTTGATCTCTCTATTTACCTAATTCTTGTGTCTGTCTCTCAACTGGACTTGGCCAAGATACAAGAAAATCCCAGCAAAAACTTTCATGTAAAACCACCAGCTTCACCTTTTTCAGCAAAATCTGCAAAATGCAGTATCTCAAGTAGGAACATCATATACGCATTCGTTGGGCAGGGCATCGTTCAGTACCAACACTGACTCAGCTACAGACAGAAGATGCATGTGCATTTTTTAATCCTGAGTCTGAGTAATGAGGCTTAATCCAGAAAGGACTTGTTTCCTGGTCACTTCGACCCTGCCGTACCTTACCGGGATTATCGCCCAACTGCCTACTCATGTGAAATTAAACAAAACCGACAGGGTCTCACTGTGTGTTAATTTTGTACAGAGTACCTGTCAGCCTAGAAGGCGGGGTTGATTTTTCTCATTATTTACAAGAATTTGATTTATCCAGGCTTGCTTTAAATAACGACAAAGGCCAATACACACTACTCTATATAAAATAAACAACAAGGATTTACCGTATAGCACAGGAACTATATTCAATATCTTGTAATAATCTATAATGAAAAAGAATCTGGAAAAGAAAGTTTTATATATATATATACATACATATGACTGAATATATATATATGTATCTGAATCACTTTGCTGTATACCTGAAACTAACACAATATTGTAAATCAACTATACTTCAGTAAAAGAAAAAAATAATGACAAAGGCTACCATGAGCCAGATAATCTTCACTACTCCAGGATTTCGGTTTGCCAAACTTGACACTTTGAGGCTCTTCCACAACTAAATACTGCTGAAATACCAAGCTAATTAAAGAACTTTTAAAATTATTTATACTAAATTCAACCTTTCACTCTAATGATGAAATGCGCTGTATGATTAAAGTAACTCTTGTTGTCTACAGCCTGTCATTTCCTTTATGGGAAAATTTCCAAGTGGCAGCACATGCTCCTAAGAATATCCAAACAGCAAAGGCCATTTTTGAATGAGCTGATGTGAATGTACCTACTGATATTAATGTGAGCTTTATCACAAACTGAACAGTCAACAGAATGAAAGTCATTTCAAGTCAACACCAGTCATGAAACAAGAGAGAAAGGTTGAGAAAGCATAACACTATGTTAAAATGCTTTATAGGCTTAGCAATAAGAAGCATGAGATATTTCGATTAGTACATATTTCTTATATGATCCAATAGGAAAGGTGAGAGATTCTGAATTAATCACAGGTCAGTTAACTTAGAAAGGCAATTATTCTGTAGTAACAGCTTCTCCACTAGACATAGATTCAATTTAGAATCTGCATTTCTAAAACAGCATCACAGGGATTTTTTCCTCCCCGCTGCTGATAACCTACAAAACACAGAAGCTCAATGCTTGTTGACAGGGTGTAAAAGAAGGACTATCAGCTTTGCAAACAGACAGACTGGAATTTAAGCCCCATCTGCTACCCCTTATGAGGTATGGAAACAGGGCAAGTCATTTAACTTATGTGAGCTTCAATTTCCAGCAAAAAAAACCTGGTTTGGGCCAGAGTGCAGTTTCAAAGTCACTGAGAAAGTATAAAGACCCTCAGCTGCTAGTGGAGTTGGGCACTGAAGGCGCTCTCCCTTCCCAGGAACTTGCTCCCTACAACTCACCCATTTGATCCAACTCTCGATCTCCTCCTCAGGCAGCCGGGACACCGTGCGGGGTAAGAAGCGCACCAACTTCTCCTTGATGATGGATGACGTCAGGGCATCCTCCGCCTCCACCAGGCTGGCGATCACATCGGCAATCTGCCCGGAGCCTTCCACCACCACACAGGGAATTTTACTTTTGATGGAGGTGCTGATGGCCTGGGAGAAGGGAGATAGAGTTGACCAGATGATCAACAGAACCCAGCTCAGGATGGAGGTTCTAATCAAGCTGGTTAACAAATCACATCGACACATCTCTGCACTTCATCGTTTGGCGAGGCAGTGGGAGGGGTTATTTTCAATCAGAAGCAAACCAAATGTTTGCAACCACTTTAAGCATCAGAAATGTAAGCCAGTTGTCTTACATCCTATGTTAATACCAAATTCCATAATGAGGACACATGTGAGTGGCAAGTTTTCCATCAATAAGTGCTTTAAAATATGCCTCTATACAAAATCGATCATTCCAAATACTGACATCGTAGATTTGAGCGACAGCTCTTAAGATGGTACTCAGCATTGTAGTTGATAGTTTTTCTGATGGAGGTTTACAATATTCGTACTTTTAAGGTATGAAAATACCTTCACAGCAGCAGCCATACATTTTTTGTTATGTTGACTCACATATTTCCCTCTGCAAATAATTTCCCTTGCTCCTTCCATTGAAAGAAAAGAAAAATATATTTGCTTTCTGGATAACCACCTACCACATTTTTATTTCCTTGATAAAAATCACAGAGACCAGCAGAGGAGAACCAGGCATGAAAAATTTTAATCACTTGACAACAAAACAAAGTGATGTACACGTGGGTACAGAAGAAACTGTGAAGCCCCTTCCTTTAGCCAGGAGTGATGTCTTCCTTAGAGAAGACGTTGGCCATAAAGAATGCGGTGCCTTCATCAAATCAGGGTGAGATCCATCTTCACCTGACTACCTGTGCTACAGGTGGGTGTCGGGGCTGTGCTGGGGTGGAAGTGGGGATGATAAGAGAGTGAGGTGAAGGATGAAGGGATGAAGTGTTCAGCAGGCAGTTTCTCCTCCCTCTCTCTTCTCTCCTGTGGGTTCTGTGGGTTGTGAACTGGCTGAACAGACCTTGTGGGAAATGCTATAGAAATGCAGTGCTCTAGGCCAGGAGCAGCTTGCTGGAAACCATAATTCTAAATCTAAAATCTGAGAGATAATAAATGTAACCATCTTCAATTACTTTTTCTCCATCTCTCTTCCTCTGTAATGTGACTGCTTCTTCAAGCATTTCCATACTGACTGTTTCACACTGAAAAAACATCTCTATTTTAATTTCTCTCTGAAAAGTCTTTAGGTGCTTAATAAATACCTGTTGATGAATGAATGCATGTTGATGAATGATGGATGAATGAATCACTGTTATAGAAAAGAATAAACAAAGAGAAGCATTAGATTATGATTCCAAATAACTCTGCCAGAAATTTCATGTAACTCCAGGTGTATATGATCATGGGGTGGCCATGGTTTTCCAACATACGCGCTGGTTATGGTCACTAAGTCCTGTGAGTTCATGTCAAGACTTCTCTTTGGCAGGTTGATGGTCAAAGAGAGCAGTAAGTGCACAGACTATTCATGTTGCTACAAACTATCTTCCTAAATTTTCTCAGCTGAGGGAACAACTTAAGCCTGTTCGGGCAACACTGTGTGATTGGGAAAATGCTACCTACTTGCCGTAGAAAAGAAATTAGTCGTGTTAGATTAGGTGAACCCCAAAGCCCTGAAAATGCAAATTTGTTGAGTAAGCTTGTTGACTGATCTTATAGAAATCCAAACCAAGACTCACTTTCAAAGTCTCTTTCCCACCTCCTTGGGCAAAACACACAATGGGGATCTTGCCACCGTAGTTGGAATCTGTAAAATATAAAACGTAAAACTTATTTTGGGCACATCAGAAATATTCACCTACCTCAAGGAAGTGGTGGACCCCATGAGCCCAGGGTGTGGGGTGATGGCTGCAGATCTCACAGACTTGACCACCTACCAGCTGATCACAATGGATTCATCCCTGTGCTCCAAACCAGTAATAGCATGACACGGGTCACATTGCAATCTGTTACTGATATTTAAAATGCCAAAGTCTGTGAATGACTGACTTTTTGCTAATATACATTAGGCCTGGTTCAAGTTTATCCTTAGAATAATTACACTTTCACTCATTTGCATAATCCTATGCTTTCCTGAGTGGGTGAAAAATTTGCATAACTATGTGTTCTTTCCAGTGAGAGTATTGCATATATAAATGTTTTCCTTTGTATGCGTCCCATTGAGAAAGGAAAGAGGTTGAGATTATCTCCAACAAGTCCCTGTGATGGAGTCTATCACAAGATCACGAGGTAATCTGGTTCCACAACAGGACACATCTCAACAATAGGAAGAGAGTTATTTATCACTTGCCATAGCAAATAAAGGCTTTCACTCAACTGCTGCATTCTCCCCTTGAAACCAATGTTTTAGGTGGTTCTAGTATATAGAAGTAGCCAATAACCAAAGAAGTAAACCATCTAACAGTTAAGCTAGTGGGTTGGTTTTTATCGCTTCTATCCTAGCTAACCGCATTGCTTTGTCAGCGCAAATTTGCCATTGCGAATTTTACTGTGTTCTTAAATGTTGTCGAGCAGAATGGACAGCAGGTTCTCTATGCTGGGTGGGACAAACCAGGGGAGGACGAGGCAGCATTTGTCAGTGTTCCAGCACGTTGAAGGGTACATATCAGAGTAACCTTGGCAGGAGCACCTCTAGTATATTAAAGAAGAGATGTAACAGCCCTTCTTTGGCAATAGAACATCTAATTGGGTGAGTTCACCATTCTTTACTCAATAATTGGGAGCTATTGTTGGTGCTGCTGCTGCTGC
This sequence comes from Eschrichtius robustus, assembly GCF_028021215.1. Taxonomy (NCBI): domain Eukaryota; kingdom Metazoa; phylum Chordata; class Mammalia; order Artiodactyla; family Eschrichtiidae; genus Eschrichtius; species Eschrichtius robustus. Next base: position 6,547,765 of record NC_090828.1, read on the forward strand.
TTTTGTTAGGATGTTTGTCTAAGGTCCCACCTCCTCAACACTGACCTTGAATAGTGCGCTCGGAGATGTACTTCTCCAGCTGATCCCGGAGCTTTGCCTCGACTGCGGGGTGTCCATGGCAGCCGTTGTCCACGAGCAGCAGGTGGGTGTGATTGTTGTCTAGGATGTTCAGAGGGTCTCTCTTGAAGTCATCCATAATGTACTGGGCTGAAAAATATCCCTGAAAGGCACAGAGAGACTTGTCTTTGAGGTTTATTTGTTGGCCAAAACGCATGATGACATTTTCACAGGTTCATATTAAGGGTAACCCTTTGGGTTCAACTACACTGATGCTCTTCCCAGATTCCTAAGTGCAGAAGGGTCTTAGAGGTCTTATAGTACAGGCCATCATTTTAAATATGAAGAAATGAATGCTCAGAATGGTTGCATCACTTGCTTATTGTCACGTAAATGACCGGTGGCGTGTAAGAATCAGATTCTAATCCATTTCTTGTTCCATTGCCCTGTGCTCTAAATTCATTGAAACTGATAGCATTCAGGAAAGTGTGTGTGTGTGTGTATGTGTGTGTGTGTGTGTGTGTGTGTGTGTGTGTGTATCCAGACACATACATTTGTATGTGTGTGTGTCTGGATAAGGTAGAGGTAGACATTGATACACACACACACATATTTGTCTGTAATCCATCATATGCCAAGACCTAAGACAACGTCCAGGGATTAGAAAACGAATAAGATGGAGTCCTAGCCCTTGAGGAGCACATAGTTACGGGACCATGAAAAGAGGCAATTAAATACATACTTTGCCCTCGCACTTAATACCAGCGAATAAAAAACTAAAGAACTGACTCTAACAGGATTTGCTGGGAACAAATCTTAATGAACAAAACACACCCACCGGTAACTCCTTCCCAGGAGTTCTCTGATTATGTCATCCTTGTTTTTAATTCCTGAGGTTCCAAAGGAACCTTGTAAGGCCGACTTCCTTATGAGCTGACTCCATCCCAGAGCCCTAGTGTTCAGGCCAGAGCCTTGTGCCGTGGTCTTTCTCCCCCGTGACCCCGCAGACCCCCTCATGTCCAGCCCATACCTCGACATCACAATTCCTGATGAGGGGTTCCCTGTTGGAGACCATGCCCCAAGCCGCAATGCCAATGGCCACTATGTTCTCCTCTGAATTCCTGCTGATGGTGTTATCTCTCACTACCTCTCCAATGTACTTCATCAGCCCATAATGGGTGCCTCCAGTGAGAATCCAGGCACCTGTCGACAAGAGAGAAGAACAAACGCTCAGCTGGCTCTGCATAAGTTTCCCATCCTTTGCTCGACCCCTAAAGAAGCCCCACCCGTGAGCGCTAGGATGCGGCATTACTGGCCACACTTTGGAGGGGGCTTGACCTCTGACCGTATAGAAAGGAAGGAGAAGAAGATCTCCAAGTTTCTAAGAGATGCTGTTTTAAAAACAATACGGATTCTGGACCACACTCTAGACCCGCATCATCAGACTCTCTGGGAGGTGGGACCAGGGCACCTGCCTCTTTAACCAGCCTCTCGGGTAGATCTTTTTATGGGTAATGAATGCCTGGCCTGAGCCTTTGAGCAAGTTTGGCAACATCGTCATGGAAAGCGGAGCGGTCTGCTCCCAGAGCCCCCTCAGGGATCCTGGTGATCTTCCTGGCCTGACCCTGGTGCCTACGATTTAACTTCACAATTGCACAGCTTTGCACACTGGTATTTTAAGGTTTTTATTTGATGATTTTTGCAGTGTCAAAGGTGTTGCACAGTTTTGTTTTTGTTTTCAGAATTGAAGTAAATAATACCTACAAAATATTATCTCACATAATAATAGAATCTAAAGTTGGAAATGCCCCTAGGCTAATATGCTACCCACGCAGGAATCCAGCCTGAGGCTGGGTCACCAGCCTCCCCTGATTAGCTCTGGTAATGGAAGCCTCAGGAGTCCCGAAGCAGCCCCCTCCCCCAGCTGTTAGAAAGTCCTTTTGTTCATTTTTGTCTCCATTCTCTAATTTTGCTACAGTCTTCCTGATGAGGAACTAATTTAGTCCTCTCCCACATAAAAGTCCTTCCAATATTTTAAGGTAAATGTGATGTAGTTCTTAGAAGTTTCAGACCCAATTCCTTCAGCCAGCTCTCACTGGAGGTGAACTCCAGACCCCTTGGCAGCCAGCCTCCTTCCTGCAGACAGATTTCAGTTGTCAACATCCCCCTTTCAAACGAGGCAATGGGAGGCACAGTAGCTCTCCACAAGGAGACAAGCAACCTCCCTGCTCTGGCCCTTCACTTCATCTAAGTAGATGTCCCAACCCCGGGGACTTTTGTCTGCTTTGTTCTACTCTATTCCCAGCACCTAAAACAATTCCTGACACATAGCAGGCATTTAAGAAGTATTTGCTGAATGAATTAATTATGTATGTTCAGATCTAGTAGTAAGGAAGTTGAGTTGCTGGGTTCCATAACAAAGTAACTACCTACTGTGTGGTTCCCTCTGACTGGTCAGGAAATTAAGAATAAATGGGAGAGGGGTGCCACAGTTTCTTCTTGACATTAAGGAAAAACGTATCTAAAGCAAGACATGCTTCCTTAGTTCTGTCAACTAATATTCTTAATAAAGAAGTTTTTAAAATGTTAGCCTTAGATAAATTAATAAAATAAAGGTTAGGCTTTGATACATGGAATCTAATCTTGAAATTAGAGTTTTACATTCTAGTTAAACTCAAATGGAAGTAAGGCTGCAAAAACAATTTGCCTATACTCTTCAAAAATGTCCTTGGGCTTCCCTGGTGGCGCAGTGGTTGAGAATCTGCCTGCCAATGCAGGGGACACGGGTTCGAGCCCTGGTCTGGGAAGATCCCACATGCCGTGGAGCAACTGGGCCCGTGAGCCACAATTACTGAGCCTGCGCGTCTGGAGCCTGTGCTCCGCAACGAGAGGCCGCGATGGTGAGAGGCCCGCGCACCGCGATGAAGAGGGGTCCCCACTTGCCGCAACTAGAGAAAGCCCTCGCACAGAAACGAAGACTCAACACAGTCATAAATAAATAAATAAAAGAATGTGAATTTCTTTAAAAAAAAAAAACAAAAAACTTTAAAAAAAAAAAAAATGTCCTGAAAGACTGAAAAAAGCTAAAGAGTAGTTCCAGACGAAAGAAAGGTTTTCAGTTTCCTATGATATGAAAAGCTAAATGGATCGGAATCCAGACGGAGAAAACAAATTTTTTTTCTCTGAAGACATTGTTAGGATAATTAGCAAAACTAAACCAAGGACTGTTTGTTAGATAACAGTGTTGGTCAAGGTTAACTTTCTCAGGGTTGCTAGTTGTATCGGGTTATCTGAGAGAACACCCCTGTCCTTCAGGGAGGCTCACATATTTAGGCACTAAGGGTTATGATACCTGAAATTTACTCTCAGGTGATTTTTCTTTTTTAAATCATAATATGTGGATATTTAGAGAGAGAGAGAAGATTAATACGGGAAAATGTTAACAATTGGTGAGCATAAGTGAAGAGGGTACAGATACTCCTTGTATTATTCTTCCAACTCTCCTGTAGGTCTGACATTTTTCATAATAAAAAGTTAAAAAGAAAAAAATAAGCTGAATATTTCAAATAACAAAGCCATGGTTATTTGTTTTGATCGCCATCAGACAGTTACCTGGTGCTTACAACTTGCCAGGCACTAACACTATTTCCAAAACACACCACTGATCCCAAAATAAAAGAGCAAACGAATGAAACTTTCCTTTTTGATTCGCCACAATACTCTGGGTAAAAGTTCACACGTAAAAATAACAAAATGAAAGTTTTAGATGAAAAGAAACATAAAATTACCCACAAGGAAGTTCCTTGACGCTGATTTTAAAGAGCTACTGTGTCCCCACCCTCCACCTACCCCCTCACCATCGGCCAGAGCTCCCAGTCTGTCCCTTCATTGAAGGATCTTGCTTTTAATTAAGAAAATGATTAATCATACAGTTCTAGAGCATCTGGAGTCTGCGCGTGATGGCAAAGGAGAATCTCGTTCCGTCTCTGAAGACGCTGCGCAGCCTGGATGGACAAACCCGCGGGCGCAAGGTCCCCGCCGCCGCAGGGACGGTCCCGTGGCTGCAGCAGCGACAGCCGCGTGGACGCAACGGGGACCGACGCACCTTTCGACTGCGCGATGTAGATCAGGCGGCTGAAGATCTTGCGCATGCGCGGCTTCAGGGCGAAGTTTTTGGCGCCGCCGGCCACCGAGATGACCAGGTTGGGCGTTTTCAGGTGCCAGTGCTGGGTCAGCAGCTCGTAGAGGGTTTCCGCGTCCGTGTCGCAGGACAGTCGGATATACTGTGGGGAAGAGGGGAAGCATCAGTATCGCAGGTGTTCTCCTGATGGTGGGGCTTAGCCCGGTTTACCTGCCCCTTGGGGAGGGGGAGAGGGGAGCGCCTTGCAGCCGAGGAGCGTCCCCTTGGGGAAGTGGAAGGAAGGCAGTGGAGTGAGGGGCGGGTGTGGGTGCCCCTGCAGGGACCCCCCCCCCCCGCCCCACAAGCCGGCTGGAGAACTTGGGACTTTATCCTAAAGGGAGTGGAGCACGTGTGAGGCGTTCTAAGCAGAGTAGAAGCCGGATGGGATACACATGTTAGAGAGTCCTCCAGCGGTAGTGTTGACTATGGGACAAGACAGGTAGCGAGAGATGCAGGGAGGTGAGATAGTGGTGGCCCGTCCTGGGACAGAGGCCTTGGGAACAGACAGAGTGGACAGAGCCGGGTCACCTTCCAGGGCTGCAACGGCAGGGCCTGGGGAGGTGAGGAGTCAAGGCCCAGCTTCCAGCTGCCTGAGGACGGTTGTGTCACTGGCACGGAGGACACAGGAGGATTTAAGGAGACTGTTAATAATTGCCAACTGAAAACTGGCATTGCCATCTGCCTCTACAAGGATGAAGTCAACAGCCACTGCAGTCGCTGACCTTCAGCACACCCTGAAAGGAGTTCAGGGTGGAGATCAGGAATGAGGCCCTCTGTGCTCTGGGAAAAACTGGCAGAGCAGGCCTTCAGATAGTTAGATATTTTTCGGGAGATTTTATGAGCCCAGATTCTTGCATCTCCTCGTATCTGGAAAAGCACTAAAACCGTTAACGGAGACATCTGCGCCTTGTGACGAGCAAGAAAGCTCTGCCAAAATGTGTGCTTGACTGCACGTCCCCCCTTCACTAAAATCATAGATAACACTGCCCCCGCCCCCTTTGGAGCAGTTCCTCAGAGCCATCTGAGATGCTGTCTCCTGGGCTACAGTCCTCATTTTGCCCCAAATAAAACTTAACTCACAACTCTCATGTTGTGCTTTTTTTTTTTTCATTGGACATAATCATTAAACATCTTTGTAGAATCCTGTGTAAGAGCCTGCAGTGTGATTGTGTAGAGGAAAATGTCACCTTATTCAAGGCCACATTTATTCTCAAGAATGTCACACACCAAACTAAACCAGATGATTCACAAGTGCATTTGTCGGGCCTTTTGTAGCAGTGAGGGCCAGTGTGGATGTCACATGAGCCTGCCCTGTGCCTGGAGAAAGGACCCTCAGTGACAAGCCAGTCATCACCCGTGGAGTGTTGCTATGGCACATAATCTAATCACAGCTTTTGATTTTCACAAGATTTATCTTTTTCTGCAATCATTTTTGGATTGACTACCCATCTCTCCCGCCTCCATGCGTACTATTAGACAATTCAGGGTAACTCAAGGTAGCCCACACCATGTTAGCATATGGATTAGCTAGTTCAAGTAGGAAAGCATTGCTTACCTTCCCTTTCTTCCCCAGAGTCTCAAACTGAATATCCCCAAAAGCATCAGTGGGAAATTCCTTGGTGTGTTTCTTGTAATTCCATTTCTCATTTTGGTTGATCTGGGTGCCTTCTATGTGCTGGCTCTGGGTATAGCCACACTTGCACACATTTTCCCTGAGCGGAAGGATATTGATGGGAAGGAATAGCTTTCATTAAACCTGCTTAAATATTTCATCACATTTCTTAGAATAGACCACACGCGATTAGCTTAAATAAACACAAAAAGAGATTTCACCATCACATCTAATTTTCAGGCTATTTTCATCATCTCAGTTGGTTGTTTAAAAACTATCTTGGTGGGCTTCCCTGGTGGCGCAGTGGTTGAGAATCTGCCTGCTAATGCAGGGGACACGGGTTCGAGCCCTGGTCTGGGAAGATCCCACATGCCGCGGAGCAACTAGGCCCATGAGCCACAACTATTGAGCCTGCGCGTCTGGAGCCTGTGCTCCGCAACAAGAGAGGCCACGATAGTGAGAGGCCTGCGCACCGCGATGAAGAGTGGTCCCCGCTGGCCGCAACTAGAGAAAGCCCTGGCACAGAAACGAAGACCCAACATAACAATCAATCAATCAATCAATCAATCAATCTTTAAAAAAAAACAAAAACAAAAAACTATCTTGGTGTTTTACCCCTGTGACATGGAAGATCCAGGCAATACAATACAATTGTATCTCCGCTGAGAAAGAAGAAAGCATGAACGCAGGGAGAGGTGGGGATAAAAGACAAACAGAGAAGCGTCCTTGAGCCTCCACATGCTCCAGCCATGGTCCTAACAATTCTAGACTCCCAGCCACTTCTCTCTCTCAGGTTCTGCATGGCATTTCTATTTCCTTAGAGTAAATCTCCCCATTTAGGTTACGCTAGCTTGGGTTCCTTGCAACTGAAAGTCTTAATTACTATAAGTATGGAAATTATCTGTATTCAAAAATATATGTCAAAACATTCAATATTTTCTAGAGCTATAAAAATTGAGCTAGAACCTGGATCCAAAGTCACTCCTCCACCAGAAATCTTGCCTCTTTTTCGGAACAGTTGCCTGGGGCAACACTCAGTTTGGCAAAGAAAAAAAAGTCAACCAGAATTGATAACAATTGCCTTAGCCTTTTTTCTAACTAAGCCCGGGGGCACTTCCTGAGCCAAGGCTGCGCCCAGCGGTCTCAGGGTTCTCCTCACTAGGGTCCAAGTTGGCTTCCTCCCCTCTCTCTTTAGCTGTTACTGTCCCACTACCCTTTGGGGTCTGTCCACACCCACCCAAGTTCATTGCAGGATTGGGGAGGGAATTCCCTGCCCCACCTGTCTTTGCTACAACTGAAGACCGACTCTCGAGCCCCTTTCCCTTCCAAGGGTAGGGGTGTGTCTCGGGTGACCTCTGTCTCCATCTTGATGATGGGGCTGGTAGCCCTCCAAGCACCAATTTACATGAACTGGCTTACAAATGGAGAAGAGTCCGGAAGAACGCCAGGAAGGTGTCAGGAGCACAGATACATGGAGGAGGCAAAGGAGTGACAGAGAGGGGAGACGGAGAGGACGGGAGAGCGTCAGGACGCTAGTTCTACCCCTCGGGACAAGTCTGAATCCTTTGGAGCTACACTGTCAATATAGTAGCCACTAGCCGTGTGCGGCAATTTACTTTAAATGTAATTTAATTTAACTTAATTTGAAAATTCAATGCCGTGGTTGCACTAGCCACATTTCAAATGCTCACTAGTCACAAGTGGCTAGTGGCTACCATATGGGACGATGCAGATAAAAAAATATTTCTGGGACTTCCCTGGTGGTGCAGTGGTTAAGAATCCGCCTGCCAACGCAGGCGACAGGGGTTCGAGCCCTGGTCCAGGAAGATCCCACACGCCGTGGAGCAGCTAAGCCCGTGCACCACAATTACTGAGCCTGCACTCTAGAGCCCGCGAGCCACAACTACTGAACCCGCATGCTGCAACTACTGAAGCCCGCATGCCTAGAGCCAATGCTCCGCAACAAGAGAAGCCACCGCAATGAGAAGTCCGCGCACCGCAACAAAGAGTAGCCCCCGCTCGCCGCAACTAGAGAAAGCCCGTGCGCAGCAGCGAAGATCCAATGCAGCCAAAAATAAATTAAATAAATAAAACTTTTTTTAAGTTTTTTTAATTTAAAAAAAGAATATTTCCATCATAGTAATAATAGAAAGTTCCATTACACAGAGCCCGTTACAGCAAAAGTAGTGTTCTTCCTTTTTCTACCTAGAACCCAGCCTGGCCGAGGCAGTGAGAACTGAAGAGAATAAACCCAGATCCAGGGACTTACAGCCTCAGGAGTGCCAGGAGGTGGCCCCTAAGCTGGACAGCAGTGCCTCAGAGGGTACCTGGCAAGAGGAGCCATGGTCTGGCATCACTCCCTAGTGACCACACAAGAAACAGACATCCGAAAGGGTTTAAAGTAGAGAAACATGAGTGGTCTGGGCTTAGCACATGTGAGGCGGCTCTGGGGAGATTTGGGGCAGCCTATGTCAGCTGATGTGACAAGTAGCTGCAGAATTACAGTATCACTATTACTAGTCATTTCCCTTGATTCACTTGTCCGATGAGTAATTCAGATTACGCAGAGCCATCCCCACTGCTGATGGAGAGATGAAAATAATAAATACAAGAAGTTAAAATCTTATAGAGTCTTGACTCTGGTCTATAACCTTGGGTCCCCTCTGACATGGGCACTGGAAGACCCTGAGGTTTTCCTGTCCTCTGCTGGTGTTGTGGAGGGCGGGGACTGCTCACCACATCTCCCTTTATTTGGGGCCAGACTTGAGTGGTAGTCAAGCACCATAAGGTGGGCAGCCATAGGTTTCCCTACCTTGCATCCACTTCTCCTTCTGCTAGTAGGAACACCCTGATTTTCCTTTGAGGAATCATCCTTTCCACACCAGGTCCATGTGGACACAACACCCAAGGCTGGCCAGTCACATATTCCATTGCCCAGTTGCAGGGATTAGAGTGGGTGCCTGAACCCTGCCAGGCCAATAAGAGCCATGAACATGAGCCCAGGACTTTGGGTGGAATTGCTAGGAACAAGGCCCTCTTTCCCCTCACTGGTAAGCTGAAAAGGTGTCAGCCAGAGTTGTGGTGTCCATTTTGCCCCCACTAATAAGGAGCCTGCCCACCCAGAGAAGGACAGAACCACAGGTGGAAAGAGGCAGGGTCTTGGTGACACTGAGCCCTGGATGTGGCTGTCCCATTACAATCACCGCTCACTTAGGCCAATTAGACTGCATATCTGCAGCTGACAAGGTGCTGGCGATTACAGTCGGCCTGAGACGGGATTGTTCTTAGAAGGGGCAGGAGCTGGGCATAAAAGGAATGCACAAGGAGGAGTCAGAAAACTGAGTTCAATCCTTCATCTATCCCCTGCCAGCCGTGTGACCCTGGGTAAAACACTGAGCCCCTCCAGGCCTCACTTGCCTTGTCAGTCAAATGATAACAGCTACCTTGCAGGGCAGTTGTAGAATTAGTAGTCAAGTACATGAGTCCCCACGACATAGCCAATGCCCAATAAATATTTGTTGAATGAGTGAACGAATCCAAACAGTGCTTTCTACCAGTCAAACAAATAGATTAACAGCAAAATCTTTCAGGGAAACATGTGGGGAATAAATAGCTGACTCACAGAGTTTATACTCTGTCAAAATGACTCATAATGACTAAGTTTATACCAATGACAAAATAGAGATCTCTTAGTTTTTCCACTGTTCGCTTTCTAATTCGTACAAAGTAGGAAAACACATTGATTGAGAACTTTCTGCGGCAGGAATTTTACGTATCGTCCCACTGCACCCTTACTACAACCCAGGAGGTGTACCTTGCCAGCGGTTTAGGATAAGAGGATTCAGTTCAGAAAAGAGAATAATTGGTTCAAGTTCATGCAGTGAGCAGGCAGCTGGGCCAAGGTTGGACCCAACGCTGATTCTAAGGCTCCTGCTCCTATTGCCTTCCTCTGTGCACTGCCTCCATTCAACAGAGTCAGTGCTTTCTTTGCAAACTACAGCAGCAACTAAACAACAAGGTCGTACCGCATGGCACCAGGAACTATAGTCAATATCCTACGGTAAACCATAATGGAAAAGAATATTTTGAAAAGAAGGTATCTATGTTCGTAACTGAATCACTTTGCTGAAATTAACACAACTTTGTAAATCAACTACACTTCAATTTAAAAATATTAACAGCTAGACTCTCTCCTATCACCAGTGAGCAAAAGAGAGGGGGCAGAGAGGAAAAAGATGAGAGGGAGGGAGGACTAACATCACTTCGTTAGATCCCAGGGCACTTTCTGTGGGAAACACCAGAGGTCAGTCCACATATCACTGGCCCACTAGGTAGCATTCGCTGAGGACCTCCTGTGGGCAGAGCTACTGGAGGTGCTCCCCAAGGCTTTTGTGACTCAGCCTCGATGTTTCAAAACACACGAGATTCAGAGAAGATGAACACCCGATCAGATGGGAAGGGCCACAGTCAACAGCCTGACAGAGGAGCCAGTCAGATTGCCACGTGTGCGCATGTCTGGGGTCTCCTGCCAACCGCTATGAAACAACAAGGTTCACTGCCATGGCCACTCCGGTGGGCTCCCAGGCTCGTGGGAATATTAAAGAGTGACAGCCTGTCTTGGAGCCTTTACCCTACTGACAAAGCTTAAAATATGAAATGAAATGATACCTCTCCAGGGACAAGCTGCTTGCCAAATTCTTCCTGTTCATACACCGTTTCTGAGAATTGCAGATGCAAACAACTTGAAAAATGAACTAGTGAGCAATTTGTTTGTCAGTTGTCATGGCTGTCAATAATTTATTTTTGAACATGGTAGCAAAAAACGGAGGCAAAATAGTTGCTTACGTGGCCTTGGAATCTTTGGTAAAGAAGACACATTCCCGTTTCTTAATATTTGCTTGAATGAAATTCACCAAGTCCTTTGGAGAAAGAACATTGGAACAACACGTCACTAATCTGTTCTCACCCCCTGCTGCTCTTCATGAATGACTTAAACCTACTTCAAAGGTTTTAAGGATTCACCACACATCCATAGCAACCAGCATCCATTCATGCTTTTAGAGTACACAAAGTTTGTAAAAAGAGGCATACGTTTACATTTTTATAACTAAATGCAAATTTTTCTAAAAGTTACTTGGCATCATCTTGTAACAAATGTCATTATATACATACAAAGTATGTTTTTCTGACTCTAAGGCAACTGCGGGAATATAAGCATACATTGATAGTTTAGCATAAATAATGTTTTATTGCAGATTCTAGTTCCTCTTACACTTGCTTTTTAAAAGAAGATATATTCCAAATGCTCCTTCCAGAGTTGCATCTGTCCCCCCATGGGCAAGGTGGTAAGGCATATCCAGGACCTAATTCTGACAAACAATAGAACGCTTCCCTTTAGTTGGCAGAAACAAACCCCTTGGAGACAGCTGAAGAATACTTCGAAAATATTTACACTCCTCAAAGTGGGAGAAGATATTTGCAACATATATCAATCCTCATAAGATTGGTAAATAGAATATATAAAAGACTGTAAGTCCCTAAGAATAAGACAGACAACCTCATGGGAAAAAGGCAAAAGACATGAGCAGGCATTAAATAAAAGAGGACACACAGATGTGTGAAAAGGAGCTCAACCTTGTCAGTAATGAGGCAAATGTGAAGTGAAACCACAATGACATCCCATTACACACCCACCAGGCTGGAAAAATTGAGAAGCCATTGGCACCAAATGCCAGTGAAGAGCCAGCCAGGGGGCCTCAGCCCACTATGGGCGGTGAGTGAATTGGCTCGACCACTCTGGGAAACTGTCCACCACTGTCCCCTAGAGATAGTCCCTGTGTCCCGTGAATGACCTGCAAGCTCAGATGCCTGGCACCACGCTGCCAGCTTTAGGGGTTTGTCTTTTTCCGTGGAGGTGGGGCTGGCAGCCCAAACCCACTTCCCTCAGGTCACCGGGTGCCAGCAGTTCTCAGACAATGTCATGTGGGTTTGCCCCCCGGCTTTGCACCAAAGCCAGGCCTGACTCCTCACCCCCCCACAATGAGGTCACCACGAAAAGTGAGGCGGCAGTCCCTCTCCTGGAAGAAGGTCCACCACGCCTTCAGCAGTCTCCCCCTTTGCTAGCCCCTACCACCACCAACGTACGTCCTGAGACATCAGAGCATGGGGACCACGTGCCCCAAATTTCCCCCAGAAGTCCTGTGTCTTAACCCCAGTTCCCATGAGGGAAAGATGTTCACCTTTACCCATCGGCCTCAAGCCGAAGAACCTTCTCCAGAGAGAACATCCCACATCCAGGAAGGTTCAGAATGGCCCTGCTCCTAATAGCAAAACCCGAAACCCAAATGTTCACCCCGCTTAGGCGGGACAAACTTGCACAGGATGGGGCGTGGCCCAGCAGGAGTGAATCATGACACCTGGCAACACAGAGGGACCACAAACACAGGATGGTGAGCAAGAAATGAATTCACAAAGGAATACTTATTGTGTAATTCCACAAATATCAAAACAGACAAAACAAAGCCACGTATTGTTTACGGGCATATATTCAAATCATAAGCTTATAAATAAAAGCAGGACCAGGGAACACAAAATTCAGGATAGCTGTCGCCTTCGGCATGGAGGGCACGTGGGGGACTCCTGAAAAGGGCTGATGGTGGGTGCAAGCATGTTCATTTTATTATTCTTCCTTAGGCTGGGAATTTACATTTGCATGTTCTTTTCTACAAATAATAAAAATGTAGAGAGCTAAAATAAATCCTACACTCATCTGAACGCGAAGAATTTTGAAAACCTGTGATGCCCTTTCTTCCTCAGAATATCTTCTAGCTCTTCACTAATTTTAAGTCTACTTAACACAGATGAAGAAAACTCAACAGTATAAGCTTATATGTATAAGCTTGTGAAATCGATGATGGTGGAGGAGGGGTGGTGATAAAAACTGCCTTGTTGCTGAAAGTTGCCTCTGGGGACTTCCCTGGCGGTCCAGTGGTTAAGACTCACGCTTCCACTGCAGGGGGCATGGGTTCGATCTCTGGTCGGGGAACTAAGATCCCACATGCCATGAGGCGTGGCCAAAAAAAATTTTTTTTAATTAAAAAATAAAGGCCTTAAAAAAAAAAAAGTTCCCTCTGAAAAATGTACTTTGCAAAGGTGTAATTATTCTCAGGGGCAAACAGGACCCCCTTCCCCCTGCCATAACTGGGATGTACTTGGGTGATCTCAGAAATTCTACCCACAGGGCAGCTGGCATCTCTGAGGGGAGCAGGAAATCCATCCAGAAATCCCATGGGAGCCCAAAGGAGCAGGGCAAGGGAGAGCCAGCCTTTGTCTCCCAGAGGCACCCACACCTGCGTCCAAGTGTGATCCGGAAAGGCCTTTTCTGCCCTCCCAGAGGTCTGTCACTGCTGGAGGCTGGAGGAGGGGGCATTGGAGAGGCCACCAGCGCCCTCTGCCCACTGTGTAATTCTCACCGGACGAGGGTCAAGGTGACGGCAGGTGCAAAATCTAAGGAGGCGCAGGGTGTTGGGAGTGGCAAGTGCACGGGCGCCCCCGAGAACCCCACCCAGCAGATCAAAATACTGACATGCCCAGCACCCCAGAAGCCCCCGCCCAGTCCCTCCTCCTTCCTTTTTCCAAAGTTAGCCACCGCCCCGACTTTTAACACTCTAGTCGGCGGAAGCTTGGTACCAGACGGGAACGTTGTCTTTATTTCCTGACAAATGAGAGTATTCGCTAGGACGTGAGAGTGAACAGAAAGCCTGCGGGAACCACTCGAGGTGGCTGGGGGATGGAAGAGGCAGCGCAGCACAGCGGGAAGCCTTCTGCCAGGCCCACCACCCTGAGTCCGCTCGCCCCTAAGCAACAGCTCAGTGTGTCTCTATGTCCTGAAGGCAGCATGGACACGGGCTTGGAAGGAGGAGAGACAGGTGCCACGGAGAACAGCTAGAAGCTACGGCAAGAACAAATGCAGACCCAGAATGAGCCCCTGGCCACAGAGTTGAAGAAAAGGACTTCGAGAATCACTTCCAGGACGAGGCAAGATGGCAGAAGAGTAAGACGCGGAGATCACCTTCCTTCCCACAGATACAGTAGAAATACATCTACACGTGGAACTGCTCCTACAGAACACCCACTGAATGCTGGCAGAAGACGTCAGACCTTCCAAAAGGCAAGAAAATCCCCACGTACTTGGGTAGGGCAAAAGAAAAAAGAAATAACAGAGACAAAAGAATAGGGACGGGACCTGCACCAGTGGGAGGGAGCCGTGAAGGAGGAAAGGTTTCCACACACTAGGAGCCCCTTCACTGGCGGAGATGGGGGGTGACGGAGGGGGGAGCTTCGGAGCCACGGAGGAGAGCACAGCCACAGGGGTGCGGAGGGCAAAGCGGAGAGATTCCCGCACGGAGGATTGGGGCCGACCAGCACTCACCAGCCCGAGAGGCTTGTCTGCTCACCCGCCGGGGCGGGCGGGGCTGGGACCTGAGGCTCGGGCTTTGGTCGGATCACAGGGAGAGGACTGGGGTTGGCGGCGTGAACACAGCCTGAAGGGGGCTAGTGCGCCACAGCTAGCCGGGAGGGAGTCCGGGAAAAAGTCTGCAGCTGCCGAAGAGGCAAGAGACTTTTTCTTGCCTCTTTGTTTCGCGGCGCGCAAGGAGAGGGGATTCAGAGCGCCGCCTAAACGAACTCCAGAGACGGGCGCGAGCCGCGGCTATCAGCGCGGACCCCAGAGGCGGGCAGGAGATGCTAAGGCTGCTGCTGCCGCCACCAAGAAGCCTGTGTGCGAGCACAGGTCACTCTCCACACCGCCCCTCCCGGGAGCCTGTGCAGCCCGCCACCGCCAGGGTCCAGTGATCCGGGGACAACTTCCCCGGGAGAACGCACTGTGCGCCTCAGGCTGGTGCAACGTCACGCCGGCCTCGGCCGCCACAGGCTTGCCCCGCCTCCTCTGTACCGCTCCCTCCCCCGGCCTGAGTGAGCCAGAGCCCCCGAAGCAGCTGCTCCTTTAACCCCATTCTGTCTGGGCGGGGAACAGACGCCCTCAGGCGACCTACACGCAGAGGCGGGTCCAGATCCAAAGCTGAACCCCCGGAGCTGTATGAGCAAAGAAGAGAAAGGGAAATCTCTCCCAGCAGCCTCAGAAGCAGCAGATTAAAGCTCCACAAACAACTTGATGAGCCTGCATCTGTTGAATACCTGAATAGACAACGAATCATCCCAAATTCAGGAGGTGGACTTTGGGAGCAGGATATATTAATTTTTCCCCTTTTCCTTTTTTTGTGAGTGTATATGTGTATGCTTCTGGGTGAGATTTTGTCTGTATACCTTTGCTTTCACCATTAGTCCTAGGGTTAGGTCCGTCCGTTTTTTTGGGGGTTTTTTGGTTTTTTTTTTTTTTTTTATCTTTTTTTTACTCAAAAAAATTTTTTTCCAATAAATGTTTTCTTAATAATTTTTTCCTTATTTTCTATTTTTAGAAATTAAAAAAATTTTTTTAATAAGTTGTTCATATTTTTTATTTTAAAAAATTAAAAATTTTTTTCTTAATAAATTTTTTCTTAATTTTTTTCTTATTTTTTATTATAAAAAATTAATAAATCTATTTTTAAAAATTAAAAAAAATTTTCTTAATAAATTTATTCTTAATTTTTTTCTTATTTTTTATTATAATAGTTTTATTTTATTTTATTTTATCCTCTTTTTTTCTTTCTTTCTATTTTTTTCTCCCTTTTATTCTGAGCTGTGTGGATGAAGGGCTCTTGGTGCTCCAGCCAGGCATCAGGGCTGTGCCTCTGAGGTGGTAGAGCCAACTTCAGAACACTGGTCCACAAAAGACCTTCCAGCTCCACGTAATACCAAACGGCGAAAATCTCTCAGAGATCTCCATCTCAACATCAAGACCCAGCTTCACTCAACGACCAGCAAGCTACAGTGCTGAACACCCTATGCCAAACAACTAGCAAGACAGGAACACAGCCCCATCCATTAGCAGAGAGGCTGCCTAAAATCATAATAAGGCCACAGACACCCCAAAACACACCACCAGACGTGGACGTGCCCACCAGAAAGACAAGATCCAACCTCATCCACCAGAACACAGGCACTAGTCCCCTCCACCAGGAAGCCTACACAACCCACTGAACGAACCTTAGCCACTGGGGACAGATACCAAAAACAACGGGAACTACGAACCTGCAGCCTGTGAAAAGGAGACCCCAAACACAGTAAGATAAGCAAAATGAGATGACAGAAAAACACACAGCAGGTGAAGGAGCAGGGTCAAAACACACCAGACCTAACAAATGAAGAGGAAATAGGCAGTCTACCTGAAAAAGAATTCAGAATAATGATAGTAAAGATGATCCAAAATCTTGGAAATAGAATAGACGAAATGCAAGAAACATTTAACAAGGACGTAGAAGAACTAAAGAGGAACCAAGCCATGATGAAAAACACAATAAATGAAATTAAAAATACTCTAGACGGGATCAATAGCAGAATAACTGAGGCAAAAGAACGGATAAGTGACCTGGAAGATAAAATAGTGGAAATAACTACTGCAGAGCAGAATAAAGAAAAAAGAATGAAAAGAACTGAGGACAGTCTCAGAGACCTCTGGGACAACATTAAATGCACCAACATTCGAATTATAGGGGTCCCAGAAGAAGAAGAGAAAAAGAAAGGGACTGAGAAAATATTTGAAGAGATTATAGTTGAAAACTTCCCTAATATGGGAAAGGAAATAGTTAATCAAGTCCTGGAAGCACAGAGAGTCCCATACAGGATAAATCCAAGGAGAAACACGCCAAGACACATATTAATCAAACTATCAAAAATTAAATATAAAGAAAACATATTAAAAGCAGCAAGGGAAAAGCAACAAATAACACACAAGGGAATCCCCATAAGGTTAACAGCTGATCTTTCAGCAGAAACTCTGCAAGCCAGAAGGGAGTGGCAGGATATACTTAAAGTGATGAAGGAGAAAAACCTACAACCAAGGTTACTCTACCCAGCAAGGATCTCATTCAGATTCAACAGAGAAATTAAAACCTTTACAGACAAGCAAAAGCTGAGAGACTTCAGCACCACCAAACCAGCTTTACAACAAATGCTAAAGGAACTTCTCTAGGCAAGAAACACAAGAGAAGGAAAACACCTACAATAACAAACACAAAATATTTAAGAAAATGGGAATAGGAACATACATATCGATAATTACCTTAAATGTAAATGGATTAAATGCTCCCACCAAAAGACACAGGCTGGCTGAATGGATACAAAAACAAGACCCATATATATGCTGTCTACAAGAGACCCACTTCAGACCTACAGACACATACAGACTGAAAGTGAGGGGATGGAAAAAGATATTCCATGCAAATGGAAATCAAAAGAAAGCTGGAGTAACAATTCTCATATCAGACAAAATAGACTTTAAAATAAAGACTATTACAAGAGACAAAGAAGGACACTATATAATGATCAAGGGATTGATCCAAGAGGAAGGTATAACAATTGTAAATATTTATGCACCCAACATAGGAGCACCTCAATACATAAGGCAAATACTAACAGCCATAAAAGGGGAAATCGACAGTAACACAATCATAGTACGGGACTTTAACACCCCACTTTCACCAATGGACAGATCATCCAAAATGAAAATAGATAAGG